>NC_138183.1:172814347-173480597 GCF_964194105.1 Spermophilus citellus
ACAGAGAGTCATCAGAGAGGTTTAATTCTCTTGACCCATACAATGACAGTGTTTCATTTCTATAAACAAAATCTGTTGGCACAATTAATCATTAACCTACTTGCTTTAGGGATTACCCGAGAGGGAGAATGTTAACTCTTTCATGACATTGTAAATCAGCAAGTGAGCAAAGATGGTAGAACATGTCATTTTTGCTACATTTTCTGTATATTGGTAATCAGCGTAATTTTAAAATAAACTCCTGATACCCACTCTCAAGTGTACACATCTGGCCACTGCGTTTTTGCTGTCACTGGACTTGTACAGGTGCAGGTGTCCAGACTAGGGATGTACGTGCCCTGCCTGTTTCCACAGTGTGAGTTGTGCCTCGTTTCTGTTGCATCCTGGTAAACCATGCCTCACTCTTTTGCTACTTTCTGCCTGTGTGTTTGGTAACAGAGGTCAGTCAATATTTTCTTGGTGAAGCAGACATCCGAAAGGCACAGAAAATTCCTATTTAGCTACCTTGCCCTGTAGTTTATTACTGGAAAAACTGAAAGTTCTGTCATCCTTGAATCTTTGTTGTGAGCTCTTTCTCTGATCTCTCCTCCATTGGCCTCACTTCAGTGCTGTTGGGAAAACATTCTTAGCCCTGCACTGGAGCTCCCCAGCACTACCAAGCAGTGAAGCAAGATGATTCTATAAGCACAGGTAAAAAACCTGAGTGCACTGTAAGGTAAAAAAACAGAGAACACTGTAGCAGAATCTATAGATTCCCTGAGTTTTGCAGAGAGGACACTATGTTCTTTTCTTTTTTTCTTTGAATGCATGAATGGTCAGTAGCATGATTTGTGATTCTATCAGAGGTCAGGTCAGTTAGGGGTGGGGAGCTTACAAGTGGGGGAAAACAGAAGGCAGAACAATATAGCTTGTATGTCTTGGATGTGTACACTGTTCAGAATATTTAGTTCTTCCAAGTTCATTTTGTCTGCATAGAAACAATCAGAAAAAAAATAAGTTCTAGGTCTGAATATCTTAATCTGTTTTCTAAGCATATATAACACAGAATTATGTCTATTGTCATTAGGAATTCTTAATCCCTTTTATCTAAATATGAAACCTCACCTACTTGACAGTGTTCCTTTAAATGTCAGAGAAGCTGGAGAAGTTGAGGGGCAGGGAGGGATCTTGAATTGAACCTCAGAAGGATTTTAATGCTTTCCCTTCAGCATCTTTTCTTCCTGAGAATAAAGGGAGGGAAAGGAGCCAACGGACTCAGCCCTATAGCAACATTTTTCCCCAAGGAATTTTGTATTTAGCTCTTGTGCCTCTAGCTAATAAAGAAGAGACACATTTAGCTCTGTGAACAAAAGAAAGCAACATTTCAAAATGTGGTTCTTTTACTTGTAGATTTTTCTGGATTTTATCTCATCCAACTTCAGTTGTAAACTGAATAGAACAAATGATTTAATACAACAAATGTATTCTCTCTTTGTAGTAAATATTAAGATGGCTTGTGTTTTTGTTTGTTTTGTTGTTTTGGTCAGAGGAAATGAAACAGAGAAAAAAATAGCTATGGATTCTAATAGAGGAAAGAAGGGAGAGAAACAACTACAGAATTTGAGCCCCCAGCTATTCCATTTCCCAAATTGTCTGGGGAATTTCTTAAACTCTCACCTTTACTTTCACAATTCCGACATAGACTTCAACTAGGTATACACTGTGTTCAAATCCTGGGACTGAATTGACTCATTAGTAATGTCACTCAACTGATCTAGTTTGACCACCTCCCACTCCTCACCCTGCCACTGGCCTCCAATTCCATTGACCATTTCTTTCTATGAATTTATTCTACTGACCACCTGGCTTGCTAGTCCAGAATCTAGCCTTTCTTTTATTTCTATCAATGTTTGTTTCTTACTTTGAGACCAGTTTCTAGATTTTTTTTGCCATCTGATGGATCGGCCTTTTCTTCCTCTCAAGTACACAAGTACAAGTAGTAGGACGGAGGCAAAAGGATGCTTGGGGGCAAAAGGATGTTTGGGTCCAAGTAACAGGAGGCCTGGGTCCACTCCTCTGTAGACGCAGCCACAGTGAGAGTTAGAAAAGAACAAAGAAAGGAGTAAAAGATCTCATGGAATTTATCAACAGCTTTTGTTGTATTTCTTAAAATGCAGGTCAAACTGGTTTAAAGTAAATGTATAAGTCAAATATATGTTCCTTATATTTCATAAGAAATGAGATAAATAATAAAGAAAAAAACAAAGCATCTTGCTCTTCAAAAGAGAAATTTCCATTTTGTTATCAGAGAGAGGGCTTCATCTCAAATTGGTAAATACATTGCTACTTTGCATATGTTCCAGAAAATATAATTTGTCTCTTTGAATATCACAGGATTATATATTTTATTACTGCTGCTGCTTATTTCTGGAGCTAAGGATGTTATACCAATAGGAAAGTCCACAAATGTCTATCAGCATGCCTTTAACATGGTGTTCTGCCGAGTGAATATTGCACTCTGATCAAATTGACAGTGTCTTTCTAGCTGGGGAAACACAACACTACACAATTTCAGTTCCCAGGACATTGTATTTTAATCAATGGAAGATGGTAAGAGAATGAATCAAATGGCTTTCGAACTACTTACTTGGGTTTTAATATTGCACATAAGATGTGTTTCCTGGGTCCACAGTTTTGTAAATTTTTCTAAGGTATATGCTCTACCAGAATTTTGATTTTAAAATAATTCAATTAGGATGCACGCAGAGGCTGTCAGATGGCCTGAAAGCCAGGTAAATCTCCATGACTCACAGTCACTAGGCAGTGTCTCTTTGTCTTTGATCATTCATGCTGGCCTAGGTTCCAAGTCTGGGTCAGCCGGAGTGTTGAAGGCCTCCCTGACCTTTTCAAAGCCAGAGACAGTCTTATTCTGCCTCTAGATAATTTGAAAGCTAGGAGTTGTTGGAAGAACTCATCCAAGGAATGCCAGTGTAGAAACAAAATTCTTCCTGATCTTTTGAAAGCAATTCTCTTTACACAGTTTAACAATGCCAGCAAGACCTGGGGTGGACAATAGGGGATATGATTATAAATCACAAAATGTGTCAAAATTGATAGCCTTCATTTTTCCTAGAATCATTGATTCTTATGATTGGAAGCCTCCACAGAGATCTCTGTATCTTGAAGGAATCTGTTTCCCAGTGACGTTAATGCCTGATCTAGGGCTCCTTTTTCCTTGAACCTAGTTGAGAAACATGCCTGTGATAAGGATACTTCTAGCAATGAAGGAGCACAGAGGGGAATTTTACAGAGCTGGTTTTGGAAGATGGAGAGAGTTGTGTGGGTGTTTTTCAAAACTGAAAGCAAATCTCATCCTTCCAGAAACCATGTGGCTCCTTAACTGCTTCACCTGTGTCTCTGTTTTAGTGTCTTAGGTTCCCAGCTTTATTCTTCTGTCAGCCTTGACCCTTGGCTTTGTAGAAGGCATAGCCTCCCTTGACTTTACAACCTCTAATCTCCTCCTTAATTTACTCATTGGATGGGCAACTACAGACATCTAACCTTCTCATAATGATAGGGATTTGTATGCAAAAACTATGTATCTAGTCAGTTAGACACCATTCCATGCAGGGATTTCTGCTGGAAGAGCCCCCACCTAGTAGTTTTTCAACTGGGCTTTAACACTGTGGCTGACAGAGCTCACAAGGCCACAATTCAGTTTTTTTATGACTCCATATTTTGTCCTTAGACAAGAATTTGGGTCTATACCTAAGAAATTGAAACCTTCTTTCACATAGTAGAACTTCAACTAATTAAACTCTTCTGCTTCCCCTAGGGTATTTCTTTTGTAACCTACATATCCTGAATCCTTTTAGTTTTTCTTATAATATGGCTTTCTTTCTATTTAGCCTGTTTTCTGAACAAGTATCAGTTTAATTATTCCTCTTAAGAGGGAGTACACAAAGTTAAGCACTATGTTGCCAGTAGTCTGACAAAAACACAGTAGAAGATTAACCCTATAAGTGAAACCTCAGGTAACATTAGTTGTTTTGGCAGCTACCTTGTATGATTGATATTGAGATTACTGTCAACTAAAATCTCATAATAGTACCCTCAGTAGATTTTTGATGACTTAAATCAAATTTAAAAATGAGCCACTGCTAGATTGCTTTTCTCCAATCCTGTTCATTTTGTACAATTGATACTTTATGGTCAAGTACAGGGACTTGAATTTACACCTGCTAAATGTCATCTTTAGTTCTGGTTCATGGTTTCAGTTTGTTAAGATGATTTTGACCCTGATCCTATCGTCCCAAATAGTTTTCATTGGTTCTAATTCCATATGCTTTTACAAAGTTTACCAAGTCGTCAACACAAATTATTCAACAAGACAGGAAAGAGGTCAGCTCTGTGGCATACCAAAGAGCCTTCTTCTATGAATCAGCTTTAGGTATAGATATGTAATTCATTACAAATCCATATGAAAGAGGTGACCAGTAATATAATCGATTCTGTGGTCAAGCAAACCTGGGTTTCAAAATTCAGTCCCTTCCTGCACTAATGGTGTGCCCATGGACAAGTTCATCAAATTTTTCTATGAACAGATCCCTCATCTGCAACAATACCCCCTGTCCAGGACTGTCAGATGGACTGTGTAAGGCAAAGCCTGTGATGTACATACAATCAGTGCTGGGCACAAGCTTATCTCTCATCAATTCCTCTCCAAACCCATCCCCCACATAAAAGATCTACATCTTGCATACAAGGATATTTCAGACTCTGGGTTCATCATTGAAAGTAAACATTCAATATTCTATTAAAATAGCTTCATCCATGGTGGTTTTTCTATTTCCTTTTAGAAAATTTTTAGTGTGAAATAAAGGGAGTAAGAAAAATTGGAATTAAGATTGTTTTTCTTTTCCTTACGTTGTCTAGTAACATGCACCATTAACTTTAGTCATATATGACCTTAGTGTGATTTTGCTTTGAACTTTAGAAGGAAATTTTGTTTAGTCATCTTAAATATTCTATAGTTATAATAATGATAAATAATCATGATGATAACAAATAAAGACAACTGAATAAAAATAGAAATATCCTAATGCCCATTTTTAAAGCTATTTCCTCTTGTGATGGTTTCTTTCTGAATGAAAAATTCACTTCCCACAGATGTTTCTGGATAATTCAATCAAAGACACCTACAATCAGATCAAAACAAAGAGGCCGAGAAACAAGTAGATTGGAGTTCTAATAGCTTATGTTGTGTGTCTACAGAATGGATATGACGAAACATGACAAGAATTAGTAAATCTGTCTAGAGGAAAACAGATTTGCTGTCACACGTTAACCAGTTGTGTTGCAATTTCAAAGCTGTAGATTTTCAATTACATAAAATTAGTCATAGTGGTAAGAGACCACTTTTCTCTCTAGTCTCTCTCACAATAATGTTTAAACTTGTTTTAGGTTTCAAAGGCAGAATTTAAAACATCCATTTGAAATGAGTTTGAAAAGTCTTTGTTCTCCTAGGAGTAACTTTTGGTAATTAAAAACATTAAAAGACAACATATAAAGATTTCCTAGGTAGTAAATTATAAGCACAAAACGTGCTAAGCAAAACAGCTACTCATTTTTCTTAAAAGAAAAAACAAAACAACTAGTTTTATAAAAAGACTACATTAGATCCTATTGGCTTTAATCAGATAATGGGAATCCATTTTATATGCATTACCAAACTCTCATCAAATCATACCACAGGGCAGCAAGAGGAAAATAACCTCTTGTATTAAACTAGATATGTCAGGAGAATATGGGTACAGAGGTGGTCATTTCCATGAGTGGAACCAGATGTAGAAAAAATTCAGTGCCCAGCACAGGACTGAAATCTTTTCTGCTAATGGGATGGGACTGGATTTCAGGAATGTTTATTCAGTTAAAAAAGTAGTAATGGGGCTGGGGTTGTGGCTCAGTGGCAGAGGCTTGCCTCGCACATGTGAGGCACTGGGTTTGATCCTCAGCACCAAATAAAAATAAATAAACAAAATAAAGATATTGTGTCCATGTATAACTTTAAAAAAATAAGAGTAGTAATGGCTTCTCATCAGTGGCTCTGTGGGTGTTTAAATCTTTGGCTTGTTTGCTTAGTAGGATTATTTTGGTTGATGTTGAACAAACACGCAGCAGTTTTCATGGTGCTGACCAACCCGGAGTAGAATGCTGCCTCTCAAGTTTTTCCTGTGACACTTCCTTTCAAAGATGTTTCACGTGTGCTTTTTCCTTCTACGCACACTGTATTCACCACCAACTTTCCATTGTTAGTCCCCTCCCACACACAATTTCACTCGCTCACATACTCCTCCAGCCTTAGAGCAGTGCAAGCTACCACTCACATTTTCATTACATATTATATAGAGAAAAAAAATTTCGACTTCCTCAAAAAGGGCATAAAAGTTCATGTAAAAGATTTAGTATTTTTTGAGAACATTTTCTCCTGTGAGGTCTCTCCATTCCTGTTTATTGTGCTTGCAATAATAAAAATATATGTTCTCTTTTAGCTGGTAGGACCCCCCCCCCCACAAGCCATTCTTCCCTGTTGACTGGTTTTCCCATCAGAAGTTCTTAATTATGAGTCAATAAAATAATACTCTACAGTCACACCCCCAGGGAAGGGAAGGATTGCCTAAGTATCTAGATTATTCAGGGAAGGATGGAGACAGGGAGATTTGTTGGCTTCCCACTTATTATTTAAGCAAAAGCAGATTTTAAAATCTGAATTAGGAAGGATATAGGAAAAGCTTAAATCATACTTTTGTATTTGTGTTATGAACATCCAATTTGGGAAAGTTTAAGAAAAAGAAAACTAAGGTGTCAAACGTGCTTGTTTTAAGCACAAACTTGGCAATGTCTCACGTTGCTCTAAGTAAACCTAAGAGTTCTCATACAAGTGAGGTCTGTTTTCATCACTTTCCAGCAAAGATTAAATAGCAGGGTGCAGAAGAGATGACTATTGTTACTAAGATTTTATTGCCGAATCAGAAACATCAGAGGAACAACTCCATTTAACCAGAGGCCAGGGATAACCTCTGCCACATGAATTCGAGGCCAAATGCCAGCCAAATTAATCAGCATGCACAGTGCTGGCATCAGGAGCAAAGGCATCTTTTCGAGTGCTTGGTCCACAGACCAGTGTGAAAAAGATCAAAGCAGAGGAGAAAGGCAGTAATGGAGGGGTATCCCTAGTCAGGATGCTGCCATTTAAAAATTCTCAGTTGCTTTGGATAAATGATACTGGAGTTCAAACATTTACTCCCAACATACCCTGGGATCATATCAGCAGTGATTCCTTTAGTGAAGCTTTTACCTAATTCTTTTATTTATTTGTTTATCCATCTAAAATACAAACATTTCTAGAGCACTTAATGGGTCAAGGAAATAATAAATACATATCTTTTTGCATGGATTAATTTTGAAGTCTGAGAAAGACAGCAACTGGAATCTAAAACAGCAGTATCTTTTATTGATCAGCTACTATGTGCCATGCTTTATATATTATCTCATTTGGCTCCCTCACTTTACTTCCAAAGAAGTAATCAAATGAATGCACTGAGGTAGGAGAGGCCCCTCTGAGGACCACTGATAATACAAGATATTTGGGATGAGGTCAGAGGAAGGTGGTTCAGAGCACCAGGGAATTCTGGGGAATAGACTACAGCTTATTAGCAGGGAGGCCTCTAGACACTATTCACATTTGTTTGTGGGAGCTACTATCTTAAAATCAGTGAAACTTTATTGTGCTTGTGACATTTATGCTTTTAGTAGCCTTCCTGCAAAAGGTCTCTCCACAAGAGACAGTGAACTACACTTATTAAGGGATCTGAAGCCAGATACTATAGGGTTCAAATTGCCATTCTGACAGTCACTAACTTTCCGACCTTGAGCAAGTGACTTCAAACTCTCTGCATCAGATTTTCTGCATCAGATTCTCATTTGTAAAATGAGGCTAATAATAGTTCCTACGTAGTGGAGTCATTGTGAAAATGGGAGGATGGCTGTGAGTTGCTTAACTTGGTAGCTAACATTCACAGAATAATTATTCTGTCAGCCCCTTTTTCCATTCCATACTACTGTTCTAATTCAGTTTTGTGCATCTATTCTTTCCAAGGTCTCCACAAAGTATTCCAATCCCCCCGTGATTTCATAGGCAATCTGTAAAAGCTAATATATAATTCATTTAGGAGCAAAATCTAATTATGCTATATTGTCATATAATTAGCAGGTATCTGATGCAGCTTATTAAAGTAAGAAAGTAAACTATGCCATCTATCAGGAAAGAGGAATTTTGAATTCTAAACATCTGAGCTTCTCAGACAATAATATGTGTATGATGCTTAGGTCTCATTGAAATGCAGATTCTAATCCAGAATGTCTGGGGAGGGTTCCAAGTTCTATATTTCTCAGGCGCTTTCAAGTGATACCTGTGCTGGGCATCTGTGCACCATACTTTGATGGTACCCTGTCTGAATTGTAGCACACACACACACAAAAAAAAATGCAGGTTGTCAAGGCTGAGAAAAACAAAGACTAGAAGAGTAGTAAGCTGGAGGGCCCAGAAACACTGAAGGACACACCAAGTTCTAAAGACAAGTCTGGCCTTCACATGCACGATGGAGGAACACTGAGCACTGGCATTCAAATCACCTGCAAATCTTATAAAATGTAGCTTCTTGTTCAGCAGACCTGTGGCAGAACACGAGAGTCCACATTTCTTACAAGCTCTCGG
Organism: Spermophilus citellus; assembly: GCF_964194105.1. Taxonomy (NCBI): domain Eukaryota; kingdom Metazoa; phylum Chordata; class Mammalia; order Rodentia; family Sciuridae; genus Spermophilus; species Spermophilus citellus. Next base: position 172,823,103 of record NC_138183.1, read on the forward strand.
GTGATGACATGTGCATCCCACATGTCAATCTGCATCCCAAACTAGTAGGGGTGACTGCATGCATGAGGCTGGATGCTGCCAGTCATGTGGAATTTTCCTTAACAGCAATGTTTTCTGTGGAAGACTAGTGCTCAGCTCCCACAAACATGGCAGATCCTCCTGAAAGACAGCACCCTCCTATGCTAGCACCTGTGAGAATAGTTTGGAAATAGGCTTACAAAGAAAAACCTGCATTGTGACACCTGGGACAAGCACAGCTGCTCAGTTGTTACCCCAGTTTTAACACTTTACTGCTTCTTTTTTAGAAGTTCAGTTCCTCCAAAGTCTCGTTTCTGGCAACCTTGTGCAACCAGAAGTCCCTGAGACTGTTGGACCAGAGGGTGGATGATGACAGGCCCTCTCTGAGCTTTGTCACTACAATGAGGGGCAGACCCACAAAGGGCAGTGCTGCATCTGTGGACCACTTTTCCTCATTCACCTCATAGATTGCTTTAAGTGAGGTACTCAGAGTCTTCGTGAAGTGGATTTGGGGGACTAGTTGGCCTAATAAAGCTCAAGGAATATGAGGGAGGGACCCTTAAGTCTCTCCATTATTTCCTATAACAGTTCCTCTAGGGGGAGGGGTATCATAAACGCTCCCTAAATGATTTAGTGCCAAAAAACATATCCTGAAAAAACTGGTTTTTTTAAATTTAGTTTTTAAAAATCCTAGAAATATTGGACAAATATAGAAGTAATGACTATATTCAGTATCCCTTGCATTCCATTTGGAATTTGAGATTTAACACAGGCTCTGAATTATAAAGTGCTGAAATCATCCCCTTCACCACTGTACATGCATTTTCTTCTAATGTTTCTCCTTAGGGCCTTGCTGGGCTTGGTCCAATGACAAGAGATGTAGAGCTGCCCCAGGAGCACCATCCTCCAAGGACAAAACTGAGTGCATAATCTCTCTTTGCTCAGCAGAGTGCACTTGCAAACTTTTGGCCTCCATATATTTGAGGTAGCTTTTCCAAAGTCAGTACAAAAAAAGCAGACCTACACATTTATTTCTCAGTCCCATATTCAATGCTAGTACTGGGTATGGTAATTTTTGATTAAATATAATAACAAAAGGCATAACAGGAATTAATGAAAAGGATGCTTTTTAGTTTTATAGATACAAAAATAGTGTAAAAAGTGCAAAGTTTAAGAGAGAGGTATGTTAAACTCTGTAATTTCTGCATAATTTTACTGTAAACCTAAAACTGCTTTAAAAATAAAATCTATTAATAAAAGCAATGCATACTTCATAGTCTTGGAAAATATAAGCTGATATGCTGAATATATACACCTTTAAAAAGAATGTATGAAAACATAGAGTTTCCAGACAGTTTCCTATTATACACGGTAATTAATTGGTATAATTTTTTTTAAAACATCCACTCCTCTGGTGGAAGGTAAGGAGATCCCCAATTCCTGCTCTAGCAAGAGAAAATATCCTGGAATGGGAGCTTGTTCTAAGACCTGAGTTTGAATCCCAGGTTGGCACTCTTACTGGCTATGTGGCTTTGGGCCAGCTACTTAAATTTCCTTGACCTTAATCATATATAAAATAATAATATTGACATGTGCATAAAGAAGTTATTATGAAGATTAAATGAAATATTGTCAACAAAAACACTAGCCACAGTCTGTGCCTAGCATATGTTAGTTAAGTTAAGCAACTTCTAGAAGCAGTGCTATTTTGTGGTTTAATTCTATGAGGAGGGCAATCATGTCCAGTAAATGGGATCTCAATCCATGGGGAAGAAAACATAGGGAAGGACAAAACATGCAGGTACACAGGCAAGTGTCTAGCAATCTGCCAGATATACTGTGGGTTCTCGGTAGCTATTTGCTGTACACGTAAGGATCTGGACAGGGAATACCTATAGTTGCATATCGTTGATTGTTTTTATTTTCAGCCCCATTGTTCTGAAGTCTACAGAACATAGTGCTTTTACACCTATCTGATAAAATAAACAGACCCAAACCTGGAGGTAGGTAAGGCAGGTCTTAAATTCTCCTTAGATGAAATGGAAGCTGAGAGAAACAGAACAACACATGCAAGAGACTTAAGAAAAAGAATCGAATTTAAACTCAGATCTTCTGAATTTAAATTCAGATTTTCTAACTTATGAAAACGTCCCACTGTATTTATTGAAAGTTTTCTTGTATATTTTCCCCATATCCACCACCACTACCAAAAAAAAAAAAGACTCATTCTAAATACTTAAGAGAATGAGACTGAGACAAAAAGACATAAAAATGTAATCAGGAAATTTTGCATTATAAGGGTATATTTCAATATTTTGGATGAATTATATAGTGGTTTCTGAAGACAAATGTAGAAAAGAATTGATCAGTGACCATATATTCCACAAAAGTGTCCTTCTCCACATCATTTTACTTCATTTCTTTCAGCCTGAGATTTGCTGGTCACTCATGACCATTATCTACAGCACAAGTTTTCAGATTTAATGACTGTTCTTCTGTGTGCTGTCTGTCTTGACACTTGGCCAAAAGCTATGTTTTTTGCATCTTAGGCAATTATTCTCAAATAATATGCTGTGAAGACTTGATGGGCAGTGTCAGGGCAAGGAGAGGAGAAAGTAAAGGGAGGTTTTCCTAGTAATGGAAGTTTTTCTTGGTCAGTACAATATTTACACACGTGTACTAGCCAATGTTTGTGTAGGTCCAACAGAAAAGCACAAATCCTATGTTATTGTAAAGGAGGAAATGTAGTCTTGATTTGGTTGGTGGCCACCTCCTAATTATAATAGGAGTAGTTGCAGCAAAGCAGCTTCTGTCTTTATCAGGACCCCAATGTTCAACAACTAGCCCTAGAGTTTTTGTGAAGGTGCATTTCCCTTCTAGGGGCAAAATTTTAACATAGACTGTGCAAGTGCCAGTTGCTATAACTGTATAATAAATTACCCCCAAAGCTTGTGGCTTCAAACAATCACAACATTTATTTTGCTCTTGAGCCCGTAATTTGGGCAGGCCTCAGTCTGAGTTTGGTTGCATTTGGCTTCTGCTGGAGCTGCTTGCAGGCTGAGGGCTGGAGTCATCTGAAGGCTCACTCTCTCATGTGTTTAATGGTTGATATTAATTGTTGGTTGAGACATTAGTTGGAGCTTTCAGCCAAAATACCCACATGTGGCCTTTGTCTGTGCCCTGGGCTTACAGTATGGTGATTGGATTCGATCTTGAGCATCCCAAAAGAGAGAGCCAAGTGGGAGCTATAACTTTTCTGTAAACTATTCTTTAAGTCACATTGGTCAGAGAATTATATGTTCCGACCACTCAGAGGAGAGGAGTGTCAAATTCACATCATCAGAAATGCATATGAAATGGAAGTATTGTTGCTGTGGCCTTTAAGAAAAATGCAGTATCACATGCCCAAGAAGCCTTCCTTTTCCTTCTTTGATATCATTACTACCCACACTAGGTCTTCATCTGTTCCTTTCTTAGGCACCTCTGTATTTTTAACCCTTCCTTTGTTATTCTCAAAGAAGATCCAAACCTTATTTCTCAAAATCTGGACTAGTCCTTGGAGATTTCATAATCCCTGTGCTTCTGGTATCTGCCTTATTTGATTTATGGTCCTCTATGGATCCCCTAATTCTGGAAGGCAATGCCAGGCCTATGGGCCATTGAATTGAACTATGGGTTGGCAACTTACCCAAGGTGACTGCTGTCTTAAGAACACTGCCAAGACAGCAGTGAGAAGAGAATATGCTAGACACATCAAAAGATGCAAAGAAGTTCTGCAAGAGACCCCATGAGGCATAGAAGAGAGAAAAAGATGGTGAAAACTTCCAATTCTGAAGCTTTCCAAATATTTCTAGGCTACATATGCTAAGATGGCCTTGGGAATATCATCCAACCTCTAGAAACCTAGAGTAGGATTATGACTTGTCCAGGGTCATAAGCTAGTCAGTGAAGGAGCCTGATTAGAGTCCTGAGCATCTGATTTCCTTAATGATGTTAGATTCTTTCCTATTTGTATCCTTGGGTGGGAAGAATTAGAAATATTAAGATCATGAAGAGTTTAGGGGAAAGGGTGAAGAAACAAGGAAGGAGACTGAAAGGTAAAGAGCAAAAAAAGGAAAGGCTAGGAACCCTGAAGTCATGGTTTTAACCCCTTTGATATTGTTACTTGATTGTGGGTATCTTCCTCCATTCTCTGGTTTCTGTAACATCTATTCATATCCTTTCTTTTGGACATCTGAACTATTTTTCTCTCTTTAGATTGAAGGATAGCAGTTGGCATATCTAGTTATAATGAGCCCTGGTGAACCAGACATTTCATTTGAAAGGTGTTTGGAAGGTAAGGTCATTGTCACAACATGCAGCACTATGTTGCTGGATGGAAATACAATGTCAGGCAGAATAATACAGACTTGACAGTCACTCACACAGACTTAGCACTCCGGGACAAAAGGAGATGAACCTTTTCTCAGGATGCTGCCTAATCAAATCCAGGCATGTGTACAGCCTGCAGCTCTGCAAGGATGACCATTTCATTTGGCAATGATTATTAAAATTAGATTCTTTTTTCAGAAGAGGGTAAAAATTAGAATGCTGCAGAGCATTATCTTCTTCTCCCAATAGCCATGTCATTTTATAAGAGATTGTATTGCCTGGAAATCCTCCTGATCCTTTTGTTCTTCCTCACATCTAATCCGTGTTCAAGTTAACAGCCAAACCGGGTACCAGACATATCCAGAGAAGCACAAGAGACAATTAACACCTACCCCTTGGAACATTGGTGACGATTAATAAGATATTGTGCTGCAGCTGCGTATGTTTTTATGTTTTTCCCAATCAAGCTTGATTAAAGCTGGCTTCTGTGACTCTTCTGATTCCTGTGGTGTTGTGAGTGTTGGGTGATGAGTTGTCCAGCTCCATTTTTCACCTCACAGGAAATCACTCCTGCAGCCATTTCCTGGTATTCTCCAGGGATTAACTGATGTTGCTCTGCGGCTGGTGGCTTACAGCATAGTAAGGTCATCCCTAAAAGCTGTCTGAGGGAGAATTTAACTCTTCAGATCAAATATATTTATCCCACTGCTGATTCTGTCTCCTGATCAAAGTCAGGGGTGCTTTCAGAGACGTGGCCCTTCCCTCAGTCAGATGCCGTATACCTGCTCTATCTCCACGGGCATAAGAAACCAGGTGCTGATGAGAAGCCACATCCTCATCATGGCAGCCGACCTCAGTTTATCACAGACCCGAGGCCCACATCTTTGATCCTCCCTATAAAACTGTCTGAGAGAGTTGCACAGACCCAAGATGTCTTTTATTGTTTTTCTAATCACTTTTAATGTGTTTTCCCACAGTTTTTATACATGTTCCTGTCTCAGCCTGACCAGGTCAGCAAAAAATGAAAGGAAGAAAAAAAAAATCCCATAAAGGAACAATATTTCAATAGTGCAATGTATTTTTTTTAAACTTAGAGAATATAAAATTGTGAATATCAACAGGATTTAAATTGCATCCCAAATGCAGGATCTTATTTAAATACACACCCCTATACCCATAATAACCAGGGTCTCAGGGTACACAATTTTTCCCACTTCCCTTAAAAATTCTCTCAAAAACCATTGTCTTTGTTTCCCAATATGAAGAAATAAATTTTTTTCCAAGTTGTATTCCTTTCTTAAATGTTTCTTTCTCTCCGTCTTCCCTCCTCCTTCTATTTTCTATGGATATCCTTTTGATAAAATGTAAGGCTGGTTTCTAATTATTTCAGGATAAATGTTTAGATTTAATACAAATATATTTGAGAGCAATAGAAATGGGGTCAATGTCCTTGGAGCTTCTTTATGAAGGAGAATATATTTCTAGGTGTATTTTATGGCCTAGAAAGATTCAGCCCCCCCAAATAAAAACCCATCCCCCTACATTGTCAGATTTTTAGTATTAAACATCAACATACCTTGTAATTTTGGCAGTGGCCTGTCATTTGGATAGTTGTCTGCAAATGCTACTAATGCTATTTTGGATAAAAACTGCCTCATTACCATGTAAGTTGTGAAAAGAAATGAACTCACATATCACCTGCATCTCTGCCTCTCTCCCCATGTCATCCCTGTCCTCTCGTGATACAGTTCGGTTCCCAGGGGACTTTAATGCCCCTGAAAATTGACAGTCACATTCTATTATAACATATTTTTCCCATTTAATAACATGGTCTAGGTAATGATTCATAATCCTCAAAGGGCCTCCTGCCGGTGACAACTGAACTCAAGTAATTGAGAACACCATGCAATTTGGCGGTGACTACACTTTTATGGTTCAATCAAGAGTTAAAGCAACAGTATATCTGGAGAGACTTTCAGTAAAATGACATTCTCCTGATACATTTCCATGTCTGTTTTACATATGTAACTCTGGCTTCTTTAGGCCTCTGTGGTCTGAAACAGGACCATGAACGCTATCCTTATTTTCTGCTAGACTGTAAATCCTACAAAGATAGGGACATTTTCTTTTTTCTCACCTCAGTATTTTTAGTGCCCAGAACAGTGCTTGGCATATAATGTGCTCAATCATTATTTTCCCTGTCTATCTAGAAAATAGTCTTTGACTTTGGGCGTTTGTCCATTAGTATCACTATAGCCATATTCTCCAAGGCCCCATTTAAGCACCAGGAAGGATTAAAGTGGCTGAGATTATCCATCTGGCCCTCAACAACCTGTGCTATTTCCTTCCTACTACCTGGTGGCCTTAATTAGGAACTCGATGCTATTTCCATAAATGCCTACATCCATTTTCCTTGTCTGATGTAGCTCAGCTGCAATTAAATCAGGCTTTTAAGTGGGGGGCCTCCCTTCTTCTATTTTCTCAGGCCTCTGGTAGGGCCAGACTGGGTCTGAGGCTCTCTGTGTGGCAAGAAGACCTCATGTTTCACTGAAAAGGATTCCTCCCTACTGACAGAGTACCACAGAGTAGCTCTCTCCAACTTCAAGACGAGCTGCTGCCTTACTCACTAGGGTGCTACATTTTTCCCCCCAACATCATTTTTAGGATTAAGCATTTTTATGTGTATGAACCACATAGTTTCTCATCCAGTATATTTCAGTAGGCACTTAATATTTGATAGCTTATCATTTTCTGAGTTAAACTTTGAAATATATATTTCATAAATTTGAATTATAACGAATATTAAATTCCTAGTATCACCTATATGGAGATAACATCATGGGATCAAGTTAGTGTGGCTTTGCCAAAGAAACAAACCTGCCTTCAAGTCCTGGCTTTGATGGTTACTTCCTCTAAGACAGCATGTTAATGACTCAACATCTCTGAACCACATCTTCATCTGAAGAATTTAGGTCACTATACCTACCTCACTCAGTAGGTATAAGAAATTTGGAAGATTATATGTGTGTTTGCATCTTCTAAACAACAAAGCACCATGCAAGTTGAAGCATTCTTCTTCTCCTGTGCTCCTGTGTGTGTTATGTCATTTGGGGCAGCCTATATTTTGCATTCACAATAGGCAACTCATAGAACTGAAATTTCAGAGAGCATCGTTACAGGCATGAGAAACTGGCTTTCCATTTCCTTAGCATGTGAAGGACAAATATTACTAAAGAGAAGGAAGATGGCAAAGCCCAAGTCTTCTGATTCTCTGGACTGTATGACAAACTCTGTGCTACCTCTCTTTTTGCAGGCAGGGGCTGTGTGTGTATGTGTGTGTGTGTGTGTGTGTGTGTGTGAGAGAGAGAGAGAGAGAGAGAGAGAGAGAGAGAGAGAGAGAGAAACAGTTCAACTACAGCCAGGGAGTTTTATGTTTTGCATCTGAGATATGTTTTTTTTTAATTTTCTTAAATGTTGCTGGACTTTTATTTTATTTATTTATTTATTTAATATGACGCTGAGAATCAAACCCAGTGCCTCACACATGCTAGGCAAGTGCCCTACCACTGAGCCACAACCCCAGCCTGAGATATGTTTTTAAGTTGCAGAACAAAGTTTAATTTGGTTTCCATTTCCCTAGATGAGGAATAGCATCTCTACTGCAAGAAAACCTGACACACTCCTTTATTCTTGCAAGGATGGTAAAATTTTCTGGGTCACAAAACAAGCAGTAGAGGAAGAAATGAAGGTGCATGCAAGACTCCTAAAATAAATATTCCTCTGTGGTGATTATTAGAAGGCTTGGATTAAGAAGATGTCAGCCCTAGGAGTTTAGACCATCTTTCCCTCTTGCTTTTCCCTCTTGGCTTTGTTCAGTCTTGCTTGTGTAATATGCTAGGAAGGAGCTGCTTGGCCCCACATTTTCCAAAATGCTCGGAAATGCTGAATGGCAATTATAAAACAATGCCTTAGGGTTTTGGGGCTCCAAGAATATTACTCTAGCCAAAGGCTGAATCAAGAAAGTGTTCCTTAAAACAAACCCATTGTCAGAAGGAAACAGCAGCAAGAGATTTGAATAATCATGGGTGCCACAAGAGGCATTTAATTCAGGTTATCAATTAAATGTGTTGCAAGCTTTGTATGTGTCCCCAAAGTATATGACACAGTCCCTCTTCTCAAAGAGATTATTGTTTTACTGAGGAGATTAGATTGCTTTTAAAAAAAATAAAATGGTTGATGTCTAAATGTTGACTATAGAATTTCAGATGAGGGACATTGTTGTAGACTGGAGTGTCACAGGGAGATCTTCATGTAGGATATGCAGCTGGCATGAATCTTCCAGTGCAGAAAAGATAACCTCATTCATTCAACCTTTTAGGTCCTATGTGACCACCACAAATGGTGGGGAGCTGGGCAGGGTTTTCAGTCTAGAGAACTGGGCAGACTCAGAAAGGATAATCCTTCCACACACCATGTGGAAGGATTGCTGCTAAGGTCCTATCACAAATGTAAGTTTGCAAAGTGACCGTACTTTTAAAAACAAGAGTCAAAGACAATACTATATGTCTTCTATCTTTCTCAGGAGAAGCAGGTCTGCTTCAAATGCTATTGGAGTGTTGGGAGCTGGACAAAGTAGAGTAATGATCTGTGGGCAAAGAGGGAAAAAAGGAAGGCAAGGAAACACTTGCGCTTATCGTTTGGGCACCACCGTGGCCTCTGCCATTGTCAATGGTCTACTTTCTGACTTCCTGAAATCCCTTCTCTTTGCATGATATCCAAGGGGCCTGTCTGCCTCCTCTTCCACTTATGAATCCTTCTGCCTCCGTCATTGACATTCTTCTTACTGACCCCTCCTAGATGTGGATGGCGCTTAAAGTTCAGTCTCAGTCCTAATTTCCTCCCCTTTCCTTCCTGCAAGCTTCCATTTCTGTGCAGATGGCCCTTGAAATCTTAGTCTCTCCAGACCAGACCTGATTTCTGCCCTTAGCTCTAGCCCTTTATTTCTAGGTCTGTTCAAACAACGTATTAAAAATGTAAACTCCATCCCACTGAAAATCAGCTCCCCACTCCAGTTTCTTATTTACAAGAGCATTTTCATCAGAATGTTTTTCTTCTCCTTTGCTTCCTGAGTGTCAGAATACAAATATAAAAGTTATTCTCTCTCTGTTTGAGATTCCTCCTTCAGTGGTGAAATATTAAAAAAAAAAAAAAAAACTTTGTGGCTGATGATTGTAGTGTGTGTCCAAGTGCACTGGGACCCACCTCACCAATAGCCCCCTGGTTCTCAGAGCCCCCTCTACAAAAGCGAAGGAGGTGTAGTGTGTTTGATGGGCAAAAACCTGGCAAGGAATGGCTTGTAAATGCCAAAAATTATTGTGCTGGGGTGAAAGGAGGGGAAGGATGTTAGGAAGGAAATAGAATCTTATCGTCCATGGCAATTGGCAAAAAGGATGCCCATTAGAAAGGCACTTTGGCTGTAATTCAGTGTGTGGTGTTCTACATACTGAGAGGCTGGAAAGCATATGAAAGGGAATTACTCATGTTTTTCCATCTGTACACATGTGCTCCACTGGTGTTAAATTCTTGTTGTAAGAGTCTCTCATTCCATAATATACACATACAAAAATAATTCCCACCATATTTTTTTTTAAAAATTATTATTATTGAAACCAGCTGAGTAAATTCACAGAGTGTTGTAAGAGAACAAGTGAAATGTAAACCCACATTCTCTAGGATTATAAATTCCTTTTACACATACTACTTCATGTGAAATTTCTTCCACCACCAGTATTGTGTTTTCATGTCATTGTTTTCTAGGGTGACATTTAAGGGCAAAAATGCACAACTGGAAGAAGGAGTTTTATTCTGAATTCCAAAATAGAGTAATAGTCTCAGAGTCTCCTTCTTCTGTGAAAGGATATGAGCAGAGACCAGTTCGAGGAAAGAAGTTAGCCTCTTGCCTATATCTTTTTTTTTTTTTTTTTTTTTAAAGAGAGAGTGAGAGAGGAGAGAGAGAGGAGAGAGAGAGAGAATTTTTTTAATATTTATTTTTTAGTTCTCGGCGGACACAACATCTTTGTTGGTATGTGGTGCTGAGGATCAAACCCGGGCCGCACGCACACCAGGCAAGCGTGCTACTGCTTGAGCCACGTCCCCAGCCCTTGCCTATATCTTGAAAAGGAGCTGGCTGATCTTGCTTTACACATTAGCAATGAAGTTGCCCAAGTAGGAGACTTTCAGAAATCTACTAATCAGGCCTCCTGACTCTCAGAAATCCACCAGGCAGGGGATGAAGCAGCTGAGTTAAGGCTTATTGCTAACTTTTGCTTTGTTGAGGAATTGTGAGCTATCTTGGTGAGGGTTAATCAAAAACAGTATCCAAAAACACCATTTGTCTCCGGCTGTGGACAGAATGGCCTGCTTTGAGGCTTTTAACACTCATTTATTCATTTAACAAATATTTATCGAGTGCCAATTATGTGACAAACAACAGGTCAGGTCTCTACTGTTTGGAATCATCAGTGCACAGAAAGAAAAAAGATCGCAGCCCTATTGATCAGAATATATTATGCTTAGTGCTCTAGTCAAGTCGTCCACTTACTTCCCTGAATGGGGCACTGTGGCAAGTGACTGTTCAAAGACACAGAAGGATGGTGCCTGACATCTAACAAGTAGCAATCTAGCTGGAGTGGTCAGATTGAGGGCTTAGTATCCCTGTCCTCTTGTCAGTAGCCATGTTTCTTCTGAGGAATACTGTTGAGAACGGAGGAAACAGGCAAGGCCTCCCACAGAGGCCCCCACCCTAAGGAATGCACAGCTTCCTTTACCCTTCCTCCTTTCATAGGAATTGCCTTTACCTCAGCCCCTCTCCCTGGGCATCTACCATTCATTATTTGGTTTCTGCTATCACTATGTCTCCCAGCTCTGATTTGCTCTTTTTACTAGATGTTGGGGCATTGTTTAGTCTCTGATTAGAATTTAACAATGGACAGTACCTATTTTCTGTTTTGTTGGCCTGCACTGACAACCAGAAGGGACATTGTCCTTTGTATGAAATTTATTTACATATAGTTTTATTCATTTGTTCTTAAAAATGTGTTTGAATACCAGCCTCGTTCAGTGTTTTACAGAGACACAGGGGCTAGACATACCCCCATGGATTGCAGAGTGGAGTGGGGGGTCTGGAAAATGAACCAACCTTTAAATATATTTCAACACAGAAGGGGAACATCCACCTTGACCAGGCAAAGTCCTGACGCAGAAGGAGGTATCAGACAGGCACAAGCTATCTCGTGTGATGAAGTGCTTTATCACCTTGGGACAGGAAGTGATAACAGATGGTGGACAGCATGTCATCCTCAGCTCACACACAGTCTGACATCCCTGTTCACTCTCCCCTCCAATGGGTTTTATCTCTCTCCCCTGATGCTCACCCACCAGTTACATAGGGGACAGTAGGAAAGGAGGAAGAGAGGAAGTGGAGGGTGGACAAGTGGCCACAGAGGGTGAAACTAGTTCTCATCCCCTCACCAGAACTGAGAAAAGTGCAGACTGCATGCGGAAGCTGTGCTTTCTCACCCTTTCTCCTCACAGCTTTAACCAAGAAACCTCAGCCATTCACCACCTAGTAATCCACACCTCAAATCATCTAGCCCTTCATGAAGGGGAAAGAGAACCTATGCTCACTGTGCATAGCTTCCTGTCAAAATAAAGGATGGAGGAATAAGGGAGATTCTTGAGCCAGCATCAGTTTTATACAAAGCTTCAAGAGAAAGCAAACCATATCTGCAATAATACTGAATAAACTCACCAAGAGGCCCATTTTTTGTGCCTTTTTCACTGGAATGATAAAAATGATTACAGGCACTCAGGTGAAGATGAGAAGCATTGATTACCTATTTGCTATCTGTGTCTGGTTAAGTTTTAAATGGGGAAATATTATTACTTAATCAATGGAATTTGATAGAAAATCTTTCACTATATGATATGGTACGAGAGAGAGAAATAATAAAGGGCTGGGATTCCCTGGTTTGTGCAAGAGTGGCAAACACTAGCCAGGAGAATGAGCTGTGTGATGCTGGGTATGTAAGCCTTCTCTGAAACTTGGTTCTTCCAGAACAGTCAGCCAAAAGGCACACAATGTGGACCACTCTCCTGGTATAACATACAGCAAAACAACTCACGAGCAGAGACGCTTCAATATGTATGTTAACACTGAACAAACAAAGTTTTACTTTATCTCACATTTATCTTTCTTGCCCAGTTGCTGGCATAACAGAAATAAAGGTAAGAAAGGGAGTCAGCTTTACAGAAAACCTGTCATGACTTATTTTTGATAGCACCTTTAGATTTACTTCCAAAGGTGTGACCAGGTGACTTTCTACAAGTGAACTCCGCAAGAAAGACACTTTTAGGAAAGGGTAGCTTAAGCACCCACCCCGGAGTGACCTATCCTCAGGGCCTGAGGGTGAGAGAATGCAGCCTTTGGGGAAAGTACTAGATGGTGCAGGTTGGCTGCAGGCAGAGCAAGGAGGGAGAGAATGGCTCTTTGTTTCAGGTGTGCTTTTTCATTCCTATTATAGGTAAGTACTGGCTTAGGATGCACAGTAGAGCTGGCACTCTGTCTTCACGTTTAAAAATCCAGGTGTGTTGCTATTGATTGACATTTGGAAACTGACCCTGAGGTCAATACAGAGTAAACTGTTCTCTCTTAGGAAGGGCATTAATTCTTTCAGTCTTTCAGTCAGTGGTGTGTAGTTCCCCACATGGGAGTCAGAACAACAGGGTAGGAAGGAATCTTAGAGACATAATAACATAGTCCACTCATCATAAAAAGAAGCCCAGAAAGGCACTGACCTGCTGGATGTCAGATGCATAATTTGTGACAGATTAATAATAATAAAGTAACCCAACCTGAAATTTGTGGTGAAGCTCAGACACGAATAGCAACACTGAGGTGCCCTAAATACCATTGCTGCATTACCAGTTCTTGGAAAATAACCTGAGCAGGCTAAAAAGCTCAGCCCACTCCAACCAGCACAGCCTATGGAGCTGATGATGTCCACAAAGCAGGTTTTACATACTTCATTCCCCTCTCTTGTCTTCTACAAGGGGATGCTTGAGGGTCTATTGGCACTATACCACCGTGATCAATAGGACCTCTCTAGTCCCTTCATTCAGGGTCAATGTGTGGTTCCAGGACACTCAGTAGAGAAGGGAGTCTAAGGTATCTTGCCAAAGGGCTAGAGTTTCTCAACATATGGTCGAAGGTCTATCTATGCACACAGGCATATTAGAAATGCAGGTTCTGAGATCTATTCTTAAATAGCTAAGTCAGAATCACTGTCTTGTGCTATCTGGCTTTCATCTCTGCTCACCATTCTCATGCCTGAGAATGAGCTGATATGATTTCTTTTCTTTCTTTTTTTTTTTTTTTTTTCAGTGCTGGGGATTGAACCCAGGGCCTTGTACATGACAGGCAAGCACTCTGCCAATGAGCTACACCCCCCACCCCCACTCCTTGATATAGTCTCTGTCTAGACAGATAAATAGGTCCTATTATATTTAAATAGTAACTTTCCACTCATTCAGTCAGATTTTATTGAGGCTTTCTGATATGAGGCACTGTAATGGAATTAATAAAAGCGGAGTACAATCTGTACTAATTGCTTTCATATCTTAACTTCTTTAATCCACACAACTTTAAAGTTACTACTATTATTTTCCTTCAACAGAAGAATGAACCAAAGCACGAGAGAGCAAGAACATTTTCCAAAGTAATAGAGCTTGTCACTAGTAGCAGCAGTGTTTGAACTCAGGTAGTCTATTCTAAAACCTAGGATCTTAACCACTATGTTCAATGGCTTTATCAAATATACAGATGGGTAGACCTCAATCCTTGCAGCCTCATCAGGAATCCAGACTTCACATGTATACATATGTGATTACATTATGGTTTATTAATTATTATAACAATCGTGTGAACAGAATGCAAGGACAGGAAAGAGGAAATATTAACTGCCAAAGGTGAGGAAAGCCTTGAAGGAAAGTTCATAACCCTGAAGAATAAGGATTCTATCTGGCTTCCCTTAACACAGTGTTTTTCAAATGCTATATCCTAGAAGTAATATGTCAACTAAGTGAATGAATTAACGAATGAGGCCACTTGTTTCAGCTGCTATTGAAGGATAAGGAGGGGATCTTGTGGCAAATGAAAGGGAGAGGCAAGCACGCAACCAGGAGGGGTGAATGACTAAAAATCCCTTGTTCTAGCAGTAGAGATGCAATGTGACCACAGCAAGGCCTGAGGGAAGGGACAGAGTGAGAGGGAGGAAGAAGAGGAGCATGGTGGTGAAAGGTCTCAGGAGCCATGTCAAAGATTAGTCCTCTGGGCGGCCATCCACAGGCAGCCCAGAGTGACGTTATCCGCTTTCCTAGGCAGGAAGATGAGGCCAGTGTGGAAGGCTTGCAGTGGACTGGGGTGGAGGAGGAAGACTAGCAAGGAGAGTGGAAGTGGTGAGGACAGGAGATCTGGAAGGTCTGGGCTGAGGCACAGGCAGTGGGAGGAGAGAAGGAGGACCCATTTTGAGGCCCTTATCTGAGACAGGATCCAGTGACCATGGGAACAGAGAATCCAGACAAGAGTTGAGATTTTCCAACATGAATGGCACCAGCATTAACTGAATTAAGGACTCTAAGAAGAGGAAGTTGAGGTGGAGACAGATGAGGAGCTCAGTTTTTAAAAGGTAAGCTTTGAATGATCCGTTGGCCCTTCCAACGAAGATGTACTCCCAAGAGGCGTTTACCAAGGCCAAGGAGCAAGTCCTCTTTCTTTCAAAATTAAACTGATCACACTTAGCCTTTAACTAAATGCAATTGGCTGTTTGCTTTAAAATTGACTCACTAAATTCAGTCACGAGTTTTCAAACTACTTCATTTTCCTGGCTTTTAATGGGACTCTCCATAGCCTGGAGATTCTTCACAATTTGAGGGGTGTGTGTGTGTGTGTGTGTGTGTGAGAGAGAGAGAGAGAGAGAGAGAGAGAGAGAGAGAGAGAGAGAGAGAGAGATGGATGCTGCTACTCAAAGAGAAATGTAGGAAATACTTTATGTAGGATGTTCCTTGTGTCTGCTAGTCTGTCATTAAGATGACTTGTGTCTGCATGGTCTTAGGTTATAAATGATACATTTAAGCACAAATATTTTGCTTAAGGCAGAACCGTTCACAAAATCTTAAATACCAATGCCAATAAAATACGTGAGGGAAAATGTTCAACCTCAATTGATGTCAAAGAAGTATAAATATATACAACAATATTACTATGTTTTTCTCTTTTCAATTTGGTAAAGCTCTTCTTAAAATTATGATATTCTGGGTTGCCCCAGGAAGTCAGGAGATGAGATTCTCATCCTCTGCTTCGAGAACATAATTATGTATAACCTTAGAGTACAATTTCTAAGGTGTATCAAAAACCTTTAAGAAGTTGATAATCTTTGACCCAGGTATTCTTTTTAGAATTTATCCCGCCAAAATCAAATATTTGTACACATAAATACACAGATTTTAGTGGTATGTGATTATACCTCAACAGATCTCTCTCTCTCTCTCTCTCTCTCTCTCTCTCTCTCTCTCTCTCTCTCTCTCAAATGGAGAAAGGCAAAAATAACAAATTTTTATCACATATTATTTATAACATTTTGAAATGAGGCCTAATGTCTTTTATAAGAAACACTTGCTCAAAAGAATACAGCCATTTTTTCCCCTCAAGTTATGTTGTACTACAACTGGCTCTGAAGGTATGCTCCTTAGACCCACAATATCAATATCTCCTGAAAACTTATTAGAAATGCACATTATGCACCACCACCCTAGAGCTATTGCATCAGAAACTGAGATTGAAACTCAGTACTCAGTTTTCTAGGACTCTGATGTTCACTAAAGTTTAAGAACTGCTTAGGGAGAAGATGTGTTCCTGATAAATTGTGATGTGGGAGAAAAAAGAAACACAACAAAACAATGTGTAATGATGTGAGGCCAATGTAAGTAAAAAAAATCTGTGTATTCATGCCCAAAAGAAAAACTGGTAAGATGTATATCTTTAAAAATAACAGAATTTATAGACAGGTATAGATATATAGATCTCTTTTACTTTTCTTTTTGTAATTTTCTGTATGCTCCAAACTTTTTCTAGTGATATTGCATTATTTTTATAGAAAAAAATACCAAATTACTATTCTAAAACTTCCTTCCCTTGGAATTTCTGGGCACTCTGGTATTTAGAGAAATATAATGTACAAGTTCAGGCAAGAGGAAGAAGAAAGGATGGGTGGGTTTCTTCCCCAATCAGCTCTGTAGAAAGGCTTATTGCCCTTTAAATAGAAGAACACTTTTTGCGCTTGTTTTGGTTATGAAAGCACCCCACTCTGTGTCTTAATTCTCAGACATCAAAGGGTATATGGTGCACAGTTACTATCAAATCTCTGATGCGACTTTTTAAAGATCATGATAAGGCAGTTTTTCACTTTTCTCTTTACCCTGTGTTGTATCCAGGGATTTGTTGTACATTGGCTTATGCCTCCTGCTGTAGAAAAGGTCAGTTTGGGGCTTTTACAAACTGTATCACCTAAACAAAAACTAAGAGCATTTTCTATTGTCTTAGACATTTTATGTAAAGAGGTAACTAGCAACAGTATTGGTGCTAGACTCCAGGGATGGAGAAAACAGGGCTCTATCAGCTGCCACAGGCCTTTGTTACAGGACAGCATGACAGAGGGGAAAGGCCAGGCCCCTTACTCATTCTATAGCTGAGGGCAAATCTCTGGTATTTTCTGGGTCTTGCTTTCTTCACCTTTAAACTGAAGGAATTGATAAGATGATCTCTGAAGTTCCTTCAGCTCTGAATTTGTATGCTTTTATGACTAGATTCACAGAGACAGAGTGACCTATAACTAGAAGGTTATAGAACACTCTGATCTATTTCACGCAGCTTGGATTTGTGAAATCCCAGTGTGTTTTCAGAAGCTAGAACATCCTTTAATGGGCATTTTTCCTGCCCTAACACTGAAAATCTATTTACTGATACATAACTGAGCAATATTTTCAATGAGAAGTGGTGTTTTCAGAGAACTTTCCATAATAGTACTGAAGAGTTGGACAACCTAAAGATAAAAAATGGTCCTTTCTGAAAATGTTGAGAGCGATTGTGGATATGTGGCAAAGATCACTGGAACTATTTATTAAGGTTCCTACTTATTAGAAACTATCTGGTAGAGAGGACACAGTAGTTCTTTTGATCAGTTAGAAGACTTGGGCTCTAATCTTGACTGCCACCTTGTCAAAGTAACTTACTTCTCTCACTTGAGATATTTCTAGTTGGTGTCCAGGATTATTTTGTTCCTGATTTTTTAAAAAAATGAGTTTCATGAGTTTATGATTGAAAGAATAACATTGTGGGCATAAAGAAAGTTTCCATACTAGCCATTCCAGACAAGTAGAAAAGTTGAAAGAGTTTGAGGAATCCAAAGGAGCTTCATTGATTCTACTGAAGGCCCGAATCATTTCTACAGTATATAGGTTTTTCTTGACAGGGAATGGGAGATAAACACATATGTTGTCTGGGGCTGGAAATTGCCAATTTTTGCTTGGAATGAAGGACGTATATACTTAAACTGCGGAGACAGCCCCAGGACTGGGGAAGAGATTTCTGTGCATCCCTTAAAACTACAGAACATTTACAGTGTGTGCTCCGCTGTAAAGGAAGTCTGTGAAGTTTGCTTGGCACAAGGAGTAATGTGAGTAATGAAGTCTTGGCTCAGGCAGCGTTCTAAAGCTGGGGTTTTTGCAAAAGTTGCAAATCCCTAGAGGAAGTGCTGGAGCACAGAAGGCCTGCATATCATGGATTACACTAATCCAGTCAGGAAGTGATAATGACATAGCTATACAAGCAGTGCTTTTCATGGCTAATTGGAAAGGATGGTCATTTAATTAAACTATGCCAGACCTTGCGCTTTTTGTGTCTAAGACAACCTCACAAAGAGTTCATCACAGATCATCTTGCTCAAAGCAGTTAAGCTAAACTGTAAGTTCTATGAAGACAGGGTCTTTTTCTTCTAATACCTAATACCTAGTATAGTTCTTGGAATAGAGCAGGTGCTAGGCCTACACGAAAAGATTTTTTATTAGCCCTGTAATAAGCTTTGTTTTGTACCAGACGGAGGAGTCAAGACTTGCTTTTATGAGCCTTTTATGAAAGCAAAAGCAAAAAAAAAAAAAAAAAAAAAAAAAAAGCCAGACTTGATTCTGCATGTAAGGAACTGGATATGTTTATTGCAAAAAAAAAAAAAAAAAAAAAAAAAAAAAATGAAAGAATAAAAAGGAGAGAGTTCAGAAAGTGTTTCCATGTTGAGATTTTTCGACCACCTCCTCTTTAACTTTAGTTTTATTCTCATCAAACAAACAGAAAGCTGAGACCTGCAGCATATTAAGAGCTGAAAATGAATATGATGGCTGTATTGTAGGCTGTACAGCAGGGAAGTATTGAGTTGAGGGTTGAAAGAGTGCTGGCACCAAACTATTTTAAGACCCAGCTTCCCTTGTCTGTGAAATGAAGGACATACATTATAATGATTCTGTTTCCCAAACCAAATCTCATTATCTAGTTTCTTATGACTGGGGAGACAGGAGTTAAATTGGGAGATCACTTGGAAGCTGAAATGGGGGTCATTCCTGAACATGGTGCTGCTATGTGAACACTGGAGGAGCATATAAGCTCGATGCCTGTGGAATGTGATTCATGACACATGAGCACTGAGCATGAAAACACCATCTTACATAAGGTATAAGATAGGCCCTGAAGTCATATTTTATTGCTTCAGATTCGTTCTCCAGCAAGCAAGTAAGCAATTCCAGTAACTTAAAGCTATTCAGAGGCTCAGTTTCATACCACCCATTCTCAATCTGAAGTGACCCTACTGTCAGCCCCCTCACATGCCACCTTCCCCAGCTGCTGGATTTCAAGTTTCCTTTGTCCATCTCGTGGAGTCAAAAGGGAACCTATTAAGAGACTGAGAAAGATCAAAGCTGTTCTGTCCAAGGGGAATGAGATTTATTAGATGAGGTAATAGAAGTACAAATAGAAAAATACATTCTAAGGGAACTTTTCCCTCAAATGCCTATTTCCTTTGTGATTGATTTGTGTGGGGGAGGCTGAGGAAATCTAATTCCCTTGCCTTCCCTTCCACATCCCTACTGTTTCCGGGTCTGAATGTTCCCAGTTGCACTACACAGGCATCTTCTCTGAGACTGCTCCTCCGGGAGGCTCCCTACTCCACTCAGCAATGCAGTTTCCAGAGGCTTCACTCAGAGACATTCTCCCTTCCTATAGACTCCAGAATTTTATTAAAATGGAAGATTTATCCCTGCCCACAGAAATTGGGGTCACTGATACTCAGGGACAATGTTGTCCTGCACTCCAGTTATCCTGTAGCTGTTTGTCAACCTTGTACAGTGATTAACAGGCAAGTGTTCAGCAAGGGTTACTCCTAGGGGGTGTGCACTCACCCAAACTTACATTTATAATGCATAATAGACACTGTATGAGGACCTGCGGGGTGGTACACTCAGGGCTAAGGCAGATTCTTTTCATGCTTTTGAATCCTGTAAACACATCTGTAAAGTAGGGAATTTTAGTTCCCACCTTAGAAATGGGAACATTGAACTTAGGTGTACCTACTTGCTAAAGGCCATGGAATGTGAAAGTAAAACACTTGGGACTTTCTGACTTGGGAATCCTTCTAGCCAACCAGGTTCAAATGTCAATTAAGATTTAAAAAAAATAATTATATATATATATATATATATATATATATATATATATATATATATATATAATCTTTTTGTTTAAATAAATGCTATTTACTCTTTTGGATATATAAAAAAAAAGAGAATATATCAGGGCTTCTTCCTCTTTGCCTGCTGTGTGGGGTCCTGGAAACAAGCACCTGGGGACTTTCTGCAGCCTCTGAAAATGGTTTTCTAGTTTCCTGCTGATTTTAACTTACAAAAACTCTCTGATCTCTTCCCATAGGGGAAAGGCAAATGAGAGATACAAAACTTATTAAAACACATGCTCTTTCCTAATGTAAGGCAATAAATACTACAGGACATGCAACTAACTGTAATAAATTTAGATTGTGATTTTTTTAAGTAAGGTGGATCTAGTGTAAAAGTAGAGGAAACAGGGCAGGTAGTTTTCTAACTGGGGTCTCCAAACATAGCAGCCACAGCATCATTTACCTGGGAACTTATTAGCAATGCAGAGTTTCAGGCCACTCTGGAGATGGAGCTAGCCCTGTGATCTGTTTTCACAAGCCCTCCAGGTGGTTTAGATGCTACCAGACATTTGAGAAATACTGGTTTGGGGCATGGCTGGGAATCTAACATGTCTTCATAAAAGATGGAGAAAGGGCCTGACAACAAATTAGCCTGGAAAAGTGATTTAAGGCTGATGACTTAAAGGCATTGAACATCTTGCTAAGAAGATCTTATCCAGCAGTAGACAGCAAGGTTTACAGTTTAGAGAGACCCCTTCTGGGCTGGAAAATGCAAGGGCCCCTGTTTCAGTCAGCTTTTTTTGCTGCTGTGACTAAAAGACCTAATAAGAACAACTTTAAAGGAAGAAATTTTTATTTGAGGGCTCATGGTTTCAGAGGTCTTGGTCCATAGACAGTAAGCTCCATTCCTCCACACTTAAGGTGAGGTTGAACATCATGGTGGAAGAATGTGATGGAGAAAAGCAGCTCATATGATGATCAAAAAGCAGAGAGAGACTCCATTCACCAGATACAAAATATATACCCCAAAGGCGCTCCCCCAATGACCCACCACCTTCAGCCACTCACTTAATTCCACCAGGTAGTTAATTCACTGATTATTTATGGCTCTCGTAACCCAATCATTTCTTCTCTAAACCTTCTTGCATTGTCTCACAATGAGCTTTGGGGGGACACCTCATATCCAAACCACAACATAACAGGCCCTGTATCTGAACCAAAAAAGGCTGTAAGTTTCTCCTGTTTTTCATGCTTCTGCTTGTCTTTCCACTCAAGTTTCTATGACAACAGTTCTGATACAATTTGTATTTATGAAAATCACATTAATTTCACTTGAGCCTCAGGGATTTCTTACAAACCAATATTTTCCAAATCTGTGAATCATGAGAAACAGCAGCATCCTTTTATCCACTTATTAATAGGAACAAAGAGAAAGAATTTTGCTCTCATGTTAATTGGAAAGGTTCAAAGGCACACCTTTTGGGATTTTCACATTTTCTTTCTTACAGTTTACCATTTCTCCCAAAGACTTTATTCTCCTAATAAGGCCAAATCTTATTTCCTTTCCCCAAAGTGATATTGAGAAAATGAAGCCTTACCCATATCCCCTTACAAAACTCTATCTCTACCTGGGTATCTGGATAATGCTTGTTCTAAATAACAATTTCAGTAAGGCCTGGAAAGTTGTTGGGCAGCAATGCCTCTGACTAGTTCTCTGCACAGTAATTTCACTTCTGACCATTCTATCTAGAAACTATAGTTCCTCTGTGAAATTAAAAAAAAATAAACGTTACATGTAAAATAGAATGTGCAAGTTCCATCCAAAGGAAATCATCAGATTTCAGGAATAATCTTGCCTACCTATTGTCAAAATTTTCAGAGACATTAGGAGTGGAGATTCATGCTAGCACTGGAGTCTCTCCCTAGCAGTTTCTCACAAGCTGACCTTAGCATCTGTGATCGCTCTGGACTTGCCCTGTGCCACACAGGAACACCTGGGCAGATGGTCTTCCTGGGCTGTATCTTGCTTATTAGAGCCTATCTCCATATGAGGGCCTGGTCACTCCAGGACCAATAAAACAAAGCTAGAGAAATACAATTTGGTGGTCCACTGTATTAGGGAAACCAACACACACGAGCAGACTATAAGAATTAGGGTTCTTTCCTCTGTACATAAACTGATTTTTTTTAACCAAATCATGGAGTATATTGGACTCTGTAGCATCTGTTATCTACATAATTTATTTTAGCAATAGTCATATCCTCTCAAACAAATACTTTTTCTATTTAGCCTGTCTTCCCCACAGAGCTTAGAATACCTTGAGAACAGGAAGTGATTTATATTTCTTTTGAATACCAAACATCATAACCCTGGAAGCACAATAGATAATTCTCCTTGAACTGAGTTAAAATGGAATGGGATACAAGAAATGGGGACCACCCCCTATAGCTCAAAATAGGTAATTTTATGTGAAAGAAAAGGAAAACAAAACAGTAAAAGTTAACCTTAATTTGTCGGATAGTGAGTTTACAGAAGCTGTTACCCACAGAGGTGACATAAACAACAAATACATAGTTTCTAGGCTTTCTCTTTATTTGGATTCTTTCTGGCCATTGAAGTATTTTGTGACATCCCCCCCACACAAGCTTTATATGTACATATGTGTGTATCTGTCTATTTGTCCGGTCTGTATTGAGATTAGACTTATCTAATATTGATATACAGACAGTTATGTATCATAGGTATAGATAAGTTGACCATTACTTGCAAGAAGCAAATTTTTTATAACAAGAGAAGCTTAAAAGGCAGTTATTTCTAATGATTTTTTATGCATATTACATGAGTATGTTTTTCTTGCCAGTCAAGAATGGGAGTGGAGGAGAGATAACACTTAGACTGTCAGAAGGCTGACCATATTTTGCCAAAGTCCCATAAAGATTCATAATGAAAAATATTCTCCTCCCATAGCTCTTCTGTTCCTATACAGCTAGTGTTTACACATGGACTGATAAATAATACTTTCTATATTTGATATAATTTCATGGGTAAAGCTCCATGATGTCTGAGAGTGTTTGAGATATCACTAGCTTTGGACATGAGGACATCCTGTAGGAGATCATCATTAGGACATTAGGAAGTGACACCTCCTCCCAAGTGTCACTCCTTATTAAAAATGAAGATTGTGCATCCTGCAGCTGATTTGTTCCTATATGCACCCTGACTTCTGAAGTTTTGAATCTTCATTGCATTCTCCAAATGCCAACTTCAAAACACCTACAAAATACAGAATGTTTACCAGTCTCTTCATGTAGTATCTGCTTTTCTGATACTTTTTTCCTCCACTGAACCATAGCAATACTTCCAGAAAAAGGGTTTTAATCCTCTCCTCAGCCCTCTGCTGTTCCTAATCCAGCGCTACCTATTTCTTCCTTGACAGCCTGGTTGAGACATGGTGGAGGACCTTTACAACCACTGTGATTACAGACGGAGTCCACCCACCACTACAAGCCAGACACAGGCCAAAAGAACATCAAGTTTAGGATTCTGCTGTGTTTTGTTTTATTGCCTCATAATGCTAAAGTTCCAGCTCAGAGACGAAAAATTATATAAAGAGACCTAGGTTTGCTTTCACTGATAATTTGTTTTTCGGCACCAACAAAGTAGGTGAAGTTGTTGCTGTTTTTGTTTAGTCTTGGTACTTCTGGAGGGACAATGGTCATTTTTTACCTCCTCTGGTCAAACTCTTAAGGAGATTTTCAGAAATTGGTTAATATGTCCTCAGATCACCCCCGTGAGGAAGTTGAGTATCTTTTTTTCCTAGTTGGAAAAAATGAAGCATAAAAAGCTTAGGCAATTGCCTATCCTGTCAGGGAGGGAAGCAAGAGTTGTCACTGAGGAATGACCTCCTTGTTGGTGTCTTAGAGGTCACTCTCGTCTTCCAGTTGATGGGCAGTGATGTTTGTTTTACCAGGGCAGTCACGTGGGCACACAGAGCTAGACCATGGTTCTGCAACCGCCTGCAGAGATGCCTCTCCTTTGGCTCACAGTTAAAGCAAATGACCTTCAGCTAAACCATGGAAAGTCCAAATGACTAATTTAATGAAGCTTTGGTGTGTGAGGGGTGGAGGAGAAGGCTGCCTGGGCAAAGGGCCAGTATGAGCCATCTCCAGTCCATGCAGGGGGTTGAGGACAAGAGGAGAGCAGAAGGGTCAGAAGAAAACTGGCTCCTCTATGTGGTTAGGGAAGAAAGTCTGACCATGTGGACAGATGGAAGCCCTGGGTTACGGAGGTGAAGCATGTCAGCAAACCAGGAGCGTTTCCTGTCTGCAGACAGGCAGAGGGCCAGCTCTTCGATGAGCTGGAAATAGGAACCAGTGGGGGGGGCGGTCAGAGTAACTCTTTTCCTTTGTGGGTTTTATGTAGTGAAGTGAAGGACCTTCTTATTTGGGATCTTGGGAGTTTGTTTACATGCTGTGTTTTCTTTTGATTCTTCTTGTAATGCTTAATGGTGTTCAATCCACAGAGGCCACGTTGCAGTTTTGTCCCAGACATACATCAACCAAGAGCCATTGTTCAGGCTGCAATCAATTGCAGCAATGTGGATAGAAATGTTGAGACCACAAGTTAATTCAGTGGGCCTCTGCTTCACAAATGTATGTGTTCAAGGAGAGCAGGAGGAAGTGGGGCAGGGACAATTCTTTCTCTTTCCCTAGCTCTGAAAAGCTAATAAGCATACTTCACTAAACAACTTAATATGTACTAAGCCCTGCCCTTTGCAATATGGAAAGTAACAGCTGAGCATTGGACCAGGTTGTTCCAGTGAGCCAGAAATTCTCTTTATATTTCCATATTCGTTGTTAACAATACTGTGAAGTGAGTGGTATTGTTTAAAGGAGAATGGGGCTTAGAGACATGCACAGGGTTGCATAATAGAAAACCCAAGCCTGTTTTAAATGACCATTTCAAGAAGGACAGTGAGCTGGGGGCTGGGCACTAAAGATTGCTCTGGACCTTGTGGACATTCTCAGAACCACTTCCTTTGTAGGAATCTAACACTACTGTCTGACTTACCTCTTTTCACCCTTTCTGACTCAGCTTGAGTGCTAACCTTTGTTGGACTTCCTAAAGGAGCCTGACACATAGCATCTCTCTTTCCAAGCTGAGTTCAAACAAATTAACAAATATCACTGTTGCTTATTTATTTATTTTTTAAAGAATAAGATGAAGATGTACCTGGCAATTGGACTCCCAAATAAGGCAGACAGATCTCCGTGGTCCTTGGTATGTAGGAGAGACCAGTGAAGAAGCGGAGGATCAGGATCCAGCATCATTCAGCAGAGTGAACTGGGGGCCAAAAGGTCACAGTGTTACAGCTACTGGGTGGGGGCTTCACTGACCCTGGCCATAACCCTCTGGTGGAGAAGAGTCACTTCCTCTAACATTTCCTCCAGGTCATCACACCTGGCATCTGCCAAGTAGATGCATGCCCCCATTCTGCTTCCTTACAGCATTCTTTGCACATTACTATATTTTGTCATATATTGTCCTGAATTAAAATTTAATATTCATGTATCTCTCTCACCCAAGGGATTGTGCAATATGAGTGAAAGTCTTGGTTCCTTCTGTCCCTGGCAGGTATTGGTGAGAATTTGCTGAACTGAACTGAACTGAGCTACTGAACCTCTACGCCAACCAATATTGAAAATTCTTCATTGTTGGGTCATCTCTGAAACTTCTGCAGTGTTATTCTAAGTTTTCATTTACTAAATCAGGAAAAGCAATGATAAGACAGTGCTATAAGTTCAAAAGGAAAAACTATGAAATGAAGATAAAAGCTACAGAGACTATTGTCAACTGATTCTATTTCTCAAAATGAACCTATGCAATGGAGTTTGAGGATGTTCGTTTGAGTGACTATTTACAGTAAGCATACGCGCTGGTGATTAATTACAAATGTGCTGGCGATGGATGAATCCATGCTTTGATAGGGAGCCTTCCAATTATATTCTCTGTGGTTCAATTTAGGCCTCAGACCAGCAGCAGCACCTGGGAGCTTGTTAGAAATGCAAATTTTCAGACCCTGCTCATTCCTACTAAATCAGTATTTCTGGGGATCTAGGTCCAGGAATTGGTGTTTAACATGACTTCCAGGTGATCCTAAATGTTCTTGAAGTTTTTCTGAGCTGATTGTTATGCCTCCTCTAGTGTAAGAAGAGCAGATGGGAATAGTCAAGAAAGTAATAGTAAGAGCTCATGAATTTTGTAAGGTGTTGTTCTCATGACATTTTAAGTGTATTTTCTTCTTTATTCCTTTCAACAATCCAATGACGTGGTTTCTTTTTTTAGCTTTCTTTTGTAGATGAAAAAACTCAAGGCAAGTATCTCAATTGCCTCTGTTGAAAAAATTGAGTGGGTGCCAAAAACCTCAGTAATCAAGATTAAAATATTTTAATATAATACTTCTAAAAATTAGAATTAATGCTAATAAATTAATGATGATCAAAATATCAAAATATGAGAGACAAGATTCAACAAGCATAATTGTGACAACAGTTTACCCCGAGGAAGAGGCAGAGTAGGGACCTGAGTCCAGGTAGGTTGACATCACAAACCACATGCTCAGCTGTCACCTATGGACCTCTTATCATTTGAACCACTACAAATTTCAATGGGACAAGAAAATTATAGGCCTAGGAGCAAGCATCACTTGGGACTAAGGGATGCCTTATTATTCTCAACTCACTGGGAACTCATGCAAAAAAAAAAAAATCTAAAAACAGAAGCAGAAAATCCAGATGGGTCCTAAATTTCACAGCTTGGCCATCTCTGAACTTAAGGATGAAAAAGGAAGATTTCCAAAGCTTCCTCCCAATTTTTCTTCTGGCTGTCTCCTGCTGGGAGAATCAGTGGGCAAAACTACCCTGCATTCTGGCTGTAGGAATGTGATAATTAGAATCACTTAATATGACCACAGTGCCCTCCTTGGTCCCTCCACCTTTGGAGAGAGAGACGGAGCATTTCTCCTGCTTATGTCCCATCTGTGCGATTCTGGCAGGCCAGCTGCTTGTCTTGAGGACTTGTCATTGAGAGCTGGTCACCTAGAATGCCCCGACATGTTTGGGCTGCATTGTTAAACAACATTGGTATTCTCCCAGCAAAACTCCTCTCCTCCTTGAACCAAATCAGCATTCTGTGAACAGGATCTTTCCTTGCCTGAAAACATCGCAAGTTTTTGCTGCACCCATCATGAGTCTTCCTTGTTTTATAAAAAAAAAAAAAAAAAAAAAAAAAAGAAAAGAAAAGAAAAAAAGACTGTAAGGAATATTTCTGGCCAGTGTGTTCATGTGTCAGAGCCGTGAAACAAATTTCACATGAAACACTGAAGAAAAGGTTGAAAGGGTTTATAGCTAACCCCACGTTCTCTCTTTAGTTGGACTAAAAGAAAGGATCAGGATTCATTACATCTAGAATTCTTATGTGCAGAGTGCTTATATGATATTTTGAGGCAAGTGGGAAATACCAAGTTTAACACTTAGACAGTTGGACAGAATTTTAATTGTCCAAGTGGTGGTCAGTCTTCTTTCTCAATATGTGTTTTGGTAGCTGTAGAGTTTTTGTGAGTAAATTATTGCTCAGATTCATCATCTAAATCCAGTGGAGGTCATTTCTTTTATATTAATAAGTAAGTGCTGAATGAGTTTACATTTCTTTTGGTATTGATAACAATGATGTGCTGATTCCTTTTCACTTTTTCAGTAATAACATTTTCTTTCAACAGTTTATCCTAGAAATATGCATTGAGCACCTATTACCTAAAATTATGAGGGATATATAGCTTAGATATTGTCTCTACCTCCAGGAGATTTCAGATTGTTAAAAGAGCAAGTTATTGATAATAACATTGAAGAAACAGTGGGGATATTTTGATCTCAAAGTTTGGGAGAGACATATTTCAGCATTTCAGCTTAGCCCAGTGGTCATAAAGATTGGTGAAAATACACCTCAGACAGAAGAAAGAAATAAGCTAAGGATGGGTAGGTGGAGCCTGTTCTGAAAAAGCAGTGTCCTCTTAGATTGGAAAGAAGCAGGAATTAGTTGAGGGAGTTTGCGCTATATTCAGTAGGCACCAGAAAACCAGTGAAGGTTTTGTGTTTCAGCAGTGATGGGACGAAAGGAGAACTATGTTTTAAAGCAGTGCTTCTCAGACTTTAATATGCATTCAGTACCCCAAGGAGTTTGTTAAATGCTGTGTTAGTTTTCCATTACTATAGCAAACACCTGAGATAATCAATTACAAAAAATATAAGTCTGAATTATGGTAGTGGCACTGTGTAGACCTACTACTTGCCAATAGCTCTGTACTTCTTGAGAGCAAGGATTTTCTTTTTCAGTTCTGTGAAATGTTTGATAAATGAACGGTTGAGTGGAGAAGAACTAAGCTCCTCCCCCTCCCCCCGCCCCGTTTGGCTGTGATGGCAGCAGTGGCTTTTGGTTTTGGCACCGTTGACAAGATAGTGAAGTAAAAAGAAAGTTGTTTTAAACCTCGAATTTAATTTAGTTGGACACATGGTAATTTTGAAATGCAGAATATCCAGGTGAAAATGTACAACAAGAAGTTAGAAGTTTCATAAAATAACATAGAAGACAATTTACAAATAGCTACAGTGGAGTCATATGCATAGAGGTGACAATTAAGGGCTTGGCAGAAGATCAGATAAAGACCAAGAGAAGAATAGACAGGCAGACCAAAGAAGAGGGAGATCAGCATAAAAGTAGAGACACAAAGAGAATGAGGCAAGCAGACACAGGCAAATAGAGGGAGATGGAGGAACTGTCCTTTAATCTTGAAGATCTTCTGTGATGACCAGTAAGTAACAAGGCACATCATTAGGTTGTATGACACAGTGTAGGGGAAATGTTAGGCATAGAGGCCTGTTGGAGCCTTCAAGAGAGAAATGCTAATGTGAAGAGGTTTGAGATGTTCAGTCCTGAGTTAGGCCTATGTGTGAGATAAGGATTCAGAAATTGACTTCACATCCATACAAAGGCCTGTTTTATACCCATCTAGCCGTATGCCTATAGAATCCCATTCATCAAAATGTAGATGGTCTTAAAGCTTGGTCCCAACAATTCTGCCCTTTGGTTTCCAAACTGTTTGATAAGATCATCTAATGGTCTGTCTGTCTCTCATACTTGCACACGTGGGAGCTTGTGTGTGTGTGTGTGTGTGTGTGTGTGTGTGTGTGTGCGCGTGCTCGTGCACACATGTGTGCGCACATGCACACACACACACACACACACACACACAGAGCTACTAATACTACTACTTTCTGTCTTCTCCTCTTAAGTAGCCTGTGTGTGTTTTGGAATTATAAGACTTTTCAGGCTATAAAGATTTTCCTGCTTCAAATCTGAACCCCAACAGTTATTGAGAGCAGTACATTAAACAGAAAGAAATATCCAACTGTAGGTGGTTATGCACCCCTCAAATTGTAGTATGGATTGTCACCTACAAGACCTTTAGAAAGAATGACATCTAGACTTTTCCCCTGTTGCCCAGTGCAACATTTTAACAGACTTCTATTGTGTTTTCTCCATTCAGTTCACTTAGAGGGTGACATTTTGCCCTCAAATTCATATGCATAGTGGCTCTTAGAGACTTTCAAAGCTACATTCCTATCAAAATCAGACCTTCTGTTTTATCTGAAACCACCCTCCAAAGAAAATCATTGGATATGAATGAACAGAACAATTCTTTATGTCCATGGGAGACAGGCAGACAAAACCAATAAAAGCGAAGAAAGAAAGAGACATGGCAATGATTTGTTTTTCATAATTACTTATTCAGAGTAGAAAGGAACAGGGGAGGAAGGTTCCTTTTAACATGTCTGGGCGTGACAGATGAGGTGTGCTCATCACGTATGTGCAGGGGAGATGAATGCACTGCAGTTTTGTTAAAGGAGATGCTTCACATTGGACAGAGATATATTTCTATCTGGAACACTGGAGATAAATACCCGGCTTTTTACTTCTCATTTTCATTAGGCTTAAAGCCCCTCATGGTTCTTTCAGAGTAGCAGGTGATGTGACTAGCATTTATCAGACCCTTCTCGATGATGTCCTGTGGCAAAAAACAATCCCCCTTTCAAGACATAAGATAGGGGTACCTCCTAAGTAACAATACCCCCAGAGTGTGTGGGTGTAATAGATTCGGAAATCATACCAGAGTGCAAATGAACTACATCATCTCTAATTTCATTTTCCCTTCTTGTAACTGGTTTGCTTTGATACAAAATTTGCCCAAGGATAGTTCTAGCAAGAAGTTAAGGGAAATTTTTTTTAAAGAGAAATTTTTAACTAAATGGCCTTTGTTTCTTCACTTATGTGGAAAGGATAAGTAAACTCTTTCTGCCTAAAACACACTAAATTTCCATCACTGAATTTACTGATGGAAAAGTTGAATCTAAAAGATTCTGACTTGAGCTATAGAAGCAATAAATCTGATTTGTGATGTTAAAAAAAACCTAATAATACAGTGTTTTCACATATCTGATTAAGGGAGGTTATAATGCATCATGAATCATTTCCTAAAACTGTTAAAAATTCAAGGATAAAGAATTAAAAAA
The DNA here is from genome assembly GCF_964194105.1 of Spermophilus citellus. Taxonomy (NCBI): domain Eukaryota; kingdom Metazoa; phylum Chordata; class Mammalia; order Rodentia; family Sciuridae; genus Spermophilus; species Spermophilus citellus. Next base: position 172,853,948 of record NC_138183.1, read on the forward strand.
ATGGTAAGTGCAGGAAGTGTAAAAAATAAGGGTTATATCACACACTTTTTTGCCTCCATGTTACAGTCATGGGAGGACCTAATTTGCACTTTAAGCCATGTAAATACATTAATTAAAATTTTGAAACTTGAGAGTATCTGGGAGAAGATAGTCCACATCACTTATTTTATAGGAAAGGAAATGCTGACAAAAATAGTTTAGCCATACAGCATATATAGTATCATTTCTTCATCCGTACAGATAATTTCTTACTCATTACAATTATTTAAAAATTTGAACCAACAATGAGCATGGCATTATGGGATTAACACTGTACAGCAAATTTAATACTCTTACGTGAATATTCTGTAAATAGTTTTTTTTTTGATTGGGGGGGTTCTGGGGATTGAACTCAGAGGCACTCAACCACTGAGCCACATCCCCATCCCTATTTTGTATTTTATTTAGAGACAGGGTCTCACTGAGTTGCTTAGTGCCACACCTTTGCTGAAGCTGGCTTTGAACTTGTGATCCTCCTGTCTCAGCTTCCCCAGCCCCTGGGATTACAGATGTGCACCATCGCACCTGGCTGTAAATAGTTTTTAAATAAACAGAATGAATAGGACATGATCCTACCCTGAAGAAACCAGGAGGTTGAATTAAAATCTCATGATCCCTATGTACGCACAGGACATTTCATTTTGAGCAAAGTGTGTGCCCAAACAGGTTTGTCTGGCCCATTTTCCTTGGGGCGGCCACTTGCATCTTTTAACCTTTAAAGAATCACAGGAAAAAAAATAGTAGCCACCAGCATTTCGAACATGGAACAATTTCTCTCACACAAACCCAAATCAGCAATAATTGATGGATAAGGAATCTTCAGGTTTAAAGGGCATAATCTTACATCACTGTGACAGTTGAGAAGTCCCTGGGTATAATGAGGTATGTGTAAAAAATACTGATGCTGCCATTCACTAAGCATCAACCTCACAGCAAGATCATGTTTACATATGAATCTTACCTAATCTGCAAAATAACACTGTAATATGGTACTGTCCACTCACACAGTTTAAGACATGGAGGGTTAAGGAGACCAGCAGACAGAATCACATAGCCAGCAGGCAATTACAACTTAAATTTGGAAATGACTATTTGGTGCCCAAAGGCTTTTTTAAAACATTTTAAAAATTTGTTCTAATTAGTTATATGTGACAGTAGAATGCATTTTGACACATCATATATAAATGGAGTATAACTTCTAATTCTTCTGATTATACATGTAGAATCACACTGGTCATGCAGTCATATATGTACACAGGGTAATAATGTCTGATTTATTCTTCTATCTCTCTTACCCCATACCCCCTCCCCTCCCTTAACTTCCCTCTGCCTAATCCAAAGTACTTCTATTTTCCCCTAGCACCCCACCCTTATTGTGAATTAGCATCACATATCAGAGAAAATATTTGGCTTTGGTTTTGGGGGATTGACTTATTTAGCTTAGCATGATATTCTCCAGCTCCATTCATTTACTGGCAAATGCCATAATTTCATTCTTCTTTAAGGCTGAGTAATATCCCATTGTATGTGTATGTATGAATATAATATATCACATTTTCTTTATCCATTAATCTGTTAAAGGGCATCTAGGTTGGTTCCATAGTTTGGCTATTGTAAATTGAGCTGCTATAAACATTGATGTGGAGGTATCACTGTAGTATGCTGTTTTTAAGTCCTTTGGATATAAACTTAGGAATGGGATAGCTGGATCAAATGGTGGTTCCGTTCCAAGTTTTCTGAGGAATCTCCATACAGCTACATGGTTTGTCCCCCATCCTGCCTCCCAGATTCCCTATTAATAATAATAGGTATAATTTTTCATAGTCACTTAAAATATGCTATGATTTGGATGTGAGGTGTCCCCTAGAAGCTCATGTGTGAGACAATGCAAGCAGACTTAGAGAAATGATTGGGTTATGAGAGCTCTAACCCAATCAATGAATTAAACCCCTGGCAGGATTAACTGGCTGGTAGCTGAAGGCAGGTAGGGTGTGGCTGGAGGAGGTGGGTCACTGGGGACGTGGCTTTGGTGTATATATGTGTGTTTGGTAAGTGGCGTCGCTCTCTCAGCTTCCTGATCTCCACCTGAGCTGCTTCCTGCACTGCCTCTTCGGCCACCATATCAGCCTCACCTTGTGCCCCGAGGAATGGAGTTGGCTGTCAATGAACTGAGACCTCTGAAACTATGAACCCTCAAACTCTTCCTCCTCTACAGTGGTTCTAGTTGGATCTTTCAGTTACAGCAGAGAAAAAGCTAACTCAAACAAATGATAAGCAGTAGGTAGGACATACAGCCACACTGGCCTACAGCATGGTTTCCCATTTCCTCTCCTACCAGGTCCCAGAGCATGCCTGACATCCAAGAGATGGAATTCTGAGTAAGAAACCTCTCTGGCTACCTTTGTATTGATATAGTCCTGTGACCAATGAGGTAAAATTTACATCCTGTCAGCTCCTGAACACATTGATTTGCACATGTGAGCTTTCCCCTTACCTCATAATTAGGGTGTGGATTGAAAATCAGTCTCTGTGTGACACACGCCTCCAATCACAATCCCTCCTCTACCTATACGTAAGTCTACAATTTTTAAAAACCCATACACATCATGATTTTTATCAGGAGAGTCCCTTTTAAAGCATTGGAGGGTTTAAACAAGGGACAGATTATTCAGCTAATGAGTGGAGGAGGCAACAGGACCAGAACCCACACGTCTTAACTCCTGGACGAGTGTTCCTTCTATTATGCCAGGCCACTGAAAATTCCCAGCCTTATCATGTGTTTCTCATCTTTTCCCTGAAAAATCACAAGGCAGCATAATGTTATCTGGCCTATCACTGTAAATATTTCAGCATTTAAATGAGGAGGAGGAGTAAAGAGAGAAAAATGTTTCTGTAGAGATTTCTGCAGAGATAGGAGAGTTCTTGGTCTCTATCCAAAGATTTTTGAGCATTTAATGAGATTATTGTCCACAAGTTGGTGCAGGGTTTAGCAATGAGGTGGTAGCTGGTTGGCTGCTCTTAGTCTCCCTCAAGGTCTCCAGGGGGAAAACAGGAAGCAGGGCTTAGGTCTGGCAGAAGCTGGATTCCTATCCTGGCCCTAAAGGAAGAGTGGTATCTCAGAGCCCCATTTTGTCACTCTCTTTAAATGAGGGTGACAGTTCCCATTTTGCTTAACTTACAGACTTGTTTTTAAGAATCCAGTGAGGAAATGCATGTGGAGACTTCCTTGAAAATTGTTTGTATTAAGTGCCACATGGATGTAAGGGATTATGATTAATCCTGTTAATGGATCACAGAGATTCTGTAGCACTAGGAAAACGTGCCTTGCACTAGAAATTGATGAGAGAAACCTTCACTCTAAATTACACTTGATTTTTCCTCAGTTATTCCCAGGATCATGCCACAGGGCTCATTTAAGAGTTGAAATGAAATGTCTGTGAAGCACCTAGAGTAGTAGTACTAGGTGTACATCAGGTCTCCTTTCCAAAACTTTCAGGGATGAAACCTCCCTCTCATCTGGCAGCATGTTAGATGACGGCAAATAGGACAGCAAGTATTCTTATTATTTGTACTATTTCTGTTATTCTCTGATTTTACCACTATCTATAATTCCACAGTGAAATAGATCTGTTCCTCAGATAATAAACCCCATGCTCCCTCCCTCTTCCAATGTCATTTATATGGAGATATCTGTGTTAGTCACATTCCCATCACTACAACAATACCTGAGAAAATCAACTTATAAAGAGAAAAGGGTTGTTTGGGCTCACAGTTTTAGAAATTGCAGTCCACGATCAAGCAAGCCCATTGCTTTTAAACCTCTGGTTGGGGGTGTCAGATGGCAATGGCGGGCAGTGTGTGGCAGAGTACACCTGCTCACCTCATGGCCAAAAAGCAGAAGAAATAAGAGACCAGAGTCCCACAACCTCCTTGGAGGATGTGCCCCTAGGACCAAAAGGCTTCCCACTAGGCCCCACCTCTCAAAGGTCCCATCCCCTCTGAGTAGCCCCAAGCTGGGAGTCAAATCTCTAAAACATGGTTCTTTGAGGGACGTGTGTGTGTGTGTGTGTGTGTGTGTTGCCGAGGATCCAACCCAGGGCCTCCCACATGTTCTACCACTCAACCATGGCCCCAGCCTCCAGAAACACTCAAGATATTAACTATAGAAATGTCACAATAATATTGTGAAGGAGAGAGGAGAGTGATGTAGACAAGGAGAGAAGGAGAGTGATTTAGGGTCCTAGGTCCATGAAATGGAGCTGATCAATTCCTGCACATGTTGTTGAGCAGAACCCACTGTCATTACTTACTCTCCTGGTCCACCTTTCTTCTTTCCATGCCCTCATTTCTGGACAACTTGCCCACAACTCAGTATGCTAGCCAGCACTGGACTGTAAACACTAATTCTTTTTTTCTCAATGAGCATTCTTACCCACATTAGAAAAATTATTTTCTAGATGTGTATATTAAGTCCTTGGAGACCTTAATTAATGCTACTCAGCATCCACCCAGTAGTGTGCTTCCAGTTGCTAGTTGCTTTACCTGGTTAGTAAAAGGTCTTATCAGGCCATAGTCTTGAGACTAGAACTCCCAGCTTTGGATGACAGGCCAGCGCTCATTTCTCTCCTTGCCATTTCCAGCCATGAAATGACTCGACCCTCATAAACCCATCATTTCCATGGTTGTCCTGTTCCTTCATTCTCTGCCAGCCCTTCCTAACAAGAACTCCAGGATGATATTTAGTACAATTGCACTAACATCTTCAAACACTGCAGTTAGGTGTTTGAAATAAAATGTGTAATTATGGTAGTGGAAAGATACATCTGATTCCAAACAAACCTCATGTTCTCCCAGCTATAATTAGAGAGCAAGGTTTGCAGAACAGATTTTTCCCAAGAAATTCACTTCAAGTGAGGTATCTGTTCTTTCTGGACTACTGGAGGTGGACGTTGTAATGAAACGATTTGATATTGGTCCCTGGTCCAAATTCTAAAGAGAGAGTGTGTGATCATTCTAGGAGTCTAAAAGCAAAAAATATGTGCAAGGAATTAAAGTTTAGAGTTTTGCATGATAATCTTCCAATTTATTTGTCTCTTAACAGGGACAAATTAGAACAGGAAAGGAAAGTTACAGACACCCACAGAAATCTACAGACCAAAGTGTACAGAAGCAAAACCTGCGTCTAAAATTTCTTCAAGGAAATTTATTGGTATGGGGAATCCCTCACGCTTTGGATAAAACCAGCACTGTTTTGAATAATCTCATAGTCCCTACAACCCCAAATCCATGATAATAGGAGTAAGGGAGAGATGACCAGGGCTCAAAGGTTTTTCCTGTTTCTGATTTTCGGACTGTCTATCTGAATTGTCCCCAAATCATGAATTCTAGCCTGCCCCTGGAAGGTTTTTTTATTTAGGCATACTTAGCTGTACCATATTATACCGCTACAGGAAAAATCCCATTTGTCAGCGTTTTTAAATTTTGCCAAATAAAGGCTTATTGGCAAAGGGCAGTGAACACTCTGATAATGACCCAACTTTAGAAAACACACACCCTGCTGTGTTGTATTCAAGCCACAGTTCTATTGAAATAAAAAAAGAGAGACAATGTCTGCTTTCAGACACTAGAGATCCTTTGTATTCCAATAAAAGTCTAAATTAATGTTTTAAAAGGTTATTGCTATTTTTTTCCCACTTAGCTGGCATCATTTATAAGTTTTATTTAGACGAGGTCCTACATTATTTTACTATTTCTTTTGCACAAAAACTAGTATTTGATTGCATTAGATCATCAGCTTCTGGTTTTCATTAGACAAACCTGAAATACCCTATTATTATGATTAAACAAAAAAAATCGTTGTTTTCTTATTCTGAAACCTATTATTTTGAGGCTACTCTGACCAGCAGGAGAAAAATCAGCTTTGAATAACCTGACAAAGGGACACTTCAAGAGGAGCAGCGTAACTTCATTAATGCTGCTTTTAGTTTGCTTTGGTAGATGGGGCCCCTTTCTGTCCTGTTTACCTATGTAATGCCAGCGACCTGGGGAGGAGCTCCATGGAGTCTGCAGTGACACAGCACTAAGTGCTATGGACCTGAGAGTTGCAAGGTCTCATATCTCCCTGTCACTAATGATCAGCCTGATGTTTTCCCAGGATAAGTCTCAGACATTAGAAGTGGTGGTTATATCTCCAGCCACACCACCCTTACCGGAAGAAGAGTCAAGGTACCTTTCATGAATCAGAACTTCTGTAATTGTCCCACCATTCAAATGGGAACTCCAGTCTCCACAGATATCTCCCAGACGGGCCAGATGTGGAATTTCACATGGACTCTTCCTTCTGAATTATTCTTACTGGTCCTTTGACCTTCACTTAGAAACATATCTCCAGGAAACCACTGTAGCATGACAAAGAAGAGTTAGGTGACTTTTACGCTGTGCCTGGAAATTGTTTTGGCTCTAATCATACATTGTGGTTGTCCCTGGACTTGTTGGTTTCCTACCCTTGACCCTGAGCAGCGTGATGTTAGGCACCCTGTCTTTTCACTGCCACATGCAGCACACCGCATGCCACACAACAGGTGTTTAAATGAATTTCTCAGCAGACTAACTTTCTTGATTGCCCTATGATCTTGGCCCGTTTCTTCTCATCCTGCCTGAGGTTGCTGTGATGACAGTTCCTACCAGCACTACAGAGGCAGCCCTGTTGGTGCTATGGACCAAAACACCAGCACTGCTGCCAGTGCCCACTGACACTGCACCGAGGCTGCGCATGCTTTGTGGTCATGGTGCCCCCCTGCTGATGCAGAACCCCAGGTTCCAATGCTGTTTTCCTGTTAGGCCAGTGTGGTTATTTTATTTGCTTGCTTATTTTATGCACTGTGTCTTTGTACCACCAGTCCTATTGCTAGGACCTGGGCATGACGGAGGTGGGAAGGAAGGCAGTCTGAGAGCAAAAGGTCTACTGTGTTCAGAGTCACTCCTCCATGAGTCACTCCTCTAACTTGTGACCTTAAGTTTCTAAGTCTGAGTTTTTTTTTCTTTGTCTCCTTGTCTAAGTGGACTGTACTTGGATTTCTTTCCCCGATTTGACTTACTTCAGTATACCCTATTCTGTGAGTAAGTACAATAAAAGCAGCAGCTGGTGCCTCTCTTGAGCACCAAAGTGAAGAATGGTCTATCCCTAGGCACACTTTTGCCCCCTTGAAATTCAGAAGAGGTATCAAGCCTCCTGGTAGTAGTATTGCCAGATAAAATATAGGAAACCCAGTTAAATTTGAATATCTGATATGAAAATTCCCATAATGCTTATTATATAAGTATGTCCCTAATGTTGCATGGTACATACATGTTCTAAAGAAGTGCTGTGAAGCAGCCCTAAAACTAAGAAACCAACCACAACGATGTCATGGCATCCTCTATCCTCATGGCCTAAGCCTTATTTTAAGCTTTTGAATATTGGATAACAATCATTAAAAATATAAATTATCAACAGTATGGAGAAATTGAGCCAAACATTGCATTAGATATGCTAAAAATGACTCATTTATCTGAAATTCAAAATTTCTGCATTTCTCTTTGCTACATCTGGCAACCCTAGTTCTAAGTCAGAAGCACCAAACAGAGCCATTTGAAGGACAGAGATAGTGATGTTCCCACTGTGTCCCTAAAATTACAGTTCCTAGGGGTTACCATGTTGGAATACATGGAACCAGTCAAACATATTTGATCTCCTTAGCCAATAGGTTTGTCCCAATACAGAATGCTTCCTGAGTCCTGGGGTGAGGACATGACACCCATTAGAAGGTTTGTTCTGAACTTTGGATATATCTTTCATGTGTATTTTCACCATTGAAAGTAGTGAGAGGAAGGTACTTCAGGTTGCACAAGTTGGAGCTGAGAAGTACCTCTGCACAAAAGAGTCTGGTTTAAAGTCAGAAACATTCAGAGAGTAGCTTTTAAGTCCTCATTCAAAGAAAAACCCAACTCTCGTCTTCTGCAAGCCGTTCTGTCATCAGGATAGGCTTGCATTCACTGCAGCCTGTTCACGCTGGGTGGAAGTGCTGTGCTTTAACCCAAAACTAAGCACCTCACCAAAGGTGAGAACAGTGTTTTCACACCACACTTTATTCCACATCCACCTGGGCTGGTTTTTAGCTTTTGATGATTGAATAACTAACAAGAAAAATATAATTTGTCAACAGGATGGTGAAACAGGCCAAGGTGAGAATGTGAAAATTAGTTGACATTAACAGGTAGACTTAATTCTTTTCCCTCAGTCCTGGCTTTTGTGTTTGCCATGAGAATATTGGAGTCCCAGATGAACCATGCCAATGCCTGGGCTTTTGTAACAAAACAAGAGCAGATAAAAAGGGATGAAATCATCCATGGAAGCAGGAAGCAATTAACCACATAAAGAAAGTGAAGCATCATCAGTGATAAACCTCAGGAGCAATTTCCTTAGGTTTGGGAACTTTTTGTTCTGAAGGTTTTCAATAAGTTTTCCTAGTTTTCTGCAGATTCCTTGATTCAATAGATTTTCCTTTTTAAATACAGAATTATGCAGTCATTACTGCCCACATATCCATGTCTTTATTGCATCACAGAGAGTAGATGTGGGTGGAAAGAGTGGGAATAGGCAACAGAGATGGAAATTATAAAGGTCCATAATGTTTGCTTTTGCTTGAGCATTTTGTATTCTTTGCCATCATCTGGCATTGCCCTGAGAAACCAAACTTCTGTGCTGTCTTTCTGAGAAACAACAGTTGCTGCTGACCAATATGATTAAGACAGTAAAAGAAAGAGGTAGCCCCAGAAATTGGACTCCCTGACATCAATCACCTTTTTCCAGGGATCAAGACTCTTGTGATTCCTGACAAGGAATTAAATGTGATTGGAGCTTTCTTACTCTCCGAACACATCAAGAGAAAGGAACTATTTTGTACACAATATTTAGAATAAGTATTGGATATGCTGCCTTTGAACACATGGTGAGTGGATTATAGGTCTAATCCATCTGACCTCTGTACACGGTTGGGTTAGGAGGGATAATTTGGTCCATGATACATTACAAATGTACATATGGAAAGTAGTTTTATTAGCACATGATTCTGGCCAATTTTCCTTGTAAGGGATTGTAAGCATCAAATGTCAACTTAGGTAATGAAATTTGCAGAATAATTAGCTGTTTTCAAGAGTTCTGGTAGTCACTATAGGAAAAGGAATAATCGATTACTTTTCACATTTTCCAAAGGCTGAAGAAATTAATTTACAATTTAGAATGGATTTTGATTTTTTTTCTTAGCAATATTTTATAGTAGAGGACAGGATTCTGCCCCCACGATTTTAAGAATGATCCTATGTAAAGGTAGGGGTCAGTGAGAAATATCAAGGACAGTGTAAAGATTTCAGATGGATTTGCAAGTTCTGAGGGTCATAGCAACTTGCTGGTCTCTAACTGGAAAACTACTGGGGTTTCTTTCTTCCTGATCTCTGGTTCAGAGGTTCTTCCAATTCAGGCATTTTTAAGTGAGGATGCATTATCAAACCTAACCTCTGGTGGTTCACTCAGCAATCATTATTCACAGCTGCTCCATCTTTCTCACCCTCTCCTGCATGCTGGCTGCCCACTTGGGGGTAAGGAAAACAGGAAGACCGCAATAAGATCTCCCATTAGCAGCCATTAGGCGCTTAGCACCCCCTGCAATAGATTTTTTCATAAATTTCCTGAGCAGCCTCGTGGAACACAAGATAAAGAGCAGTCATTTTGCTCTCTCCTTTACACATTGCATAAATACATTTGTTTGACCACAGTCGTTTAGTAGGAACAGAACAAAGATCTCCTAGTCCAGAGACTGTAACATGAGCTCAGGTGGCTGCCTGGAAATTAGCACTAGAAGAAGTTGACAGAGGAATGTGTTTCAGGAATTCGGCAAACAAATAAGGGTATCAGCATGGCATACAGGAATGTGTAATTCATTCTTGGTGTTCCGTTTTTGCTTCACTATTTTTGGGTGTTCCATGTTTGATTACAAAAGGAAGATCTCATGTCATACAAAAAAAAAAAGGAATCTGTGTGTTTTTATTAGCTTAGATATATCAAGGACTTATTTTAGCCTTAATAATTCCAAGTTGGGTAACATTTACCATCACCATATTTTTTTTTTGAGAGACAGAGAGAGAGAGAGAATTTTAATATTTATTTTTTAGTTTTCGGCGGACACATCATCTTTGTATGTGGTGCTGAGGATCGAACCCGGGCCACACGCATGCCAGGCAAGCGTGCTACCGCTTGAGCCACATCCTCAACCCCACCATCACCATATTTTGATCAAAATAGGAACAATAGAGGCCAAGAAGCCTACCAGGTATGAAGATACTGCTCTTCATGAATATAGGAACACTAAAGGGGCAAGGTGGGAAGGAAGAAGCATTTCATGGCAAGAGACTGCCTTTTGGTATGATTAGAACATAAAATACGTTAACAAAAAAATGTCTTACAGGCCAAGTATTAACAGCCAATAAATTTAATAATTTTCAGGTTTAACTCAATTCAGATTTTAAATTCACTCATTCATCATCCAGATGATTAATATTAATAAACACCCACCCAGTTTCCTCTCTCTCCCTTCCCATTGCTCACCCTGACACACGTACATGGTTACACATAGTATATTAAAATGGAAACTGAATAGTCAGAGTGTGTGACCAATAACAATACTTGTTCTGCTTCTTTCATCTGAAAGGCAAGAAACAAAAGAACTCTGAAGCTTAGATCATGTGAGGGAACTCTTTCTGGTTCCCAGTAAATGTGCCTTCCTCTTCTCAGAACACACAAAGTAAACTTAAGATTCTTATTCAAAGCCTTTGCTGGGAAGATGAAGGAATTAGGTTTTCCCTAAAGATTTTCCTAAGCCGGTAAGATTTGCTTCTTTTGATCCAGGCATGTTAAAGACAGTAAGAGAAATTTAGTCTTGGAAATTACTATTTTAAACAAAGGCCAGAAAGAGTTGTATCTATTTTTAAAAACCTCCTCATTCCTCTCCTGTAACCAAATGTGAGATAATTTGAATGGTTTCCAGTGAACGGCTAACTTGATTTCTCTCTACAATTTAATAGTCTGTCCTTGATACTTGATTTCTATGATATCAAGTATATACAATGTTTCCTTTCCACATAGAATGTTCTGTGTATTGACATCTGCACAGTGGTCTGCCTGAACTCATGGAAAACTGACAACACTGAAAGAATTGTAGCTCAGCTTCCCTGATGACATTTAAAAAAAAAAAAAAACAGCAGTAGAAAAAAATAACAGGGCACGAGTCAGATGTAATTTTTGGCAGACACTTCACTCAAGCTGTTCAGGGCATCCCCAGAAATTACAAACCCTCAAAGGTGTTCAGCCTACAGTAAAGAAAGCAAGATACAGCTACTCTAATGTTCATCTTATTGATTGCAGTTCTTTTCTACAAGTTTTTAGTAACATGAATTTTGATCTAAGTGAAAGGTCAGCTTTGAAGTAAGTGTAAAGTTATTTACAGGAAATGAAGCAGAAAGTGGGCTTTCATGCATTTTGAAATGTCCCTATTATTCAGGATAAAATGAACTGTGTCATCAGTCAAAAGAAAAACAGATGCCTACCTCATTATATTAAAGTTAAATAAATACCTACAATACCAGAAGTCTGCTATTAACTCTGAAATTTGAAATTCACTAAGGCATGTTTTCCCCAACTGTGGATGTGAAAGCTGGAAATAAACAACTGTGAATTAAGGCTGTAAGTAAATATGTAGCAGTTGTAGTTTAGGGGGAGGAGGGAAGACTGCCAAAACGAGATAATCAGGGTGGGTTTTCTTTCCAATATGAGATGCTAACTAGACATTTTGTGATAACTACATGATCAACAACATCTTTAAATATTTAATTTCTTGTCAGTTGTTATCTAAATTGACTTCAACTCATGTTTATGTAAGTGTGTATGTATTGCATAGATACATATAGCTACATCTGTCTGAGGGAAGTGGAAAATTAAAGCAATTATGTGGCTTACTCTGCAAGGAAACAGGAGGAAGAGGAGAAACCTGATGGTAAAGGAAAAAGAAAATGTACAAAGGTGTGACTTACCATGCAGATTTATATTTAGGTAGTGTGCCCTGTCTCAAATGGTATATCTATCTGTAAGTCTTGGACTCCTTCCTATACTAGGTCAGAAAATTTGTTCCTAGGTGTGTTTAGACATTACATGGAAGCAGGTTCACTGGCATTAAATGTTGGATTTTTATTTATTGGGATTAGTTACCCAAGTTTATCTGTAATTGAGTTCAACAAAAATCCATCAAGTACCTGCTGTGTTCCAGGCTCTTAGCTAGGTGCAGGGGGTCTACAGTTCATTTCAATATCAACAACTACAAGGTGGTTTTGTTGTTGTTGTTGTTTTAAAAATTATTCCCCTAGTCTACTATCCCAAGAAGTAACAGAAACGTAAAATTTGATACAAGACCCATGGCTTACACCTTACAGCATTTGATGCCCACAGGGGCCAAGGGAAATCAGGTGAGCCTAACAGGATTAATTTGGCCAAGAAAACCAGGAACAGTTAATTCTCCAAGGCCCTATTGCAAAGGAAATGCCACTGCTATGCAAGCATTGGGGTCCGAAAGTCTTGGGTTTCAAGACATGCATTCTCATATCTTCTTCCCCCCAACCCCAGCACTCAACACCAGAGAAGGAAACATATTGCTCAAAGGATGGGTGCTCTGATTCAAAAATGCATATCAGTATCAGGAATTAGAAACAGAGTCCTGAGCCGAGAGCCAGAAGAATCACTCCTTCATAGGTAGTGAAGACATGGTAACTGGGCGGGGGCGGGGGGATTTTGCTACACAGATAATAAGAAGAGCTCATCTTTATGTGAGTACCATGCAGTTATCTTTCATCTTTTGGTTATCTTTCCATTTGTAGCATGGAAATACCAATAAAATCATTACCACGGTTAAAAAATTAAATAAAAATAAACAGGACCTGAGTTAGAACTTCATTTTTGCCACCTGGCAGCAGAGTGGATTTAAGAAAACCAACATCACTAAGTATCCGTTTTCTCCTCTGTACAAGTGCAGTAATAAGAGCTAACACATTAGGCCTAGATGTGGAAATGAAATGCAATAACATATATAGGTTTGGACACAATATCTGGCACCCTTCTGCTGCTATAACTGGACAGCAGATGAGCTGTAGAAGCTTTGAATCTAATGCTCTGCACATGCTTAAAACTCAACTTTTAGAGGGAGCTCTTGTTGTTTATTCTCCTAATACAAGATAGAGTGGCAAATGAGCAAATAGCAGTCAGTAGTATTTATGACTTGCCATGGTAACCATTTCTATTTACTCCTCTTAGCTGGAGAAAATAAAGGCAACACTGGCTGGAATGTTAGGAACATACCATTCACTTTTTACCACAATGTGGCCAGTAAGAATAAAGAATACGATTATAGAATTCCAATGTATCAAGGAGCTGGACATTGTCAGTATTGATTAATTTATATACAGCAAATTTTCTTCCACTCATTTTTTAATTTCAATACAATACTTGGAAAGAGTTTGGGTGATTTCAAATGCATAAAAAGCATAACCTTTTAAAAAAGTAAATAATTCCAGAATCTTACTGGTGTTGCATAAGGAGAACACTAGAATCAGGACTTAACATCTTGCCTTAATTCATTCAACAAATATGTGTTAAGTATTAATTATGGGCCAAGGATTGAACCAGGCATTGGGATACAATGAGGAATAAGACACAATATGGTTCTTGCTCACTTGTTTTTAGTTTACAATAAAAACTATAAAAGAAAAAAATAGGATTGTGTCCTGCCATTTAATAGCAATGTGTTCTTAAATAAGTCATATCCAGAGAATAAAAGAACTTGAAGGAGTCTTTGAGATCCATTCAAAGGCCTTATGATTTATTAGGCACTAAACAAATAAAATGAATCATTATGAGCAATATGGAATTATAAACCATTATCATCTGTTAATATAAGAGTCTTTAAAGGTTTCAGTTATACACTCATAGTCCACCTTTGAAGTGCAAAGATGTTCCTCAGTGTAAAACTCATTTCTAAATTTTAGTATTTTTGCTATTTGGAATTGGCTTTCTGCAGAGTGGACTAGCCTCAAAGACGCTACATGTTCACACAGGACTTTCACAGGGAAGAGAATGAGGGTGGTTGATGACTACACATGCGCTCCCACTGATGTGCATGAAGACATGCAAGTGGCTGAGAAATAACAGATTAGGTGCTTATGAAATTTTATAATCAATAAGAAAATAATAATGACAGATAAAAATGATAAGAAAATGTGACAGATATTTTAGTTTTCACATATATCCTACATTCAACAAAAATGCATCATCAGATTATAGATTTCAAAAAAACCAAGATGGGAACACATTTACTTCTTATTACTAGAACCCTTGCTTGTAATGTTTTTATATATATATATTCAGTATTGAAATAAAAACTATTTCCATTAAATAGGAAACATTCCACTAAACATCAAATAAATTCATAGCCTCACTCTTCATTTAAAATTCTGAATGTCATGTCATATTCACAGACCCTAATTAATATCTGTAAAATGCTTTAAGTACCTTGACTGGAAGTTATCAAAACATACCTTTACTCTGGAAAGCCCAATTGAGGGTGTATTCTCTTATGTATCCTGTATCCACGTACCTCCCAGAACAGTATCATGCATACAGAAGAGATTCATCATATATTATTATATGTTTAGTAACATTTAAGTGGTCATATTTCAGTTTTTACTCAAATATTTCTTCCATAAGCATCAGAGAATAACAGTATCTTGGGCAGGGTCATCATGTTCCAGGATTTAGTGTGAATTTTACCAGACTTTCTGAAATAGCTAATACTACAAAACTCAGAAGACACTAACATATAAACCAAAATAACAGTTTAGATCTTTACCATGAGAACTGTAACATATAGCAGACCAGAAAATTGAGACTCACTTAGGAGCTCATCCTTTCCTATAGTGTAGAGAAGACAAGTTGCAAAGTAAGTCGCCTATTCAATATGAAATAAGATGTATGATATTTAGTAGGAACATTTTTTTATAACCCATTTGCAGTGTAGGCTTATGGTTGCAGAATGGTCAATATCTTTGTTCATGGGCAATGCTAAGATGCACTAGCAGATTCCTATTTTTGAGCCCCAATTTTGGTCGACATTGCTATGCTAGCCATCTAGTCACATATTGTTTCTTCAGAGTGGGTGAAATCAAATGATTACGCAATTGCTAAGTACAAAATTGCTATACTTGCCATCCTGTACTTGATATCTGAGATTGAAATATGGTTGGTCCTGAGCCAATTAGACTTACTAGGGCATATATACTCTGCAAACAATCGTCTGTCTTGTTCACTGTTGAATCTTTAGCATCTTGAAGAAGTCCTGGCACATAATAGGTCCTCAATAAATATCTAAGAAATGGATGACAAGGTAAAAGTTACTCTTGTAAATGCCTAATTCTGCATATTCAGACTCTCCGAATTTCCAGCTGAGAGTCTCAACTTTCTGGAGGTCTTTTTTCTGTGTAATGTAGGCAAAAGTAAAATATTTAAACACATGTGCCATGTATTCTGTTCCTTTGCAAGTCATGTGTGAATTTTAAAGTGTCAAATTCATTGGACTTTTTAAGTATATTTTTAAAATTGTGCAACCATTGCCACACTCTAATTCCAGACATTTTTGTTATTCTATAGAGAAACTCCATGCACATTAGCAATTCCTTCCTATCGGTGCCTTCCCCTGGATTCTTGTGACCACTAATCTATGCTCTGTATTTATAAAATTGCCTGTTCCAATTATTTCATGTAAATGGAATTACAAATCTGTGGTGCATCCTAGAGAATGTTTCATGTGCATTGAAAAAAGCATGCTTTCTGTTGTTAGTGGTGGCACATTCTATACATGTCAGTTAGATCTAGTTGGCATATAGTGTTTATCAAGGCCTCTGTTCCCTTTCTGATCTTATGCCTACTTGTTCAGTCCATTATTGAAAGTAGAGTATTATTATTTGTCCGTTCTCCCTTCAATTCTGTGAGTTTTTTCCTTCATGTCTTTGAGGCTCTGGCTTTGGTGTATATATATTTTTTATAATTGTTATGTCTTCTAAGTAAATTAAGAATTTATTATTCTTGACCTTTTTTTATGCTATTCCCTTCCCTAAGAATGTCTGGACCATCTTTTCATCTCTACCCTACTGAAATTTTACCCATTCTTCCAGACACATTTAAAATGCTGTCTCTTCTAATGGAGTTCTCAGTCTTTCTGCTAGTTCTGATCACTTTTTTTGGTTTTTTTTGTTTGTTTGTTTTTTGGTACATCTGTGTCTCTATTATGGGATTCTTTGTATTTCTAGTACTAATTCAAGAGACTTTTTTTGTCTTTGTACTTCTAGGATGATGAGCATCTAGTAAATATTGTAACATCAGAAAGAGATTAGGGCTGGGATTGTGACTCAGCGGTAGAGCGCTCCCCTAGCATGGGGGGGGGGACCCGAGTTCGATTCTCAGCACACATAAAAAAAAAATAAAATAAAGGCATTGTGTTGTGTCCGTCTACAAAAAAGATTCTCTCTCTCTCTCTCTCTCTCTCTCTCTCTCTCTCTCTCTCTCTTCTCAAAAAGAAAAAAAAAAGAGATTAGATTTGTTTTGAGTGATCCAATATGATTGGTAGGGATTAAAATAGAAATTAAAAGGAAGTATATTTTCATTGCATGTTTAAAACTAACATTTTAATAATTTAAAAGAGCCCAAATTTAAACAAACAAACAAACAAAAAACAACCCAATTTTGGCATGTAGACTCTTTCCCTCTAGGTAGTAAAGACTGAAGGACCATTTATTGGAAATAAAGAATTTTTATATTTAGAAATAAACAGTCTATGTTTTTCCCCTTTGTAGAGAAACCTCAATCCTTGGGTTTAGGGATGGCAGATATTCAAACTATAGTAAATCATTTTTAAACTAATGTCCAAGTTATAGATATTACTTCATTTTTTAAATGCCTGGATGAGATCGTTTCTCCTAGATTAAAACAGCAAACTGTGGTACATATTATGGCTTGGCAAACTTAGAGCATTTTGGAATCTTTCTTCTTATCCCTGTCTAACTTCTTGCCAAATAGAAGACAGTGATAAGGAAAAAAGAGAAGCTGCTGAATGAGGAAGGAAAAAGAAGTATGATATCCCTCAGGTTTCTGGACCCTGTCCTGATTCCACTAAAAAAAAAATAACATTCTTATGGAAATCAGTTTGAAAGTGGGCACACAGTGCCCACAGTGGTGTAGGTGGTGTAGGTGGATCCTCTGGTTTAGCCTTCTGCACAAGAAACCCCGCGTTTGAGATTGGAAGACGGCCTCCTCCTATTTGGTGTTTTAGTGCCAAATACAGACAGTATATGCTAGAAAGATAATCTTCAAATTAGATGATAGAGCTGAAGTGTTCCACAGACTTCTATCTCCATAGCCATGGAATATCTTACCCACCCATTATTTTGATCAGTTGTGCTCTAAGAACCATTATAATATAGGTAGGTTCATGTGAGCTAAGTTTGATTTTGTGCTCCTCTGCTGCAACAAGATAACTTTTCTATTACACCTGTGAATTTTTAGTCTTATCTGAACATCAGATCCACCTAGAGAGCTTTAAAAATTATTGATAGCTGGGTTCTACCTCTGGAGACCTTAATTCAGTCTATCTTGGTTGCAACACAGTGTTGGGATTTTCATAAGTTCTTCCAGATAATTCTAATAGGCAACTAAGTATATGAACTAATAATCTAGAACAGTGGTTCTCAAAGTATGGCTAGGTCTATTTTTGAACTTGGCCTATTTTTGTATTTATCCAACATTCCCATCTTTCTTAATATACTAAATAAGTAAAGCAACAAACACTAAGAATTGTACAAATCTTATGTCAAAATGAAAAGCTTTGAAACTTTGGATTTGAGTTTCTTTTGAAGAAAAATTAAGTGGGAATCGGAGCAATTTAGTATGTTTACATTGGGATGGGGGTTCATTTCCTAGACCAGTATGAGTAATATATATTTATAATATTAATCTAATGTTAATACAGTAGCTAGGCTCCTTTTTTCAAATGTGTTGATTGATAAATCTTGAATTAAAGACTATCAAGATTTGTACCATGTAGATGGCTTATAAGACTAATGTATAGCACATCAACCCCTGCCCCACCAAATCCCAAGAACAGATTTTTCTCAAAAATAGACTACAATGTGAATTTTCAGCTTGTACTATTCTAAGACATCCCATTTTAAATAAATAAAAATTTTGGACTTCATATATACTCCGTATGATTTTTGTTGATATCACATAATCAGTGGAATTTTGGTTTGCCTTGTGCTGATGATTTACTTTCTTTTTCAACTATATCCACTTTCTTAGTTTTATTAGAGTTTTATGGCTGTTGGTAGTAGTTGGGTTCATCCCAACATACTCAAACACAGATAGGATGATTTACTTTTGATTTGTGCTTTATACGTTTTAAAGAGTAAAGATCAGTCAAATGCTATTTTGCCCTAGGTTGAGACATTTATCTAACTCCACATTTGAGCTATTAACTTGTTTACTTATTTGTTACCTATTTATTTGTTTATTTGATGTGATGATTGTAAATTGAAAGCATCACGAAAGCTATTAGAGAGGCCTAGTAGCATCATGTGCACAGGCCTGATGAATGGGAAGCCATGTGGTATTTTCATGTGGACAAACTCTAGCACGTGTGTGTCAAGCACAAAGATGATGAGGTAGCACTTTAGGGGTGATGTGAATGATGATTCCAAAAAGCAAATAATGATTCCATTTTCTTCTTGGACTACTAGAGTGGAATGTGCTACTGCTAAAACAAGTGGTCCCTGCTCCTTTCCATTCTGGTGTTTCCAAACTAGGACCTTGCTGCTCAAGATAAAATCTGTGGACCAGCAGCATGAATAGCATCTGGAAGCTTTTTAGAAACAGGTCCTCAGGTCCCATCCAATATTTGCTAAATCAGAATCTACAGGTTATCAAGATCTCCAAGTGACTTGTATGCATGGGAAGTTTTGTTGTTGGTTTTTTTGTGTGTTATTTTTGTTTTTTTGTACCAGGTGCACTTAATCACTGAGCCACATCCCCAAAACTTTATTTATTTATTTTTTTTATTTTGAGACAGGATTTCACTAAGTTGCTTTAGGGCCTCACTAAGTTGCTTAGGCTGGCTTTGAACTTACAATCCTTCTGCCTTAACCTTCAGAGCCAGTGAGATTATAGGCATGTGCCACCACGCCCACTGCATGTAAAGTTTTGAGAAGCACTGAGCTAAAGATGATTTCATGCAATGAAGTCCATTTTCTTCTTGGACTACTAGAGTGGAATGTGCTACTGCTAAAACAAGTGGTCCCTGCTCCTTTCCATTCTGGTGTTTCCAATGGAAACAATAGGGCCACTAGGATGGGGATCAGCAGAAACAGCTGACCAAAAAAGGAAGTTTAGGTTGAATAAAGGTTTGGTTCATTTTTATAGCCCCTAGAGGAAGAACAATACTGTACAGAAGCTGTTAATGATGGGCTGGATTTGAAGGCAGCAATCTGTGCCAAAATCCAAATGTGTTTTTACTCTAAACTTCCCTCCAGATGTCTAGTTATACTGCAGAGTTTCCAGCTGGTAAGAACCCCACAGAAATGGCCGAACACTTAAATATATTTAAATATAAAATATATCCATGTTGACCTTATTTTCCATTTCTTTTACTCTTTTAATAATTTCATTAACTTCCATTAGGCAGCAAATTATTTGGCGCTGATTGAAAATATCTAGTTGACCTTGATGGAGAGATTTTAGTGGAGATTGCTCTGTTTAACAGTGCACACAGGTAACTATGGCAACTCTCCATTTCAGTTATGAACATGTCATACAAATCCTAAGTGAAAACAGCTTCAGCTTATCAGTCCCCTTTAATAAGTAACCCAACAATAGCAGACCATTCAGTCCAGAGAAAAGACTTTCTTTTAACGGAACAATAATTGAAATGGCACCATGCAGGGAGAGCTATGGTGTTCACGTATTGGCCAACCTGTTAGCATGACTTCCTTGTGTGCTGTTCAAAAAATCACCCAACCAGTTTAAACAGATAAAGAAAAACCACATGTCACTGTTCAGGTAATTTTCCTCATCCTCTCTGCACCTTTCAGACTGAGCTCTGTGGAAGGGTTAAGAAACAGTGAGTGTGATTTCCCTAATTTCAGATGGAAATACTGAGTCAGCAAGAAATTAGGAGACTATTCTACGGCAGCCTTCAGGAACAAGGCCTAAAATGACTGCTCTGGCTGTGCTTCTCAAGTCATTGTCTTTCATCCACCATCTGGTCCCCCGTGCCCTTCCATGAACACACTGTCACCAAGCCTAGTTGCCTGCTCAGAAACACTCAGTTGCTCCCCACTGCCTTTAGCACAATATCCACATGGCACTTATGTTCTGGTCTGCTCTCTGCCTCCCTCATCCCATCATGTAAGAACTATACACCCTATAATCCAGTCTCACTAATTCTCAGATAAGCCAGTATTTTTATTCCTTTGTAACTTTGCTTGTGCCCATCCTTTACCCTGATGTGCTCTTGATCTCCATATTGGAATTCTTCATGCTCAACTAGAATATCTTTCCTACAAAGTTCTTCCTAATCACCACAATCAGAATCAGGTGCTTCCAGTGGACTCCAGGAACATTTGGTTTATGTCTATTGTAGTGTCAACTATGAGCTGGGTCGCACCACAGTGAGGTTGTAAGCTCCTTACAGGTAGGACCAGGTCTGTGTTGCATTGTTTGCCTCTACATTCTCAGTGCCAAGCACCTGAGAAGTTGCTCAACAATATTTGTTGCATGAATTAATTTATTCTTGGCCTTAAGTTGAATTCCAACCAATCTCAAATGCTTGTCTTTGTCTCCATTTCAGAGTGCTTCCAGGGTCCAACTCAAGCACAATGTATTGCCTGATGCCTTAAGTTTCCAAGTCTAATATAATATCTCCCCCCATTAGAACCCTAACATAGTACATTTGTCTCTCAGTATCTGAGCAGAATTGGTCCTAGAGAATATCAAAATCCAGGGATACTCAATCCCCTTATATAAAATGAAGTACACATTATCCTGTGTACTTTAAATCATCTCTAGATCATTTATACCTAAAACAATGTAAGAACTATCTAAGTGGTTGATATAAGAACAAGGGGAAAAAGTCCGTACGTGTTCACTATGGACTTTTTTTTTTCAAATATTTTCTGTCTGAGATGGGTTAAATTCACAGGTGCAGAGCCCATGTATACTGAGGACCAACTATAATTGCTTTCTCTACTAGAGAAAGTAGCTATCGTCATTTTTTCTCGCCAAAATCTTTATGTTTCTGTTTCTATATAGTTTATCTTTTCAACTAGATTTTTGTTCCAGGAGACCAGGAACAATACCCTGTGTTTCTCAGAGCCCCTAGCATAACACCTTGCACACAGTAGTTGCTTATTACAGTTATGGCTCATGAATCAGCATCTCAGCAAAAGCATTATTATCAAAAGGAAGTCTTTTTCCTGAAACCCATGAAGAAGTTTCTGCTCTATGTATGATTTAGGAATCTGAGTAGACTGGGGACCACCGTGGGCCTTGTTCCTACTCTAATCCTGTCCAGTGTAGTCACTACTAGAACCTATGTCCTTTGCTTCCCTGCAGGCAGGTGCCCCCAAAACAATATGTTGACCCTTCATTTTCTCTTTCAACTTCAAGGCCAGATTCGCCTTATTGCTGAATCTGTAGCACAAAAAAATGCTGTTCTGGAGTATGACAAGGAAAGTGAAGAGGGGATGACTCGGAGCCCCACTGTGTGCTCCCCTTGCTGGAGGTCCCTTATGCAGTGCCTTTCACTTTACCATCAGAACAGGTCCAGGGCTGCTGGGACCACAAATAGCACAAACTGTTGGTGACACAGAGAACAGGCAGATAGCAGTGATGTTGCCTCTCCCCTTCCCACCTGTCAGCCAGACCCTGGAGAGACAAGGCATACGGGTGTCTTCTGTCAAATTGACACTGGTCTAGTTGAGGTCAGAGCCGCCTCCAGTAGCAACCACCCATTGTGTAAAGGTGTCACCTCTTACTTATCCTGCACTCTTGCCATAACAACACCCAAGAGGCTGAGTCTTTGAGGTAGAGGTATTGTTGTGCAATCTCTGTATACTGTGGCTCAGGAAATTCACAGCCTAAAGGTCACCCACAAAAGGGAAAGTGTCTATGCTTGAATAACCATAAACAGTCTCTGTCCAGTATCTTCTTTCTTGCCTCTACCAATAGCAATCTGAATAAATAATGAACTTTTAAAGTTAGTCAAAAGCAACTCATTAACCCCCTAAGAAAAGCCAGCAATGCCATTTTTTCCTAAGTGGTGGCTTAATGGCCAGAAGCAGATCATATTTTTATCAATAGGTTTTAATAAAATGGGTCCCAGTTTAGAGAGTAGGTGCTGATTAATACAGCCAACACCCATTCTTACCAATGAATGGTATAAGGGGAAGTAGAAGCAGCCCAGAACTGAGGATATCTTGAGAAAGCTGCATCTGAGCTTAATACATAAGCACTTTCTTTTAGCAAGCATGTAAGTTTTAGCATCTGATTCCACACTGTATCCTCTAAAGTGTCTGTGATCTATGACTCTCTCCTTCCTCCTTTTATGCCCTTTTATCAGTTATGCACATATGTGCATGTACAGTCTCTCTCCCTCTCTCTGTCTCTGATTCTTCTCGTACTCTAAAAACACATATTCGAACTTAATTAGCCAGAAGCATGATGAGAAGGAGGAACAGGAGGAGGAGGAGGAGGAAACCTAGTAGCTATTGAATTTTATCCTTTCCAGTGTGCTTTTCCATCGATAATCTCAATGTTTAGAAATAATATTTGTTAGGTAAAGTAAGTGTCATGATAAACATTTTACAGACAAGGAACCTGAGCTAAAAGATAATAGTAAAGCCAGGATTGGACTCTCCATTCTCCTTCTTAGGTGATTCTCCTACCATACCCCACTGGAGTCAAACTGTGGAGCACACTGTGTCATAATTACTGGTTTTCACACCACTCTTCCCAGACTGGTTGTGAATGTTGAAGGGCAGAGACAGGTCTTATTCATGCCTGTCTCCCAGGCCTAGTGTAGTGACCAACAGAGGAGTACTGTGTGAGAGGGAGGGAGGGTGAATGCCTTCTGGAATGTTGGCAGAGCAGAACCTCCAGGGGACAGGAAGGGAATTGGTGACCCACAGAATTGCGACAGTTACTTCTAAATCACGATACCTCCTGAGGGTACCCCTAATTCTTGCCTGTGAAACCTGTGTCACACCCCCCACATCGTGTTTGCACACTGTTTCTCAGATAAGCCTCTTATTCATAAAGGCTACAGTGGCTGTGACTTCCCTTATTTGCCATCACACCAACTTGTGATTCCAGAGAGATCCTGAGTAACTCTTCCAAAACTCACCCTACAGCAGGCTCTAAAACTGTCACCATATAGGAATTCAGTCTCCTACAGGACAGAAGCACCCCTAGCACAGTTGGGTACACTGCATGTGACCACAAAGCTAAATGCATGTGAACTATTAAGCATGCCAGGGACAGATGGTAAGTTGCCAGCCTCTTTATTTAATAAGGATTATTGAGCTTTTTACTAGGTGCCAGATACTTTGTGAGGTGGTGAGGACACCAGGAACAGCCAGAGAACCCCCCCCCCCAACCTGAAGGAGCTCAGTCAAGTGCAGAGACAGTCAGATATGTGATTACCGGGAGAAAAGACTTTTGATGTCTGTCAAGTACACTTCATTCAGTTAGACTCTGATGGCACTCTTTAGAGATCTAACAGTTCCTGCCTTCAGGGAACTGCTTAGGGGCATGTCACAACTACAGTCAATGGCATGAGTGGGCGGGAAGTGAGAGGGGAAATGCTTTCAGCAGTGGGGTCAATAAGAGATCAAGAGTGAGACAGAGGTGGGCCTCTCACCCTCGTGAACAGTGAATCTTTCTCAATCATCCAGTACACAAGTGTTTTCAACAGTTGAAGGACAGACCCTCAACACTGAATGATTTTGAATGGGTGGAGTCAACCAGCCTGTGGGTCAGCTCAGGTCCCGGAAATAAAATGACCTCATTCAGAAATTCTTGCTCATCACACCCATCAGGCAAGTGGGCATTAGCCCTGCTGCTCCAACACCAGTGCTGTAAAAGATAGTCGCGATGCTTAATGCAGGTTTGCAGCTTGTGTTTCCTCTGCCCTGGCCATGATATGGCTCACATTTCACTTACACGGGGCTTTCTGAGTACGAGACTGGGCATGTAAAGAATGGGATAATTGATCTTTTCCCTCCTGGCTGGAATCTGTGGTTGCATTCCCTCTAAACCACACAGAATTCTGATTTGCTGCCTCGGATTTTATAGGGTCCTTTGTGAGAATTAAAGCCCACAGGTGTGATGCTTACTGCAGCCTTGGAGATAGAATTGCTTATGGCGGAATGGCTTGCATTTTCTCTGGAAAACATACATACACATTCACCTGAAAGATTTTTATCTGTCCAACTCCATTTCTTATGCAACTCCCTCCTTTGTCTGGTTTTCTTTCCCTCCCTTTATGGCTGCTCCGGAAGAACCCATACACAAGGACACTTTATTAGACTGAAGGACTTTTTGCAACTTGAGTATTGAGCAGAACAGTTTTGAGTAGCATCCTAGAAAGCAAAACATAGATTTTCTATGAGATAGCTAGGTATGTTGGTTCATATCTGTAATCCCAGTCACTCAGGAGGTTGAGGGAGGAGGATTGCAAATTCAAGGCCAGCCTGGGCAACTTATCAAGACCCTGTCTCAAAAAGTAGAAAGGGCTAGGGAATGTAGCTCAGTGGTCGAGAACTTGCCTAGTCTGTATGAGGTCCTGAGATCGATCCCCAGTACCGCAAAAATAGGGGAAGAAGAAGAAGAAGAAAGAGAAAGAGACATAGAAATTCAGAGAGATTATCTGCAAATCAGGAGGCCAAGGCAAGGCTGTGTCTATATGTCTGAAGGAAGGTCATGGTGAGTGAGGGCATGGTCTTGTATGTCTGTAATCCCAGTGACTCAGGAGCCTGAGGCAGGTGGATTGCAAGTTAGAGGCCAGCCCCAGCAACTTAGTGACACCCTAAGGAACTTAACAAGACTTTGTCTCAAAATAAAAAACAAAAAGAGCTGGGGGTGTTGCTCAGTGGTTAAGCATCCCTGGGTTCCATCTCTGGTATCCCTCTACCCCATAAAGGAAGGTCAGGCTGATCTGTGCTATCCCCCAGGTCAGTAGTTTATGCCCACAGGTCAGTATACAGGCCAGTTAAAATCACTGCAGACAGGAGTATGGAATGGGCCAAAGCTAAGAGTACCTTGACTTCCCATCTTTTTCTTTATACTCTTTTCTGTTCTTTATGCTTCTAAAAGAAATGCCTTTTGCTGTGATAAAGTAAAGCCACCAGGGGACTAACCCATTAATCACAACAATTACATGTTAATCCTGGATGAGTTCATTATAAGGAACATTTGAAAAGCTGATATTTATATTTGAAGTAAGGAAAAAATACTATGATGTTTCTTTGGAATATTTTTTTTGAGGGTTTATGTTCACTGACCCAAAGTACATGTCTTTTAAATGCTTTTTTGCCATCAGCTAATAACATATACTGACCTTCTCATTAACAGGGAGAGCCTATTAATGACCTCCCTCTTAGGCAGTTTAGTTCATAATTGAGCAAGATTTGAAGATCTCTTTATCAACAGAAACACATTGTAATAAATATTCCTGATGTTCCTTATTTCTGACCAAGATCTGAGACCACTGAGCACCCTTCCATTTTCTTTCTTTTCTTTTCTTTCTTTCTTTCTTTTTTTTATTTTTTTATTTTTTTGATACTGGGGACTGAAACCAGGGGTGCTTAACCACTGAACCACATCCCCAGCCCTTTGGTTTTATATTTTATTTAGAGTCAGGGTCTCATTAAGTTGCTCAGGGCCTTACTAAATTGCAGAGACTGGTTTTTAATTCACAATTCTCCTGCCTCAGCCTCCCCAGCCACTGGAATCACAGGCATGTGCCCAGTGATTACTACACCCAACCACCCTTTCATTTTCAATGAAACTCTGTCAGGATCTGGGTGCCTCCTGGGAAGCCACATTGTCCCAGGGCCAAACAGTGGATGTAGTTTCTCTTCAAAGCTGGTATAGTGGGTATGGACTGCATAAGATACAACTTGAAACAGAGTTGCAGGAATCTTTCTTGCTGTCTGTTCTAACAGAAAGTGCCCTGAAATCTGCATCAGCATCCAAACTGTTTTCACTTGCTCTTAACTCTGGCTGCCTTCAAATTAGTACTTATTCATTGTTATGAATCTGGTGACTTCCCTGGGGCCTTCTCTTTCCACTGCTTTCCCATCTTAGATTCAAAATCATAGCGCTTACCCTGGAATTACTGTGGAGAACAAAGCACTATCCCTTGAGCAATCTGGAGACAAGAACTAAGTAAACATGGGGCTCTTTGTAATTTGTTTCACTTCCTTCTCTAGTTTCTCCTTTAGTCTCTGGGGATCCTGATCCTCTAGGTCAGTGATTTGCAAACCTCACTGATCATCAGCACCCAGGGACCCTCTAAATATACACATCTTGGTCCCCATTTGGCTGAAGTTCTAATTCCAAAGGTTAGAGAGAGGAGGGGAATGAGGACAAAGAGGAGGAAGAAAAAGGAGCTGCAACTTGCTCACAGGGGCATCTTGCCCCACAGCCCTTCATGTAGTGGTTTACTTTTATTATTCATTACAGAGTTAATGATATAATTATCCAAAAGCAATTTGATGCAGGGTAGAAACAAAGTACATAAGGGCTAGAAGATGGGTGTACAGACTGGAAGAGTGAAGGAGTCAAGTGTCTCCAGTGTGATCTCTTGGGATCTGAGCTTCTGGCTTTACCCCTGAGCATGTTGAAAGGACCTTTGCTCAGGCCCTTAGGGGCAGCAACCGATCATGATGGACTCCACTTCCCAAGGAAGCAGATTACTCCTGATCCCTCAGGTCTGAGTGGATGTTGGACCCTCATCTCAGCCCTCAGTGTCTCTGCTCAGCTGTTGCATTTTCATATCTTAAGGGTGTGACTCCCAACAAATATTATTGAGCACTTATATGTGCTAGACACTATAAGAGGCAGGAAGGACTCAATGGTGAGGTCTGTCTCAATGGTGAGACAGACAGGGCCTCTGTATTCTCATGAAACTTCTGTTCTGGTGAGAGCACATACAACTAATAGTCAGATAAATAAAATCATTACAAATTATAATTGATTTGAAGGAAACAAACAAGGAACTGTGATAGAAACAGTATACTGGGAAAAAAGTAGTAATCAGAGGATATGTAGTAGCTCCTAGAAAGAGCCAACAGTTAGATACAGCCCAGCCTACCTGGATTCTAGACCCAGCTCTTATAACTATGGTCAATGTGAATTTCAACAAGTTATTGAACCATACTTGTATTAGTTTCCTGTTGCTGTATGGTGGCTTAAATAACATCAATGTATTGCATGACAGTTCTGGAGGTCAAAAGTCTGAAATGAGTCTCCCTGAGCTATAATCAATGTGGCAGCAAGGCTGTGTCCCTTCCAGAGGATTTAGGGAAGAGTCTGTTCCTGGTCTTTCCCATTTTGAGAGACTGTCTGCATCTCTCTCCAATCATCTTCAAAATCAGCAACCTAGCATCTTCAGATCTCATTCTGACTGTACTGCCTCCACTTTCACTTGTAAGGACTTTTGTGATTATATTAGGTCCACCTGGATAATCCAGGATAATCACTTCATCTCAAAATCCTTTACCAAGTGACTCATGCATAGTCTCTTTTTGTATATAAGGTTTCACATTCTTGGAGCCCAGGGATTAGGACATGAATGTCCTTGGGCAGGAGGGACATTATTTCATCTACCACAATGCCACACCTGCCATTCCTCATTTTTAAAACTTTCTTGGCCTACCTCACCGGGTTATTGAGAGAATCAGATATGATAATAGATAAAGTGTTATTACAAGTTGTAGTTGACAGATTTATGGGGAGTTCTGAAGTTCCTCTAGTGTGGAAAAACTATGGAAGGGTTCAGAGAAAAAGCAAAAACATGAAACAATGGAAAAAAGGTACTAAAAGGAAAAACTGAAAGAGGAAGTTGTATTTAGTTGGTAGAAAGCAGATAAAAGGAGTAATTTTTGTTAGATATTTGGTTTCTAATTAGATAGAAATATTATGACTAGGATGCTCATCAGACATATTTGTATCCCTAAAGAGCAAGTAAGAGACAGGATATTTTCCTGAATCACTATTTGACTCATTCTGTTCCTCCTCATTCCTTATGTTAGTGAGCTTATCATTGCTGTGACCAAAATACTTGACAAGAACAACTTGGAGGAGGAAAAGCTTATATTGGGGTCACTGTTTCAGAGGATCAGTCCATGGGCAGTTGACTCCAGTTGCTCTGGGCCTGAGATGAGGCATAGCATAAAAATGGAAGGTCACAGAGGAAAAAAATCTGCTCACCTCATGACAGCCAGGAAACAGAGAGGGTGGGGGTGGGGGAGAGAATGAACAAAGCACTGGGGACAAACTATAAGCCCCAAAGTCATGCCCCCAGTGACCTACTTCCTCTAATCATGCCCCATCTGCCTATGGTTACAAACCAGTTAGTTCTTCCATCAAATGAAATGCACTGATTTGATTACAGTTCTCAATCTAAATCATTTCACCTCCTGTGTTTACACAGGAGCTTTTGGGAGACATCTCATATCCAAACCATAACATACTTCAAGACCTAAATCAGACTCAGAAGATTGTTCCTGACTTCCTTGTTGTGAATCCATCTCTCTGTTTTATTTTATTTTTACCTTTTGTGTATCTTTCTCAGTTCAACAAACATTTATCAAGAAATTACTACTGGGGGCTGTGGTTGTGGCTTAGCGGTAGTGCACTTGCCTGGCATGTGTGAGGCACTGGGTTCAATTCTCAGCACCACATATAAATAAATAAATGTCTATCAACAACTAAAAAATATATTTTTTTAAAAAAGAAATTACTACCATATGCTGGGCATTGTGCTAAGCTCTGTAAATTTAAAAATGGAAAGTCTTTGCCTTCAAGAAGCTTACAGTATAGCATGCTCTCCTACAGTCCTTATCTCTCACTGGCTTGATTTATAGTTACATGTGTACGTGCCTGACTCTTCTGCTAGAAGATGGCCTTCCAGAGCATAGGCATCATATATAGGTCATCTTTGCATCTGCTATGACAAAGCCCAGTGTCTTACAACTGTAGGAAAGTTGATTGAATTAAACAGAATGGTAGTTCTCGGCCATCAAAATTATTTCTGACAATAATGAGAGTGGTTGTTGAAGTCTTTCAAGTGTATATATTTAAGAAGACAATCAAAGTCTCTCTGAGTGGTTTGGAATCATCCTGGTAAGAGGGAACATCCTGGATCACATTATTTCATAGCTCCTTTCCCGACTTCGTTCATAAGTTCTATTGTTTCTTGACTGAAGTTTATTCATTGTTTGGTTAAATATAATTTTAAAATATTGGGGTGTAGTGGGCATTTGGCATACTATAAACCATCTTTATCCTAAGACTCTTCTAGTCTAATATAAGTGGAGGGTGATGTATCATGAAGGGAGTGACGGGGTAGATGTTTATGATCACATCTTGGGCCACTTGGTTCTGGTATAGAACTCCATCATTCCTCAGTTGTTATGGTTTAAATGGTAGGTGTCCCCCAAAAGCTCATCCAAGAAAGTTTAGAAATGAGATGATCAATTTATGAAAGCCTTAACCTAATTAGTACATTAATCCAGTTGAATGGATTACCTAATTAGTAACCCTAGGCAGGTAGGGTGTGGCTACAGGAGGTAAATCATTGGGCACATGCTCTTGGGGCTTATATTTTGTCCTTGTTGAGCAGAGTTCATGGACTGAGACCTCTGAAATCCAGGGCCCCCAAATAAATGTTTCCTTGGGTCTTTTGGGTCACAGCAGCAAAAATGTTTAGTAAAACAAAGAGTGAAACAAAGAATCAGCAAAGAGCATACTGAAAATGCCTCTGCAGCATGACAGGTACTGGGTATATCAAGGATTCCAAGCCAGCCCATGTTATGAAGGTAACCAAACTATGGAATTTGCAAAACCCGTCTTGTGGCTAGGCCTTATTGACTTTCATATTTCTTTAATTCCCTTCTCCCCTTATTTATTCCAGATTATTCATTTCCCTTTGGAATACTCTTTGCTCATACCTCTACTTATCTAAATTTTATCCTAAATTTCTCCTGTTTAGTCCCAGAAAAGAGATTGCTCTTTACCCTTTTGGGCTGATCCGGTTCATTCAGATATCTGAATTAATAGCTGTGAATTCACCACTTATTATTAGTACTCATTAACTGCTTGCAACATTCTTGCCTTTGTTCTTTAAAAAATAATGCTACTTAGTTCTTATTTTATTGTTATTTTAATGGGCTGTGAATTTTATTTTTCTAAATGACTAGTATAGCACATTGCACTTAGTAGGCACTCAATATATCCATTTGCTGAGTGATTCCCTTGAAAAACTAAGAATTGAAAGCCTATTTCTCTTTATCATACATATTAATCGACACCATATTCCACTGAGTGGACCATGCTTAAGCTAGAAGAATCATTTGCTTAGTAAAAACACTTTTCAAACCTGTTTTATTTTTCCACCTTCCCCCCACCCCTGCCCAAATCCTGCAGAGATTCTGAGAGTTCAGCTCCATATGTTCCTGTGGCTCAACACCAGAAAACTTAGCAGTTGAGCACAAAACCTGTCTCTAAATTACACACATAAGCCGGGACCTCCTACTTGCCATGTTGTCAGACCAGGGTAGAACACAGAAAAGGCACATTGTGCTACAGGCTGACTGGGTCTATTGAAGTTCTGGGGAGGCCAAGTGACTCAAAATCCTCCAAGTCACAATATGGCCCTTCTGCAGTTTGGGTAAGAACATCTGAGCAGCGTCTTCATCATCTCTGACTTTTCAACCCCACAGAGTGAAACATACAGTACCTGGAATTCCCTTCAGACACCCACCCAGTAGGAAGGCACATGTATAAATTTTAGTGAATAGTTAGAGTCCAATAGGAGTAAAAAGCATGTGGAGTTTCAAATGGAAGTGTGTTATTCACTCTGACAGTAGTGTAAAGGGAGATAAAACTCCTATTTGCCCATCCCCAACTGAGAAAGCATACATGATTTACAGGAGGTTGGTGTCTCTCTGCTGTCCATGTTGCAATGTTTAGATCTCATTGGGCACCCAGCTCCCTGACCTCAGACTTGTCGGGTGGGAAAGAAAGCTTTCCAGCTTTTAGGTTATACTGAGGTAGCTCTTTGGGTGCATCATATCCAGTGTCTACAATGCTCTGAAAACATAGTGGGAATTGACACTAAGACTTGGGATCAGAACACTTGTCCACTCCTCTCCTCAATGTCTTAAGACCTGGTCTTGGAAAGCTTGTAGGTGACCTCTTCCCATTTAGGTGTCTGCTCTCTTACCACAGCCTAAAAGCAGGCTTTCCTGACCAGCCTATTAAACACAGCACCCTCTCTCCTGTTCCTTTATACTTCCTCTGAGTATTTATTGCTTCCTAGCATTTTATATTTATTCATCTATTGTCAGCCTGTCCCCATAGGAGCTAGTAATTCCTTGAAGGTAGAATACAGGTTGTCTGCTTTCTTATAATGAATATCACATGTGCAGGACAGAACCTAACACATAGGTGCTCAGTGTTGAATGTTTGCATTGACCAGACTCTGCAGGAGATAACAGGTGAGGCATACATTTAATTAATTTAATCTCTGAGCCAAGATTACTTGGAGGAGTAAGGTCAAGTAAATCCACTTCACACCACCAAACACCTCATCACCTCTTCTCTCTGCATGAAATTCCCAATTGTGACTTGAGCCAACCTGTGAATCTGCATGTCCTCTCCTACCTCTGGATTCTCTGATTCAGAAACTCATCTGACTGAGTTTCAAATGAGGCTCCACATTTGCTGTCTGTGCTTCAGCGAAGATCCAGATCACTTTGTACTTTATCCCAGCCCTCTCACCTCTCCCGTTTCCACCAGCCCCACTCCTGATTACTTCTATGCCTATTGGAATCAGAGTTATTGGTTCTGTCCCATGTTCCTGGTGCACTAAATCTGTGCCATGGGACAGTCCATGGGACCTGAGTCCCTTCTGCTGACAGAACACCCATGTGAGACCTCAGGCCTGACATTTAATCAGCTCCCAGTGGGGTCCAGAAGGGAGGGGGATAGTCAACATTTTTCATTATCTACAGTGGCCTTTCATGGTGGAACCTCTCCATTTGATGAAACTTCAGATGTTTCTTCTTTATTTCTAAAAATATGCTTGGCTTTCCCATCAACACAGTGAGCAATAGAAATCAGTAAGGCTGTAAGGAGGTACGAATGTGTGAGATCATAAGCTACAGAATCCAGAACACTGAGAACTGGACTTGCAAAAGCAGAAATACTTGGGGTTGCTTTGCATAACACATGAATTTGAAACTGAGCTGGGAGGGAAGAAGGAGTGAAAAGGAGCAAGAGTTAAGCAGATTCGTATCAAATGATCTTGGTGACAGAAATTAAAAATCTGGTACCTCTACCCTGATTCCTCACCAAGAAAATATCTTTTGCTCCATGGCAAAGTCAGAGCAGTCAAGCAATGGATCCCTTATAAATTTTTCAAATCCTACAACTCTGGAGATGGTCTGCCAATTCTCTAGAGCAAGACTTCATCGAATGTTTTATTTTTATTTTTAATTTTTCCAGGAGGTGTTTCTAATTATATCCTGGATGAGTGATTCCAAATACACTCTCCACATGAATAAATGAAGCATTGTATACTTACTCATACAACTGCCTTCATATGATTTCAGTGGTTTCAGGCCTCCATGGAGTTTAAAATGTGTAGCACTCCATCTTCCAAGAGGACCATGGAGATGGGAGAAAGAGGAATCTGCTCTCCCTGGGGTCCAAACACCCTGGATTCTTTGATTTTTCATAACCATTTCAAATGCAAACCCACAGAAGAACACATTCTCTTTATTCACCCAACAGGGATGGAGAAACATTAGGAGCAGAGTAAAAGCTGTTCAGTGTGCCTGGGTGACTCAGTCTAAAATAGTATTATAGCTTGGCAGCAAATCCACTTCAGTGAAGCTGGTGGGAAACTAAAATAAAAGTAAAATTGAGGGGGTAAATCATTTTATCGGGCTTAGGATTTTTACTTGATATAATGAGA
This sequence comes from Spermophilus citellus, assembly GCF_964194105.1. NCBI lineage: Eukaryota > Metazoa > Chordata > Mammalia > Rodentia > Sciuridae > Spermophilus > Spermophilus citellus. Next base: position 172,887,427 of record NC_138183.1, read on the forward strand.
TTCTCATTGTAAAATGAGTTAATATGCCTGCCTAAGGGCATAGATATTCAAGGAAAGAATTTGAAAATACAGACTCAAAGTAACTAAAGGTCTGAAATAAAACAATGCCAGGCAGTGAAAATTCTCCTCATATAAATTTTGGCACAGTGTATTTCCTTTTGAACAGTACGATTAATTGTGAATATCCCTTGCTTGTCATTAAGAAAAGAAAAAAGTACAAAGTGGTTTTTTTTTCTTTTAAAAACTCTTCTATTGTTCTATTTTCCTGCTCCTCTTCCTCCTTCTAATTTATCTTCTAGAGAGACTATGCTTGTTTTTACACTGAAAAATTCGAGCTGAATTCTGATTGCTCATAAAAGACGAGGCCAAACATATTTCTGCATTTTTGCCTATTACTCTCTGATTTTCCATGACTCAAATATAGAAGTGGGCCCACAGTGCAAGAGACAGAACTTGTGCTTAGCCTACAAACCCACAAAGGGAAATCACAGCATCTTTGCTCGGCAAATGAGCTAGTGGCTTTAAGACTTTCTCTTAAAGAGTGGCTCTCCTTTTCTGTTCCTTTCTGAAAACACTTTCCATTAGACCCAGAATGTTCCTTATGTCACATAGAAGTAATGAGTCCATCAAACCTGGGGGATGTATTGCCAGTTATTTTCTCAAAACAGAGATTATAGGAGGATGGGGCTGGTTCATGCTCAGATATCACAGTGATGATGATGGAGGGTTAAGTTGGGGCGAAAGTGGAAGATCAAAGGCTCCCTGCTGCCTAGGAAGTAACGTCAGCGTAGGTCACAACAATCTCATTTTGTTTTGCGATTGCTTCCTTTATCACGCTGGCACTTCATAGACGGTAAGGATCTCAGTACAAATACTCCCGGGGACATTTGAGGTAAATCAAGGAGCATACCTAATGTTCGGGACCCTTGGTCCAGCTGCCTCCAGGAGAGCAGAGGGGAGGTTCACAGGCTCTTGGGCTGAACCTGCTTTCACTCTAGCACCACCACAGAGTGCAGCCACAAGGCCACTCTCCCACTGGACACTGCTTCAGGTCATGCTGCCTGCCACACAGCATGGCTACTGAGTTCTGAGCAGAAACCAGAGAGCTTCAGGTTCTCTTTTGGAAAGACTTAAGCCCTGTTTCCTCTTTGTTGCTCCTTCTAGACCCTGTCAAGCATGGTCACCATGCATGTTTGTATAGCTTTGTTGTAGAGAAATAGCCAGGATAGGTATAGTGTGCCCTATCCAATAGAAGCATCCACAAATGTTTCCATTCCCATTTTTAAAATAATCTATTGTTTTCACTTTGTTAATCTTTTATAACTGAGAGACTGATGTTTTTCTCTGGCCTTCCATGTGGTACACAGATATGCTTGTTCAACAAGCAGCATTCTTAAGTACTCAAGTAAAAACCCTGTGATAGGTCGTCGTTGCTATAGTAACTTTTTTAAGGAAAAAAAAAAGAAAAGAAAAACTAACCTTGTGAATGGACACATAAGAAACCATAAGAAATTAGATTTTTTTTTCCTCAGAGCAGAATGAGGATAGAATGCTGAAGTTCACCTCAGCCTCATAAAAAGGTTTGTGTGAACAATTTTTATGCTTTGGATTGGGCATAGCAAACTGTGGGCTCTGATTCCAAGAATAATGTTTTAATGTGAAAATCAAACACTTCATTCTTTTCCAAAGCTTTTCTTTAATTATGGAGGAGATGGCCAACGTGTGGGACAGTGTCACTCTCAAGCACCTGGAGGTTATACATGTGCAGCATCTTACTTAAAAACCCTACGTTCGCATCTTTTAATGTGTTCCACCAATAAAGATGTGCTATTTCCTTTTCAGAGCTATGGTCTTAGCAACTTGATATCAGCTTTTTCAGCTCTCACAGCAGGGAAATTCAGGTGAATTCCAAACTGTGATTAGAGAGATCTGAGTGGAGTTAAAAGAAGTCAAACAATGGGAAAGAAGAACACTCACACAGGCGCACATGCACACAGACCAGCTGCGTGCAAAGATAAATTGCATCTGCGTATGGCCATGATGGCGTTTGTCATAAAGCAATGAATTTGCTAGGAATAGGTAAAGGTCAACGGGAGAGGGGGGGAAAAAAACCTCTCTTTCTACTGCCAAAAGTAATAAAGAGGAAGAAAAAGGCACCTGTAACGCTAGATATCATGGAGGAAAAAAGAACCTTACTAAATGATATTGAAAGTTTAAAAATACGATGAGACATGAAATGATATGTGCTTGCTAGGTGAACAGGAACAATGGAGAATGGTCTGAATTGATGCATAGATGGGTCAAGGGTTGTTGAATTGTTCTCTCCCTCCCATTTCCCCCACTGCCTTATTTTCTGACTTCTGACTATATTTTCTTTGATGGAGAAAATGATAGGCTTGATAATACATGATGATAGGCATCCAAAGATCAAACTTCATTAGATCTTTCTTATTCAATAGCATAAAACTGTCTAGTCAAAAGCAATTCCCATATATGACCTTAATTTAGCAAGCTATTAGATCCAATACTGATGCTTTCAAATATCTTTCGTTATCAAGATCAAGTAGGATACTATTTAAAATAGGCTTTTAGTATCCTTAGGTTTCCAGAAATCTACATTTTACTGGAATTTTCATTGAAGCCACTCAGTGGCATCCATTTTTTTTTAAGTTTTCCTTGGGGCTCTTTTTGTTCTCTAAAGAGGATTTTACCATATGCCTATGTTCACTGGGAAATTAAACCTAACCAATAGAATACCTGAGTGTAATACAGATGTTTTCAACATCTGTGTTCCTGGTGGCCTGACTTCCTATGTGTCTTTTCTGCTTCAGAGGCACACTGAAGTTCCTGTTCCTAAATACCTGCTACCTGTTTCACCTCTTCAGAAGAAACAGCAAACTCTATGCTTTCTCTTTTTTAATTATTTTTATTTTTAGTTGTAGATGGACACAATACCTTTATTTTATTAATTTATTTTTATGTGGTACTGAGGATCGAACACAGTGCCTCGCACATGCCAGGTGAGTACTCTACCACTGAGCCACAACCCCAACCCCCCTCTTTCCTTTCTTTAGTCAAATTTTAAGAAGAAACAGCCACCCACCTTGCTTCCCTTTTGGTATCTGTCCCCAACCACCATCAAATGCCAGATGTGATAGATAAGGCTCTGCCTTGTCATAGGTGACCTCTGCAGCATTTCATCAGGTTGCTTACTCCCTCCTTGAAAATCTCTCTTCCTTCATGATCTTTCCACTGTTCGCCTTCTGTCCTCCTCTTCATCCCTTAAATCTTGATGTTCCCTGAGTTCCAGTCCCATCCCTTTTCTCTTTTCATCCCTCTTTCTCTATTTGGACACACACCACATTCTTACCTTCAACTAATGCTCATGGGCATTTCTATTCAATCTAGACAGCACAACGCTCTCTCTTGTCCTAACCACCTGAATATCTGGTTGACAAGGGGACACTTCAGTTAACATAGCACACAGACATCTCATATTCAACCTGGCCAAACCAGAACCCATCATCCCTGTTACCTGCATCATGAAAGATGCTCCCCTCCCTTCCTTTTCTCAGCAAATGGTCCTATTGTTTAGCCCCCACTAATCCAGAGATCTGAATTTGATCCTAATTCCTCTCTCACACACACTTCCCACATGCAATTAGTTAGACACTTCATTTAGTTTCTGGTTCCTAAATTCTTCCTTCTGGTCTCCATTTCCACTGCCACCACCTTACTTAGCTCAAGTCCAGTGGTTACTCTCTTGTGCTGAATACCGAGTCCTCACTGCTCTCTGGCTGAAGCTCTCCTATCTCCAGTGCACCCACAAATATCTGGTTGTTAGTTGTTTTTTCTAAAATACATTGCAGATCATGTCACTCTCCTGCTTGAAATCCTTAAATGCTTACTTCTGGTCTTCATAATTAAATCCATGTTCCTCTGCGAGGCATCTAAGCCTGTTAGGCCTTCTCCTGCATCCCACCGAGCCTCACTAATTCAGTCCTCCTAGGGCTGCCTCATGCTTATCCGGGTCCTTAATGCACAATTCCTTGAGAGCCTAGCTGTTGTGTCCCTGGAATAACCCCCAGCATGGAATAGAAATTCCCTTCAGTGAACACAAACTTGTCTTATTCAATTACTGTATGGGCAACCTTCACCAAGCCACTTAGTCTCATTTTTCTCATCTTAACTTTATATATACTTCCCAAGATTGTTGTAAGGATTTTATAATCATAATAATAGCAGCTGATATTATTGGGTAATATCTGTGTGTCAGGGAGTATTTTAAGCACTCTGCACATATTCATTCAACTTTACAATTATAATTATGCATATTTTACAGATGAGAAAATCAAGGTACAAAAATTAGATAACTTGCTCAAGATTACACACTTAGTAAGCAACAGAGCTGTGATTCAGTGAGATAACACCTAGAGTAGTCCCTCAATAAATGCTATTTGTTCCTCCTCTTTTCTGCTGTACGCTAAGCCCTCATTCAAGTGGTACGGAAGACTCAGAAGACTAAATAAAAGATATAGTTGAATGTTAAAACTGGGAAAAACTGAAGTGCTTTTCCGGCTCTCACTCATCACAGAATACATTTAACATAGAAAGTGTGAGAGGATTTCCCCATACACTGACTGTATTAGTATATTTTACTTTGCTATGACAAAATATCTGGGGCTGGATATTGTGTAAAGAAAACAGGCCTATTCAGGTCACAGTTTTGGAGTTTAAAAGTCCAAGATCAAGAGGCCTCATTTATTTGGCCTCTGTTGAGGGCCTCAAGGCAATGGCATCATGGGAGTCGTGTGCAAGAGGATATCGTGGTGTGTGGGAAGCCAGAGAAAAGGGAAGGGCCAAGTTTTCTCTTTTTTGTAACAACTCTCATAAGATCTAACTAGGGTCCCATGAGAACTATATTAGTCCTTGCTGAGGGCAGCAGCACCAATGACCTAGTTGTACTCAGCCCCACCTCTTAAAAATTCCAGCAACTCACTATGACACATTGGGTACTCGTCTTTCAATACATGAATCTTTGGAGGACAAAACATAGGCATAAACAATTTACCAGTAGACACCACTAAATGATCTACAATTTAACTCAGTTATGACACTATCTGCTTGGAGATAGCACCAGATTCCTCAAATTAAGGGCTCAGGCCCACAGGACTATCTGGAATTTCAGGTGCCAGTTGTGAGCCCCAGGTTGTGACTTAAGTTTCTAGCTGACAAGCTATAAATCAAGGTTCCCAGGACCCCATGCTCAGCTTGGATTAATTTGCTAGAGTGGCTCACAGAACTCAAGGAAACTCATTTACTAACTTATCATAAAGAATATTACAAAGGATGCTGATTGACAGCCAGATGGAAGCCATGCACAGGGCAAGGTAGGTGGGTGGGGTGAGAAGGCACCTCGCCCTCTCTGGTGTATCTCCCTAGGAATCTATACATATTCAACTATCTGGAAGGTCTCCAAACCCTGTTCTTTTGGGTTTTATTGAAGCTTCGTTATGTAGCATGATTGATTAAATTATGCTCCTTGGTGACCAGCTCAACATTCAGCCCCTCCTTTCTTCTCTGAGATTGGGGGGTGGGGCCAAAAGTTCAGACTTTAACCCAGGTTTAGTTCCCCTGGCAACCAGCCTCCCTTCCAAGGCCATCCAGGAACTCCTAGCCATCACTTATCTCATTAGCACTCAAAAAGACATTTATCATTTAGAGATTCCAAGGGTTTTAGGAGCTGTGTGCCAGGAACCAGAAGCAGAGATCAAGTGTTTCTTAAGGCATAGCACAACATCACATATACATTTATTAAGCTTTTATTTGCCACATTTTGAATTACAGACTTTGTAGACATTATCTAGTTTGAGTCTCACTACTGCTTTACTAAGTTGAAATTATTATTCCCATCATACAGAGGAGGAAATTGAGACTCAGAGAAACTAAGTAAGATATCCAAAGGCTCCTATTTTGTAAAGAATAGAGCAAGGACTTAAATACAGTGTCTGATGCTACATCTTGAGCTCTAAACCACTATAATATATTGCATCAAAAGACATTAGAAGTCATGAAGCAGTATTTATAATCTTTTCTGGGGGATTGAAAAAGGCATAATAGCAGTTATAATCTAAAGAACATTAAACTAGGGAAGAAAAATCACAGATAGAGTGGCTGATGGGTGTAAATAATAGAGCATTGGTTACAATTAGTCTCTAAGAAGGAAAGAATTTTGAGCTTTGAAGGTAGTAAAGAAAAAACACTGGTCAAAGAGAAAGACTCTCTATGAGAGTATAATGGCATATATAGAGAAATGAAAAGTGTGGAGAGGTGGTCATGGGTGAGGAAACATTTTATCCTCTAGAAATCTAGCGAGTGGATATAAGATATTGTGAGGCAGGTACAGTGAAGAAATGTATGTATTCAGGGCCTAAAGTTCCAGTCGCACCAACCCTGCTGATATCTTGGGTTAAAAGCAATTTGCAAGGTTGCCATCAATGAGTTTTCTCAGTTTCAGTCCGGCCTGCAACTGTGTCTAAAGGAAAATTAAATGACAAGGAGCAATATTTTTGAGGATTAGGAGATTCCTGAGTTAAGACTGTGCTTTTAATATTTTAAGCAGACTCAAGAAGCATAGTAAACAATTTTCTTTAAAACATGGTATAGAATGAGCTCCTTCACATGTCTGAGGATCTCATACCCATTCACTGTGGTGTAGACAGTTCTCTCTCATCAGAGGCCAGTTAATCCAATACCCAAGGACCAGGTTAGCATTCTCTCCCTCCCTTCCTCTCCCTCTCTCCCAGATGATGAATGTTTATTCATCATGAAACAATCTACAGGAAAGAACTGAAATATGTTCTTGTTTAAAGACAGGTTTCTAGAAGAACGGAAGCAGGTTCTAAGAAGCAGCAGTTCTCACATGGGGATGAGCTGACCTCTCCTTATTGCTCTCCCAATCGCCATTGATTCACAGCTTTGGCTTGTTAAAAGTTTTATTTTCCAATATAGGTGGAGTGTTTTTTCACCCTCTTCAAAGAATAGGGCCACACATGAAGAATTCAAATCTGTCAGGTGGATTATTCATCTCAGTCATATAATTACTAGGCTGAGCAAGTTAGATCAAAGTGCAGGCATTGTATTGCTATAGGACATTGCTTCAAAGAGTAGTTGAACTGCAAAGAAAATAAAGGCTTTATTATCTCCCATTTAATGTCATTCAAATAATCAAGAAACATTTCCCATTAATGTATGACAAATAATGGAGTTTAATGCCTATTTGCAAAGTCTGCATTCAGCCCTTCTTGAAAAGAAAAGGAACTTTTCTATCTGCTATTTTATAAATTCTCATTTTCTGGTATAAAAAACTCAAACTGCCAAGAGTGTAGGTTTGGGTTTGTTGTTGTTAACGTTGTTGTAGTTTTCAACCATAACCAAATATCTTTGTAAACCTCTGCATGTTTCATAGAACTTGTTAGGCAATTTTCCCTTAGATGTATCTTTGTTGTGAAAATAAACAGATTGGAGTGAAAGTTGAGATACTAAGAGAATATCTGTCTGTGGTTCATAGTTACTCGGGCTAACGTTAGACCAGAGAAAACATACATCAACACTCTACATTGAACCTAGATACAGTTGCTATAAGAAAAATATTTCTTCAAAAGTTTCAAAAGAATGATGACAGCAATGCCAAGAACATCAAAGGAGCTGTTTGGTGCTTTCAGGTACTTTGCCAAACTACCTTCTAAATGCTGCTTAACATTCCTTTGTAATGGAGTTAAAGATGAGCCTGAAATTGCAGGGACCTTAAAAGGTCTGCTCACACTGCCTCTGTCGCCAGGTGATCACATCCCAACCAGTTAAAGCATTGCAGTCCTGGTTGAAACATGATTCCTATGGAAGTTTTGCTTTCAGTGTCCTTGTGCATTGAGAAGAGAATTGGTGGCGATGTAATCTCCAGACCTCCTTTGGGTATGCCACATAGAGATATGTGAAGACAATAGAAACCCTGTTGGAATTCTGCTGTCATGGAACAGCAGGTCTTATTCTCAATTCATAATGTTCTTCTTTCATAAAGGCTGTGGAAGAGCTGAGCTAATGACCCACACATGGAAAGTGAAAAAGAGAAACCAAAATAAATGTGTGCATTTAGCTTTTCCTCAGCTTTTCAATTTTAATCAGTCAAGAAAATATGCACTTGTCTTATGAAAAATTCCATTTGAATATAATTATTGTATTTATTGTATCCTTGTTTCAGTTGGGAGTTCTTTTTTGCAAACAAACGGAAACCTGGTTAAAGCATCCCAAGCAGAAGGAAAAATAGGTGTGTGTGGGAGATTTAGCGGATGGTTACTGGGTATTTAAATACAGGAAATAAAATTGAGTCTCCCAAAGTATTAGACTCAGGGAATGGAAAGCTTCAGGAATCTTTGTCTGTCCCTCTCCCCTCCACTCCTCTGTGTGTCTCTCCTTCTCTCTTTTCCAATCTATTTGGAAATTGTAATAAGTTCTATAAAGGCAATAATCAGGAAATTGAGATGGAAACAAAAACAAAAGCATTCTTTAGATAGGGTGGTCATCATAAAATTTCTGCTAGCATTATCTTAAAGCAAGGTTTAAAGAATAGAAGGGGATTAACAGTGATCAGAGTCGGGGGATTGAAGGAAGAAGAGTGAATGGCAGTCAGAGGGAAGAGGACATGCAAAAGGCCTGAAACTGAAAAAAAAATCTTTTTTATTCTTAGAATACTACCAATAAAAGAGTAGTGTGGCCACAGCTGGAGCGTGGGTGTGAGAAGGGGGTGCCCTTTGTCACTACATGGAGAACATGTTGGGCAGAGGGAAGTGAGCCCTAGGGTCATATTCTCAGAATGTGGTGGGAAGATCTTCAGCTGCCCCTGTACCAAAGTAGAGGAAGACTGAAGAGGGACAAAAAAGGTAACCTGAGAGGAAGAGACTGAAACGTAGAGGCCCTCGATCCCTGTCTGTAAAAGTTGGGAAGCACCTGACCATGGAAAGAGAAAGGCCATTACGAAGTTAAGGGTGGCTGCCTTTTCTATTATTTTATGAAAAGGTGAAGGTCTTTGGTTCAAAGTCCCAAACTAGGAACAGAAGAACCCTGGAACAACGTTATGGCCAATATTTTGTAATGAGTCTAATTCTCACCAACACACACAAAAAAAATAGCAACCTCTTGGAACAGCCACACTTTCTCTGCCTCTCTAACACCTTGCCGCTCTGTCCCATTGCCCAACATCTCTACAATTGAAAAACTGTTGTTCAGAATTAGTCACATGGCTTATAAAGGGGTGTGGTTCATGACCATTGGCAGAGAAACATAGATGCCCCATAAACAGACTCATCCGATGTTCCCAGACCACAGACTGCCCAATGAGACAAACCATCATCCAGTCAGTGAGCACTTCCCTGAGTGCCACTGGGCTGAGCTTGTGGGAGGACATGAGAAGCACAAGGTACTCTCTCTTCAATTGACTTTTGAAATCATGCTGAAATGAAAACTCCCAGACCTGCACCAATTATCAAGAACAATATAAAGACAGAAAGTGCCAGAACCAGGAAAGCAGGGACAAAGAACATGAAGGAAAGTGGAATGGACTTAGAGCTAGGCCTTTTAGAGAAAGCTTTCCAGACCAGGCCCTCTGAGCTAAGGAGGGGAGAGAAGCCACTTGATTAATGATACTTAATTGTACATTCTGCTGAGGAGGACGTTTAGAGATTTCAAGAGAATTGCCAACATTTTAGACATAGCATTTACTTTGGATTCACTTCGATATATTTTGGGCAAAAAAAAAGTGAGTCATGGCTAAAGTATTTCATACACAAAGCAGCTGGTTTTTTTTTTTTCAGGCTTTTATAGAATATTATGTTCATTTCTGTGTTAAACACAGAGGGACCATTTCTGAGTTATTCCTGCTGGTCATTGCCTTAGGGTTGCAGTAACTAGTCAGGATGACTAAGGATGAAGTCAGCAGGTAATCAAACTGGTTATCACTAGTGGATCTGGAATTACATTGTTTAATGCAGTAAACTATATGGGAAAGTAATTCTACTTTGAACTTTCCCTTGTTGTTGGGCAACAAGTTTAGTTTATGCTGTCACTAGAAGAATAACTAGATATCATGAAACATATTCTCTGAAGTACCTGTGGGGTGCTTCACTGTCATGAGTGGAATTTCTTTCGCAACTTCCCCAGGCAGAGTTCCCTCCCCTCTGCAGTTATAATCTTTGCACACTTCTGCAGAGCAACATCACATTGCATGGTTGGTTTTATTTGGTATCCAGTAAGACTGGTAAATTCTGTTTGTTTATTTTTGTTACATCTAACAGTTACCGAGTATGATGTTTTAAGAGCATGTGCTATGTTCTTTCTGAGCTTTAGCCACATAGTTTTTGCAACTAGCCCATGACATAGGAAGTATTACAAAATAAGTATCCTAGTGCTTAATTAGTATTGTTTGAATGAATGAGTGAACAAATTTCAGTTTTACAGATGAGAGGGGGTATTAATTTTGTTGTCATCATCTTTTTTTTTTTAACATATGCCTGGCCCCTAGGACAGTCAGGATGACAGTAGGAGGCGTCTGACAGAGTTAGGTTCAAGTCTGCCTCTCCCACTGAACAAAGAGCTACCAGTGATGGAGCTCTGCAGCTCTGCTTGGAGCCTTGAGACTCTTGATGTTTTATGTACACGTTGCTAATCTCTACCAAAAGCTCAAGACATCAGTACAATTTTCCCCTTGATACAGCTGAGGAAAGTAGCTGGTTTAGGCTCATGCAGAAAAGAGGAGAGCAGCATTTTGAACCCAGGTTCACTAGCAGAGATCCTACCACCTTCCATTTTACCTTGATAAGGTAGGATTTCTCCCTGTCCAAGATGGTGTGACACTTATTCTCTTCCCCTTCCCCTCTGTGAATGTTTTGTGAGCTGATGAACTTTCTCCAAGGGGAAGTGATGTAAGGATCCACCCTGAGAAGATTCTGCTGGGAAGTGGCTTTTCCCTGCCCTGTAATAATGAGCGTGAGCATGTTTCTGAAGTAAATTATAAGTCTTTTAGTTAATCTTTTATAACCTAGACATTAAAGGGGGAGGGGAGACATCAAAGAAACTTAGAATGTGAGTGAGCTTGGCATTAAGTATCTTTTAAAAAAAAAATTGTAGTTGTAGATGGACACAATGCCTTTATTTTGTTGTTTATTTTTATGTCATGCTGAGGCTCGAACCCAGTGCCTCACATATGCCAGGCAAGTGCTCTGCTGCTGAGCTACAGCCCCATTTAGTATCTTTACAAGGAGAGTGATTTGACTAGCGTTCCCCTACACAGATCCTGAAGTTGTAGAGCTCTTTCTTCTGTATAAAACTTTATCATGCGTTTCATAAAGAAAAGCTATTCTGTTGACTCAAGTAATCACATTTCTCAGAGTCCAAATCTCATGGAACAAATTTTGCAGATAGATCTAACATACCTTCTTCGACCATTTACAAATCAGCAGCAACAACAAAACTCCAAACCAACCAATCAACAAACACAAACCTCACTTTTTTTTTCTTGAAGGAGTGAAAGTAGACATTTCTGAAATTCTTACAGGAAAGTGCCCAGCATCAGGGAGGAGGAGCATGGGAGGAATAGATGAACTCTAGATAGGGCAGAGGGGTGGGAGGGGAGGGAGGGGCATGGGGTTAGAAATGATGGCGGAATGTGATGGACATTATTATCCAAAGTACATATATGAAGACACAAATTGGTGTGAATATACTTTGTATACAATCAGAGATATTGTGCTCTATATGTATAATAAGAATTGTAATGCATTCCACCATCATATATAAATTTTTTAAAAAGATGTATTCAGTATAGAAACATTTGAGTTAATATGAAAGAAAGCCACAATGTCTATGTATTGGTTATTACTACTCCTGGGGCAAGAAAAAAATTTTTTTTATTGAACTGGCTGGTTACAATACAATGAGATTAATTTATCATCAACATTTTCAAATATAATCAGAGTAAAAACAAATTTTTTTAAAAAAATTTTTTAATCAAAAAAAAAAAAAAGAAAGAAAAGAAAGTGTCCAGCCTCCTCCCCAGATGCCATGCTTTCACTCAGGTTGGGCTTGGAGTCAAGATGAGGTTTAAAGATGCCCCAGCTTTGGAATCTGACCAGGAGGCTCAGCACCACCTTCAGTCCATCACATGCCTTTGCGTAGCCCTTCAGTTGGGTTCATCTCAATGGTGACACATTTTCCTCATGGTTCTAGTTCTCAGGGCTTCACATCCCCTTGAAGAAAATGATCATTTAAACAAAACTCCAATGGAACTATTAAATTGCTTGTGAATTGGGCATGAAAATGTTCCCCACAGACTTCTTACCATAGTTTTACTGCTCAGTAGCTAGAAGGATCCAGATTGCCAAATAGCAGGCTCAACAAACTCTTATTTCAACAGCTGTGCTATGCCCAGCAGGGTGGTAGATACTGAAAGGAATGCTAGGGAAGGCCCAGTGTCCATGCTTGAGGGCTTACAGTCTGGTTGGGTACACCTAGCTACTTTATGGACATAGAATAGTGCTGATCAATCAGGAAGCTCAGAACACTATAGGACCAAATAAGCAGTGAGGGCTTTTTTGTCTTTAACAAAAGCTAAAATCTCATCCATTTTGTTTTTGTGCCAGAGAAACACAGAGGGATTATTCTGGCTTTCAAATACTGTGATGAACTAGAATTTTCTATTCCAAGATCCCAAACATTTTTACCTCAAGAATCAAATCAAGAGAAACACATTATCTTTTGGGTTGGTCTCCTTCTAATGTTATCTGTTCCCACCCCTATCTATAATCAGCCATGAGTAAAATGGCCTAAGGAAAGTTTTGAGATGATGGGACCAAGATAATCCCTTGAGGATCCAGGCAGGGGCCAACTTGGTTCTCATGTGTATACCTGGTTGAAAAGACAGAAATGTACTTGTGGGGGAAAATGGGACTTATGGACTGAATTGTTACCTTTGTGTGGCACATCCCCTGTTTCTAGGGCAGCACAAGAAACAAAGAATGCATTTATTTTGTGGGAAGGAATAGGGGACAGGGGAAGAAACAGAAACCAGAGGATTGTGCAATAACGACGCTGTCACATCCCTCCAGGAAGTTTATGTTTCGAGTCCTTTGGAAAAGTGAAGCACAGCTGTTTAAAAAGGAGTTTGCTGAGGACCCTGGCCCTGCTTCTGCAACACACTGTGGTTTCCTTGGCCATAGGTATGCTACCTCCATCCCCTCAGGGCAGGCAGGCCACAGTTTCTGGACCCCGTCAGAGCAGACCAATGCCTACCTCTGCAATGACTACAGACCTCAAGTAGCATCAGGGTATTCAAATAGCAGAAGGAGACAGCTTGCTGAATCTCAGCAGGAGGAAATGATGATCCCTGTGTTGTATCTAAACCAGACTGGGCCTGCTGTGTTGAAAATCTTTCCCCCCAAGAAGCACCTTCTTCAGATGGCTACTGAAATGCTGATATTAAATACAATATCTCACAAATTAAACCTAACAATTTTGGGGTGCAGATTTAACGTACAAAATGAAAATGTTTCTCAGTCCATCTAGGTAATGGAGGAAGTGTAAATTGTGTGAGGTAGTGCCGATTTGAAGGCCATCCTGCCACTGGCTAGTCATCTGCAAATTTCCTTTATGCCAGGGATGATTTGATGCGTGTGGTTCAGATCTCTCTCTGGAAGCTTCATTAATCTTTTCGATGAGCTGAACAATCCATTGTCTCTCCCCTTTCTCCTACTGGAGCTTCAGGGGTGAAGTACGCAGTTTTCAACCTCAACCTCCAACCAATGACGTCACTTTCCCTCCCGCCATCCTTTCCTAGGTGTTCTCAACACCCTCACCCTTGCCCTGGACACACAGTGCATCTGCATTCTACTGCCCTGTTGTCCCATCTGTGTCCACAGTGTCCACAGCAGTGTTGGCATGTGGCAAGGTGATAGCTGAAAAGGAATCAAGCAGTGGGGTCAGCAGCTGAGAAGCAGGACACTGGAAAGAGACAGGCCTGAGCTGGCATCCTGCCTTCCTCCATGTCATAACTGTGTAATCTTAATAGCAGGATCCTCAATGTCTTTGCCTATCAAATGGGGATGAGAACACATGCTTGGGGGAACTGTGAGAATAAATGACAGGCTGCACTGCAGAATGCCTATGCAGATTAAGCATTTCTGGAAAAAAATATTAAAAATTGTATTTTACAACTAGATTGGCATGAAGATAAATAAATTACATTAGATGTGAGGATATTTATTGAACTTAATCACTCACTTTTTTCTTCTGTTTTGAATAAACTAATACATTTTTGTAGGCTCCAGATTCAACTGTGGCCCTAGGAGCTATGTCTTTCCCATAGTATCAAAGTTGGTTGTAAGTTGACCCTTGGTGAGAGATCTGTACTGGAGATGCTTTCTCCAATGTGATTAACTGCTTTCGCCAATGTGATTAACTGCTTTCTGGAAGTTGCTGCTCTCTGACCCTCAGAACATACACTGCCCCTACAGTTTCCCCAAATTATCTCCCCTCCTTCCCTGGCCCCAGCCATCCAAAAAGTCTACACTGCGGAGCTTCCAGCTCCTCTAATCCTGCCCGTCTCCTTCTCCATTGGAACCCATGTCTTAGTTGCCAATATCCCTCTAATTGGGTCTTGTTCCCCTAGGTCTCTTATTCTTGTTCTGATAAGTCAACATCAAATTTTCTGACAAATATTTCTTACCGAGGTATTAATGATAGTTTCTCCTCTCCCGCTTCTAGAGTGTTTCCATTTTGACAAGGATCTTTAAGAGCTCTATATCATAATTCAAAACCATGTATCTGAGGGAAAAATTCTGTCTGATGAAGGAAATACTTTAAAGCAAACAGTGAAATTTGAAAATCATTTGTATTGTATTGGACCAGTAGTTTGGTGCCTACTATATCTGTGCATTCAGTGGGCTTTGGTGACATAATTAGAAACTTTGAAAAGGCAGGACACAGCTTATCTTTGGCACAGCCTATCACCAAAATTCTCTTGGTAAATTATTATGCTTAATGGAATATTTTTTAATGATGCCTAAATTACTCAGAATAGTGGCGTTCACACATGCACTGAACGTAATTTAATCAATTTCATTCCCCAGTATCTGTCCTTTCTCTCCCCTCATTCCTCCCCCTTCATCCCTACCTCTACCCTGCTGGTCTTCCTTCTAAGTTCATGATACCCCTTTTTTCTTTTTTCTCTTTAGCTTCCACATATGAGAGAAAACACTTGGCCCTTAACTTTCTGAGTCTGGATTATTTCACTTTATATGACACTCTCTAGTTTCATCCATTTCCCTGCAAATGACATAATTCTGTTCTTCTTTATGGCTGAATAGAACTCCATTGTGTATACATCCCACTTTTTTTTTCCCATTCATTGGTTGAAAGATACACCTAGACTGGCTCCATAGTTTGGCTTTTGTGAATTGTGCTTCTATAAACATGAGTATGCATGTATTGCTATAGTATACAGATTTTAGTTCTTTGGGTAAATACCAAAGAGTGGCATTACTGGATCATGTGGTGGTTCCATCCCTACTCTTTTTTTTTAATCTTTATTTTATTTATTTATTTTTATGCGGTGCTGAGGATCGAACCCAGTGCCTCGTCTCTGCAAGGTGAGCGAGCAAGCGCTCTACCACTGAGCCACAACCCCAGTCCCCCCTCCCCCCCACCCTGTCCCTAATCTTTTGAGGAACCTCCATGCTGATTTCCACAGTGGCTGGACTAATGCACATTCCCACCGACAGATTATAAGTGTCCCCTCCCCTCCCCCGCCCTGCCTTCTTGCCATTGGAGTTTTAATGGGATCTCTTCTATACTCATGGAGCCACATATCACTTTTTCTTAAGCCATCCCCCCAGCTATGCTTGGTGTGACCTGCCATCCCCACTCATAAAGAACAAACTTCACCACAGTGCTCATTATTTTCTGGGCTTGGGCAGGAAACAAATTTCAGGGATAATGTTGTGTATAAAGGAAAGAACTGTGGCCTGGAGAAGTGAAGTTTGATTCTTGCTTTCATTGCTTACTATGTGTATGACACGTAGAAAAGTTATTCAATCTTTACAATTCAGTTTTATTCATCTGAAAAATGGGGGCAAGGGTACAAATAGTATCCACCTTTACAGCTGTTGTGCAGAATCATAGAACCAAAGTATCTCCTTTATACTGTCAGAATTAAATGGCATTATTTATACAAAGAGCTTACCTAGAAGCCTAGTGCACATGCCCTAACTGTTATTACTATTGTAACTTCCACTACAGCTATTGCTAATTCTCTTGCTGCCTCCACATTCCTGGTGGCCTAATGAGAGAGTTGGCACTGTTTCCCAGAGTGTGCACTGAACTGCCTGGGAGGGGCCTGAGCACTGGGAGAATCTGGCAGAACAGGTTTTTTTTTTTTCTTTTTTTCAAAAGAGTGGAAAAATAAATCAACGGCAACAGCCCAAATCTGGAAAAAGAATGTACTCTTTTGTTTGTTCTTTACTAGTTGCAAAAGAACCTTCAAATACAGCTAATGCTGAAGTAAATCAAAAGCAATGTGACTGAATCTCTCTGGTTTGTGCTCTTCCTGATCTGGGGAAGACAGACTGTGGCAACTTGAGTTTCTGCTGAATGTGGTGATGGCTGCATAGTTCTAGGATGATGTTGTCTACACCAGTAAGTAGACAAAATTAGGAGTCAGCAAATCAGAGAGACAGCAGAGATGGGGAATGGCAGGAAGCTTTTCACCATGGTGTGTGTGTCTTTGTTCCTTGCTGCAAATTTGTTCATCACTGAACACGAAGTCTCAGGGAATTCGGTTAGAGCTCTTGGTTGAAAGTAACAGAAGCTAAAGTCAGCTCAAGCTAAAGTTAGCTCAAGCAAACAGGGAAATTCATTGCAGATCTAACCTGGGATTGGAATCAGGCCCTCCATGTGTCTTTCCTTTCTGCTTCATTCTTCTTTCTACAGACTTACTTCCTCTATGGCTTTGGTTGACATCATAATAGCTCAGAAGTTGTGTATATCAGTACACATCCATCCAGGGAGAACCTGGTCTCACGTTCTCCAAATCTAGAATTCTCATGGGAAGGATTTACTGGGCCAGCAGGGTCAGAGTTCTCTCTGTGGTTACTAATCAACAATTGTAAAAGTCAAAACCTGTCATACCACCATTTCACACACATTATAATTGCATACACACCATAACTACACACCTCCTGTGAGCAGACAGTTCAGGCATGGGGTAAGGAATAACTGGAACTGGTGTTGCTTAACTAGATCACAGAAACATATCCTTCATATTAGGCTCTGGGCTGCATCCTGACCTTTTCCAGATTTCTCATCATTTTACCTGTGGTCTAAGATGTGGCTATACTCACTGCCCCTGGCCCCTTCATGCTAGG
Source organism: Spermophilus citellus (assembly GCF_964194105.1). NCBI lineage: Eukaryota > Metazoa > Chordata > Mammalia > Rodentia > Sciuridae > Spermophilus > Spermophilus citellus. The sequence continues at coordinate 172,904,892 of NC_138183.1, forward strand.
AGGACACTGTGGGCCTAGACAAGCTAATTCCACCATATTAGAGTGGGTATGACCCAGGCTTTAGAACTACACAGACATTGAATTAAAGTCTAGGTCTACTGCTTACTAGCTATGTGACCCTGGACAAGTTACTCTCTAAGCCTTGGTTTCCTTATCTATAAAACAAGGATTATATTACCTATATAATGGGATAGTTGTACAGATTAAGGAAAATAAAATAATCATATTTAAAATACTTGGCATAGAATGTATTCTCAGTTAATTTTTCCTTCTTGATTAGGCTACCTACAAATTTTCAGGAGGGTGAGGGAGTGGCTATAAGTGAGAAGGAAAGACGTGGTAGAATTTTCCATCTGGGAAGCATTATACCTCAGGTATTTTATCGTTATCCTGAGCAAACATGAAATAATTAAAGTGGGTCAGCAGCACTGAGAAAGCCACGCATTGAATGATAGATTCTCATTTTAGAGACAAATCAACAAGGACCAGAGACCCAGTGATGAATGTTTTATCCTTCTAAGAAATTTATCAGTGTAAGTGTATGGTCCTTAAATCTTTCTCAATAACTTTCAAGTTTCATAAAGAAAATCTAATCACTGAGTTCATGAACTACTTAAACATGTTGCCATTTTGGAGACATGCTCCTTTTCAGAATATAACAAGCCATGCTTTTTCTATAAACTACCATTTATTGATTCGTTACTACAGCAAGCACTGTGTTAAATTTTATATGCATTACCTCATTATAACGTAAGTGCTTGCCCCCTTTTCCAGATGAGGAAATTGAGGCTCAGGTAAATAAGTTGCCAAGGTTACATGATGTTCAGAGAAAGAATTGGAGTGTGAGTTTGGATTAGTCTGATCCCAGAATCTGAACTCCTGTCAACTGTGTGGCACTTCTTCTCAACACCTTGGTTTTCGTTACAAGATTTAGAGACAATCAACAGAAGAAAGGAGTTCCTGAAAAATGTATACCTAGAGTGTCTCACTGAATAAATGGTAATCTCATGGCTCTGTGTATCCACACAATGTTGCCCCTTCTAGCATGAAGGAGCCAGGGGCAGCAAGCATGGAGACATTCTCAATCTCAGGTAAAATGATTAGAATCTGGGAATGGCCAGCATGGAGCAGAGGGACAACTGTGAACAATATGTTTTGTCATATGCCTGAATGCAAAGTGGTGGGATTATAGGAAGAAAATTAGATGCACAACAGTTAGAATATCTACTTGGACCTGAGAACTATTCTAATCACCTACTTAGAGGATACTAGTGATGGCAGGATTGAAACTGTGGGGGGGGGGGACTAGAAATTTTGTCAGCTTTAGACCTGTTTGTGTTTTCCCAACTGGGGCAAAAATGTGTGCATGCTGATCACCTGTAGCTTGTGTATGCATTCAGGAGGACTATTTTGGCCTGTTCCAGAAAACAACTGGCTTTAGTGACTAACTTTAGATACTGTAACTCCTTCTGTATTTGAAGGATTCTTCATCCCTTGGCCTGTGTACCAACCAATCATGGAGGCCACTGTGATCTCTGGCCTAACTGACATGCTCCTTCAGAAACATTTATTTTGTTCTCTTTGTGCTACTGTGAATTTTATTATATTCCAGACTGTGCTTCAATTGTGCTTTTGTTAAAAAATCGCATTCTGTGTGTAAATGAAAAAAAAAAGTTTAGATATTAGTTGATCTTGATTTAAAGTATAACTGAATTAATATCTCAATTTTTTCTTTTTCATTCCCCTTCTGTTTTTCAGCTCCAGGGTTCCTTAAAAAGAAAACAGGTAGTTAACCTGTCTCCTGCCAACAGCAAGAGGCCCAATGGCTTTGTTGACAACTCTTTCCTTGATATCAAAAGAATCCGTGTTGGGGAGAATCTCTCTACTGGACAAGGTGGCCTCCAAGTAAATAATGGACAAAATCAAATTATGCCAGGGGCCTTGCCTATGAGTCAGGCACCCCCAAGAAAGATTAGCACACTGCCATCCCACATAAATTCTCCTGGCAATGCTTTGTTTAACATGGGCTTAAAAGAAGTGAAGAAAGAGCCAGGAGAGACTCTGTCTTGCAGTAAGCACATGGATGGTCAAATGCCCCAGGAGAATCTTTTTAGTAATAGGTATGGAGATGACCCTGGAGAGCAACTGATGGATCCTGAGCTGCAGGAACTTTTCAATGAACTGACCAACATATCTGTGCCTCCCATGAGTGACCTTGAATTGGAGAACATGATCAATGCCACCATAAAGCAGGATGACCCATTTAACATTGACTTGGGTCAGCAGAGCCAGAGGAGCACGCCCCGACCCTCCTTGCCCATGGAGAAGATGGTGATCAAAAGTGAATACTCACCTGGCCTGACTCAAGGCCCCTCCAGCTCTCCTCAGTTAAGGCCCCCATCAGCTGGCCCTGCATTCTCAATGGCCAATTCTGCCCTCTCCACTTCGTCCCCAATTCCTACAGTCCCTCAGAGCCAGGCTCAGCCTCAGACAGTGTCAGGAGCAAATCGGGCCCTGCCAAGCTGGCAGGAAGTATCCCATGCTCAGCAACTCAAACAGATTGCGGCCAATCGTCAACAGCATGCCCGGATGCAGCAGCAACAGCAGCAGCAGCAGCAGCAACAGCAGCAACAGCAGCAACAGCAGCAGCAGCAGCAGCAGCAGCACCAGCCTACCAACTGGTCAGCCTTGCCCTCTTCTGCTGGACCATCCCCAGGTCCATTTGGGCAGGAGAAAATTCCCAGCCCTTCTTTTGGTCAGCAGCCATTCAGCCCACAGGGCTCCCCTATGTCCGGGGTAGCTGGCAGTAGCAACCAGTCAAAAGTAATGGCTAACTACATTTACAAGGCCAGCCCCTCAACCCAGGGTGGGCATCTGGATGTGCTCAGCCGAAGTTTTATTAACAACCCCCACCCAGCCCTGGAGCCCCGTCATGGCAACACCAAGCCTCTGTTCCATTTTAATTCAGATCAAGCAAACCAGCAGATGCCTTCTGTTTTGCCTTCTCAGAACAAGCCTTCTCTCCTACACTATACCCAACAGCAGCAGCAGCAGCAGCAGCAGCAGCAGCAGCAGAGCTCAATGACAGCTCAGCAGCAGCAGCAGCAACAACAGCAGCAGCAACAGCAACAGCAACAGCAGAGCTCTATTTCAGCTCAGCAGCAACAGCAGCAACAACAGCAGCAGCAGCAGCAGCAGCAGCAGCAACAGCAGCAGCAGCAGCAGCAGCCACCATCACAGCCCACCCAACCCTTATCAAGCCAGCCTTTGATGAGGTCACCCTTACCACTTCAGCAAAAGATCCTGCTTCAGAAAATTCAGAATCAGTCCATCACAGGACTGGGCTATCAAGTCTCCCAACAACACAGACAGGTAAGGGCTCTACCACTCCAAACATAGAGTTCCCAGAGACCATTTAGCTTGGTCAATATGCTTATGTTGGGGCATTATCAAGACCAAAAGCAGTGGTGGTCTTGATGGGTTCACATGAAGACTTCATGAGCCTATTTCTCTTAGGGTGTCTAAGGGGAAGGGCTAATATTTCCTTGTGGAGCATTGTTATTGGGATGTATAATGATCAAAGGTTCTTGATTATTAGGAATTGTTCATTATTAAATAAAACCAAAAGTGTTGCTATAAATCCCATGCCTTTCATGACATATTCAGTTGCCAGTCAGATTCTGATATGCTTGATGTTCATTCATCCAACCAGTTAATCAGTCATTGAGTCAATGTCCACTTCATGTGTAAGATGTTGTGATTCATGCTGAGTATTAGAACAATGCCAGAAGTGATATTATGAGTATTCAATGTCTGGACTATACCTCCACCAACTGACTGTAATATCTTAATGCCCAACCTTCATAATAGATCCTGCCATAAGTGCATTTGGTGCATGTGTGCTGATTACCAGCACCAAATGAGACATGATCCCTGTCTACAAACACAGTCAGAAGAGAGTGACAAGCTTTAAAATTATCATTTTAATACTAGATGGGAAAGAGTAATGATAAGAGAACAGAAGTTCGGTATCTTCCCTAGAAAGAGGAAATCAAGGGAGGCTTCTGGAGAAAGTAGTGCCTGAGTTAAGTATTAACTGTGATTGCCTCATGTCCTTTGATTTACATAAAATAGAGATTTACTCTGTCCTGATAGGAACAGCATAAAGAGAGAGCCCTGTGCCTTCAGAGCACATACAGGCAAGTAAGCCCTGATCCCCAAGGAAGAAACTCTTCCTGGAAGGAAGAAAGTTTGAACATTGCTTTGACATATTATTTGACAAGTCTACATTATCTGTCCATGCTCCAACATAGCACATTACAAAACAATATGTTGGGGTAGTACGATGGAGCTGAGCCTAAGGCCAATAGCATTCTGAGAGTAGTTTCATGGCAGCTGCCCAGAAAAGAATACCATGAATACCACAGGCTGTGTCCAAGCTGACCTTTGCCCTACATATGGGCCAAGAGAAAACTAGATTCAAGGAGGATTCAAAAGCCATGTGCCAAGTAAGACTTTCAGCTCTTCGACAGTTAAGAAACCTAAACAAACAAATGAAAGAAATTTTAGAATTATTTAAAAACAAACTGTGAAACTGATTTTTAGTGCTGTAAGAAGGTATTTGATTTGGATGAACACAGGGTCAGATCTTACTCTGACCTGCCTAGCTGTATGCAACTTCAAGCCTCTCAGAACCTGTTTGGACTGCTTCCTCACCTGTAAATAAGGGTCCTAATGGTATCTGCCTTCTGTTGAGAATGAAATGACATAATTCTTAGCCTAGAGTCTGGAATAAACTGATTATTACTGTGATTATCACGTAGAGCTCCATAAATATCAAAATATTATTTTTAAACAAGGACTATTTCTACATAGGAAAGACACTAGATTAAAGAAATTCTATATACACAGTAATATATATTACAGTATATTATTATCTGTAATTCTTTCCTTGTGCAGCAGTGTAAGTATGTAGCAATTTGCACTCCTTGATCCAGACTTCTGACCATACAAATGGAAATTATAAATAAGATAGTAATGAGTTAGCATTTATTGAGTACCTACTCAATATCTGGGATAACTTCTGTTGCTCTTACTGGCAGTATTTTATCTCACCCATATGAGGAAAGTACCATTATTTCCACCTTATTGATAGGAGACTTGAGGTGCAGAGAGCTTCAGTAATTTTCCCAAGCTTACACAGAAATTAAATAGCAGAGCCAGGATCCTGATGGTCTACTTTAAAGCCTACACTTTCAGCCACTAGGATATAACACTCAGAGGTAGGATTTGTTGAGAAATGAATGAACTCTGTAGACCACTGTAAGGATTCTCAAAAACAAAAAGGGTTTCTTCTTATATTGAGCCCTATTAATATAATCTACATAGAAGATTAAGACTTTGGGGGATGAAAAAACCTTACATCTTTAAACTTCAAAGAGGTTAAAGAAAGAAAATTATAAAAATGTGTGTGATCGTGGACTTTCCTGAGAATAAATATTATGGAACTAACCAAAATTCACAATTTAGAACAGGAAATACACATCATTCGTGTCCCATCAGATATTTTTTGGGAGCATCCTTGCTACCTCCAATATCCTTTGTCCTGTTTTGGAGCATAGTGTTGATATCAGCAACTGCACACATACTCCTCCCTTAGTCTGCATTCAGGCTTCCTAGACACAAGCACACCAGTGAGTAATGAGGACCAAATCTGCAAACATCTTCCAGGGCCCAAAATCACTTTTCACCTTTTCCAGTGCACATGATGCCAAGAAATTTTTCTTCTCTTCAGGAAGGCCCTTAGAAATTGGTAGAAACAGTAGTATTTCAAGCTAAAGGCCTCTTCTATATAAGCAGGCACTAGCTACACATTTAATGTTTTATTACAGCTGTGTAGAGGGAACCACATTTTCCCTTCCAGCCCAGTGATTCTGTGTGTGACCCAGAGGTAGTCCTGCATCTGAGTTTTAAGCAAATAGACCAGAGTTCTGTAATCTAGTATTCCCCTTTTGAAGGCATCCAGCTGAGGGCTGTGCACATACTATTAACGGTGCCATTGTTTAGTATAGCTACAGAATTTTCTCTAGGGATCTAGAGCACTACAGCACATTTGGTAGATTATTGCCAACACAATAATATTTTCGAAAACAGTTACAACTGGGTAATGTTGCTTTGGGTCAAAACCAAGGAATAACTATGATACCTCAAGGCTGTGTTTCAAGGGTGGTGTGTGAACTTTGTCTGAAGGCAATAAAGAAAATAGATGATTTGTTTCTCAAGATGATAGTTTTGAGAAGCAATTTTTGTGTACATATTTCTAAGGTTTTTCTGATTCTTATTGTCTCATCCAGCATATTGACAACTATTCTTAACTTAGAAAGAATAGTTTTAACATTGCCATCTATACTAAACAATAAGGACGTGTATTCTTTCGCCAGAACAGCTAAATCTCTGTGACTCATGACCAAGGTCATGGGAAGAAAGGATTGGGGATTAGATAACTATTACATTTATCAACCAAAGCATCTTACATGAAAATACCAGTCAAGTAATATTTTTTCTGCTTGTCATACTCATTTTTCGTCAAACATGGGAATATTTACTGTGGGATTTGCTAACTAGAGCCCTGTAGTCTTAGAAATGGTAGAAATCTTGATTCTCTGCTACCAAATGGTAGGTTGAATTTGTTGATCAGTTGCTTGAAGTTCACTCAGTAGATGCCACAAAGGGGGTCTTTCTTTTAGAACTCTAAACTCAGGCAGATCCAGGCACAGGCTGAGAGCATTTGGGGGAGTTCCCAGACCCATCTTCCTTACCTGTGTACCCACCTCTGTCTCCTTGATATGAACAACGCCTGAGGTGTGGGTGCACCATAATCAAATTGTTGGATGTAACCTTATTGCTCCATGGCTTTACTGGGAGAACACATGGCATTGGTGTTTTACAAAACATTTTCAGTGGACTCTTGTCTTGCTGATATTTTGAGGCTCAGCCAATAGAGATACCTCCTGGTTATAGTTTTCTTCTCTTCCCAATTTGAGGGTCATGAGAAAGGACAGCACAGTGATATAATATATGCATTGCTGATTTTCTTCATGTCACTGAACACTTGATGAAGTGTGAGAGTTAGTGATTGATCAGGGCTCATGAGGGTTCAATTCAAGTCCTTACCTCTTGAACAAACAAGTGATATTTTCCACAGCTATATAATTAGTCACTTAAAAGTGTGAATCTTTTCTAACATTAGATCTATGCAACTCAAGCAGATTCTATATTCATTTTAGAATCCTTCCATGTCTGAAACTTCTGGGAAGGAAGGCAGCCAGTGAATGGATGGTTTGTTATGACTGAAACATGAATTTGTACATTTTCTCCTTAGTTTAAAGCCAAGCTCCCCAATCATATGTTATGAACCTCACCCCAGCCTCTCTACCCTGCCAAGCTGATTCTTCTTTACTTGATTTAACCTTGGGATAAATTCAGCAAGTGTCCTAATGCCCTCTTCCCCCTCTTCTTTAAAGTAATACTGCATATCTGATATTAAAGATGAACACTCAGGAAATTGTTTTCAAACAGGCCTGAGTGGTGGTGGAAGGAATCACTTTAGCTCACATATACTGACAGTACTTCTAAATCTTTATTATTGTCTGATGAAAGTGCCAGAGACAGAAGACAGAAACCTTGTATCACTAAAATTCCCATTTGAATAGGAAAATCTGGAATTCAGTGCTTTGCAATAATGTAACATCCAAGCCAGGCCATTGCTGGAGCTAGAGTTTGGCCCAAGGTTATTCACTTAAGCTAGCGCCAGGGTTCTGCTTTAGAGGCCTGAACAAGGTTAGAGGAAGTCAGGAGCAGGGAAGGAACGAGACAAAACCAAGCCAAAGTCCAACAGAGGCTAGAAAACAGGATATTCAAGACCCAAGAATGAGGCCAAAGGATGGTGGCAAACTTCTGGTCAAAGGCAAAAGTAAATAACATGAAATCTAGAGTGAAGATGGGATAGAGACCTAAGAGAGATCCAAGGGTCCCTGCAAGTGACTCCTGACCATTTGGTGACCTCCATCATGACTCACCTTGGCTGGGTCTTGGCAAGAGTGGAAAAGGTTGACAACAAGCACATTGTGGGATGTGTCAGGCCAGGATATTTCATCATTTGTCTTCTAAGTTTACGAGGGAAAAAAAATTTTTTTTGGTTTTAATACTCCATGACACTGATGGACACAGGATGCAGTGAGTTTCCAGATACATAGATTCATATCATTGGTGCTAAAAAATGTTTATTGGAAAAATTAGCAGGAGGGGTTTTGTTGTTTTGTTTTAACATTAGCACCCACTCTGTGCTGGGTACAAATAACCCAAATGATAGATATTATCATCTTTACAGGCAAAGACATGAGGCCAAGAAAGGTCAAATTCCTCATTCAGAGTTACAGTTAATAATTGGCCTGATTTTAAAATCTAGGGCTGTCTACATACTATGCTGCCTAAGTTAAGAAAATTGGTAGAAGAGGTTTGGATTGCGCTGTGTGTGTGTGTGAGAGAGAGAGGGGGGGGGGGGTTGAAATTCTACTATTCTCTACATTCCTAGGCAAAAACTGTATCTGTGGTACCATTTAAATGAATTCTGTTGTGGAAAGAGATTTTCAGTCAAATTCACTGAATTTGTTTATCTGATCTCTAAGCTTCCTGGTCTGCATTACTAGGAGCAATGAACTAAAGATTCCAGGCTAAATTGAGGTCTGCCTTGCTTTTAACTCTGGCAGTAGCTTTAAACACATTCATTCATTAAAAAAAAAAAAAAAAATTTTTTTTTGAACGCCTGCTCTGTGCCAGGCACAATTCTGGGTACTGATGCTACAACTGAGAACAAAGAAGAAGTTTTGGTGCAGCAAAGGGAAGCATAACAATTTTAAAGTTTTTAAAAAATTAAATAATCAGCATTTCTAAATTGAGCTATTTTTATCATATTGCAGGCTAATATAGCAATATTCTATTGCTAGACTAATTTACTGGTGGGCTTTTTATACCTCTTATCTTAGATGAAAATTTAAAAATAAAAAACAATCAAGGAAGAGGGCATAAAATTTAGTTTTTAAAGCAAAATATTCTGGAGTTTTATTAGATTTTTTAATGATAAAATATTGTTTATTATCTTTTTTTTAACATCATGCATTAGGATTTAAGAACTCATTCAAAGTCACTTTCATTTCCTCAGTAGGGTAAATCCCTAATTCTTGCAATCATTCATTCATATGATGAAAGTGTATTAAGCTCCTACAATGTGTTGGAAACTGGAGAATCAACATTAAATGACCCTATTTGTACCCACTTAATCTAAAAAATTGAGAAGACACGGTACTTTACCTTAATGAGCTTTCCTCCTGAAGGAGGTATCTGTCCCTCTTAGATTCCCATTGGATGTGTACTCTATACTGTCCTGATCCTTAACAACCCAATATAGAATAGCAAAAATCACAGAGGCATTTTCCCTAAGTCAACAAGTTCAATTTGTAAACATGCTGTTTTAACCTTTTACAGAGTAGAACTCTATTTGCTAGATATTCTACTTTTCCCTCTTATTTTATTTTGGTATTCTAGCTCAAAGCACAATGAAGTTAATTAATTAAAGTAACAACTCCTGTATCCTTCAATAAAGAAATAAACACAATAACAGGAAGAACATGTTAGCCTTAGGATCCTAATACATAGAGTTCAACTCCACAGTCAGGGAAATGGCTTCTATTCTCATTCCAAGGTCTTTGTGTGTCACATCCATCAATAAGAGCTATGCATTTAAAGCATTAGTGTGTAATTTAGCCTGTTGAATACCAAGTTTCCAACTAGGAAAAGACAGGGTATAGGGTTAAGAAATGGATTTGATCCTGGAGCTGGAAATGAAAGAGGGTTAATGGAAAATCTGACAGATATTTAACTGTAATGTGCATTAATGTAGGTGACTCAAATAATCCCCTTTGCACCCATTCTAATTAGTTTTGCCTTTTCCAGGCAGTTCTTATTGGTTTGGTAGAAGAGGGAAGTGGTTTCCTTTGGCGAAATGGAAGGAAGGAAAAAGCAGTTTAGTCAGTGCACTTATCAGTAAATTTGCACATTAATGGTTAAAGTCAGGTGCAAAGCTTTGAGATTCAAAAGGTGTTTACTTTAAGGAGTTTTAGGTCTGAAACAAAATAATGTACAAATGTTTAGACTGCTAGCATAGACAGATGTAATGTGAGTGAATAATCTTACTCTTCTACATTGTGGTTTAAGCAGGAAAGATCCAACTTACACACACACACACACACACACACACACACACACACACACGGGTGGGGGCAGCTCTCTGGATACTAATTAGAGAACCCTAGCTGAATATTTGCATTTGATGCAATGAATCCGAGCAATAAAATGATGCCCTATTCTCCAAGCAATAAATTGAATTGAGCATAATAGATGCTTTCCTGTGCATCCTGCAAAATCAAATGTTTAAGATCTCCCAGGATGAAAGAAGGGGGTGGCTGAGTTTATCTTTCTTTCTTCTAATTCCTCCTCCCTGAATCACAAACATTTCCCACAGTTTGTGTTTCACAGGAGCTTAAGTTCAACTCCACCTTTAGAAAAGGAACTTCACAAACAGGGAATTGTCTTGGCTCTCCTTTATTTTATTTATTTACTTTTTTCCTTTCTTCTTTTTTATGGTATTAGGGATCGAACCCTGGACATTGCGTAATGTTAGGCAAGACAAGGCAGGTGTTTCTTATTTGTTTGTTTTTTATTGTCATTGTTTTGTTCTGTTTTTAATTGAAGAGGGACACAATACCTTTATCTATCTATCTATCTATCTATCTATCTATCTATCTTTCTTTCTTTCTTTCTTTTCATTAGGATCAAACCCAGTGCCTCACACATGCTAGGCAAGTGCTGTACTACTGAGCTACAACTCCAGCCCAAGGCAGGTGTTCTTTTACTGAGTTACATTCCCATCCCTTTTTTAAAATTTTATTTTGAGAGAGGGTCTTGCTGTTGCCTAGGCTCACCTCAGACTTAGTTAGGATCCTCCTGTCTCAGGCTCCAGAGTAACTGGAATTACAGGTCGGTGCTTCTTGGAAGTCCACAGGTATACAGGTCTGTGTGAGGTAAGCACAGGAGTGTGTGTGCCTCACGTTCTGGACTTTGGCTCACATCTCTATTGTCTCTGGGTCTTCAGTAGTTCTCTTCTTGGTGCCACCCCCCCTCTTCTTTCACCCTTTTTTCTACAGACTGATTTTGAAGTAGCCTCTTTTCCCTGAACTTGAGGTCTGTTCCATGGCAAGCCTTGAAAGGGGCAGGCAGGGACACAGAACTGCTGGAGCTGTTATTGACAATAAGGATGAAGACACATTTCCTGGAAGAGGATCCATGTTGAGGAGACTCATGAGGCTAATGAGCTGGCCGGCCCATCTCATGTCCCACAAGCCTCCGGCACAGATTCATGAATGCTGAATGGGCATGCCCGTGGGCAGAACACATCCAGAAAGCTTCTGACCATTGTCCCTTCTTGCTAAGGTGCTTGCTAACTGGCTTGCCTCCTTTAGGTCCTGCCAATGTGCGACCAGAGTGAGCATTCCTAAACAGGAATTTGATCATGTCAGCTGCTTGAACCTTTAAATGGTCTTCATTTTCCCAGGATAAATTCTAACTCCTTATGTAGTTTATAAAGCTCTATATGATCTAGCTGTTGCCAAACATAGGATTTATGTATTTCATTCCCAACTTTCTCCTTTTCTGACTCCCACTCATCCACAAAGCCTTCCCCCAAACTCATACTCACTCTTCTCTCAGTTCCCTCCGTAACAAATGTCCTCTAATTCTTAAAAGCTACAATGCTCTCTTCCACACACCCCACCCCTGTCTCCACATGTACTGTTCCTTCGGCCTAGAACACTCTTCTGCTATACCCTTTCTGGCTAACCTAGTCTTAATGTATCTTAGCTAAGACTGCAGTTATTTCCTCTAAAAGGTTTCCTTGACCTTCAGATCTGGGTTAGCTCCCATCTTATTGGCTCTGGGAGCTCCTTCTCCTTCCTCTCTTGAAGTATGTGTCATTTCTCACATAACTTCATTCCTGAGTGTATTTTCCCCAACTAGATGCAGGCTACTTGAAGTGGGGGATGTATCTGTCTTGATCACCACTATATTCCAATCACTCGCCCTCTACTATGTTCTAGGGACCCAAAACATATTTGTCAGACTTATACCACTGGCCCTTGATTCTTGCCCCTGTTCCAGGGATTTGAGAACATCAAAAGAATACTCTTTCTTCCTCTTCCTCAGAAGGAAAACAGGAGCTGGCTCTTCCACCTCCCTCCACACCAATTCCACTATGTCTGCCTTTAAAGCACCACTTGCCCAAGGACCTGCAGTCCTAGTTCTTCCAGTTCCTATTATCAGAGCTGGAAGCAAGACACTTCCATCTCAGATGCCTCCTTGGCTCAACCTGTGGGTGGGAATTCTGAAGAGGCATTTTTAATGGAGGCTGAACTGATCTATAACCTGAGGAATCATATGGATAAGGGACAACTAGGAGTTTTATCAGGGATATTTTAAGTAATTATTTTCCATTATCCTGAAGGCAATGGAAAGTTGTTGAAAAAAAAAAAAATACCGGTTGTTTTTTGACAGAGGAATAACTTGTGTCTAACACAAGGTAGTTGCTGAATTCATACATGCTGAATGCTATTGAATCAGATTTTCTCTCTAGAAAAGTTGTTCTAGTTGCAGTATAGAGAACCCTCTGAAGGGGCTCAGGTCAGAGATAAGAGGACCTTCACATCATATATATATACAGATAGATAGATAGATAGATCTCAAGAACATTTCAGAGATTTTGAAGTGCAGTTTCTTTGGGCCATGGGAAGAACCTCATAGAATCTTTGAGGATTAACCCATTCTTATATCTTGCTTCTCTGGCCAACACTGTTCCCAGAAGATTGTTTCCATCAATTCTTATCTCTTTTTATCTACACTCTTCCTTTCTATCTTCAAACATGTCAAATCCCCAACATCCTTCAAAAACAACTTTCCATCAACTCTCTACTTCTTTGAATTAGGCTCAGAACCTCGGTGATTAACATAAGGCTCAGAACCTCAGTGATCAACATAAGGCTCAGAACCTCAGTGATCAACATAAGTTCTGTCTCTTCTCCCAGGGGCAGTTTCTGGTATACTGCATGACCATCCACGTTCCACCTCTTTTCCATCTCTGCTCCCGACACACACATGCTCTGACTATTGTAATCCTTCCTTCAACCTCCTTCTCTTCAGCTACCTTTTATCTTCCCAATAATATTGGGACAGTGTGCTGAAGCACTTCTGCCTTGCTGCATTCTCCTTGGGGCTAAAGCCAGCAGCTGGGGTTAACTGCTATCTCTGATGCTTTTGCCAGGCTCCTTCCTAGAATTGCAACTTACCCAAGATTCAGCCATTCCTTGGGGTCCAACTCCACAATATCAGCTCTCCTTTTGGCCAAGCACTGCTGGATTCCATCTTTTCCACCATCTAGGTCAGTGCTGGTAGGTCTTGGAGCCTCGGGACATTTACCGTCTCTGTCCCTTCTTCAAGTGCCTGAGTGCCCAAATGTTCTGCAGCCACCTCTCCTCAAGCTTTGAAGCAGGCAGAATTTTTTTCCTTCCTTAGAGTCCACAGCATAGTGCAGAGATTTCATTTAGTTCAGGTCTTATCATATGTTATTATGATCTTTTTTAAGGTCTCTGGTCTAACCAAATTATGAACTCCTAAAGAGTTGGACCAGGGGATTTCTTATGCTTCTTTCTTAATTCATAAAACATTCTCTATTTATTACTGTATCCGCTATTTTCTACCTTACATGGTAGAAAGTTAAGTCCATACCTTAACCTCTGTACTAGATTTCAAGCTCCTTGAGATCAGGGTCTTTAGGAATTCATTTTTTCTTTTCATCCTCCATGGACTAACAAGATTATCTGACAGAAAAAAATATCAACAAATGGACAAATAAGGAGAAGAGGAAAGGCAAATGAAAGAAGTTGTGGTGTGTGTGCGTTTTCCTACATGGTCTCAAAATCAAAGTAAATGAAATGAGTTTAAATAATTTCTGATATCAGTCTAAATATAAAATGGGTGCGTTTGAGAATTTACACATTACTTCCAAAATGTTGTGAGCATCTTAACAATCATATGACTTTGACTAAGTTATTTAAATTCCCTGAGACCAACTGTGTTATCTGTAAAGTGAAAATGATAACATCTATTTTACAGAATTGTTGAAATTTTTCCATGAAATAACCCATGAGGCATTCAACAAATACAAGGTCAGCACTTTATAGGCAATTCCCAAATGTTAGCTTGCTTCTCCTTGCAAGTAACAACTTTTCAATGAAACAATACAAATCAAATGCCAGCAGACACCTGCAACGGGGATTTTCAAAACACCCTACCTCTAACTCTTGTGTTTCTAGGTAACTAAGGCAAAAAGAAGTCCTGTGGGGATATAGATGTTTTGTTTTGTTTTGTTAAATACCGAAGTAAGCATGCAGATTCATCTATGAGAGGCAAACATTTTCCTGGAAATGAATTCAATGGTACATTTATCATTGGAAGAATTAGGTCACATAAGGAACTCCATCTTCCATTGGAAATTTTGCAAAGACACTGGCATCATTTACTTTGATGTTTCTGTTAGTAAGCCAGATTATAAAGTCTGAGGCCAAAATCTTAGACTTTAATTCTAAGTAGTCTTTTATCTGGAAAGCTGAGATAATGTAGTTACAAATACAGTGTTTTCTAAAGACCACTTCAGTGTTTTTCACACTTGGCTTTAGCCAAGCACTACTTTCCTACCCCTACTTTACCTTTTCTAGTTTCCCTGTGGCACCTCCCACCTACCCAGGAACAGGATTTATTGACCTCATAACAATGCATAATTAAAATGCCTGTTACATTGCCTAGCTGAAATATCAACTGTCTGGAATGAATTTCTGATGAACCCATGCATTGTGTGAGATGAATTAGACCTGATGAATGCCTACCTCAGAATCAGATTTTAGGGAGGACTTTTCTAAAACCTCTCGATGTGCTCTAATTTTATACCCCCTCCCCATACAGCTCTCTCTCCAGACCAAACTCATTCAAAATCATCATGAAAAAATTCAGCAATTAGCATATTACTTATTGCTTGAAAATATTTGAGCACTGCCTATATGTAGCAAGCTGTTATAAGAATTGTATTTGTGTGGGAGCAGCACCAGAATTAGACACACATGAAGTCTGGACCCCAACTTGTTGCTAAGTATTTTACTACTAGTCCTCAGGCCTGGTCTACTTTATTTGTTACCATTTAAAAATGTAAAATCAAAATACATTTATGATTCAAAATGCAATTAATCTCTTTTTTAATTTGGATTTTTATCAAAGTAACACATGCACATAATTTTAAAAGATGATGCTATATGTGTAAGCAATTCCCTGACCCCTCTTCTCTTACTCTTCTTAGTCCCTGGTAGAATTTACTTTCTTCATTATAAGTTGGTTCTTAATGGTCTTTACCATTGTATTTCTAAATGCCTATCATACCTGTGATCTCTTGATTTATTAATTTTAGGCAAGATCTAATACATCTTATCATAGTACATGAAGATTTTAGTTCTCTTTCCAACTTTCTCCTTCTCCTTTTTCATCAATATATCTAGTTAGATTTAAAAATTCACTTCAGTCCATATCAGTGCTTTCAGAATTGATGAAAAGATAAATAATATTTACTGCTGAGATAGGCTGTCTACTGTAATTATAACTCCTATCCAGGAGTTCAGTGTTTAATTTTTTTTTTCAAATGTGAAGTTTCTTTGACTTGCCTGCTAAGTTTTCTCTTACCATCTAACAGCTCTGCAGAACATCCCTCAATACACACTTCACTCTGATTCCTCTAGGCCATCTCTGTTCCATTTCTCTTCCAGGAGTCATCTCCTCAGGATTTCCCATTCTTCATTCTCTGACTTCATTCTCTGAACCCCCCTCACTCCTATTCTATAAGGGAGTCTTTATTTTTTTATTGTCTTTTATTTCTCTGTTTATTTACACTCTCATTTGGGTGGACTATTTTTGCTGGTGGCTTCCTAGAAGGGTGTGCAGAACGCAAAGTGTTAAAACCTTCAGAGGGGGCTGGGGATGTGACTCAAGCAGTAGTGTGCTCACCTGGCCTGCGCAGGGCACTGAGTTCGATCCTCAGCACCACATAAAATAAAATAAAGATGTGTCCACCGAAAACTAGAAAATAAATATTAAAAAATTCTCTCTCTCTCTTTAAAAAAAAAAAAAAACCTTCAGGGGGCGAAGTGGTAGAGCATTTGCCTAGAATGCCCAAAGCCAGTGTTCAATCCCTGGTACTGGGGGGAAGGGGTAGGAGAATATATATATACATGTATATATACATACACACACACACATATACACATACACATGTATATAAACTCATATGAGGTGATAAGGAAAAATAAGCATTAAAAATTATTTATTTAACATAGAAAGGGTGCTAATAGTCTGGTTGGTGTCACAGAGTAAGCAAAGAATGGATGAGATAGGAACCCTCATTGAGCACCTACTCTAGATCCAGTGCTTTCTCCATCACATTCCTAAGAAATAGGAATAATTGTCTCCTCTTTACAAACGAGGAAGTTGAGAACAGAGTGGTTTGGTAATTTGTTTAAGGTCACACAGCTAGCAGATAGTAGAACTGGAATTCAAACCCTTGTGTGAAAGCATGCATGCATAATCCTATAATCCTTGCCCTCAAGGAGTTTGCTCAATCTTTAATCCGGTATCAAATGATTATTATTCTGTGGCTCACTTTTCTTTTTTTTGCAATGTGTGTGTATGTGTAAAACTTAACTTTGGTTAATGCAACATCTGTTTTTGTAGTCCTCATACATTGAGTTTTATTATTATATTTTTCCATGAACTTCTGGAACAGTTATTTCAAAGGAGGTTTCAGTTCTTTAACCCCCCTATTTCCCAGGCAGTGAGCAGTTACAATCTGATCTGGTTATAACTGAAAATATGCTAGTGGTTTTGCCCTTCTCCCTGGTGGCTTTTGGTTTTTATGCCAGTCAGTTCATTTGCTGACATTTATCACATTTAGCTCCTGCCTAAGGGACATCCAGTGTTATTGGTGGGGAATTAACAGAGTAGAAGAAATGCTGCATAGTTCTGGCAGAGTACTCTATCAGCAGCATGTTACTCTACGCTCCCGTTCCTTGAAATATGAACTGGAATGCTTCACAGAAATAAAGCTGAAGAGTAAATATAAGGGGAAGAAACATAGGAAAGGATTTAAAATGAAGGAAGGAGGACAGTATTATTGGTCTGGTTGTTGTTGTTGTTAGTGGATAAGTTGAGGGTAGTTCTAATGTGCAAGCTAATTAGTACCACTGGGTGTGTTTCATTCCTGAGGGCACAGTTGAAGCCTCGCCTACTGGTCTTGACACTTCAGCCCCACCTCTCTTTACACAAGGGAAGCTGCTTGGACAAAACAAGGGGACAGCTCTCTGTGCGTGCTCATAGCACTGTCCTCTGGCAGCATCCTGGTTGCTGCTCAAGTATTAATTGCTCTCAGAGGCAGAAGTGCTTTCATACAATTAGACATTAGAAGCAGTTACTTGCTTTCTGAACAGTCTCTGCTTTTGAAAATGTTGGGTTCCAGCAGTTCATTTGTAATTTGGTTGTTTGGCACACCTTGTGCTTTTTTTTTTTTTTTTTCCCATAGGAACATTAAAAAAAAAAAAAAGACTTGTTCAGTGTACATTGATTGAGCCAGGCACAGTGGGAGAATCAGGAATACAATCTAATTAGTGAAATAGAGAATTACACGGCAAGAGACAAATATATGTCCCAGATGAGCACTTTGCTATGAAAACCCCAGAAAAGGACCATCTTCCTCATTCTGACTCCAGATTCTAAATATAGAGACTAGCATTTTCAGCCTCACCTTCCTGGAAGAGAAAGCAAGGCTCCAGACCAAAGGAACGGGCAAAAGGAGATTAGCCAGAACGAGGCTAGTGAAGGAGCATAGAGCTCTTCATTTCCAGTGGTCTTTACTGAATGGACATTTGTACCCCGTTTCTGACTGTTACTGCCTGTCCATACCAGTGTTGGGACCTGAATTCTGTTTATTTCATTTATCAAAATTAGGGAAGTTGAGTCATCAGTTCCTAGTCAATAATCTGTGAAGAAATGAGTTGGTAATAAAGGCCACCAAGGCCACCTGGCCCAGTGGTCCCCTAGGCTATATTCAGGACTCCACCGTATCCCTGAGAGGCAGGACTCAGTAGATGAGGCTGTGTTTTGCCTATGTGAAGGCGATCCACAAACCTGTTTGCTTCTGAAAAGGCAACATAGTCTTACAGTAAAGATAATTTCTAAAATCAGGCTTTACTCCACATATATGAAGAAGCTGAATTTGCCTACATACCTAAGCCAAAAGGAAAGGCAGACAGTCAGAAAGATGGAGTAAAACATTAGAAAGAGAGATCCCCAGGGAGAAGTGAAAGGAAAATTGGGCCCAAAATGCATTTCTGATCAACTCTTCTATGTAAAGGCACTTTATAAGGCAATTTTAAATCTCTGATAATTTGCCCATTTCTGTTGGCAAATGCAGATTAAGTCAGCCATTCCCACAAATGTCTCCATTTGTTTTTTCTTTTTTATGTTTCATTCAATTTTTTTTTTTTATTTTGAGCTGGGAGGATGGGAGGATTCAATTTTGCTGTCATAAAATTTTTCACATTTCTCTGAATGCTTACAATGGGGGTCAAATCTACATAGATACGAATTTGGATTCCAAGGTCCAAAGGTCAGGCCCTACTTGGACAGTTTTGCTATGTACAATGCTGCCAGTAGTCATTTTTGTAAAGCAGCCTGAGGGTGGAGCCATGTCTGGTGAAGATGCACATAGATTTCACTTTCTCCACACTCAGAGGCAAGAGGTTTCTAACTGCCTTTGGGTCTGCATGATTTGAGAAATGGAGACCTCTCCTCAGTCAGCCTTGAGTGTACATATTCTCCAGGGTAGCCACAAGCAAATGTGAGAACCCTGCCAGGTTCTTCCTTGGGGCTGTGAGGGCAGCCCTGACTTCCATGGGAATGGGATTCCCTGCCAAATTCAGATGCCGAGCCTTCCCTCAGGGACCACGGGCCATCCTAAGTGAAGGAAGTTGCTGTGAGAAGTTGAGCAAGCAGTTTTAAAGGGCTGTGTTCATGTCTCTGTGTGCACAGGCACATCAATGCAAAGAAAGCCGCACCCGCACCCCCCCGCCCCGGACATACACCCTTGCTTGCATTATGGTATACATGGAATCATACAAATTTCATAGCAGGAAAGTCACAAGAGGGAAGCTGGTTTCTCTCTCCATGGCTGGCATTTCTGCTTGTATTTACTTTACAAGATGCACAGCATTCCTACCTCCAGGTTTCAGGTATCTTTCTTTCACCCTTCAACATCTCTCAGACTCAGCCCAGATAGTACGTCAAATGACAGAGGATCCTGCATCTCAGCAATGGAGTCAGAGTAACTTTCAGTTTTAACTCTTTTAAAAGAGTTACATTTAGCCATTGCGCTGAAGTGGGAAAGAGGAGAATGCATTAACAGATTGATTCTAAAAGTAGAGACAAAGTACCCACAAAGCAGGTCTGACCAAGGTCCTCTTAAGTGTTCAAGGTTAGGGAAGCATGAGAACACTGCACAGCAAGGACCAGCAGCTCAGGCAAATTAGCATATGATCAGCAGCAAAGGTGCTATCTGAACAGCAATTAGTAAGAGCAGAAACATTGACCATTGTAACAGATGACATATTAAATAGTACGTTCCCAGCCACAAACCCCACTAGCTTTTCCCGTAATCTGAAAAGACAAAGAAGACTTGGGGAAACTCCTATTCATCAGTCAGGTTTCCCCTTAAACATCACTTCCTTTAGGAAGCTGGTCAGACAGATCCACCCCCACCCAACTTCCGCTGGCTCAGCTCTTCTCACTCATTATGTTCCGCCTTCCAGAATTACCTATCTTCCTCACCAGTCTTTACCCTTCAGTCCCCAGCACCCAACACACTCTGGAGCACTTTGGAGGCACTTAAATATATGTTCAATAATTGATGAAGTAGCGAGGGCTTGTGTTAGGTCTTGGAGGATACTAAAACGAAGAAGACAGAGAATCCTTGCCCCAAGAGGGAGATAATAAGCCATCATACAATTTTCCAAGCTTTGTAATCCTGTAAATCTAGTTTCTTTAAAGGAGGACAAAGGGAAGTTTGAATTTTGAGCACCTAAATGATAAAACAGAAAACTACATCAGCTGCTTTTCTGATTCATTAATTTTACTAACAAGAAATAGACCATGGAATTCTATTTCCTTACATTTCAAGTTTGCTACCTGGGTAGGACACACATCAATACTAATAGAAAATGGTTTCACCTGCGGAATAATATATCAGGCTGAAAACAGAAACTATCATCAACATCTTCTCTGAGAAATCTATTAGCTATTTGGTAACTAACATTCAATCTCTAAACTTCAGAACTGAAAGCTAATGGATGATTGGCTTTGTAGTACAGAGTGAAATTAAGATTCATGCTCAAGTTTCGGGTATGTTTCTTTTTTTTGCCTACTCCTTTTGCCACTCTGCCAATTAATTGTTTTTTTTTTTCCAGAGGAACAATTAAAAGTAAAATATGTTACGCCCACTCCTTGGCTCCTATACTCCTTATAGCATTATTTATTGAACACTCTTGGTGTGCTTGGCATAAAAGAAAGCAGAAAGGAAGTGAGAGCTCTTCCCCAAGGGTTTGCTGACTCAGTTAGAGACAGCCATTTAAAAAGATAACTTGAAATCTCAGACACAGGAGTCTAGATTTTATTCCAGTGCCACAAAAATTTGAATTTTTTTTTTTTTTTTTTGTATCAGGACAGTTGATTGTACTCCTGCTATTCCTCTCACAGCATACAATGACTCTCTCCATGCTTTTTGTGGAAAGAAATATAGATCCCAAATGTGGTTGCAAAGGGGAATGACTTCAGGTGGCCTTGAAGTCACCACTGTAATCTGCACAAGAATTGGACAGACTACGAATTTTTCTTCCACCTTGACCTCTCCAAGGACAGAGTTGATGAAGAGGTGTATCTTTGAATATCATTTTCCTTGCTTTTTGTTGCTTTTGGAGAGAGAAATTACAGTTTGCAAATGTCAACTGGACCCTCATGTGACAAAAACAATTGCGAACAAGAGTTTTGTAAACAGAAAACAGTATGATAATAGTTTCTGATGACTCTTAGAATTGGGTCATATAGCATGTCCTGTCCTTCATACACTACTGTTATTTTGAGAATCTAAGCTTAACTACAGCCACATGACTTCAGTGCCATTGACAAGCTGGGTGACTCTTGTAAGCAGATTCTGCCTCAGTTTTCCTAAATATACAATGATATAGGTGATTAGATCAGATTCCTGTTTTTCCACACTTTTGTATTTATGTTAAATAATAGGAGAGACAACATAACTTTTCTATATTTCATTTTTCTATGTAAAGCCATTAAAAATCAAAACAACTACTGCCTACAATTATTATTTTTTCCATTTTAGCATTTAAAAACTTGAGAACAGCCAGGCAGAGTGGTGCCTGCCTGTAATCCCAGCAACGGGGAAGATGAGGCAGGAGAATAGCAAGTTTGAGGCCAAACTTGGCAGGACCCTGTCTCAAATACAATTTCTTTTTTGAAGAAGCTGGGGATGTACCTCAGGGATAAAGCTCCCCCGGTGCTACACACACACAAAAGGGAAAGAGCAATGTAACCTCAGAGTGCAGTAAGTAATGGTTCTTGACAGTAGACACATTTACCTATTTGGCAAATTGATTGTGTGAACCTCATTTTTCTCAGTTCTTGGTAATGAATACAGGTCCACAGAACAGCATTAGACCAGACGATCTGCATGTTCCTTCTACCTACACTATTCTGAACTTAATACTGGAATTTACCAGAGAAGTAAGTAAGTCAATAAATACTCACCCAGAGATATGTCACTTTCTACTTTGCTATAAAGGAGGCATTAACATTTTGCAGTACTTGGCTAAGTAGAATGTGGGAGACAGTGCTAACCACATCCTACTGCTGTCCCCCAAGACTGTACACCTGCTTTGCACCATTACATTGTCATTGTTTTCAGCTAGGATGACTCTGCTTGTTACATGTGAACCTAGCAACAAGGAAATCAAATAGAAGGAAATGGAGGGGATGTCAAAGGGACAGGAGAACGCAAAAACAAAACAAAACCTTTCGCAAGGCTTAACTGATGATTTTTCACAAAACACTAAAGGAAAAGATGTACAGCACAAAGAATGCAATAAAAATCAATTAAGTTATTCAGTGTTGTTACAGTTGTTACAGTATTAATACTTCAGCCCGAGTTTCATTGTGTGAATCAAATACACAGTCTGTTCCCTAAGATTGTACTTGGTTTCTATAATAGTTTTTTTTAATTCCTCACAGATTGGAAATATAAATATGGAAATTTATGGTTATCAATATTTTGAGCCAAATCTGAAGAGAAGGGGTTTGGACTGAGGTCTAAAAGTGCTTAACTGAAATGGAGCCACTAAGAGACAAGTTTAGTCTTGGAGACACATGTGAGAGGGTAACAAATGGAGTTTATCACGTTAGGAGACTTGTGGATTTGCCTTCTTGTTTCCTTTGGCAGTGCAGGGTAAGAGGCCGGCTTTGGCACCGTAGCTTTAAACACACAGTCACTTTGGCATGAGATCGGATCTCTGGTCCTGTTCAGAGCTCATTTTGTAGTAAATGCGTTTTTACAATGAGGCAGGTCTTTTAGAAAATATTCCTGTCCTTGAGGGCCACCTCTTTCAAATTGAGGAGAGTTGGTCTCCTTCTTCCTCTTCTCCACTGCATACAACCCTGGATCTTAAGGCAAAAGAGCTTAATTTATTTAAAGCATGCAAATGTTCAAACTTAGGCTCAGAATTTCAGAGGTGGTATGAATCTGGGAGATGTTTCTAGTAAAATCATCACTCCCTTTTTTACACACATGAGAGAAATCCAATGGCTTCTCTCAGTTCATTCACTTGTAAGAGCCCCGATTAGAACCGTGATCAGTGCTGAACCCATTTGCACGCACAGTGACTCTTCAGACTTTGAGTATCAGTATGTATAGATTAGACTATGGAAGAAGCATGTAATGCTCCACTGTTCTAGAGGCAGTCAAGATTCTTTCTTTTTCAGTACTGGGTGTTGAATCCAGGGCCTTAAGGATAAGCAAGACTTATGTTAAGCAAGACTCTACTACTGACCTAAATCCCAAAACTTTTGTATTTTATTTTGAGACAGGATATCATTAAGTTGCCCAAGTGATCCTCCTCCCTCAGACTCCTGAGTACCTGGGATTATAGGTTTGTGCCACAGGCCCCACCCTGAAAAGTTTCAGCTACACAGAAATGTGACCCTAACCTTGTATTAAGAACTCTCCTGGGCAAGTA
Organism: Spermophilus citellus; assembly: GCF_964194105.1. Taxonomy (NCBI): domain Eukaryota; kingdom Metazoa; phylum Chordata; class Mammalia; order Rodentia; family Sciuridae; genus Spermophilus; species Spermophilus citellus. The sequence continues at coordinate 172,928,441 of NC_138183.1, forward strand.
GGCTAGACAAGAACACTGCAAATTGGGCACAGTGAAACCCAGTGAAGAGTCAGAGGAATTCTGTAGCTAACTGAAATGTTCTGTTTTGTTGTTTTTAAAATTATTTCAAAGATGGATAGATCATGCATCTCTGTCCCACACACTCATACACCACACCTAACTTGGCTTTCTTTATTTTTCTAATGCAGTATACAGTTTGAGTATTTGTGGCATAGTTGGTCCAACAGCCAAGATAAATGAAGGGAGACTCCTCCCTCAGGATCTGCTGATGGAATTAGAGACAGTTTCTTCAAGGGGTGATTTTTCTGTGACTGTGACTAGTCTGATGTCCAGGAAGATAGCCAATCTTCAAAATGGGCAGTGTCGTGTTGGCCTCTTTAATATATCTTTGTATATTAGGCATGTGCAAGAGGGATTGAAGAACAAAAATAGAGCAGGGCTTTTGGAGGAATACAAATGGAGAAGATAAGATTTGGTGACTGGGGAATTAAAAGGGTGGCATAAAATCTGGTGTAGAAGTCTCTTCAGGTCATCAGTACAAATGAGGTCACCTAACATCAAAACCAAAATCTCATAGATGGCAACCCTCCCACCCCGCTTCTTCCCTTGAGAATTCCTATCCTGTGCATAGTTACTCCTAGCCCTCCACACAGTAGGTATTTGGGAGTCCAAAATAAACATTTGAAATGCTTTCCTGAATAAGAAAAAACAACTAGCTACCACTTCTGCAGGTTCCCCTGACCATTACTGGCGGAAGCCACACATCTCCACAGGCTGTAAATCCCAGAGTAATTACAACTTAAGCATGACATCTTTCTCTTTCCATACAGCTCTTTCTTTGCCCAGGTCATGAGCCAAATAGCTGATTCAGGACACTTTCAAGTACCAATTGCCATGCTGGTAGAACCATGCCCCTCTGCCCCACTGGTCTTATTACTGACCACCCTATTTATCTAGACCCTAAAATTCTTCATAAATTTTTTTGTTGTTGTTGTTCTCCCAGCCACCCCACCACCACCTCTCTGTGTGTGTGTGTGTGTGTGTGTGTGTGTGTGTGTGTGTGTGTGAGAGAGAGAGAGAGAGAGAGAAATCGATCAAATCCGGGCACTACTGCATGCTAAGTAAGATCTGTATCACTAAACTGCAGCCCCAGTCCCAGCAAAGAATTTTCTTTTTCTCCTCAGGAAGCTCCAGTCCTTCCTGACAACTTTGTTTCCACCTGATTCTTCTCCTATTCTGTATATATGTCTGAAGAACCAAATATTAATTAGGAATACAGTTCAAGCCTCTACCCACCTTCTTCCACTAGACACCCCTTGGTCTTCCTGTAAATGCCTAGAGGGAAGGTTTACCTATTTCTATCTGGCAGGTTTATTTGATTTTCAGCTACACAAGAGATGCAGTATACAAATTACAACAAATTAATCAGTGAAGACAGAGGTAAACAACAGAGAAGAGTCAAAGATCGCTGTAATCAGTACCCTGAGGTTGAAATGAGATGTGTCTGTTGCCTTCACTGAACTCACAGCTGTGTGTATCCTGTGGTTGCGAAATGAATTTGAAAATCTGAATTAATCAAGGATCATGGCTATGTTATCATTTTTGTCTATAACATATTTTTATCATCTAAAGTGATGGTATTATTTACCTGGAATTTTCCTTGCTTATTTCAATTAAAAAATAGAAATGCTTCAGATAATTAGTCACTTCAGGAAAGAAAGAGGAGGGAGGGAGAGAATGAGTGGAAGAAAAATAAGAAAGAAATATTCCTTCTTTTTGATCTATACCTCACAAACTAAAAATGCATATTTTTTAAAAATGCCCAATCCCACCAAAGACCAACTAAATCAGCGTTTCTTCAGATTGGCACTGGGTCATCTATCCTTTGCTCTCTGTTTTTAAAAGCTTCCCCAGAAAATTCTACACTATATCAGAGTTGAGAATGACTGTCCTGGGGGAAGTACTGAGAGAGGGCGATGTTCATAGATTTGCTTTACCTCCATCTTTGAAAAGTCAGACTTTCTTATGTAATGTCAAAGAAAATCAGCCCACATAAGTTATGGTAGTAAAGAAAAATCATCAGGGGGAAAATTATCTTCCTTCCAATGGCTGAGTAAGGATTCTTGTAAAAACAGCTAATGTAATTAAGAACAAAACCTTTCCTAAGTGAAATGATATATGCATTATTGTTATGACTCAGGATACTCAGATAATTAAGCAGTAACACTTTTGTTGACATTTAACTACATTAAGAAGAAAACTTGTCAAACCAGAAATGTCAGTGGGTGAGAGATTTAAAAAAAAAAAAAAACTAACTTCGGCAGGTATTTTCTTCATAAAACTGCTTCTTTCCTAGGAGAGAATTTTCAATTTATTTGGCACTATTTATAAGCATGTTTGATTCTGTCATCACCCTCAGGCCAACAAAGAAGGAAAAAATGTTAAAATTCTGTACAAGGGTCAAGAAGACCTTTAAATCAGCAACTTAAAACCACAAGCTTGCAAAATATGGTATTTGAAGTTGTTCTTTGGGAATGTATAAGTAATAGGGATTTCAAATGAAAACTAAGACTAGAGGCTGTGGTGGATATGCATTCTTCTATCCAACATCCACATTAGCATGAAATATCAAATTCCAAGAACTCAATAGACCCCAATAAATAATCATTTCCCTAGAGCCTCATAACAAATCTTGGAAGCAATTTTGCTATTCTAAATTTTATTTACCAATAACAGATCTTAAAAATAACTTTTTTAAAAAACCCAAATGGGATATAATTTCCAGAAGTGTTTCATTGATTGAATCCTTACTGATGCTGCATGAAGAAAGGGGATCATATGATAACTTTGTGTCTTAAAGGGTTGTTGCTGACATAATAGACTTACTTTCTGAAATAGAAACATTACTGTTACCAGGACTCTGATGTTGGCTGCAAGAAACACATTTACTCCAATAAAAATGGCCCCTTGTTACTACTCTAAATGCATGCTCTGTTGTGTGGAAGAAGGCATTTTTGAAGGGCAGTCCGTGTCTTGAAGAGTTGTTTTTAAAATAGTGTCAGGCTATACTAGACAGATGAGCATTGATTCTGGAGATGCTATGGCTTGAGAAAAATGTATGCAAATGGAAGCTTACCAGTGGAGGCCAGAGTTCTGAAGGGCAAGGATGGTGTGCTTGTTCGGAAAGACAAGTTAGATGTTTGTGGTGTGCCACAAGGAACTCTGGGAAGAATGGCCCTGTGTCCGGTCATGTCTCTGCCCTGTTCAGAATCCTTTACTGGTTTCCCTTCTCAAAATGTGCAGGGCAAAGTAGTCATTAGCCCCTACAAGATCTGCTTACAAGATAACCTGAACAAGCATGCACGTGCACACACATACACACACACACACACACACACACACACACACACACACCTATCATAGCGTCCACTGTGCTCCCTGTTTCTGTCCTCCAGCCACAATTGTCTTCTCAGAGTGCACCAAGTACTTGTCCACCTCAAAATCTTTACTATTCCAATTCCCTCAGTTTCCCTTTATCTCCTTTTATCTGGACTAGTTCTTCATAGCTCTTACCACCTTTGGGATACCATTTGGTTTTCCTATGTTTTTGTTTATCCTGTCTGCCCATGCTAGAATTTAAGAATCATGAGAGCAGATACCTTCTTAGCTTCATTTACTGCTGTATTCTCAGCACCTCAAACTGTGTATGGCACATAGTAAATGCTGAATCAATGTTGAATTTAAAAAAAAAAAAAGACTTTTCATCTTGTTCCTTGTGTAAGTGCCAGTGACAGGTTTCACTTTAGGTCAACTGTTTATCCAAGGTAACATCATTCATGTGTTGTATCTAAAGATAGGTAGCTTAAGGCTAAGTAAAATATATCTTGTCCAGACCATCCATAAAATTGTGTTCTCCTCCTCTTTCCCTGATCCTACCCTGGGCCACAGTGTAGCTGAGGTTACTTAGTACTCCAAGGATTGGGAAGAAAATTCTCTGCAGATGAAGATGTGGATCCCATGCCCCTTCAGGAGTCCTTCCCTTGACAAAGATGAGCTCTACCTTGTGCCCTCAGAGCCTCAGTGTGTGCCAGCCCCAGTGAATCATTCAACACACAAAGACACTAGTTACACACCTGTTGTCACTGTCACGTGAGGCTCCTGCAAAAATGATGTCCCAACAGCAAGGTTTGGGCAGTGCCAGGAAGAGCCAGTCTTGGGCAAAATCAAAGTAAGTTGCCCTTCCTGCTCTCTGGGAATGAGATTTCTGAAGAAGAACCATGAGCTTTGCTGCTTATAGAGAGCTCCAGCTCTGTGAGAAGGAAAATTAGGTAATTACTAGTCACTGACACTTTTCTTTGAGTGAATTTTCAATCTTCTTTTGAAAGAGTTTGGGGAGGGAAAGGAAAGCGGAACTAGGAGTCTGGGTGATTAAAGGGCCAACAACCAATGTCTAGATTGTGCTTGTGCTAAACACAAAGGCAGGCAGCCAGCTCTGGCCTTGGTGTCTCCCAGGGCAAGGCAGCACCCAGCAGAAACTAAAAACATCAGCTCTGTAGTCAGACAGACTTTGGTTCAAATCCTGGCTTTGTCAATTTCTAGCTGCATGACTGTCATCAAAGTGTCTAAATTCCCCATGTCTCATCATCCATAAAATGAGAATAATACCTACCACATGTGATTATTATAAGGATTAAGTGATACCTTTTATGTTAAGCACTTACCATAGTTTTTGGCCCATAAAAAGTTCACAGCCAGTGGCAACTCCCCAGAACCAGGGGATCATCCTTTATATGGATACTAGAGAGTTATGGAATGAATCATGATTTTTCTCACTGGAGTTTGCACTGTCACCCAAGGAACTTTAGGAAGCAAACAGCTGACCTAAGTATCTTTGCTCATCTTCTTTCTTTTGTGTGCGCATGTGCATGTATGTGTGTGGGTGTGAGAGAGAGACACAGAGACAGAGTACTGTATATAAGGCTGGATTCAGAAGAGTTTTTATTTTTTTTTAACCCGCATACTTTGCCCTGCTGTGCCATGAGAACTTGTATCAATTGCTGTCCTGGGTACATTGCAAGAACATCTATTTCTTTATCTTGGCTTTGGAATAAATATTTGATAAAACCAGGGCAATGTTCTTGGTAACTTTTCATGGAGCATTTTTTAATATGATTAAGCATTTTTAAATCTGTCAGGCATGTATTCAGAACATTTTTTCAAATCATTTAAAAAAATCAGATTCTTTAGGTTGTAGAAATAAGCTATTTCCTGTCCACTTTGACACAAAACATTCCTTCTAGTTTCTTAAGAATACAGTCCCTTGTTGAGATGTTGGCTTCTTGGTTTAAGGCATGAATTCTAATCATTTCTAGACTTTCAGCTTTTATTCTACATTTGGAATTCAAGTAAAATGACAAACTGTGATTAAGTGTACAAAATATGAAACTTCTGGATGAAAAGTTTAAAAAGTCAGCTGTTTTTAGGATTATAATAACAATAATGATTAAAACCAAGTGAAGATTTATTCTGTGCTGAACACCATTCCAATACTTTACATTGCTAATTCATTTAATCTTTACAACAATTTTTTTTAGGAAGTTACTATTATCTTCCACATGTTGCAACACATGGAAGTGCATGGAGGTTAATTACTTGCAAAAAATCATGCAGTTAATAATTATATTATACAATCTGAATAAATTTTTTCATCAATATGATATTAAATTTAATTATTATGTATGAAAAAGGAAACTGAACCTAATAAAGCCAGAAATTTACCAATACATGGCTATAACAAAAGAAAGGACTTGACTTAGATGCATTTTGAGTCACAAGATTGTTGTCTCTTTCCATATAAACTATGCAACTATTTTTAACATTCAAACAAGCCACCAAAATAATTTACATTTCATCAAATGCTTCCTCCCATAAGATTTGAAGGAACATTAGAAATTATCTTGTCTAATCTATACTTTTTAGAGTAGCATTGATCCTGGTACAAATTATTTTCTAGAGTAGATTTGATCAATGGTTACCCAGTTGATGGGCCCCTCCATCTGTCCAGGAACACAGATAGTCCATTCCTGAATTATCCTGCTAGTTAAAAGTTACTTATATTGAGCTGCTGTACCTGATTTTGTATTTTTCATAATGGAGTAATTATTGTCATTCTTAGGAATCTTAATACTAATCTAGCACTATTCTGAATCACGCATCTTTGGAAAATAGTGTTAGAAGATTCTATATAACAGCATCCCAAAGCTAGCCAGTCATGAACCTTGGAACCTTTAGGTAGAAGATAACCTGGCTACCCTTGGCTTATTACAGACAACGAACTCATCTTGCTTCTAAGCTCACAGGTAGCAAATGAGAAGAACCCAGACCCCTAGTTGACCTCCAGTCCAGCAGATGTTGTATCAACAGGAAAAAAAAAAAAAAAGGAAAAATTGGGACTGGATTTGGGTGTAGAGTTTAGAGACATTTATTGGAATTAGGAACAGTATTGGAATTAGGATTAGTTTTAATCACAGAAACTCAAATCAAATAAAACCAGAGATTCATAAACAAGGAGAAACCAATATATTCACAAGTTTTTACTTTTTTTTTTCCAGTGAGCATTTGTTATATAGCTATTTAAGAAAAAAATGTGGCTCCATAAAAAGCCACAGGCTTTGGAGTGACCAGTGTTGATCTGGATTCTAGAATTTTAAGTAATTTGGGCAAATAACAACCTAAGATTTTTGTTTCCTTGTCTATAAATCAGAGTGATAATACTTATTACAGGTAATAATGGTATCATTGTGATGATTTTGTGGCATGACATACAGCAAGTAGTTAGCATGCTCTTTGGTACATGGTTAGCACCCAGCCCAAAATGAAACTTATACCCCAATTGAAACTTACTGAGTTCTCACGTAATAGAACCATACATCCAAACTTCATTACTTGGACACTATAGGTACAGTGATTTCCCAGAACTTGTGGTCTAGCTGGGAAAAGAGATTCCAAACAAATAATAGAAGTAAACAATGAGTTATGAGACGCGAAGCATAGAAAATATAGGGATGCATAATGTTGTCTGGGGGTTAAGGAAGGGGTCCCAGGACAAGATTATGAGCCCTAAGGGAAGTCAGCAACAGACAGACCAGGGAGCAGAGATGGGTAGACGGCATGTCCCAGGCAAGGCAACAGCACACAAAAGGCCAAGAAGTGGAAGAGAGAAATGTGCTAGGAAAGGTAGGATGGGTGAAGTACCAGAAAGATCGATAGAGGAGTAGGCTCAAAGTGGAACCCCATTGTAATGAACTTTGTATAATTCATGCTAACGAGGCTTGTGGGGGTTTTATACTAAAGTTAGTAGGAAGCAACAGGACCGTATTTGGATTCAATACAATAGAGACAATAAGGCACTGTCCTTGTCACAAACCAGTTACAATTTCAAGGTGGGATAAATTGAAGGGGAGGAAACAGTCACTGAGAAAAGTACACAGTTAAAGAAGGATGAAATATGCTCTCCTAAATTCTAGGGGAGATTTATAAAAAGGGAACAAATCCACCAAGTTGAAGTGGCCTTCAAGACAGGTCTTTAAAACAGCCACTCCAAGGATGAAGAGAGAGGGTGACAGTGAAGGGTACTTGCTCTCCTGGATACTCTTAAGAAGGAAAATTAGCTGGCATACTCTTAAAGTATTCCCAATTTATGTTAACTGCATTCTACATTTCCCTTCTTTCTATCACTCCATATTTCAGAATCCCTTTGAGGGAAAGCTCTGCCATCCTAGGGTAGCCCCTATAATCCATGTTCTGTGAATGTCAAATTATTACCATGTGTTCCACCCACCGGCGTTCTTCCAAGGTCATTTCCATCTGGATGCCTGTGTAAGCTTATAGCTTTGCAGAGCACTTCCCCTGCACCCCCTCCTGCTGTGAACTTTTTACCTGTGCTTCACTGCAGTGTCTACATGGTTAAGGAAAAGTTGAAACACTACAGGAAACACTACATCATCACACTGGCATTACCAATGAAGTCGCCCAGTGTCTGGGCAATGGGAGGTTCAGCCATTTATCATAAACGCCCCATTTCAGTAGTAGCAAATTTGTTTCCTCTAGGTCATTCTATGTAACAAAAACCCAGGCAAGAAAAGTGCCCTACTTCAACTCCTAACTTTTTAATTATTTTATCTTTATTTATTAAATTTGTGAAAAGAAAGACTATGAAAGCAGGAAAATCTTATAAGAAACATAAAACTTTTCCTTCACATAATGCCCAAAGTGGAACTTTTCTCTCACAGTGTGATGGTTTCTGATTTTGTTTTGAGGCTTGTGCTCAGTGAAGTGCCGGGCTGAACAGAGCATTCACATTAATCATCTGATTCACCTTACTTGGAACAGAGCAGGTTTTCAGTAAATGAGTCCTACGCTGCTTTGAAGAGTCCTCTGTTCTTTGAGGTTAACTAACCCGTCAGGTCGCACTTCGGGCGTGTTGCTTTCCGTTAGTGTTATTGTTACCATGGGTGATCGATTAGTCAATCAGAAAGCATTCCTGGGTGTACTTATGAGGGTCACACTACTCTAAGTGATAGGAACACCAGAGAAACTAAGAAATGAAGGCTGTTGCTCATTCAGAATTACTAGAAAAACAGGGTGAAATGAGTTACTCTTTTCTTTGTATTACATTTCTATGTTTGGGGCATATTTATGTTAAATAAGGTTAATTTGAGACAATCTATTCTAACAGAAAAATTAAGAAGGGGGGAGATTGGAAGGAAGAAGAAAAAGAAAAAAAAGAAAAGAAACCAATAAAATTTTGTTTGAAATGGAAATTCTCAATTTCTCACCTGAACTTTTTCTTTTTTTTTAATTATACCTTTTATTTAGGAAGATATTGTCTTATCTTATAGGACATGTGCATCCTGTAGTCTTTAAGCCATGACTTGCTGATGTCAAAACTGGGATGGTGGTAGACACCTATATGCCAAGGAAACAAATCTGGTTTTCAGTTTTTCTATCTGCACAACAGATGTACTTAGCAAAGGAACTGTACTTATCTTTTCAAACTCATTTTCCACCTTTATGTTTTCCTCCCCAAGACATCGTTCAGAGAAAGGAACCTGGTTTGCATGGTTTGCCTGCCTTGAGCTCATTTCAAAACAGTATTCAGGTCCCTGCAGATGCTCTCTGTCATGTGAACTTCTGCCTTTCACCTAACTGTTGAAATTGCACCATTTCTTCATCCAGAAAATTCAGACAGGAAGAATAGTCCAAGTAGACAACATCTTATAATCAAAAGATAGCTATCACTGCTTAAAATGAATCCAGAGATTTTCTAAATGAATCTCTAGGTGAACATTTTCTTGCAATTAGCCAATCTTCAGATGAGTTCCTTAAGGAGAAATTATAGAGCAAATACTTATTGTTTCAAAATCACCAGATACATGGAGCTCAGTTGCCTCTTCCTTTCAGCTTCTTTTATCCATGTATCTGAATATACTTCAGAGCCAGAATAATTTGGGGCAACAAGAGAACTTATTTAAGGTCCAGCTTCTTGTCAAACCCCCATATCACTGGACCTCCTAATTTCTCAATTTCTCCCTTCATGACACTGAAGAATGTTAATGATAATAATTATTATTATTATCATTTGGTTCATGAAAAACAAATTTTGTTCTTTATTAAACACAGTTGTATTATCCATAGAGCTACTGCTTTGCATTGTTTTGAAATAAATAATTTTTTTAGATCCTAGCCACAAGAGTACCATCCAGTAAACTAAAGCTTAGCAGTGATTTTAAGGAGATTTTTATTGTCAAAGAGTCATAATTTTCTCCCAGGGCATAGTAACAGCAAACATAGCACTTTGGTCTTCAGAAAGAGGGCCCCAGCTTTAACAAATTATAGCACAATTGTGCTTATGGAAGAGGTTCAAGACCAAGAGATTTTCACTTAAATTCCTATTTTATTTTCATTAGGTATCTTCCTTTAGATGAAAGGTCTTTACATGGGTATTGTTTCTAGTTGACATGTCATAAAATGGTTATGTGAGTGATTTTGTACTGGACAATAATTTAAATAGTGATATTTTCCTTAAAAAAAAATTTCAGGATATATGGTCTGAAAAGTCTAAATCCGCTTTTCAGAGACACTAGGACAAAAATGTATAAATGGAGGGAGTCCTGTTCCAAAGCACAAGAATGGGTTCCAGATCACTTGAATTCTATTTGGTATATCAGAAGCATCATTGGTTCATTGCAGTGTAAAGTTTACTAACTTTTTCCACGTATTTCCACTTCATATTTTGTCTACTTATAACTGTGCCTGGAAATTTAGTGATATATTTATTTAGTCATTGCATTTATAAAAATGGCCATTGTTATGATGGAATAAGACACAAAACTATTTTACACTTCATTTAAAGTTCTTACCTCACTTCACCACATCAGCTCTTGGCTTCCACCTGCTGAATGTAACATGGGAGGCTCTTTCATTCCTTCATACCTTTGTCTGGGCTATTCCCTCTGGTGAAGTGCTCTTCCTCATCCCTCCTGGTTTTATTCAATCCACAAAACCAAGTTCATCAATCATCCTCTCCTTCAGCACTTAAATGTGATGCTCCTCTAGCACCTTTCACTGTATTTTTGTTTTGGCACTTAACACACTGATAGAGTTGTTTGCTTATAACCCTGCCTCTTCCCTGGGACTATCAGATGCTCAAAGACAAGGACCACCTTTTAAAAAAAATTTAATTGGTTCTTTTTAGTTATACATAATGGTAGGATTAATTTTGACATAATTATAAAAGCATGGAATATAATTTGCTCAAATTCAGTCCCCAGTACTTCCCCTTTCCTTTCCCTCCTCCCTCCCCCTTCTCCCTTTCCTCTAATCTACTGATCATTCTGCTATTTTCTTATAATTTTTTCTTAATTAGTATCTTGTGGATATACACAACAATGAGATTCACTGTGGTATATTTATATATGTATGTAGGAAAGTTAGGTCAGATTCATTCCACTTTCTTTTCCTATCCCATCCCTCCTCCCTTCTCTTTGTCTACTGTACTGATCTTTCTTTTTCTTTTTCTTTTTTTTTTATCTCCCCCTTATTTTGGATTAGCTTCCACATATCAGAGAAAACATTTGACCTTTGATTTTTTGGGGGGATTGGCTTACTTCACTTAGCAAGATACTCTCCAGTCCCACCCATTTACCAGTAAATGTAATGAAGTCATTCTTCTTTATGGCTCAGTAATAGCCCATTTCCACTGTGTGTGGGTGTGTACATACATACATACACATACACACACACACACACACACACACACACATATGTTGGCTCCATAGTTTGGCTATTGTGAATTGTGCTGCTATAAACATTGATGTGGCTGTGTCACTGTAATATGCTGATATTAAATCCTTTGGATATATACCAAGGAGTAGGATAGCTGGGGTGGTTTCATTCCTAGTTTTTTGAGGAATATCCATTCTGCATTCCCAAGTGGTTACACTAATTTGCAGTCCCACCAGCAATATATGAGTGCACCTTTTCCCCCACAACCTCACTAACATTTATTGTTACTTGTATTCTTAATAGTTGCCATTCTGACTGGAGTGAGATGAAATGTCAGTGTAGTTTCAATTTTCATTTCTCTAATTGCTAGAGATGTTGAACATCTTTTCATATATTTGTTGACCATTTGTACTTCTTTTGAGAAGTGTTTGTTTAGTTCTTTTGCTGTTTGTTGATTGGGTTGTTTGATTTTGGGGGTTAAGTTTTTTGAGTTCTCTGTATATCCTGGATATTGATGCCCTACCTGAGGAGCAGATGGCAAACATTTTCTCCCATTCTATAGGCTCTTTCTTCACACTATTTCCTTTGCTGTGAAGAAGCTTTTTAATTTGATGCCATCCCACTTATTGATTTCTGACGTTACTTCTTGCACTTTAGGAGTCTTATTGAGGAAGTCAGTTCCTGAGCTGACACGTTGAAGTGTTGGGCCTACATTTTTTTCTAGCAGGTGCAGGGATTCTGGTCTAATTTCTAGGTCTTTGATCTACCTTGAGCTGACTTTTGTGCAGGGTGAGAGATGGGAGTTCAATTTCATTCTACTATGTATGAATTTCCAGTTTTCCCAGAATCATTTATTTAAAAAGCTCTTTCTCCAACGTATTTTTTTGGTCCCTTTGTCTAGCATCAGATAACTGTGTTAATGTAGATTTGTCTTTGTGCAAGGACCACTTTTTGTCCATCTTTAAGTCCTTGGTTACTAGGAGAATGTCTGCCCTTAGGCATCTCCCAATAAATGTTTTTGGAATAAATGAGGCAGGTAAGTCTTATCAAATTATAAATTCATTACATAATAAAAACTTTTTTGCTTTCCTCAGTATTACGATTTATATATAAGGCACACACAGAGAACATGGAAGTAGGAACTTAAAAAATCTGAATCAAGATCTGCAAATGGACAAGGGATGAGCTAAAAATAATCTATTTTTTCTTAACCTTATTTTTTATCCAATCATCTATGACCATGCAGCTTTCATCTTATAACAGCCATAGATTTGAAGTGCTTAAGGATTTTCCATTTAGTTGAGTATGGGAAGTCTGTGACAAAGGAAATGAGGCCAAGAGTCACAGTTTCTTACTGACTTACTCTAGGTGAATGACCTAAACTGTATGCAAAGTTCCTCCCTTAAAATGAGATAGTATTATCCACTTTTCCGAATCATTGTAGGGATACATGGAATCCTGTTACGTGAAGGTCATGGCTTGGGATTTGACAGTTGTTTGCACTATCAGGTGAAGCTGGATTGTTGGACTATAACTCTCTGGGACAGGAGATGAATTCTGGCAGGTTATAATACAGAGAACTGGGTTTAACCTAAACAGGATACTTCAAAGAGGCAATCTAATGCTTGTTTAAAATAAACTGCTTGGACTTAAACATCCCTGTCATTGATTTCTGCTCTGGGGATAGAATGAAAGGCTCAGTTGACTGAGGCTGACTAGAGCATTGCCCAGCTTGCCCAGCAGGCCTGGTATCCCCAGCCCTCCCTTTATCATCCTATGTTTGGAAGTAATCAGAAGAAAATAACATGGAATGTTGGTCCTCATATCTACCCATTAAAGCCAGCCATGGATACTGTGCCTCAGACTCTTCTTGAAAGCCTTACTTTCTTCTTCTTGAAAGCCTTAAGTCATATTAAGTCTGATTTAAGACATAATTTTTAATGAATGTACTTATATGATTTCTTGCCCTAAAAATTAGAAGAGAGATTGTGAAAGGACTGCTGGAAGGAAACTTTAACTTTCATAAAAAGTGTTAAATGCCTGATAAAAGGAGATGTGAAAAATCAAACTCAGGACTGTATTCCTGTCCTGTATGATAAAAGATGTTACAAAGGATCACTCTTGGTCATGTGTTTTTTAAAAACCTTAATTATATTCGGTGTCTTTCATTTCCAAAGGCAGGGAAGTATGAAACACACTTTAAAGAAGATTTCTTTTCAAAAGTTTTGGTTTCAGTGGTCTGCAAAGTTTACTTATATGGAACACCTCATTCCTTGCCAAAACCAAATAAATGAAGTGTTTCTGTATTTAGAAAATAAGGAAAGTGGAACATTTGTTGTAATAATGCGAATCTTTTTAAAAAAATAGTTGTTAAGAACAAATATAGGCCAGGCACAGTGGCTCATGCCTGTAATCACAGCAGCTTAGGAGGCTGAGGCAGGAGGATCACAAGTTCAAAACCAGCCTCAGCAATGGTGAGGCACTAAGCAACTCAGTGAGACCCTGTTTCTAAATAAAATACAAAAACGAGATGGTGATATGGTTCAGTGGTAAAGTGTCCCTGAGTTCAATCCCCAGTACACACACAAAAAGAACAAATATAAAGCTAGTGTACTTTTAAAAAGATTATTCAGGAGCAAACTCAACCATAATATGAGCTTTTTAAGGAATAGGGGCATTTTATTTTATTGAGCAGGTGTAAGTCAGAACCTAGCATTCAGAAGTTATTAGTTCTTAGATGGAGAGATATTTGAATGGATGAATAATGAATGGATAGTTGGATGGACAGATGTCGGAGAGATGGATGGATGGATAGTGAAGTTATTTTGGCTAAAGTTGCACTTAGGAGAAATTTAAAGGACAAAGGAGAGGACTATGCAAAGATGTCAATTCTAAATCAGGAGAAAAATAGCTCCTAGAGAGCTGACTTCAAAGACAAAAATTAAAGACAGAGAGGGAGAGAGAAAGAAAGAGAAACTGAGGGATACAAAGGTGCTGAGAACCATGATAATCATGGACATATAAATAGTTCTAGTATGTAAGTTTAAAAACTGAGTTCCTGTACTATTTATGCTACTGTCCACTTGGGTGATTTGGGGAAAATCCTTTACGTCTCTGGGGTTTCAATTCTCTCATACATAGACTATGGAAGTTGGGCTAGATGATTCTATGAAATCCTTCCCAATTCCAACAGTCTATGATTTTATAGGGAAAAATATCAGTGTCTTTTATGTATCTGGCATGTAATGAAAGGCTAAACTAAAGATGTGTATCAATATACCAAACAGCATATTTTATTTCAAGGACATTTGTATTCTTGGACTCCAGTTAGCATCATTTTGGCTTCACCTAAAGCACATACTATGCACAAACAAAATGGTTTGTCTACACTTCTTTCTTTCTTTTTGAATGAAAAGATTTGTGCCTCCCACATGTAGGGCTTGGCGTATTGTGAATGGTAGCCTACACATACGCAAATGAGAACTGGGAAGATAATTAAATCTGAGGTGGAAATAGAGTAGACTTGTGAATGAACAAAGAAAGTGTGTTCCTCTGGAAGCCAAGATGTCAAAGATATATTTTATTGGTACTGTACACTTTCTGCTTTCCATGTAAATCAGTGTTCAGCTGCTTCAACTGTTAAAGCTCTGCATTTCTGAAGAATCCACTGTGTATATTAACTGTGACCCAAGCAGGATATGTCAGACATTTAAAAATTCCAAACTTAAGGAGATCCATGGACGTACATGAATGCCATACATAAAGAATCAAATGGTCAAAATACAATTTATTTTCAAGATAAAATAACAAAACATATTCATCTCCAAGATTTTGACTGCCATTCCTGGACTTCTCTTTATTTTTCTCAGAAAATAGCTGTGGAACATAAGGGAGGAAGTGTAACTCCAAGGATTCTAAAATGTTTCTGCATCGCATACCTTTCCAATGGCTGCATTTTGACAAACTAGTGCCAGACCCTGCGACCCTTCAAGCTCTAACTGTCCTTACAACTTGCATGAGTGTTAAGAGGTTGCCCTGTGGCTGCAGGGACACCCATCATAGCAAATTCATGCTGAAAGTTAACCCAAAAGTCATTTGGGTCAATCCCCTATATTACATAGATGAAAACTGAGGTTCAGGGAGAAAAAGTGATTTACACATAGTAACACAGCAAGTCACACAAGTCTCTTCTCAGAGCCACATTGATCTTTAACAAATAATCTAAAACAAGGGAACCAGACCCTTAAAAAAAAAGATTATAATGCTGTTACTTTTTTTCAAATGAGCCATTGTTCACCTTTTCACTTTGTTGCTTTTGTCTTGTCAGCTTCTTGTAGAAAGATGACTTACTGCATGGAAATTCAACTTGGCATTTTCTTTAGACAAAGTGATCTTTTAAATGTAGCCAACATTTCTTTTGGAGTATGACTCCATTTCACATAACACATCCTAAGATTGATGTTTACTAAGTTGGTTGTTTAAATCATGTTCAGCGCTTGGTTACATGGGCTGCTTCTTTGTCTCTGTCTCTCCCTCTCTCTCCTTTTTCTTTGTGCTTGACACAAAAGGATGGGGGCCCCAGGATCATCTGGAAATGGATCAGTGTATTCATGTGTGAGCTTTACAAAGCACTGGAGCAAAGGTGTCATTAAACGTTAGAAGTCACTCAATCACACTCATCTCTTCATACAAAGTAAAGAGGAAAAAGGCTCTGTGTGGTAACTATCCAGAAAGCTTTGTGTATTCATTTATTCTTTACTTCTTGAGGAGCTAGCATCCCCTCCCTTTCCCTTAGAGGAGGAAATTTGAAATTTAGCTTTGTTTTTCTGAATCTGTCACTAATATTCAGCTCCTGTTTAGTGCTGAAAATAACTAAATTAATAGATTTTTAAAGAGAGCTTCTGGATTTAATTCTGATTGTGTTTTCCTTTCAAATTACTGAGGTTTTCCAAGGTTTCCACAATGCCCATGCCTACAGGAAGGAATGACTCTTACCAGAAGAGGAGAAGTTGGTTGTCTCCCCTTAATTGTGTTTCCATCAGTCCTTTCTAGGTATTAAATGTAGAATTCAATTGAGAGAGGCTTCAATGTATCAGTATCCTGTTTGTCCTGAAATGTAAATGGAATTTATGAGTTTTGAAGCAGATGCCATCTGCTGGATAGTTATGATACTGTCACCAAAGTTAATATGAACAGAAAGCACAGAGAACAGAATAACTTAATGAATGGACTAGTTACTAATTTAAATATACACTATTCCTCAGGCTCCAGGTAGAGTTACAAACTCCCTAACATACTGTCTACATTATAAATATTTAAAATTTATTTTTTTTTAGAATAAAGATATCCCTTCCTAGGTACCTAAACTCTTCATTTAGTTTGCAGTTATGAGAAGAGAACAAATGCAAAATAAGTGCTCATCTTCTGAGAATCGGTAATCTTGCAAAAATGCATTTTGGAGCCCCCAAAATTAAAAGTCATACAAGATAAAAAGTCATACAAGAGAAAGTCATACAAGAGAAAATTAAAAGAGTGATGAAACAGGGTTACATAGGAATAAAGGTAAGTATATAAAATTAGAACCATATGTAAAACATAAATACAGACTAAACACTTCATTCTTTCTCTGAGGGATCTTTTTGACCGAATTCATCTCTACTTAACACTCACCTACAGTCCCACACTGCTTCCTCATTAGAAGATCCATGGATAAAGTGGACCCTCCTTAAACCGACTTACAAATTATATATTGTGGTCATGTTCCATGTGACTCCTGTTGATGCTGGAGCCCAGCCTTGGCTTTTCCTCTCTCTTTCTGAACAGGTTGCTTTATATTTTGGAGACTTTGTTCTTCATTTGTTAGATATTACTTGATGAATTTCACTGTCCTAGTTGCTATTTAAAAATTAAGATAATAATAATATATTCATGAACAGCATCCCTCAAAATATACTCATTTAAAGTTACAACTTAGAATTAGGATTTGATAAGCAAGAGGCTCTGGACACAAAGAATGCCATTTCTCCATATGCAGAAGCAATCCTACCAAATGAAAAATTTCAGAACTTCAATCTGAATTTGGCTGGGATGTCCTGTGGGGATTTTGCAGAGAGGAAGTTCTGAAAGATCCATGCATTTCTATAAGATGGTTCCTCTTAAAAATCTTACTAGAATATAAAACAGTAAAACAAAGTCCATAAATTTCTTCCCCAAAGAGCTCTCAAAATGAAGGCACCAAGTTGTCAGCTCCATCCCCATTTCTGAATTAAAAATACACACTGATGGCTAAATGAGAGAAGGAGCAGACAAAATACCAAACAGATGAAGAAAGAAAGGAAAGACGGCCCAAACGTATTAACTGTTCACCCACATGACTTACTGGTATGTTAATGTCTCGTATCAGCCACTGCTAATGAGAACGTTGCTCCTTATTTCTCTTTTAGTTTATAAATGGAGTAGCATTATATAATCACTCTAATGAGGTAATAGAAACATAAGTACACAGGAAAATTTGATAGGGTTTTCTCCTAATTCATCCTTTGCTGTGTTGGCCATCTCCCTATCCCATTAGCCCTCCGTCTTCTTAGCAGACTCCCCTCCCCTCAAATTGGCTGAGTCTCCAGTCCCAAAGGACATATTGTTGGCTATTATTTATAATAAGTCTCTCTCCCCTTGGCAGGATATAGAACAGCTGCTGGTCTATTCTCTGCCACAAAGACCAACTTCCTTCTTTTGCCCTGGATGATTGGGAGAAGGTCGGGGAGGAGCAATTTATAGTTGTGTTACAGCACCTCTGTTTTCTTTTATGTTTATTTATATTGCTTCCATTTCTGTCAGGGATTTCTGAGATAATCAAGATCACTTTGCTACAGATTTCTCATTTGAGCAGGCTCTGGTGGCAGTTGATGGTGTTTTTCTTCACTCAGTCAGACATTTTAGGACTCTAGGCAAGAGGAAGTAGTCAACATTTCTTCTATGAGTATTTGAGATTCAATCTTCCTTTTTTTTTTTAACTCTTAAGTGTTCTGTGTTACATGAACAGTAAGTGGCTTTGAGATCCTCAAGGGAAGATATCTTGTTTTCATGGATTTGCTGTTCACAAAACTTAGCATGGTACCTGCTCAGTTAATGTGTGGTGAGTGAACTGAGTGGGGTGTTACATGGAGTCCAGCCCACCAGCCCACATCTCCCCCAGGCCAGGGAAGCCTCATCTCCTGAGCTGGAACCTTCTTGTGAGATCGTTTGCTTTAGATTTTTATGACTTCATAAAAATACCTCATTGTAGGCAAAAGAAAAAAAAGTGAGGAAACCCAATATTTCACAATTGAACCTCCAGCCAAAGAAATAACAGAAGTATCAGAGACCAGAGCGCCTTTGAAACTTGAAGTTTCTGTATTCTTTCAAATATTAAAGGAAACTTACAAAGTGGGAAATTTTTCTAAGACCCCAGAAACAAAGAAGATCCAAGTGGTTTTGACTCTAGATAACAGTATGACATCAGGCCAAATAATCTTCGATGGACAGGAAGGGATCACAATCCAGCATTAACGTTTCTGCTTCTGTCTAGTGTTTGGAAATAAGATAGTTTGGCAACTAGTCAAGACCATGTTTAGTAAAGACTGGAAAAGAGCATAGTGGAGTAGTTAAATTATCTGAAACTTTGGAGTGTGGCAAATAGGAGACTTATTCCCACACCCTGACTTATTTCCATATGGACATAGTTTGTTGAGTATTAACAATGGCTAATTTCCTCTGTAACCAAAACTGTCTCTTCCTTGGAGGAGTAAGAATTAGAGAGCTGACAATTCCCATGTGGTAGCTGTCTCTTTGTAAGGATCTTTAAATACGGAAAGATTTCTTAGTATGTGTTTCTAAGTGTGTCCTGAGTATCCTGATGGATATGACTCCTCATATTTTCTCTGATATCTCCATAGCCCACCCAATGAGTGCTTGACAAATGTTCCTGATGGATACAGAAAGAATATATGTGATTGAAAAGAACACTAGTTGCTAAAGCCACTGAGATGTCTTTCTGATAGTTTTCGGCAGTATGCAAGCAATATGGGCTGGAAAAACAATAGTAGCTATGTCTAATAGGTGCATAGGACAGGCACAGTCCTGACCACTTTACATGTATTGTTTTATTTCATCTCATAATCTTGTTTCTAAAGTGGAATCACTGGAAACATTAAAACCCCAGTGTTTACTTCTGTCCAGTTAGAGCAGGCCTTTCAAAACTGGAAAAGAAGCTGCTCAAGTTGGGCAAAGAGTAGCTCAAGTCATCTCTGGAGAATGGGAAAACAGAACTGAGACACAAATAGATCTAGACAAACCTTGGTTCTTTTATGACCTTTCCCAGGTTCTGCTGATGCTTCCTGTAGTTGCTTGTTAATTCAATCAAAGTATGATTTGTAGGCACTTAGGTATTGTAGGACCTGGGAAATGGGGCATGAGAGCCTTCATAGAAAACTTCCCATGAAACCCTTGAGGTGAACCCCTACCAAGGTGCACAACACAGTCCATACTGCACTAGTTAAGGGCCTGAGATTTGGAATGGGGCTGTCTGAATCCAGATGCCTGAATTCAGAGGTATAACTTTGAGGCAACTTCTCTGCGCCTCAATTTATTGGTCTATAAAATGTACATAATAATATGTACTTCCCAGAACACTAATAAATGATGAATGTAAAGTGCTTAACACAGCAGCTGATTATTGTCACTAATATTACTATTAGTACTAATAATCAATATAATACCTATTTTCCTCCCATAAGATACGAGGGCTGTTTAAAAGAAAGGTCCTTGAATTTTTTTTCTCAAGCACAATCCTTGGCATACTGTATATTCTAAATAAGGACTGGATGGATGAATTGATGGATAGATGGACTGATGGACAGATAAATGAATTTTTTGTGTTGCTAAAACATTACAAAAGACCTCATTATTTTCAGATCCCTTCACAGAAAGGAATGGCTCACATATTACCCCCTCAAAATGACCATGACACAAAAGCAAACTACAAATTTTATTCAAGGCATTTCATGGGGACAAATAGATATTTAGATTACAAGACTGTCACACATCATACTTGAAATTAGTCTACTCAGAAGAACATAGTTTAGAGATTATAGGTTGCCTGCATGACAGCAAGTTGACCCCTGCAAGCTCAGGTGCCAGATGATGAGATACACATTGGACTGGTCTTTGTTTAAGAAACTTATGTTCCACAGGAGTTCATAACTCTTATAAAACCACAAAGCATTAAGGCTCTCAACTTAATTTTGGATTTTAGTGTGCAGGATTCTCTCCAGGAACATGCTAGTTATAAGAATTGCTGCATTCAGCAAGTCTAAAGTATGGCACCCCCATTACATATTTACAGTTCACTTGTAGTTCCCCCCAGTCCAGATGCACTCTACCAATGGGGGGTGATTTCTACCATATGTAATGTTGCTTAGTAACACAGTTGACACATACCATCTTTATCTGTTTCCAGGGAAACCAAGCAAAGAAGTTAACCAAAGGTCAGATTCTCATGCAAAAAGGGAAAGAGTTCTTGTTAACTCTGCCCACACTATCTAAGTCATTACTTATAGCATAGTCTGAGAAACCACTTCTATGTCCCTGTGAAGAGCTGATTCTTACATCTCATATCTACCACAAATAAATCCTCAAGTGGAATAATATAGGCATGGCCATATTGGCCACTCTGTGCCCTCTCCTCCATGACCAAGAGTCAGGTTCAGTTATTTTTATACCATGCCTGTTCTTCACATCAATCTCTCAACTACAGTCCCATCCTTAAAATCCAAAATTAAGTGGCTCTCAACCCATATACACATTCATAAACATACAGAAGATTCCAGTGACTGTGGACTTACATCATTTTAAAAGATTAGCTCAGCTCTCTCTGCTTTCTGATTATCTTGTGAGCTACTTCCCTCTGCCACACTCTTCCACAATGATCTTCAGCCTTACCTGGAGCCCCAGGGAATCGAACTGGCTGTACATAGACTGAGATCTCTGAAACCAGTCTCAATAAGTAACAGAGAGTCTTGATAAATCACTGAGGCTGGCCACCAGCTTGAGATACACCTGCCTCAGGCTCCTGAGTCAGTGGAGTTACAGTTCAATAAGACACACATAGCCTTTCTCCCCTTGAGCTAATATTGTCTGCTGCTGCTCTAGGAGAGTCCTGGGATATGCAGAGTATCTCCAGCCAAATTGAGGAGAGTTTTACAAAAGTCATATCTAAAGAATATGAGCTTATCTGCATTCAGGGTGGTGATAAACACTAGGCAGAGTGATTATGTAAGCTCCCAAAGGATATTGTTATTTCCATATTTTTACCTGTTTCTAACAACTGCAACTAAGTGGATAGTGAATCACTGAGAAGAGCAATTTTACAGTGGATCAAAGATGAAAAACTAGGCATGGAATGCACTGAAAATACATTTCAGTTGCCTTTTCTGTTTCATCTTCAGAAAGACTCATCATCAATAAAGACAGCTGTAATGCAGTGAAAATTGTTGTCAACTTGACATTCAAAAGACTGTGTTACAGATCTACTACTCCTTAGTTGCATGAACTTGTATGATGATTCATGGGCCTCCTCTGCTTTTTATATAAAATTTGGATAATATCAGTTTGAACTATATGGAATTATCCATATTTGACTATGAACTATATGAAAATATCTGTATTTGACCACTTATGAACTACAAAGGCAGTATTTTCATATTATTTAATTTTATAGATTTTGTTTCAATTATTTTGTATAGTAAATCAGAAAACATGTGGGAAGAAGTTTGATAAAATGCCATATGTCAATACTAAGTAGACATACTTGAATATATTTTATTGGAATTAAAGCAATATTATCTGCATCACAAAATAAATAAATAAAAGATAGTTTAGCTGCATGTCTATAATCCCAGTGGCTTTGGAGGCTGAGTAGGAGGATCACAAGTTTAAGGCCAGCCTCAGTAATTTAGAGAGACCCTAAGAAACTTAGTGAGACCCTGTCTAAAAATAAAAAAATGAAAACGGCTGGGGATGTGGTTCAGTGGTCGAGTGCTCCTGGGTTCACTCCCCAGCTGCAACAACAACAGTACCAACAACAAAGATTTGCTCAGCCTCCCAATCACACTACTAAGGATATTTTCAGTTTTGCCCTTTCTTACAGGATTGTTGTAAGAATAAGATAAGTCAAAAAGATAAAAAGTTGAAAAGATTATAGTAAAAGATCTAAGATAGCTTTACTCTTCCAACAGAGTTTAAGTGAATCCCAAACAGTTGGATAGGGTCCAATCTGCTTAATGCCTGTCTTTTCTATTGGTAGTTAGGGAGACTTTGACCAATGAGAACCACTAAAATGAAAACCACAAATCATTTTGTCTTCTGAACATTCATGAGATGGAAGAGATTTTGGTTAGTACCCATTTGCCTTAAAAAGGAGGAAATAGCCCATTTATTTCCCTGCCTGGATGATAGTCATAGTTTCTATTTATTAAATTCTTACTGTGTGTCAGATATGAAGTGTTTTACTTATATTCTCTTATTCACCAAGTACTATTAACTCAATTTCTCAGCAGAAATCAAAACTCACAGAGACTACATGAGTATCCCAAGTTCATGAAACTGTATGTGTGCCTCCTGAATGTGTAGCCAGGAGTTAGGTCAGATATAGTTTAGTACAAACCCCATGGTCTGTATTCTGTGGTACTTGATGGAGATAACTTATACATTCTCTATCATTCCCATTAAGCTCATTAGTGAATTTCCAATTACTTTTAAAAATTACTTTTACTTCCTTTTGGAGAGAGAGAGAGAGAGAGAGAGAGAGAGAGAGAGAGAGAGGGAGAGAGAGAGAGAGAGGGAGGGAGGGAGAGGGGGAGACTTTATTGAAATGAGAGTATTGTTTAGATGAAAATATATGTTAAAAAAAAGGAAAATTTTCATTTTATTTGAATTTCTTTTTTCACCTCTATATTATTGCCTATTATGAAATGCAATTTTGAATATGAATGACCAAGAAAATGGGATAGAGTACAAAGAGTTGTAAAGAAAATAGAGCATAGCACACAGATTCTGAAGTCACCATGCTGCAGCTTGTCCTGTCACAGACCTTTGAAAGGAAATAGTAATTACAACTCATTATCTACCTTGAAGACATGCTAAATAGCATAAGAACAGGTTCCAAATCAATAGAATCCTATTTGAGATATTAGATGCATCACTGGTTCACTGTAGAGGAAAGTTTAATAGCTTTTCCAAAAAAAAAATTCAGCTTATGTTTTGTCTACTTACAATGTTCTTGAACATGTATTCCTGCCAAGAAGAAAAATTAAACTAAATTCTTTCACTGTGGCTAGCACGTTTCTACTTTGTTCTGATTAATTCATAGATCTGTGCCATGAAAGAATTTGAAATTGGCAAGCAAAATTCTAAATTAGACGGTTTAATTGTCAAATAAATGTTAAAACTTGCATAAGGGGGTAGGGGGAAATGTAAAAATGTAGACATGTCGGCATTTGAAACCTATAAATGGGTATTTTCTTGTAGGTCGTGCCAATCTAAGAGAAGGAAAAAAAGAAAGACCCTAGTTCTCTCATAAAATAACTGGGTTTTAAAATTTTTATTTATATTTTTTTAGGAAACTTGAAGAAATCCATTGAATCATATAATTATTCAATGAAAATAAATATATTAAAAATTTTAATTCACTTCATCTTCTTCAATTCTTCTTAACACATTCTCTCAGAAAATAGCCACATAAATAAAATGACCTACATATGTAAAAAATCATCTGAAATCATTTTTTTCCTATGTGAATTAAATCAGTGTGCAAAAGATTGGTTTTTCGAGGAAACACAAGATGGATTTTATCAGAATAATTTCATTCTCCCAAACTTGGTTTATTTGGAACATCAAAGGAAAACAGGGAATGAACATTTATCTGTTTATTATGTTTTCTTTGATCATGGGATTTTGTAATGCATTTTGATTCTTATGCATTCTTATTTCTCAATCCAGATTTTATTGTTTTCCATTAGCTTGGAAATATGACTCACCCATTAAACTTAAAGAATTTTAGTGCCTTGTATAGAAAGCTTAGCAATTTTTCAAAAGTGGGGCATCTTTTTATCAGACTTGGTCTAGAATGCTAGGGTGTAAGAGTGGGTACTAACTGTCCAAAAAAACATGGAGATTAGAGGTAGCACACACTGTTAAGAAACCCTGAAACTTTCCAGCTTCTCAAACTATCTCTCCTATGATTTTCATATCTTCTACTTCAAGGAGAGAAAAGGAAGGAAAAAGGAAAGAAGGAAGGAAGGGAGGGAAGAAGGAAGGAAGAAATTAGAACAAGAGCATTAGGGGGAAAGGCATTAATTTATCTACTCATCAGCTACAGCATTTGATTGCCCCTCAAGTGCTAGTCCTATACAAGATACTAGGGGAAACTGGAGAGAGCTATAACACCTGAAGGTGTAAGGAGCAATGACAGACCAGTCTGCATCTATTGAGAGCCTCAGCTGGAGCCTTTGGTTTTTCCACTGAAGGTCCTGACCTGGGCATGGGTCAGGCTCTTTCTCAACAGCAAAAGCTAGCAGTTTTGTTGTTAGAAAGTAAAGTGTATGATTCTGGGGACTAAGCCTTTAAAGAAAACTTTAGTGCCGGATCTAGAGTCCCTATAACTGGAAGGACATGAAGTGTTGGAGGTGAAATCTAGGCTCCTTTTCCCACCATATCTCCTTCTAAATGGAATCTGGCACTTAAAGAGATACTTTAAAAATGATTCTGGGATGAAGAAGGTAAAGGAGAGAGGCAAAGAGGAGGAAGGAAAAGGAAAGGGAGGAGCAGGTCTTCCTGGATCTGCGCTAAGTCAACCCATGTTCCCAGGGGCCTGGTGTGCCAGTGCTGTTCACTTGTGCAAATCCGGAGGCCAGATTGTCTTCTGTATTAAAAATATTCCAAGAGCTACTTTTATCTAAGTCCACTTTGTAGAGGCATTAGTCCTTTAATTTGAAGATAAGTTGTATATGACAAAATTTGAGATGAAAAGGAAAGCATTGGTCTGGTGAAGGTAGTCAACCATTCATGGTTTTGAAACTAGAATATTTTGCTGACAAAGAGAAATGTATTTCTGAGCCTGAGTTCTTAAAAAAAAAAGAAAGAAAAAAAAACCCTTCCATCTTAGTCCTTTAGCTGGGCTATTTCTGCCAGCTCCCCGACTATGAACACAACACATTCTTGCAATTCATCACTTCCCTTGGCTCAAACCAGCCTTTAAAATGGTTGGTGGCATATGCTTCTCATTAGCTCTGCCTCTACCTCACCTGGCTGCTCAGGCGGTCTCTCCTGCCCCCTGCCTGCCCACTGCCCCCCGGCTCCAGACCCATGCTCCTGCCAGTTTCTCTTACCAAGCATCGCAGCCTGCTGGTATGGCAGGAAGCAAGCTAAGGAGAAGGAGAAGGATATAGTTCTTTTCTTTTGAAAGTAAATTCTGTGGTTTAACAGCCTCTTGTTTGGAAATAAGACCTAAGAAAACAGAAAGCCAAGGACAAAACCAAAAACATCAACAGAAATGGAAAAAACAGGAGCTGCTGACTGGGAGAAAAAGAGAGAGGG
The DNA here is from genome assembly GCF_964194105.1 of Spermophilus citellus. Lineage (NCBI taxonomy): Eukaryota > Metazoa > Chordata > Mammalia > Rodentia > Sciuridae > Spermophilus > Spermophilus citellus. The sequence goes on from NC_138183.1 coordinate 172,954,358, forward strand.
AGGCAACAAAAGGTTAAGGAGAAAACATTCCCATCATGATGCCATTTTGGCACCAAGTGTTTCTTTAGGTCACCAGTTTCTGTCTTGATTTATCTTTAGACTATACAAGGAAGCCTTCCCCATTTGGAGGGTATTTTCTGTTTAACTCAGTCATCTGAATGATATAAAAAACAAAAACACCTTTTATTTGGTGAATTCTGTTCCCTCTGTGACCCAGTGATAAATTAAGAATTAGATCAAAACAAAAGGCTTTTGGCTTAGCTTAAAAGATACTTTTGATACAAAATGATTTTTTTTTGGTCTTGTTTTCTCTTTTGTGTGGTAATTTTTGACTAGTAATTTTAATACTTGGATTACTTTCTAAAGTAATTGAAAAGATAGATTCTCTCAATGTCTCTTCACAGAACAATTGAACAGCTCAACTCTTAACACCAATTTATTTGTACCACAGAACTTGCCGGTGTAGGTTGGTGGGCATCGTTTTTGAAATTGGTTATTAGTGACAGGAAGGGAATGTTGAAGGGGTAAAGCCCTTAATCTTTGATGGCATAGAAGAGAATCATAGAAATCTGAGGTTGAGAGGCACCTCAGAGATTCCTTAGTCAAGTCTACCCGCCACCCCTCACAGATGAGGAAGCTGAGGCTGAGTGGTAAACTTTGCACTGTCCCCTAGGAGGAAGTGACAGGACCAAGCCACTTGTGGCAGGGCTCCTCAGCCCCACCCTGCTCTCCTTCCACAGGATGCAAGCACTATATTCCCTCATAAATACTTTTGTGCCAATATCAGAGGCAGAGATGAGCAATCTGCGGGTCTTGAATGGCTTTTTGTTCCATATTGAATGATTTGTATAGAGCCTGATGACCAAAAATGACTGCTCAGTCCTGGTGACTGTGAGATCCATGTAACCTAGGAAATCACCAGACACAAGAAAACTCTCAGCAAATCAGAAGACGGTCCCTCTTCCTTAGTGCAGCTCTATCCCTGCCCTTTCTCCTGATCATCCAGGCAAGAGGCTTGCTTAATGAAGTGCCAGCTGGATAGAGGTTGGCCCCTATTCATTCCCTCAACCAGCTGCTCATGTGTGGGCAAAACCTCCATGACTGCATGCCCAGTGCTCCTGTCCAGAGGATGTTCATGGACTCAGAGAATCATATCAAGTGCACAAGCAGCCCTGAACCAGAGAAAGTCATCCCAATGTTCTCCTCCTATAGTAGTTGAAGACCACATACACACACACACACACACACACACACACACACACACACACACACACACAATTTCATTTTCTGGGATGTAAATGTATTTTTTTTCTTCCTCAACACCTCTCACTTCCCAAGAGCTGAGCCACATTCATCCCTGAACAAAATTGCACAGTCAGACAAACTTGCCAAAGGACCCTTTTTCCTCTTGATTTACCTCTTTTCTAGCGGCTAAATTTCACATTCATCTGGCTTACCAAGGTCACAATCCCTTCTGTTAACTTATAATGGCTTTATATATTTATTCAAAATATATTTACCAAGATTAAGGTTTTTCCACAGGGCATTTATATTTTAATAGGCATTCCCAAGCCCAGCACAACCCTTGGTACTGAGTATACACTCAATTAGTATGAAAAGGAGAAGAAAGGGAAGGATGGGAGGTATTTTGTACCCAAAAAATGGTGTAGCTCAGGCAGTACGCAGGGAAGGGGCAAATGAAGGCAAGGAGCTTTATGACCACCATGCACGTTGTGGCAAATAGGCTGTGTGTGTTCTGCTCCATTTTCTCTAAAATTCGCAGAACTTCATTGCAACCACTTGAAAAGCTGCTGCGGAAACCTGGATTCTACCTCTGCTTGCCCTGCCAGATACCCCAGCATTTCTGCCAGTGAAGATTATTTGGATCCTATTCTGGTCCTCAGCTTCATTTCTGTTGTTTATCCAGCCTCCGTTAGCAACACAGTCTTGGGTTTCTACCTCAGCTTTAGTCTTCAGACTCCCAGTAAGGTGTGATTTCAGGGACTTCTCTGTGTACTCCACACTGCCTTTGCACCAAAGCCCTCAGGCCCTGACTCCTCCTTCACTGGACAGACATAGATGACTACTTTTGTCTGTTTATTTTAAGTCCATGAAAAGGAGATGCACAGCTACTACAGGTGCTTAGAGAATGTTTTCCTCAAATGCCTCTGTGGAAGTCTTGTCTCAGTGTTGTTCCCATGAGGATGTTTACCAGGTGTCCTTCTACTCCCCTCAACTAGGAGTTCCTAGAAAGAATATGCCATGCCTTAGTCACCCCTGCAGCATCTCTGTTACTTAGCATAGTGCTGTGTACACAATAATTGCCCCTCAGATTTTTAAATAATGAATTATTCAATCATGCAATCTATTGTTTATTTTTTGTTGTTGTTTAAACCAAGAGAAGTTAACAGGGATTTCTCACCACTTCTGGTCTTCCTCTGATGGGAAAATTGCTGTATTGATGCAAATTACTTCACCATCTGTGTGCTGCATAAGTTCTGGAATCCTTTCCCTTTATATGGGAGACCAGGTTTCCAACCAATGACCATTAAAGTACATTTGGCAGCTCTTGCAGCTCTTTCCCCATAGCCCAGATGGCAAAGTTTTTTCTTCCTTTATTTCTTGAGGACTTTTATAAGGGTTCTTTATGTTGCTCCTTCTTTTGAAGTATGTTTCTGTTCCTGGACAGAGGAATTAGACCTTCTGCTTGGACCTCCCCGTCCATGCTCTCTAGTCATTATGCTGATCCTGTAAGAGGAAGCAAATTTTGCTAGTTAGAGCTCAAATCCACTTATTAATATGTCTGGTTTGTGTGTGTGTGTGTGTGTGTGTGTATTTATGTATGTATTCCTTCCTGTAAAGTGATATTGGTATAGATTGTTGCTCCTTCTCTCTCTAGGTTAATGTAAAAGTGAACTAGTAAGCAAAAGTGTTCTTTGTGTGATCCACTGAGAACCCAGTCCAAGGCTGTACCTGGACTAGACTGTTAAGAAGTAACTGAGAATGAGCCTCATGTTAGCAAGGATTTAATTGAGGCTTGAGACATTGGGTAAAGGAAGAAGATGGAGAAAAGCCTTCACAGAGAAACAAGCTTGAGATAAAGACAAAAGGTAGGTTAAGAAACAATGGTGAAGAAGTCTAGTTTTATAAGCTAAAGATTTTGGACTTTATACACTAGGAAATCACATTGGGATTTAAAAAAAAAAAAAGTGACATGGATGTGGATTTAAGAAAGGTGGGTTTGACCTCAGCATGGAAGACGAGTGGGGATTCAGGTTCAGTGTAGGAGACTAATGCCACTGCATAAGTCTAGACCAAGACAGACAATGGACACTGGAAGGACAAAGGGTAGATATGATAGACATTTCAGAAGAAAGTCATTCACTCCAGTTACTCAGGGTTCCTTGCTGGTTCTCACACATAGACACTCTTGCTTCATGAAGATTCCCATTGCCTGGCATATTCTTTCTCTTGGTTACCATAATTTGCCTTCTTAGATCCTTCAAGCTTTTGCTTGATTATCACCTTTTCAAGGAGTGCTGCCCTGACCAACCTCCTTAAAACTCATACCCTCTCCAAAGGTCATGTATCAGAATGTTCACAACAGCCATATTTATGTAAAACACCAAGTGTCAATCAGCAGTTGGAAGGGCAAATAAATTGTGATAGAGTCATACACCATATTATTGTGCAGCAACTAGGATAAATGCTTGATCCACAGTCACATGTAACATGGTTGAGTCTCATAAAAACTGTTGAAGAAAAAGTAGGTTGATTAAAAGTGCATTATGTACGATTCTGTTTTATATATAGAAGTACAGCACTGAGCTCTCCTACTTGAAGTCAGAATAGTGGTTACCTTTACCTTTGTAGTAACTGGAGGAGCACAGTGAGGCTTTGGGGGTTCTGGGAATGTTTCTTCCTTGTGCTGATTACATTGGGTTCATTCGTTGTGTGAAAATTTAGAGTCGTACATTAATGATATGCGTATTTTCCTGTGTATGTATTATATTGTTCTTCCCCCAGCACTACTCATCTCTCCTTTGCTTTATTTCCCTACAATACTTACTACCTTCTAATATGTTACTATGATATAGTATTTATTCTATTCTTTCCCCATTGGAATGTAAATTCCATGCAATCAGGGATTTTTATGTTTTGCTCACTACTGTATCTATATCACTTTTACGTTTACCTGTCACAGAACAGATAATAGAATCAACAAATGAACTATTTGAATCAGAAAAACAAGAATAAAATAGGCCAGGCTTAGAGATCCAAGTGAACCCTGGTTTGAGGACCTGTGTTGCTTTGTCAGTTTCTCACTTCCAAGTGCAGTGGATAGACTGCCAGCCTGAATTGTGATGATCTCTTTTCTATGTCTTTCTAAGGCTCCTTCTCAAGGCTGCTTCTGGTCTTTATTTAAGCCTTTTTCTTATCCTGGAATATTTATCTCATTTTTCCCATGTCAGAAACCTTTCCATCTTCAATGTCCAGCTCAAACAACCTCTGCATAAAGTCTTTTTAACAGCTGCAACCTAAGTTCCTCTAGATCTTCCTCTGGTCCTCTTAAGGAGTTCTTTTCATTCATTCAGCAAGTATTTATTGAGCACCCATTAAATGTCAGGTACTGTGCCAAGTGCTAGAGATACAAAGTTGAAGAAGAGAGGCATGTCTTTCATGGGGCTATGTTGCCATATGGTAGACAGACAATAAACTAATAAACAAATACTTATTATTTTGGGGTGCTTTGAAAAAGTTAAACAAGGTACAGAGTTAGAGTGGTGGGGACTGCTGCTTTATATAAGTTACAAGGGAAGCCTTCTCTGGCTTGTCAACACTGGAGGAGAGACCCACATGAACTAAAGACCATGAAGAAGAACATTCTAGGTAGAAGAAAAAGCAAGTGCAAATGCCCTGCAGTGAGAACAAGCTTGGTATGAATCTTGCATGTGAATTCCTCGGGATAGGGCTTAAGTGCCTATCACATTGTTTTGGATGAAGAAAGTTCTGAATGATTGAGTAACCAAATTAAAACACTGAATTTACTCAATATTTAGTTATAATTTAATGTGTATTTTTCTTAGATCAGCATTTCCTAAGATGAGTTCAATAGAATACATCCCAAACTGAATTTTGTAAAATCTTGTTACACCACACACACACACACACACACACACACACACACACACACACACACACAAATGATTCTATGGTCAAATCAGTGTGAGAAACAATGGACTCAAATATATGTATCAACAGAATATAGGTGTTTTACTCTGGGACTTAGCAACCTAAGTCCCAGAGTAAAACAAACAAGCAAGTAAAAAATGTTACTTCACTGTTTTTCACCACATCCAGTCTTTTCCTATGGAACAGACATTACTAATGCATATGACAGTAGAATTCTATAGAATTCCAATCAGAATATGTTTCTAAATTTCTTCATTTTTATATTGTAAATTTACTCAATCCCTGATATTTACCTGACTCATATAATTTTAAAAATCAAATATAGATACCATAATATTACATTGTGAGTCTATTTATGATAAGAACATGGATCTTCAATGTTCTCTTTTCTAAATTAATATAATACATATTTTCACAGCTCCACCCTGCCTAATTTTAATCTGTATCTAGTGATCTACTTCACACTCTTAGTCAAACTCTCTCAGTATATTTTGTCGCTGTTAAGACCAGGAGTTAAAATATCAAGGGGCAAGTTGGTAAGCTGTCAAATAAACAAACAGGAGTCAAGGAAACAGAAACAAGGCTCAGTGAGCACTCTGGGATACTAGCACTTCCAGGCTGTGTGGATGCCTTTGAATGCCACTCCCCGTAGGAGAAAAGATCCAGAGAATTGCTGTTTCTTTCTGTATATTTTTGGTCACTTCCCCTTTGCTTGATCTCTGATTGATCTGCACTGTATTATTATGACAACCTGAAAACTTAGAAGTTGTAGTATCAAACTATGTTTCTCTGCTCCCTGATTGCAGATGTTTAAGTGTTTGTTGGTTTTCCATGGTCACCAGCCAGATGCAGGTACATGCCTCAGTAGCAAAACTAAATTTGCAAGCAGATGTCCAATAAACTTGTAGCTGTCTTACAACTGTGTATAAGTGTGTTTGTCATGAAATGTAAGTGGCGAACAAGACAGCAGGAGCACCTGGACTTTTAGACAAGTTTGGCCAAAGATCTTGTAGCTATGGGTGATTTTTAAAAGGAGAAAAGAGCAATTATTCTTATTTTATTGCGGGAGTGTCATTTAGCTTTACAGATGTAAAGGCAGCAGAGAAAAACGCAAAGGCAGAGTTGTTTGTTGTTTTTTTTTTTTTCCTGAGGCATTAGTTGCTCTGAAGAAAAACAAGCCAAAATTTGCTTGTGGGCAAAAACATCCCAGAATGCATCTGGTGATTGGACAGAAAGAAAGCACTGGCAAGGGCCCAGGTGTGTCAGCTCCCAACGACAGCACCCAGGCGGTGCTCTCAGACGCTGATCGAATTTCCAAGGTGGATAAGGTTCAAAACTGTCTGCTCAGCTTTCACTTATCTAAGACAGTGCTCCAAGTCTAGGATGACCGTTCTTTGGACTGGGAATGGAGGCAGGGAGAAATCTCTTTGGTGTTGTTTTACCTTGTTGGAACTGGCAGCAGCACACCTGGATGTTAGAAATGTTAGGGTCATTCCTGGAGAATTTAGGGCAGTAAAAATTATTGGGGGATTAACCATTTTTAAGGATTTATATCACAGCATGTTGTTTACAGCGTTATGTTTACAAGGGAACTTCGAGGTTAAATCTCTAATTTATACAGTTATGTGATTCAACCTCTTCTTGAATCCTAACATCTAATTTTGCCACTTACTAGCCAAATATGAGATCATGCCAAACCCAAGAATCCCTCTTTACTATCCTGTTATGGGCACCTAAAATCTTCTCTTCTACACCTAGAGTTTTCTCACCACTCATTGCAGCTGTTAACACGGAGGTGACCAGGCCAATCCCAGGGTGTGAGTCAGGGGAGGTGATTGTGTGTGTTCTTTTCCACTGTATCCTGCACAGAGTAGTGCTAAGATGAATGAATATTCAATAACTCCTAGTTACGAGAGGAATTAAAACCCCCAGAGTGAACTTAAAGTGCTCTTCTGCTCCTACTTAAAATTTTGGGCATACCATTTTTTCCTCTGGTCCTATGCAGTAGCCAGGATTATTTTTATCCCCACTTTTTTGTGTTTGTAATGGTATATGCCATTCTGGTAGGCTGAAAATACCCATTAGATGAGGTATTTTCTGTTTGTCACTTGCCTACTTCACACGTAGTATCTCAAGGAAGTAGCTACATTTTCCACAAACTTCTTTAGTTAAACATGATATTTTGGTAAAGTAAAAAAAAAAAATGGTGTCAGGGTTCTATCCCAGCCACCCTTTCAGACCCTTTCACGCCGAATCAGTACAGCTGCACCAAGAAGTACACAGTACAAACCTTAGTTCACAGATCTCTCTGTGTGTGAAGCAGTGTTGGATTTCAGGAAAGAGAAAGCTCTCTATCCTCTCTTGTGTAAAGGGAGACTCCCTGGATGAATGCATGGAGTCTTAGAGAATCCTAAGTTGAGAGAATGCTGAGGTTCAAGAGTATGGGAAAATCAAAGTAGTTTTTTCTGTCTCTGTGTCTCTCTTCTGGGATCGGATGGCCACTTGCTTCACTCTGAACTGAAGTTTCCTCTACACGGACCTTTAGGTCTCTATGACTTCAGCTTACACAGGACTGTGTTACAATAATGCTAGTTCATATTCCATGTGGCTTCATAGCTCTGGAGCCAGCATGTGACAGGCTCAGCCTCCCTGTTTTCCATAGAATCCACACCCTCAAAAAATAAGAATTTGGTCACCTCAGCAAAGTGGGTGTTCTAAAAGATTTAGTAAAAAAATAAATAAATAATCATGGGCATGCATGAAACACATAACACCTTTCTTCTTTTTTCAAGTCATTCCATAGCAGATTTTCAAATCTGCATTATTTCTGCTTGGCTTCAGATGGTTTTCTTCCAGTCTAGTGCTGCGTTCTTTCCACACCCCTCCCACTGACTACAGTGAGTCGATGCTTTCATGACCGCTGTGCTCTTGAATTGATTGCTTTCTTACAGAAGCACACAATTCTAAGGTTCTAATCTCTTCTGTTTGTAATTTTAATGCAAACTCTTCTCGTTATTCGGGATTTAAATTCCAACTCTACTTCCTCAATGTTCATGTTACTCATGTCACTTGTGATATGAGTCTGTATTTAATTCCAGCCCCTTGCCAATTTTTTACTTAAAAATAAAAGGTGTCCTTTTAGTCTTTTTACTTAATCTCTTAGATACTCTTATATAGTCCCCCTTGTGACCCAGAGCCTTGAAAGCCATGAAATTAAAATGCCTGGGGTCCAGGACAAAACTAACTGGTCCTATGGTCAAACTAATTACTCTGTTCACATAGGTAGTATATTAACTAGACAAAAGATGACCTCAAATTAACAGTGGAAACTTGAATACAATGCTGGAGAATACCACCTGAGTTAGCTTTCTGTCACTGTGACAAAATACCTGACATGAACAATTTGAAAGGAGGAAAAATTTGTTTTTGCCCACTATCTCTGAGGTTTCAGTTCATGGTGCAGAGCACTTGGTAGAACAGAGCTGCTCACTTTATAGCAAACAGGAAGCAAAGTAAAGGGCAAGGGACAAGATGTACCCTTTCAGGGTTTGTCCCCTGTAAGTTGCCTCCTTTAGCTGGGCTCTCCCCTCTACATTTTCCACTATCTCCCAATTGTCCACTCACTTTCGAACCCATCAGGGGATTCATCCATTGATGAGATCCGAGCCCTTTGATTCTATCACTTTCTTTTTTTTTAATTGCTTTTATTTTTTAAATACACGACAGCAGAATGCATCACAATTCTTATTACACAAATAGAACACAATTTTTCATATCTCTGTTTGTATATAAAATATGCTCACACCAATTCATGTCTTCATACATGTAAAGCTGCTTTTTCCTTTTTTTTGAATGCTATAATTCAATCTATATTAAGAAAAATCTGGATTACAGAGGTAACTTTCATCCTCTTAAATCAATAACTTATCATTATTTTTTTTTGTTGGTCGTTCAAAACATTACATAGTTCTTGATATATCATATTTCACAGTTTGATTCAAGTGGGTTATGAACTCCCATTTTTACCCCGTATACAGATTGCTGAATCACATCATTTACACTTCCATTGATCTACACATTGCCATTCTAGTGTCTGTTGTATTCTGCTGCCTTTCCTATCCTCTACTATCCCCCCTCCCCTCCCCTCCCCTCCCTTCTTCTCTCTCTACCCCCTCTACTGTAAATCATTTCTTCCACTTGTATTATTCTTCCCTTACCCCTCACTTCCTCTTGTATGTAATTTTGTATAACCCTGAGGATCACCTTCCATTTCCATACAATTTCCCTTCTCTCTCCCTTTCCCTCCCACCTCTCATCCCTGTTAATGTTAATCTTCTTCTCATGCTCTTCGTCCCTACTCTGTCCTTAGTTACTCCCCTTATATCAAAGCAGACATTTGGCATTTGTTTTTTAGGGATTGGCTAGCTTCACTTAGCATAATCTGCTCTAATGCCATCCATTTCCCTTCAAATTCTATGATTTTGTCATTTTTTAATGCAGAGTAATACTCCATTGTGTATAAATGCCACATTTTTTTTTATCCATTCGTCTACTGAAGGGCATCTAGGTTGGTTCCACAATCTTGCTATCGTGAATTGTGCTGCTATGAACATCGATGTAGCAGTGTCCCTGTAGCATGCTCTTATTAGGTCTTTAGGGAATAGACCAAGAAGGGGAATAGCTGGGTCAAATGGTGGTTCCATTCCCAGCTTTCCAAGAAATCTCCATACTGCTTTCCAAATTGGCTGCACCAATTTGCAGTCCCACCAACAATGAACAAGTGTACCCTTTTCCCCACATCCTCGCCAGCACTTGTTGTTGTTTGACTTCGTAAAGGCTGCCAATCTTACTGGAGTGAGATGATATCTTAGGGTGGTTTTGATTTGCATTTCTCTGACTGCTAGCGATGTTGAGCATTTTTTCATGTACTTGTTGATTGATTGTGTGTCCTCCTCTGAGAAGTGTCTGTTCAGGTCCTTGGCCCATTTGCTGATTGGGTTATTTGTTATCTTATTGTCTAATTTTTTGAGTTCTTTGTATATTCTGGATATTAGGGCTCTATCTGAAGTGTGAGGAGTAAAGATTTGTTCCCAGGATGTAGGCTCCCTATTTACCTCTCTTATTGTTTCTTTTGCTGAGAAAAAAACTTTTTAGTTTGAGTAAGTCCCATTTGTTGATTCTAGTTATTAACTCTTGCGCTATGGGTGTCCTATTGAGGAATTTGGAGCCCGACCCCACAGTATGTAGATCATAGCCTACTTTTTCTTCTATCAGATGCCGTGTCTCTGATTTGATATCAAGCTCCTTGATCCATTTTGAGTTAACTTTTGTGCATGGCGAGAGAAAGGGATTCAGTTTCATTTTGATGCAAATGGATTTCCAGTTTTCCCAGCACCATTTGTTGAAGATGCTATCCTTCCTCCATTACATGCTTTTAGCCCCTTTATCAAATATAAGATAGTTGTAGTTTTGTGGATTGGTTTCTGTGTCCTCTATTCCATACCATTGGTCCACTTGCCTGTTTTGGTACCAGTACCATGCTGTTTTTGTTACTATTGCTCTGTAGTATAGTTTGAAGTCTGGTATCACTATACCGCCTGATTCACACTTCCTGCTTAGCATTGTTTTTGCTATTCTGGGTCTTTTATTTTTCCATATGAATTTCATGATTGCTTTATCTATTTCTACAAGAAATGCCGTTGGGATTTTGATTGGCATTGCATTAAACCTATAGAGAACTTTTGGTAATATCGCCATTTTGATGATGTTAGTTCTGCCTATCCATGAACAGGGTATATTTTTCCATCTTCTAAGATCTTCTTCTTTATCTCTCTTTAGGGTTCTGTAGTTTTCATTGTATAAGTCTTTCACCTCTTTTGTTAGGTTGATTCCCAAGTATTTTATTTTTTTTGAGGATATTGTGAATGGAGTGTTTTTCCTCATTTCCATTTCAGGGGATTTGTCGCTGATATACAGGAATGCCTTTGATTTATGCGTGTTGATTTTATATCCTGCCACTTTGCTGAATTCATTTATTAGCTCTAATAGTTTCTTTGTAGACCCTTTTGGGTCTGTTAGGTATAGAATCATGTCATCTGCAAATAGTGATAATTTAAGTTCTTCTTTTCCTATTTTTATGCCTTTAATTTCTTTCGTCTGTCTAATTGCTCTGGCCAGTGTTTCGAGAACTATGTTGAAGAGAAGTGGTGAGAGAGGGCATCCCTGTCTTGTTCCAGATTTTAGAGATCCGAGCCCTTTGATTCTATCACTTTCCAAACCTCTTCACATTGCTGCATTGCGGACCATATGCCTTCAACACATGAGCTTTGGGGAACATTTTATATCTAAACCATAACACCCCCTAGTATATCCTTAGAATATGCCTTTTAAATTTTCTCTTTTTTCAATATAATTGTTCTTTTGAACATAATATTGTATTGAAGTACAATTTTCACATTCACAAAAGAGGATGACATATCTCCTATAGAAACCGGTAAGTTTACAATGATTCTTCCTCTTCTTGAAACTCCGAGGTACAAAAAGCTCCTTTTAAATTTTCTAATCATGCCTATACTATTTTGAATGTTCACTCAAGTATGAAAAGTAATTTTGGCACTGGACACAGTGGCACACGTCTGTACTCCTCAGTTACCAGAAAGACTGAGGCAAGGAGGATCACAAGTTCATTCTGGGCACCTTAATGAGACCATGTCCCAAAATTTAAAAAAAATAATAATTAAATGCGGATGCAGCTCAGTTGTAGAGGGTCCTGGGTTCAGTCCCCAGCACAACAAAAATAATAATAACAACAATAACAAAAATTTTGGCATAACAAAATCTAGGCAGCACTTGAAAACTTTACAGGATTTTTCTTATTACTTTTCTGCTCCTACAAAGCCTTATTGCATTAAATGAGAAAGAGGATTGTAGTAAGTTGATGGAATCACTTTTAATTAAATGGTTTATTTTAAAAACAATGTTTCATTCAAAAATTTAAGACAGAAGAAATCCTTTTTTCTCTCTTTGTTTCACACACACAACAACAACAACAACAACTGCCCTAGCTGGTTGGCTTTGTTCCTTTAGAAGCAGTGAAAGGAAGATGAGGGATCAGATTCTATGCTTCCTAGATCCGGTGTGTTAGTCATCAGATACAGAGTATAAAACCCTGGCTTTACAAGTGATCATTATGTTGTTATATATTCTAATGAGACCCATTCCCCTCAGGCCACCTAAAACTCTAGTATATTTGGGGTGTTGAACTATTTAACTGTAATTATTACAATTAAAACCTTATAAAATGCATCTAGTAAAACAGATTCAATGCTTCCACTTAGTCTGGTTTAAGAAAAATCGTTATAAGGAACATTGCTCTTTCCCAAACAGAATTAAAATTTAAGGATTTGCAAGGAGTAGGAGGTGGAGGGATAAGAATAATAGGGAAGCAAAGATTTGCCATAAAACCTTTCGTGAAATGTTTTTTTATTTTCATGCTTAACAAATGAAGCCTTCATCATCTTTGCTTCTGGGAACAGTTTCAAGCCCAAGAAACACAACTGGAAACCTGCCCCGCTGCAGCCCAGCCCCTGTTAGTAATTCCAACTGGATCCAAATTGAGTGTCTCCCTTCCAAATTCTCTGAAGAAAAAAAAAAAACCTCATGATAAGAGATGAATCCTAGCCAGTGCAACCTGGAGAATATATGTCCTCCTTTACTAGGTTTCTCAGGTAGCTGAGGGTACACTCTCTACTTCTTTGAGCTCTCTTACCAGACTGCAGCTCTGACCCCAGCCATCAGGTTCTCCACCCATTCACCATCCAAAACAAAAATAATCATAATCACCATTCCCTGGAGTTCAAAAAAACTCCTGAACATTTATAGTGTTTCGAACCTATTACAAAGTTCTGTATACACAATTCCTGTCTTCAAGGAGTTTACCATCTTCTAAGGACTCATAGACTTTAAGCTATTTCCTAAGCACAGACTTATTTATTTTGTTGAAGAATTGTTTAGGAGCTCCTGCCCAGCATTTTCATGGTCCTTTATTGTTTGGAATTTACAGATGATAAGACGTGGAGAAAGAACTACAATTTAAGGTAATAGGGGTAGGTGTTGTAGAAGTAGTAGTAGATTTAATTGTCCCCAAAGCAGGAAATAATTTGGAAACTGCTTTTGTGTAAGGTAAAGCTGAGTAATACAAGGGAAAGAAATTTGAATGAATTAGGAGCAATGCCATCTGGGAAGGATACATTGTCTATTCCTTGAGATTAAAAAAAAAAAAAAGCTTTTAACATGTATTATTGACCCTTTTTTTTTTTGTCTTTAGAAGTAAAATAAGTATGCAGATGACTTAGAGTCTGAGTTTCCTAATTTTTAAAATTTGAGGCAATTGAAAACTGTGAGCTCACTCAGGTAGAGAGAATGATGTGGGCAAAGTCATTTAATTCATGAATAAAGGAACTGGAATTTATTAAGCACTTTGCTTACTCAAAGCATGTCAAACATTGTGGACAGGTAAAAACAAAACAAAAAAACAGAAAACCAGATCCCTTTATTCATGTTAAATTTTTTTTTTTTGGTACATTTTCCCAAGCTGTATTCTGAGAAAAACTCTAAGAACTGTTTTGCTTATTAGATATGTTAAGGAATACTCCTTTCTGGAAATTGGCAATATGCCTTAGCATATCAATGATTCTGAGATATCTCACAGTAAAGAAACTGGTATAGTTTGTTTTTCTCTTCAGCATAGTTTAGAAAACACTAGTTTATAGTTCATTGAAGAGAGAACATACATGCACATACATGACTGTAAAATGGGAATAGCAACAGCCATCCTACACCCATCTCATAGTTTCTCATGAGGATTCAACAAAATGAAATGTATAAAAGTACCTTTCACAAGAGGCATACAAAAGATGCTCAATAAATGTAAATTAAATTTGAAGAGAGAATAATAAACATTACAAAGAATAATATAAGAGAAAAGATCAACAACAATTACACAAATTTGTCAAGAACTTATTTATACCAGGAACTGGGTTATCTCCCCCCACCCCCATATGCATACATGCACACGCACGTGCGCACACACACACACACACACACACTTTTTGTCAGCTTTTTCACCGCTGAGACAAAAAGACCTGACAAGAACAATTGTAGAAGAGGAAAAGTTTACTTTGGGTTTTACAGTTTCAGAGGTTTCAGTCCATAGACAGCAGGCTCCATTCCTTGGGGCTCAAGGTAGGGTCAGGACATCATGGTGGAAGAGTGTGGTAGAGAGAAGCAGCTCACATGGTGGTCAGGAAGCAGAGAGAGCCTCCAATCACCAAATACAAAATATATACTTCAAAGCCATGTCCCCAGTGCCCACCTCCTACAGCCACACCCTACCAGCCTTCAGTTACCACTCAGTTAATAATATCATCAGGAGAGTCACTGATTGGGTAAGAATCTTACAACCCAATCGTTTCTCCTCTGAACCTTCTTGTATTGTCTCACATGTGAGGTTTTAGGGGATACTTCACATACAAACCATAACATATATATATATATATATATATATATATATATACACACACACACACACACTTATAAGCGTGTGTGTATATATATGTTATGGTTTGGTAATGTATATAAATGTATATATATGGCATATATACATATATTATGGTATACATACACACATATAAGGTTTTATATATAAAACCTTGCTTAATACTTATAGTAACCTTAAGAAATATAGGTATTATTACTTTCGGCAGGTCATACAAAGGGTAAGAGTCAGATGCAGAATTAAAATCCAATTTGGGGCTGGGGAGGTGGCTCGAGCGGTAACGCGCTTGCCTGGCATGTGCAGGGCGCTGGGTTCGATCCTCAGCACCACATAAAAAAATAAAGATGTTGTGTCCACTAAAAAAAAAATATTAAAAAATTCTCTCTCTCTCTCTCTCTCTCTCTCTCTCTCTCTCTCTCTCTCTCCCTCTCTCTCTCTCTCTTTAAAAAACAACAACAACAACAACCCAGATTTGGATAATTCTGAGTCTGTACTTCCTTTCCACAAACTAGGAGTGGTCTAGGGATTCAGAAGAAGAAAGGAGAGGATGCTTGCATCTTTCTTTATTCACCGCACTTAAGAGGACAAGAACAGGGAGTTGTAGTCAACAGAGATACATAGTGGTGTTCAAACCATTAAGCCATTGCCTAGGGGTCTTGATGTACCTTTGTGAGATTTGTGTTGGTCTCTAGATTCAGACCAGCTGCCCCTGGAGCTCCTCTGACTGCTGGGCTGACTTGACGTGGAATCCTAGCTGTTCTCCTATCTGGTAACTGAGCCACCGTGGAGCATTCAGTAAAGCCTTAATGTGCAGTACTGGTAGAGCTGGAGTTCTGAGGTGTTTTTCCAGGAATGTTGACAGAAATTTAACTGTAGTTCTGTGTGAGAGTGTGCCGTGAGACGTAAGTGCTTTTGTGGATGGACAGTTGTCACAGAAGCATTGATTAAACATTCCATTCTTTCCTCGTGAATTTGTCATGTCCTTACTGTCCTATAACAATTTTCCTTATGAGTCTATTTCTGGGCTCTCTATTCTGTTCTCTTCCATTGATCTATTTTCAAAGTCAATTCACATTGCTTAAATTACATACCTGGTAAAGTAATTCCCCCATATTATCTTTCTTCCTTTCAGAAACATATTAGCTATTTTTTAACTTGCACCAGTTCATATGAATTTTAAAGTGAGTGTTTAAAAAAAAAATTAGCAATAGAACCCTTTTTCCAAAAATATTTTGTAGCTCGCCAGCACACACTCTACTTGACATGAGATGGAGTTTCAGGAGATGACCTTTCAGTCTTTCAAGCCCTGAAATCTTCCCTCTCTGAAACCCTGCCACTGAACTTCTAAGGTGCCACTCAGCACAGGAGGCAGAAGCTTTGAGTCAGTGAATGAGGAATGGTGGGAGTTTCCAGTCCTCAAAGGGAACACATCAGGGAAGATGTTAGGCCAGGTATGGGAGATACATGTTAACACAGCCCATTTTAAGAGTTTTTCCCATGTGCCATTCTTGACCTATGATCAATTGGAAAAAAAACACTACATTATCTAAGTAATTCTCTACATTTTGTTCACAGGAAAGGATAATATTGTCTTAATTATGACCCATTTAAGGAAATGGAGAAAATTTGGTCTCCCACGTAGGTAAAGAATTCCTCTGAGATAGCAAATAACTAGAAGACTGGATATTGTCCTTGGAGTAGTACAATAGTAGACCTTTTAAACTGTAAAAAATCTCTTAGATCATGGTCCATCCCTATCAGGGGAATATTACTGCACAAACAAGATGAGCACCAGTTAAAAGGTAATTTCCTGAAATAGTCTCATGTGTAACAAATTGAAAATCCACAGTCCTTCAACAAAGATTTTTTTTTCATTTACTTTATCTTTTAAAATTGTTTCACTCTTCACTTCCCTAACAGATGTTACAAATTTCAGAAACAGACAAGGATCTTTGGACTTAAATGAAAATTGATCCACTTAAAAATGTAAAATCCAGTACAAAATGTTTAGAACACAGTAAGTGGTGTCAGGACAGAGCATACCTCTGACTTTGAGGATTTCCTCTCTATACTATTCACATGATGTAAATCTGGCAAACACTGCCCCAAATGTGATGAATTACATTTTTACAACCTTTTCTTTTTTAAACAAAATGGCCCGTATGTTTTCAGCATATGAAAATAGGATGCCAATATTGATAAGAGTTGGCAAATGATTGTGTGCTTAAGGAAGTGCTGTCGGTACAAAAAGGATGTGGCAGGGCTCTGCAGGAGCCACATTTTCACTCCACCTTTTTCCAGAACATGAATTCTTTTTACTCCATCTTTCTCCATTCTAACTCTATTGCCTGGACATAAGATTTTGCTGGGTATTTAGAAGAAAGCCTTATCAAACACATGCTCATTCATTTACTCATTCTTTGGATATTGTTGAACGCCTTTTATGTTCCAAATACTTGTGAAAAGATAGCCATAGTCTTCCCTGGAGTGTAATATTCATAGGGAATGATAAGTGGGTAAGAAAGTGGGGGAAAGCTTGGTGAATGTCATGATCAGAGGCATTTAAGGAGCATCATCAGGGGATCCAAACTAACCTTGGGGTCAAGAAAGCCTACCAGAGGAAGTGCTGTTTAAATTCAACTTGAAGGATAAGTGGAGATTTTCCAGGTACACAAAAGAGGGAAATATGGTCAAATGTTCATAACAGAAAGAACAGGCTTTCGGGCACAGAGACAAGCACATGCAGAGGTGCTGCAGCAGGTGGGAACACATGAGTTTTGAGGTAACAGATATATGAGAAAAAAAAATAATCTTTTTGAAATAGTCAAGGTCCAGAGTAAAGTGTCTAATCTTATATCAACATTTGTACTCATTCCAAGGGATGGTCTTCCCTAAATTTGATCAAATAATAAATGGGACAAGATGCAGACAAACAAACATTATTGGGACCTGAGCCCATTCGTATGAAATAAAGAACAATAAGAAGAATGTGCTGGTGCCTTCAACTTTGTGTCTCTACCCCTTCCACTGAGGAACTCCCAGCCCTGTCCAAGCATCTTCCACATGCATCACCTCACCACACTGGAAATCGACGCTCTTGGTGTTGAGGCTTAAAGGATGAGAGGTAGATAAAATGATGGTCAAGGATCCAAGTCAAACTTAGCTGTGATCTCTCTTGGGCAGTTGCTATGGCTTGAATTTACAGAGGCTATTGGTATTTTAGAGCTCATGAGCCTACCCTACGTTTTTACTCAAAACGAGAACCCACTTGTGTTTTCATTCAGCAACTATTTATCGAGAGGCTGCATATACTCGGCTGACTAAAGTATCATTCTGCTTTTTTGGACACTCCGTCTGATAGGAGAGGAGGAGATTGATAAGTCAACAAATCCTAAAAGTACATTTCAGACAGTGCTTAAAACCATTACTGTTTGCCATCTCCCGAGGGCTATTTAACCTCTCTGAACCTCAGTTCCCTCATCTATACACTGGGTATAACAACAGCATTTCCTTAAAACAACTCTGGTTTAAGATTCATGAAATTGTCTGTGTACAATGCTTCTTATGATGTCTAGAACATTGTCATCCCACAAAAAAATATTAGCTGGGGTTTGTTGTGTGTTGTTTTTTATGGTGATTATCAGTGGCTCTGACAGTCTTCAACAGAGCATTACATGAACAGCAAGAGGACGTGACAAATTTGACCCAGGCAAAGGCTTCCCAAGGTGGTATCAGAACTTGGAATGGTGGGCTGAGTAAGAGGTGAGCAGGAGAAGCAGAAGATATGCATTCTAGGCCTCCAGAATGACAGGGCTGTGAAAATACAGAACTATTCAGGGAAGTTCTGTAAGGTAAATGGGCGAGACCCCCAAATAAATTATCCTTAGACACAGGCTGGAGAGGCCTATTTGCCACGGGGAATGATCTCATTTTACTCTGCAGTCAACCAGAAGCCAGAGAGGTAGGTAGCCAGAGTGCGTCTTCGAATTATCTCTTGGAGTTCTACCCACCATCAACCTACTCAAAGACAGCTCTTAGCATCATGGATTCATGTCCCTGCATCTGGAAGGTATAAAAAATAGTGTAGGAAAATAGAGAAATTATTTAATAATAACAGTGAGCATTTGTATGAAATTTGGCTAATTACAAAGAGGTTGTACATGCAAGATCTTTTTTTTTTTTTTTAATCTGTGATATCCCTCTGATTGGGCATTGCTAAGATCTCCAGTTCATATAAAGGAAAACAGGCACAGAGAGGTTAAGCGGCTTTTATAAGATTGCATAATTAGGAAGCAATGGGAGTTGGGTCGTAAACCCAGCTTCTTACTCCAAGACACAGACACTTGGCAGACATAATCTGCACTCTTAACAGCTCTTTCATTGTCAACCTAAAATGTTTTTCCCTGGAAGAAAATACTTAACTGTCTATTAAAAATATATATCTTCCTCCTCACTCTTTTACTTCCCTAAAATACTGCTGAAATCTCCTTTAACCAGCATTTCCCTAGTCTTTACCTCAGCTATTTTGTGCCTTTGATATCTGAGCTTTCCATTTTTATGATCATCCTATATCTTAACTTTCTCCAGTCCTAGACAACTGAGAGAGTTTGCAGTTTAATTAATCTGTCACTTTGCTGCAGGAGACGTATCAATTTTAAAGATGATTCTGGCCTTGGTCAGCAAAACTTGGCTCTTGTTCACAACCTCTTGATAGAAGCACCTAATCTTAATCACCTGACTCTCTCCCCAGCATCCACACTTTCTCCCTGTGCTTTCTTACCTTCTTCCCTGCTCAGAGTTTATCAACTTTGCTGTTTGCTCTAAGCCTAAAATGCTTGTAATACGAATGGACTTGTATAAGAAAAAACCACCAGATAGGAGGAAAGGTTTGGGGATTAATAGACACTCTGCATGTTGCAGGGCTTCTTATGAGAACTTACGGAGTCTGTCTACATTTCCTTAATAGCCCCATAGATCCTGCTCCCGCAGATGGGACATCACACGGAGCAGTGTGGTCCTGCCACACTCCATAACATGACCCCACATTCTGCATGGGTCCTCTCACTGGCTGAGTGGTCCAGGGTTCATTATGGAGGGCCTTGCCAACTGCTCATGCCTGGCTACTGGGAAGCCTACAAAGCTTTGATGTATGTGAAAACTGTGCTGCAAGGACAAGGAGGTGCATTGGGAATTAGTATAAGAGAACGGAGTTCCTCCAGGGGCCTCAAGACTATCCAGCAACAAAATATGCAAATAATGACTTCATCATATGCCAGCAGTGCCATCCATAGCCCATCCCCTCGTACATGTCCCCATCTTGACTGCAGATCAGGAGGAGAAGCAATGTGGCTAAACTTCCTGATTGATAAGGGTCAGCATGTTTAGCCAGTGGCAGTTGACCAAATGTCCATGGTACTGGTACCAAAACAGGCAGGTGGACCAATGGTACAGAATACAGGACACAGAGACCAATCCACAAAATTACAACTTTCTTATATTTGATAAAGGGGCTAAAAGCATGCAACGGAGGAAGGATAGCATCTTCAACAAATGGTGCTGGGAAAACTGGAAATCCATATGCAACAAAATGAAGCTGAACCCCTTTCTCTCGACGTGCACAAAAGTTAACTCAAAATGGATCAAAGAGCTTGATATCAAATCAGAGACTCTGTGCCTGATAGAAGAAAAAGTTGGCTCCGATCTACATATTGTGGGGTCAGGCTCCAAATTCCTTAATAGGATGCCCATAGCCCAAGAGTTAATAACAAGAATAAACAAATGGGACTTACTTAAACTAAAAAGTTTTTTATCAGCAAGAGAAACAATAAGAGAGGTAAATAGAGAGCCTACATCCTGGGAACAAATTTTTACCCCTCACACTTCAGATAGAGCCCTAATATCCAGAATATACAAAGAACTCAAAAAATTAGACAATGAGATAACAAATAACCCAATCAACAAATGGGCCAAGGACCTGAACAGACACTTCTCAGAGGAGGACACACAATCAATCAACAAGTACATGAAAAAATTCTCACCATCTCTAGCAGTCAGAGAAATGCAAATCAAAATCACACTAAGATACCATCTTACTCCAGTAAGATTGGCAGCCATTATGAAGTCAAACAACAATAAGTGCTGGCGAGGATGTGGGGAAAAGGGTACACTTGTACACTGCTGGTGGGACTGCAAATTGGTGCGGCCAATTTGGAAAGCAGTTTGGAGATTCCTGGGAAATCTGGGAATGGAACCACCATTTGACCCTACTATTGCCCTTCTCGAACTATTCCCTGAAGACCTTAAAAGAGCATGCTATAGGGATACTGCCACATCGATGTTCATAGCAGCACAATTCACAATAGCTAGACTGTGGAACCAACCCAGATGCCCTTCAATAGATGAATGGATAAAAAAAATGTGGCATTTATACACCATGGAATATTACGCAGCACTAAAAAATGACAAAATCACGGAATTTGCAGGGAAATGGATGGCACTAGAGCAGATTATGCTTAGTGAACAAATACCAAATGTCTTCTTTGATATAATGAGAGCAACTATGAACAGAGTAGGGAGGAAGAGCAGGAAGAAAAGATTAACTTTAAACAGAGACATGAGATGGGAGGGAAAGGGAGAGAAAAGGGAAATTGCATGGAAATGAAGGGAGACCCTCATTGCTATACAAAATTACATATAAGAGGTTGTGAGGAGAATGGGAAAATAAACAAGGAGAGAAATGAATTACAGTAGATGGGGTAGAGAGAGAAGATGTGAGGGAAGGGGAGGGGGATAGTAGGGGATAGGAAAGGCAGCAGAATACAACAGTTACTAATAGGGCATTATGTAAAATTGTGGATGTGTAACTGACGTGATTCTGCAATCTGCACTTGGGGTAAAATTGGGAGTTCATAACCCACTTCAATCTAATGTATGAAATATGATATGTCAAGAGCTTTGTAATGTTGTGAACAACCAATTAAAAAAAATAAAAAAAAATATAAAAAATGTGGCATTTATACACAATGGAGTATTACGCAGCACTAAAAAGTGACAAAATCATGGAATTTGCAGGGAAATGGATGGCGTTAGAGCAGATTATGCTAAGCGAAGCTAGCCAATCCTTAAAAAACAAATGCCAAATGTCTTCTTTGATATAAAGAGAGCAACTAAGAACAGAACAGGGAGGAAGAGCATGAGGAAAAGATTAACATTAAACAGAGACGAGTGGGGGGAGAGAAAGGGAGAGAGAAGGGAAATCGTATGGAAATGGTAGGAAACCCTCAATGTTACATAAAATTACATATAAGAGGTTGTGAGGGGAAAGGGCGGGGGAAACAAGGGAGAGAATTGAACAACAGCAGATGAGGTAGAGAGGGAAGATGGGAGGGGAGGGGAGGGGGGATAGTAGGGGATAGGAAAGGTAGCAGAATACAACAGTCACTAATATGCCATTATGTAAAAATGTGAGTGTGTAACCGAGGTGATTCTGCAATCTGTATTTGGGGTAAAAATGGGAGTTCATAACCCACTTGAGTCAAATGTATGAAAGATGATATGTCATGAGCTTTGTAATGTTTTGAACAACCAATAAAAAAAAATGTCCCACCAAGGATAGTTTATTCTGGCCACCCTCTGCAGAGGTGCCCAGTCCTATGCTAAGGGGTCTTCTAGAACTTCATGCCCCTGACCTTCTTCTTCACTGATCCATACTCAGCTCTCCCTCCTGTCAGTCTCAGGGAGTGCCTACAATCCTTCTCCAGATGCAGGATCTTTAGTAATCCTTTTCTCTAATATGACAACTGCCTGGTTCTATTTAAACACAAAGATGCCATCATCACTCACTTTTAAGGTTAAGCCCAATGACTACGTGTCTATTCCATTGGCTTATGTGCTCCAACATCCTTATAGTCGTAACTACCTCAAATTATTAAAAGCCTTACTAAGTGGCGGGATGCTTCCTCAAATGTTCTTTTATCTGATCCTGATGAGACTGCAGCCTCATTCTAGGCAATATTGGACACATATTATTAGTCTCATTTTACACTTGAGCAAATAGGTTCAGAGAGGTTAAATTATCTGTCCAAGGTCACACAACTAGTAAGTGGCAGAGCTGACACTCAATCCTTCCAATGCCAGAATTCTTTCCTCTGCAGAGATTCAGGGGAACAAACAGCCAGGGACAGTAAGGGCAAACTAAATCCAACAACTGTCACATATGCTTATAGGGCCAAGTGACCCTTTTAAAATCAGCTCTCCAGCATCTTTCTCTACCCTCCCCACTAGGCGAAAGACTAATCCTTCTAAAAGCCCTCTGCTCTCTGCTTGCTACCTTAATCCCCAAGATCCCATCTGTTATGTCTCTGGACACAGATACACATGGCCCATTTAACTGCAGAGATTCAGGGCAGAATGAAAAAGGCAGAAAACTGGGACAAATTTCCCTGATTATAACAGGGCAGGCATTGGGGTTTCAGACAGATTCAGGACAGGGGCTAGCAATAGAGATCACTGTGGCAGACAGAATACAGAAACAGATATGTGATTAGCGAAATGAGATTCTACAGTTTCTTCAGGGTGCCCTGAGCCGTGGATTGAAACAGGAATGGAGTAACAGGAACAGTGATAGAGATCCAGGAAAACAGGCAGGTGCCAGGCCTAGGCAAGCTGGACAGCAGATGACAAGGGCTCAGAAGCACAATTCAATGCCTGGGGTGGTAAGAGCAAGGCATCTCCTCCTCTCCTAGAGGGCTCCACCTACAAACACATGACAAGGATTTTTCCAACCAGAACCAGGTTCAAGGTGCAAATTTGGTCTCTGGAACAAAGGCAGAAACTTGTTTTTAGAACCACAGACTTGGTTCAAGGACATACCTGAAGCCCAGCTTAAAAGGGCCTGTGAACAAGCAGGACCTAGCATCCCTCTGTTCCTGGCATTAATCTACCAATCTGTATTAATCAGAATTGAGGAGGTTATGCAGCAGTACAAATAACATCAAAACCTCAGTGGCTAAAACAGTAAGATTTATTTCTTACTCTGTATGTTCACAATGGGAGCAGGAGGTTCTGCACATTTTAGTCATTCTTGGACTAGGAGTGACAAAGCAGCCACCACTCAGCATTGCTAGTTGCTGTACCTTAGCAAAAAAAAAAAAAAAAGGATTTCTTAAGAATCTCATATAAACAAATAAAGTCTTAGCTGGAGGGTGATATGTGATATGCATTTCTTCAGTTACAATTCATTGTCCACAGTTAATCACAAGTCCCCAGCCACCCACAGGAGACCAGGAAGTACAGTCTTGCCCTAGACCTGATGAACAGACTTGCAAACATTCAGTGAGGCTTTTTTGGATTGGGTTCACAATGGATTTTATCTTCAACCTTATGTAGGGACTGAAGGTGTCAGTAATAGAAATCCAAACTCATCAATTTCTATTTGTTTAAATTATATTTATTGGGTTTAGCGTTGTGTGGGGCCATGCTGATGGCTGTGGGTACAATGGTAACCAGTTACAGTCCTTCCTTCAAAGAATTCTCAATCTAGTGGAGTCAAGGACAAATTTACACATGAGCTTCAATAAGGAGTAGCCTGAGTTCCATGGAAGTTTGTTAGAGAGGTGATTGGTGCGGATCTTGGGGTAAGGAGATGGATTTAAAGAAGTCTTCCTCATTTACCTATAACTCTGCATAATGCACACACCATAAAAGAAAATGGGAGTAAATCAAGAATCTCTGGCATTAGAGGGTGTCCCCAGGTCCCTCTATCCATGTAGCATAATTGTTCCTTCTGAAACCAAACTTGAAAGAGGACTGTCTGGTATTTCTACAAACGTCTAACTAATTTTTTTGGTGACTTGAAGGTAATCCAATTTAAAAGAGAGTGGCAGCAAATATATTTCTCCCTTAACCTCTGCCACTGAGACCTAAAATTCCTGTTTGATTCACTTTTTGTGGTTAATATATAAAATATGCCTGTGAAATTGCAGACATTGTCTGAAAGGTGGCCTACAGTAAATCCCTGCCACTATACTTCACAGTAGTTCATCCATTTAACTTGAGTCACCTAGCATCTAAATGTGATCTGTGGACCAGCAGCAACAGAATCACATGGCAGCTTATTAGAAATTCAGTGCCCCAGCTGCCCCGCTTGCCCAACACCTATCGAAAAGGACTCTGCCTTAGTAACAAGATCCCAAAGTGATTCATATGCACATTAAAGTTTGAAAAGTACTGACCAAGCTGAGAGTAAGAGAAATAGGCTATATGACAGATAATTTTTAATATAAAAAAAGATCTTTATAAATCTGAGTCATGCAGTCCTAATGGAGAAGGCAAGTATGAATTAGACTTCAGAAGTGAACAGAACAAGAATTCACCATCCTGTGCAGAAGAGAGTTGCTTAGAGAAAGGCAACTGATGAACACAGTGGAGTGGAGGAGAGAGTAAGAAAAGGGAGGTCTGAAGGCACATTTTGCCTTTTACCCACGTTTGCCTAGGTGTGGTCTTGAAATCTTTGGCTGTTGCTAGATTTCAGAGGTGAAGTAAGGATTTGGGAGGATCCTTCCCAGCTAGCTCTTCCTTTCTCTCTGCAAAAATCTGTGAGTGTGAAGCTGTTCCACCTATATTATTCCCCTCACTGACTTGTACCTCCAACACTAGCCGTGCACCAAGTGGGAGTCCATTGACTGAAAAGCTCCCCACTGTCTCAGGAAATAGTACTTAACAACTAAATAGCAGAAGCTTCACTCAGAGGGACAACTAGAGTCTGAGCTTTTCAGTCATTAGTGTGGAGTAAAATTTATAAACTAGCAGCTGGATGTTTTTGAAAAAAAAAAGTTTACTATTTAAAATGAGCTGCCTTATACCATCATACTGTTCCATTGCTAGGGTTGTCTAAACTTGACCTGTTCCTTCAGCTAGACTGTTTCCAGTAGCTTTTCAATTTACTATTCATTGCTAGATGTCTGGTTCTACATATATATTATTATTAGCTGCCGAAATAGCTATAATAGGCAATTTAAGTTTATATTTATAGAGCTCAGAAATTATGTTACCTTAGCCCAAAGAAAATCTGATATGCCCCGGAGTTCGATCTGAAGTGAGTGAATGGCTGATTCTTTCCATAACATTTTTCCATAATGTGGCTATAACTGTATTTTATTCAAAAAACTTGTCTGTGATTTTTGGAGTTCATTCAGGAGGCATGTCTACACAGAGGACCTCAAACTGAAGCTAATAGCTCCCTTTTGCAGGGTGTTAGAGACAAAACCCTGCAGATGTTATGTTTTAAATTTTTGCTATGATCAGGATGATAACTGAAGACTATCACTGGCATTATTATAACTTTACTAGTCCTATTTATTTGTAACATTATTTTCTATATAAGAAAGATATATATGTATATATGTAAATATATATATATATATATGTGTGTGTGTGTGTGTGTGTGTGTGTATTTGGGTGTTTATATGTGTGTGTGTATATATATGTATATGTGTGTGTGTGTGTGTGTGTGTGTATATATATATATATATATATGTATGTATATATATATATATATATTTAAAGTAAAACCCAATATACTAAATTGTATGTATTATACAATAGATAAACTAAGGGTAATAGTTCACATTAGAAAGTATTATTTGCCATTTTTCCTTTAAATGATTCTCATAAGCCTACAAACCTGTCTCCCATCTTAAAAAATACAAAAAGCCTCCATATACCTATACTCTTGTTACCTCGCCATTTTTCAACTTTCCTTTTTAGCAATGTTTATTGGAAAAGTATCCAAAAATTCAACTCCTCCACACACTTCCTCTCTTCTCACTTTATCTCAGGCCCATTAAAATCACGCTTTTATCTCTAGATTTGCAGTGAAGCTTCTTGTCAAAGCCATCAGCGATGTGCCCCTTGTCCATTCCAGTAGTCATTTCTCAGCTCTCTTCATTCTCGACCTCTCAGTAACACTGAACCCATTAATCACCCATTTCTCCTCAACACACTTTCCTCCCCTGGTTTTCAGGATGCTACTTTTGCTGGTTTCTTCTTTATCTACTAGACTTTTTAAACAATGGAGTATCTGGAGGTCAGTCTTTGGACCTCTTCTTTTCGTCATCTGTACTCACTCCCTAGGTAGTATCATTCAAATTTATAGCTCTACATACCTTTCCTATGCTGAAAACTCCCCAATTTATATTTTTAGCCTGGATCTCTTTCCCATACTCCAGACTCATTTCCAGTTGCCTACTTGATATCTCCACTTGGATATATAATAAGTAACTCAAACTTGATCCAGTTAAATCCCCTGTGTCCAACCTTACCCCAGCCCACTCACCTCAAACAAAAACAAAGCAAAATTTTATATACCATAGTTTCCCCATCTCATAAAATAACTGCATATCCCCATCTTCAGGTCAGAAATCTTGCAGTTGCCCTTGATGTGTTCTTTTCTCTCTCATCCACATTCATTCCATTGGTTAAATTTGTTGGCCTTGCCTTTTGAGTCCTATGGAGTACAGCCACTTCCCACTGCCACCACTGATCCAAACCTCTCCCACCTATCTGTAAATTGTGCTGTAGCCCTCCTTACTAGTCTTCTTTTCCAGTACAAACTATTTACCACATAACTAACTGAGTAAGCTTTAAAACACAAATCTGATCCTGCATTCCTCTGATCAAAATCCTCTAAGGGCTTTTCTTTTTATTCAAATTAAAAGCTACCTTCTGAAAATCACCTACCAGGTCTTACACGGTCATGCCTCTCACCCCACCTCCACACTGTCACCCCAGTCTTTCTTCTTCTTCTGCACCAGCTACATCAGCCTGTGTGCCATGCCTCAGACATACCAAATATGCTCCCACCTCAGACCTCAGGAATTTATGGATTTGCAATTCCTTTAGCTATGTACATATCCCATGTCCCCTGACTTTCTTCAGGTCAAATGCCATCTGAGGTCTTTTCCAATCACCCTACCCGCTCTGACCATATCACAGGCACACTCTATTTCTAGCTCTGTTTTCTTTTTCTTCATATCATTTATCATCAGGTGACATATTATTTGTTAATATGTTTATTGTCTGTTTTCCTACACTAAAATGTTGTCTTTGTGAAGGTCAGAGCTTTGTTTTATTTATTGCTGTTACCCCAGTTACTATTGTAGGCACAGTAGAGACTCAAAATAAACAGAAGGAAGGAAGGAAAGAAGGAGGGGAGAGAGATCTATCTAGGCATGGAGGAGAAGTATGGCAGGCTAATCTCATAATCTTAGAGTATACTTTGGTTTGGGGGTTTTTATTATTTCATTTACATGTAGTTTTTCAGAAATCAGGATTTGCCAAGCAAAAGCACATTTGTTCTTTCAAACGGGATTTGAATTCACCACTTATACTAACTGAGGAACATTGTATAATTTGGTTAACTTTCTAAGCATCATTTTCTGCTTCGATGAATTGGAATACTCTGATCGATCTCAAAAGACATTACAGTAGTTAAACATGGTAATGTCTAAATTGTTTATAAATAGGCCTCACATGTAGCAGGACCTCGATACATGTTGACTATTACCATTATTACTAGTCTCTCCTCAGACATTTAATCTTACTAAATTTTAAAATGCAGTCGAGTATTAGTCTCAGAAATTATAAATTTTACATACTTTCTATGATCACCAGAAAGGATTATAGGAATCATTTGACTAGTTCTTTCTCTTTTTATTAGCTATTTAAGCAAATCATTTTCATAGTTTTAAATTCTGTTCTTCCTAAATTCAAAGAAGTCTTAGCGTTCTAATCTGAAAGCACGCTAAATCAAAAGCTTAGTCTTTAGGATACTAACAGTGTACAGCATATGGGCTTTTCCTCTATTTTCCTAAAGATCATAATTCCATGCAAGTGCAACTGAGGAGGGCATTCTGAGTATTTGTATCTAAATGAACATAAGGGGCCCTCTGTTTCTAAAAGAATTTTATAAAATTTTATCATAGTTAGCTTTCTTCTCCACAATCCCTGTTGCTCCTAGAATGTGAATATCTCTGCTGCACAGGATGGTGCATGCTCCCTTCAAACTTGGGGTGAGATGGGGTGGGGTAGGGTGGTATGCTTCAAGAATATCCACAGGAGGAGGCACGAGAGGCATGGTGCAGGGGTAGGTGGCCTGCATCTGTGCAGGTGGTGATCTGATGATCTGATCACCAGGGAGCTTCCTGCAGCTACCAGGAGCAGGGCAGTGACTCATTGATCTCCAGTGTTCATCTGCTAGTCTGTATCTTCCTGACCCTTCACTGTTTGCTCTCTACTCCCTCTCAACATGAACTACCAACCCACCTTCCCCCATGTACTTGCAGGCAGTATCTGTTCTCACAGTTAGCCAGAAAGCAGTTCCACATTTATAAAATAACTTGGATGCCTTTCATTGAATCAAATAGTTCTGAATCTATCTCCGCGGGGATCCAATCTCAAATACCGAGGCAAGCCCATTATTGAGGCTGGTTTAAATAAAGATTAAAATTTAAAGCAAATGAACTTTAAAATTAACCTGATGAAGTACTTGCAAACAAGCTCAAATACCTTTTCTATGTGTATTTACGTACCCAGGATTTAAACCCAGGTATTAAGTGCAAAGTCCACATTCTTAAGAACTATGCTCTATGCCATATTGCCTGCAGATAATTCACTTTGGTTTATGTCTTCTCTGTGGTGTAAAGAACCCTCCACACATTTTGGCATACACAGTCATCATTAATGTCCCCGTGAATTGCCTTTTCTTTTGCCCTCTTAGCACTTTCATTTTATTGTTCTTTTCTCTTCCACATTTATTGCATTGGTCCAATAGAAAACATGTCAGCAGCTTCATGGTTTTATTTTGCACATTCAATCATAATGAACAAGCAACGACAGTACAGTGTTTACAAAATGCTTTTTTAAAAAAAGACATAATCTCAATTAAAACTCACGGGTACTCTGGAAATTACACATTTTGCCACTTTTACCAATAAGAAAATGAAGGTTCAAAAAAATAGAGCAACTTATCCAATGGCATTTTACTCCTGTATCAAATGCACTTTTGTGCAGTAGATTGCATTGGTTCAGATTTCCAGGTTGAGTGCCTATAGGATAGACTTACTACTGTTTTATAATAAGGGATCTCACTGGGTCGGTTTTGCACTATTTCTTTTTTTGTCATGATAGCAGAACTCTGGAGCCATTTGCCTGAATTGGAATTTTGGCTCCATTGCTTACAAACTAGGTGAATTACTTAACTTATCTAAAAGTCGGTTCTCTATTTCTATCTACTAGGGCCCATCGTAGACTTTTCTTATAGTTGTGAAATGTGATAGTTCATAAAGCATGAGTTATAGTGACTAATGTGTATGTAGTAAGTTCCCAACACATTAATAGCTATTATTGGTGTTTAAGGGTTCATGATTCAAATGAATGATATTTGAATTTCTTTCATATTTGCTTACCCTGTGATTTGGAAATTGATCTAATGTTCTATGCCATCTATACATCTCAACTTATGATTGATTTGGGTCTTTGCTCTGAGGCTTTGATATAAGCCACCACATGTGATCTGCTTAGCTTCCAATGGGAGAAGATTGAGGAGATAAGCAGAACAGTTCAACCCAGATATTGTTTAAAAAGCACATTTGCGTGAGGTGGAGTCAATGTGCCATAGCTACAGAGATACACACAAGCAGTTAGGGTTTATTACTACAGGTCAAGCTGAATCAAAATAATGGGATCCGTTGGTTTGTAAGATGAGCCTGTGACTGTCTCAGACTCTAAAAGCTTTCCTCCTCCAGTCCATCACTACTTTCCTTCCAGTTCAGAATTCACCGAGGTTAGCTTCAAATATGGATCCCAGGAGCTCTGGCTAAAGATATTCATTTCCCAGATGGGATTTCCTCTCAGGCTGCTTTGATCCTAGCCTGAGTCAGTGGGCCTTATGTCATCCTTGTCACATGCATTTGTGCAAAGCGCTTAGTTACCACCTACAAGTAGGTCTTCTTGTTTGAAAAATGCAACTGTCATTTCCACTTCCTCAGTGAACATAACTCGGTTTAAAGACATTACAGCTCTAAAGTGCTGTAATGTCTTTAAAAAGTATTTTATACTTTGTAATTGGATTTCCTGCTTTTGCTTTTATATTGTAGATATGTTGGTTAAATCTACCACTTGAACTGCAAGAGATCTGATCTTACTTAATTCTGGTTAGTGTGAAAAGAGAAGTTAATAGATACACAGAATCCTTAGGGTTATCTCACTTTGTTGTTTGCAAAAAGTAATTTTTGTTATTATAAAAACAATACATTTGTTGTTACATAACCGGCTTCCCTTGGTCATTTTTGTTATTTCCATTAACCCTTACCCCTCACCTCCCAGAAATCTCTCATAACTAATCTGCCCTTTTCACCTGACTTCTTCATTCACAAGCAACATGTTCATCATCAGTGATATTCAATGTTGAAAGAACCTCCAATTCTGCCTAGTAAGATGAATAATACTCCCCTGCATGACCTACTAAGACAGATAAGTGGTGCCCAGGCTAGTAATTAAAAACACACAAGAAAGGGGAGCATAGAATAAAATTGTAATGATATTAGCTAACATTACAACTCTGTAGCCTGTGAAACAGAATTACTTGAAAGATGATTTCTGAAAATGTTTTTATTGCTTTTCAAAACACAGGGACTTGTCAACATAGAAGTTATTTTCAGTAGTGAAGGTATTGTGTGTCCACCCCACAACTAAATTATATCAACTTATTGTGTTGCTTAAGGAAACAAACAGATTTCAAAGGTTTATTCTAGAAAACAGTCTTTAATCAATTTCTGAAGCTGTCTTTGAACATAATCTAGTAAGCAGATGTGAAGTTAACAGCGTATTGTGTTCACAGTCCCTATATCCATTCACAGTCTGCCAGGCTCAGAATAAAAGTCAAGACATGTGCACATAGAAACTCTGTAGATGTTTGTAGCATTTAAAATTAAAATAGTGAGAGGGCCACTGGGGCGTCCCTTCAGACATGGCACAGTGGAGCACAGAGACAGGAAATATGCCAGACTGCCTCTGTAGGAGGCTGCTGAGAACACGTGCAGCAAGGAACAAGGAACCGCTTAATGATTAATCACTGTCAACCTTTGTTCTCGTTAAAGACTTGATTGTTGGACAAGGCTTGTAATGAGGGACTGTTTTGGTGTCTGTTGCTATGAGATTGTGTTCACTGATCCTCAGCTGATGTAAGCCGCTGTTCTCTTTTTGCCCATGAAGAATGAACTTGAGTGAAAGCGTTCTAACAGTGCCTGCTAGTGGTGCTTCGAGAAGAGGCTCTGTATGCTCTGCTTACCAAATGTTAGTCTAGCCCAAAAGAGAGATCAGATGACAAGGAGTTTGGCTTGGCTGAATTTTGGTATATGAAATATTAGCCAAAAAAAGGTCAAGTTTGATAATAAGAGAAGTAGGTACAAGTAGATTTTATGATAATAATGGGATACAGACCCTGCCCATATATACACATACACACAAACACACATACCAAGAAATGCCTTTTCTTTTGGGGGAAGCAAAGATCAGAAATCAAAATGTGAAGTTATTTTACTATTTCTCTTGCTCACTATAAATATAATATTCAATTGTGTTTTGCAAACCAAATTTATAACCACCAAATTATGTATATAGAGTATATCTTGGCATTTCCCTAAAGGATGAGGAAAAAAAAATCCCACTTATTTTGTAACTGATTGCTTGGCTTATCAACTTTTGTATAACACTTTAAATCTTTATTTTATTGCAATAAAATATCAATGGACACTTTAAAAGAGAAAAATATCAATTTTAAATTTAAAGAAATATTATTCTGGGTTGAAATGAGCTTACAAAATTGAAATTCTTGTGAACATTAACACATCATTTTTGTGTGAAATTGCTTTTAAAATATATATTTACATTAATATACTAATATGGACTAACTAAAACTGTTGGTGATATTCTCAGATTGTACCTACTACTCCCTAGCCAACAATCCCAATCTCTCCTTCTTTCTTTTTAACAAATAAAGCCTGTTACAGTGTTTTTAAGATATATCTACATGATGCAACTTTTCTTGTGTTTCAAATCTGTGTATAACTATTTGGTTCAAATTTATGTATTTCTATATATATTCTCTCCTTTATATTCACATTTCCACTTAACTCATCTACAGTAAAATTAGGGAAGTTGAGGAGGGACTGTTTCCACCACAAACTTCCTAAAATTTGGCAGCATCCTGGATCTGTTCTGGTCTACAGGTAACTCCAAATGACTCATTTGATATCAGAAGTGATCTTGCCTTAACCAATAAACTGCCTTTACTAGGTCCCCAAAAGGGACCTGGCAAAGGCCAGTTAATCTGTTCCAATATCTCCCAGTAGATTTGCTCTAAATCTTCACAAACAGGAAAAATCAGTTTTCCATTTAAGTCTCTGAATAGAAATCCAGTTTTCATGGAAAGATATTCATAGAGTATAACCTGTAAACATTTCAATTTTCAGTCTCACTGCTATGTTTAAATGTGTATCCACATGTAATTAAAGATACAGAATACTGGTTTGCTCTGACCACCGTTATCTGTTGATGTTATAAAAGGATAATATAATTAAGAAAAAAATCAGGAGGTTTACAGTGAAAATGGTAACTATAATTGGTTTGGTCATTTAAGACACATTGCAGTTTGCAGTGAGTAGATCATCCCCAAAGCTACCAATTGTTCCTTATTCAGTTCATGCAACCCTTTAAGGAACATCTTTCAATAACCCAAGCCTTTATAAATCTTGGTGGGCCTGATGGTTTTTTTTATCCTTGAACATAGATATTTACATTAAGGAATAATTGACTACTTTATAAGGTTGGACCTTGAACAGATGTTCCTAGACAATATTTCTAAGTAACTGGCCTAAAATCCTGAGGTGGGAGAGACTTATCAAGATAAATCACTCTCTATACAACATTGTAAATTATTATTGTCATTTAAAATAGAAACAGCCTTTCTTTACTATAATAAATGTACGCTGATAAATTATCAACTTTCCTGCCTTCTCTAATAAGTGACTTTATACATCAATGTCCATGCTGTTTTCTTCTACCCTTGAAGACCAATGTGGTAGGAAGTATACCAGTTAGTTCTGCTGATGTTAAATTTGACTGAAAGTTATCCATCATGTACTAATGGCATCCAAAAATTTTATTAAAAATATATAAATTATTGAAATAAACCAAATTATCCAGATCTGTAGTAATTTTCCCACAACTGTGCCCATCTCACTTTCTCCTAGGAGCAGGATCAGATGAAATGCAAAGATTAACACCATGTTGGTCTTTTAAATGATAGCAGGGAATATGGATGAATTGCATATTCATTACTAGAGAAAACCATGAACCCATCTGCCAGGAAAAAAAATAATCAAGGTAGACTTAAAAAAAAGGCATGAAAAAAATTATTGAGGTTTAATTTCAAGGTAAAGGAAAAGGTGCAGCACTGAGGAGCAAAAGGACTGCTTTACATGGAATGACCATCTTCAATATTAAGTAATACATATTCATTTTAAAAGAATTAAATTGCCCTTCCTTCCATGGGATCTTTGCACATTAACACTATATCTATCAATATTAGTTTGTTTTCAAAGAACTCAAATCACTTTAATTAACCCTGAGAATGTTTATTAACATACTACCTTTCTAAAATGGAATACTAGTACTTGCCCGGTATCTTGAAAAGAACAACTTTTTAAAAAGAATGCTATAATCTTGATGGTGTCAGTACACCTGTTTATATAAAAGGAAAGCTGAAAATCAAGCTTGGAAAGCATTAGATAAATATGATGAACTTCAAATAAAAATCTGTTAAGTAAATCAGGTGCCAGGATGAGAGAATCAAACTATATCTTGCTAATACCCAACTACTGTAGTTGATTTAATTAATATTTTTTTCAAGCCAATTATTTGGTAATATATATGAAAAATAAATAGTTGAATGATTTTAAGTTTCCATGATATTCAGTAGCATGGCATTTCAGGTACTTGGCCAGAGTTCTGCCAAGTTTAAGGAGAAGCTTGCAATTTCTGAAATTTTTGTTTTGTTTTGTTTCTTCTGAGCCCAGCTGAATTACAATACTTTCAAATTCTAAAAGGAATCCAATTGGCTCAAATTTAATCACAGTTTCGATTTAAATATTTAGAAATGCTCTGAAGTACACTAAATGAACTGTTATTTGGATCTAGCCAGCAGCTGAAGAGTTGTAGCAGTCCCAAATGTATATCCTTTTAAAAAGTACCACATGGATCTCGACAGCACCAAACAGTGTAAACATTGGTAACTACACAATGTATCACTCTCTCTTCATGCATTCTCTCCTGATCAGCAGTTGGGAACATAAACCACAAATGTTTACCAAATTGAAAAATCACTGGACAGTCAATTTGAGTCAAGGATCTGTTTCCAGT
The DNA here is from genome assembly GCF_964194105.1 of Spermophilus citellus. NCBI lineage: Eukaryota > Metazoa > Chordata > Mammalia > Rodentia > Sciuridae > Spermophilus > Spermophilus citellus. The sequence continues at coordinate 172,989,585 of NC_138183.1, forward strand.
TATAAGTAACAGAATCTTATACAACCAACCTACCCAAATTGCTAAGGAAAGAAAAGGTTAAAAGTTCAAGTATAGCAAACTGTATTGCTGAATTTAAGTTCAAGTTTTTAACTGTAAGTAAAAAGATTTGACAAATAATAATTAATATTCCCAGTTAAGGCATTTTATATATCAAATATTGATATTTGTTATTTTAATGAAAATTTTTATATACATGTTACTTTCTTAATAATATCAAAGTAATTATAAATCAATTACAAATAAAGTTTATCTGATTTTAAATAATTACTTATAGTTTATTTAACAACAAATAATACTAAGTATCTCCTTAATGCTAAGTTTATGTGTGCTAGTGGGAATGTATAGGTGAATAAAACAGTCCATTTTCTTATAATGACCATAGTGTAATAAAAGAAAATATAGAGGTAAATAAATAAGTGACATATTCTAGAACAGATAAATACAAGATATGCTTTGACCCAAGTGATAATTGCACCTATGTTGGACATGTGCCAAGATATACCTATCTTCTTCAGAATTCTCTATATGAATGAATTAATGTATAGTGAAAAGTCAGCTTGTGAACCCAAAGATAGACCAGAAATGCTGGCAAATGAAAAAAAAAAAAAGGTCTTAAAATGGTTGGGCTTTAAACAATTTAAGCTCTCTAGGCCACCTGATATTCCAGACAATGAAAAACAAAGATGAAATGCTGTGTGTGCGTGCGTGTGTGTGTGTGTGTGTGTGTGTGTGTGTGTGTGTGTGTAAGACATCCAAATCTTATTACCCAACAGAATTTTTAAAAGTTCCAGTCATGCTTTTCTAGGTACATCGCCCCAGTAACAGCATACATGGCAATAGTTGGATAAATAATTTGATCAATGTAGATAGAAAGGATGGTTAGACCAAAAAAGTTGACCTTCCTCATTCTTTTCCATAGTAGACTTTTCATTTAAGACTATCATTTTTCTAAAACATTATTTTGGTACTCTGTAGATCAAAATGTGTTTGTATAGTTTGCATAAATAAGATTTGGTAAATAACCTGATTTTCTGGGAATTGATCCAAGTGAAACCTCTACTCTTTTGAAGTTCATCCCTCAGTGATTCTTAAGGAGAATTTAGCTTTTTTGAAGTCTCACTGAAGTATTTAGTGGCTTGCTCCCCTAATCCAAGGGAGACTTCTGGGCTACATTTAACAGAGAACAGATGGCTCCTTTTTAATGTCCTTTGTGGTCGTTATAATAATACATTCAAAAATAGCTAATCATGTCACATTAGAGTAGCTGAGTACATTTGAAGATATTGAGCACAGTTACTTTATTATTGCATCTATATTTCCATGCCTGTTAAACAGCCTACAATAACCAAGATTTTTCTCTCATTTCTCATAAGAGAAAATATGTCAGAATTTATAGGTTAATGCATAGGCTAATAAGTTTTGTATATTTTAGTGCAGAATGGATATTCAAAACATAAGAAATTATCTCTAGCAAAATAGTTTGTAGATTATTTACAGAATCTGGGAAAAATACAGGACCTTTCTAAGGAATCACTTGAGAAAGTTCAGAAGTTATTACCAAAACTATATAGTTCTACACTGTGTCTTCTACATTTATACATATTAATGTGTCCAGAATTCTAATACATTTCCTCAACATTTCCAATCACAAACCTAAGTTCATTTACCTTAATCACTTCAGAAGAAGAGAGCCAATTTGATCCTTCATTCTTTACCCGGAGATGGCTTAATCTATTATTTATTATAGAGATAAAATCTTAGCATGCTATGTGGTTATATTGTATTGAGACTCAATGTAAAAAAAAATGAATCATTTCATCACAGTATTGTGTATTGTTCACTTGATTAAATAGAGGTAGAATTCTAACTATTCTAGTACTAGAATGGAATTTAGAGATTATAATCTAAATTTCATATTTTAAACTTGGTGAAAGTTAGGCCTAAAGAGGTATGAAAGAAGACTACAGCATTAATGAGGTTCATGGGTCACATGAAACAAATTCCTAGAAGAATGTCTGTGTATAAGATAAAAAGAATAAAAATCTTGTGAGAGCAAATAATAGTTTAAAATAAATGCTAACTTTCCTTGAACACTTAGTCCATTTCTGCTATTGTAGCAAAATAAAACAGAAAAGATCATTTATAAGAACAGAACCCTTATTTCTCCTAGTTCTGGAGCCTGAGAAGTCCAAGATCAAGGTCCCAGCCTCAGTGTCTGCTGAGACCTATTTCACCATTGTCTTCTTCTCATGGTGGCATCCTAACATGGCAGAGGGTAGAAGGAAAAATAGGATGTAAATTACCCCTGCAAGACATTTTATAAGCACACTAATTCCATTCATAATTCCTCATGGCTTATCACCTGCTAAAGGCCCTAACTCAATACCACCATGATGGGGATTAAGTTTCAAAGTAAACTTTGGAGAAGGCACCATTATCAACACCATCTTATGAGCCAAAGACTGTGCCACATATTTCACCTACATGGTTTTACTTAAGCCATTCAGAAATTGTTAGAAGGAGGTCTTATTATTTAGCCCTTAATAGATAAGAAAATGAGACAAGAGTTTAAGAAGCTAGAATAAGCCTATGTAGTTTTCATGGAGGTGAAACTCTAAAGTCAAAACAACATATCATTTTGGTTTTTTTATTCCCAAAGGGAAAAAAAAGAAACTTTGTTCTTTCCATTGCATAAGAAGCATGCTTTGGGAATCAATTCTTTCAAGTTTCTGATTTGTTCCATGTATAATTTGGCCATAATTTTGATTTAAGGAGTAATCCTCTAGGAGAGCTTTCCTTCCTTTTGAACTGTGGTATCATTTATCCCTTCTTCATTCTCCATCACTACTTGTTTACTGAATGGCCTTCACCTTTAATGAGAACTGAACATGTTGATAATTATCTCATCCAAAACCATACTACTTTCCAAACACTTCTACAGGAACAGACAATTTTAGGGTATAAAACTGGTCTTTAGCATATACCCGTACTATGTTTTCTCTTTATATTGTATAAATCTTTCACTTTTTACTAATGTTTATCCACTTGAAATGAATGCTTTTGTAAAGAGGAGTTATAGGCCCTAGAGAAAAGAATAAGTCATTAATATAAACACAATTTATAGAATGAACTCAATGAAAGATAAAATTATCATGAAATACAATTTTCCAGCCTTATTTTAATTGATGGAAGCAGTGGTAATAATGCTTAGTCACTACTAAATTTAAGTGACTGAGAACATCTTTGAATAGTTACTACTTATTGGTTTATTGCTGGGACTGTTGTAAACTACATCCTACCCTCAGTACATGATGAACAGAAATTATACATTATTTATCTCTAAATACACACATGATGTCCAGCAAATGTCAGATTCGAGTAAGCAGGGACTGTTAATATTTATTCTGAGTTCATTGCATACCAAACAACACTATACTAAGTACTTCATTTATTGTAGGCTATTTGTTCTTAAAAACCACCCCTGGAGGTATCATTATCCCCATACAATGTGGAAAAAAGCTGAGTTGGAATTTACACCCCGGTATGTCTGATCCTAGAACTTACTTTTCTTTCTTTTTTTTTTTTTTTTGTGTGTGTGAAGTTTCTTTTTTTTTTTTATTGGTTGTTCAAAACATTACAAAGCTCATGACATATCATCTTCCATACATTTGATTCAAGTGGGTTATGAACTCCCATTTTTTACCCCAAATACAAGTTGCAGAATCACATCGGTTACACATCCACATTTTTACATAATACCATATTAATGACTGTTGTATTTTGCTACCTTTCCTATCCCCTACTATCCCCCCTCCCCTTCCCTCTCATTTTCCCTCTCTACCCCATCTGCTGTTGTTTAATTCTCTCCCTTGTTTTGTTTTTTTTTGTTTTTTTGTTGCCGCCAACCTGCTCAAATTGCTTTTAGAACAGAGGGATATTTTGCCTATTACCTTGTTTGATTAAGCCAAGTCACCTTTGATATATTTTGCATTTTAAACACATGCATGTAAAAAAAAAAGACACATTTCTTAACTTCTATTTCCTCATCCTTAAAATGTGAATAATAATCAAAAGAGAATTAGTATAGAGATTAAATCAGATAATAAATGCCAAGCCTTCAACATATGGCCTGTCACCATGACTTTCAAGAAATGATAACTATTAGGAATGGGACTCCTTCTGTGCATCTTCTTGCCTTGCAACAGATACATGGTCATTGTAGTTGTCCACTCATGATCTCCATCATCTCCCACTAGCCCTTCCTGAAATGTCCTTTGTGCCAAGGGCCCCTCCAAGGTGGCATACCCATTTCAAAAACATTGGCTTTAAACCGATTTCAACTTTGCCTCTTTTTCTTTGGTTTTCCAGTTGCCTTTGAAAACAGGCAGCATTTTCACCCCATATGCCTCAAAACAGGAAGTTCTGTCCCCCTTTTCTGCTTCTGCTGGAAAATGTGGATAGTTTCAAGCTGACAGTGCGGTATAGAGGATGTACTCCAGGGAATGCCATTTCATGACTTTCATAAACACTAACCTTTAATGAGTAGGGGTGGTGTTTTCAGCCTGAGGACTATGTACAGTCTGTAGATGTTTAGAGACTTTGTAAACTCCCTGAAATTGTTAGACAAAATCCCTAGTCATCTCTGTGTTTATGGGAATGAGAGGAGAGCAGAATCCACAGCTTGGTGATGTCCTCAGAAGGCACTGTGATGCATAGAAAGGTTTGAAACCACTGTTCCAGGGGCAGAAAGCTGAAGCCAACTTACAAAGCAGAAAGTTCAGGCCTGCCACAAAAAGCCCTTCTAAAGTTGAAGAATTTCTCTTTTAAGACCAATTTCTCATTCCTTCCCCTGAGTTACCAAACTCTTGCCACTCCACCCTGACCCACTGACGTTTTGTTCCTGGCTGTTCTCCTACCCCAGTGCTGCTTCCTCACTCATGGAACTGGTCTCTGTGCCAACCCATAATAAGTGTCCACCCCAGAGGCTAAGAATAGATGCAGTGTCCTGGTGACTTGAAAATTAAGTAACATCTGAAGGATGAACTCTATAGTGACCACAAAACTCATTCTAATCATTTAACCAAACAGATTATAAACATACAATCAGAATTTCCTTGCTGAGCAAGTGAAAAAAAAAAAAAGCCCTATTAGGTAGAGGAAAAAAGCTAAGCTACTGTTCATAATGGTAAAGGACCAAGAAAAAATATGAAAGCAAATACATTCTTCTGTTTATCCACACTCCACCTTTCAGCATCTCCTTAACCTGACCCCTCACTCCTACAGATCCTGTTCTATCAGACAAGCTACATACACTTCTTTCAAGCAAATATTTTTTTTCTGTTTATTTCTCCTTGATGCATTTTCTTAGATTTGGATATATGTTCTTCACATTTCAGTGTGTGTGACCTTGTGCATGTCAATTCCTTAACCTTTCTGGGTAATCAGTACAATGAAGTTGGGTGAAGGATCTCTAAGTTGCCTTTCAGTCTCCTTTACCTATAGTAGCTGCAGGAACGGATGGCCATTGCAAACAGATCTCATAAGTATTTCTTATTCCCAATTTGCCGGTTATTTCCAAGAATTTCTAGGTACTTTCTATAAGGTATATGTTTTTAATTTACTATGAAAGACAAAAATATCTAGCATTCCCTGGGCAATATAGCTAAATAGAACAAGGGTCAGCTAACATTTCCTGTAAAGGGCCAGATAGTAAACACCTTATGCTTTGTGAGTGATTAAGGTATCTGTCACAACTCTTTCACCTCTGTTGTTGGAGTGTGAGACCAGCCAGGGATAATATGTAAATGGGTGTGAACCTCTGTGCCCCAGTAAAATTTTATTTACCGAAAAAAGGTGGCAGGGGGATTTGGCACATCCTGTCATTGTCTGCTGACCCTTGAAATAGGAGATTGGCAGACCTGGCAACCGGAGGACAGGAGTGTCTTATCCCTTCAGTCCTTCTGTTTGCAGGCTGTTTCCTGGAGGGTTTCCTGATGAATTGTTTTGTTGTCATCATTATTGTTGTTGCCATTGTTGTGGTGTCAGACAAGGAATGTTCAATTATTTTAGCCACCCACAGCTACCTCACTCTCCATGCCACAAGCAAAGAAAGAAGTGAGTAGGCCTGCCAGCTTGGAGGGAAGGCAACAGTTAAGGCAGCTTGTTTCTCAGGCCAGAGATAAGTAAATGGCTTTATCAGCAGACAGCTCAGAAGATGAATAGCCTGGAGGAACAATTGAGCAGTTAGTTCCTTGAGACAGGGAAAGAAGAGGAAAAGAGGGAAAGAAAGAAGAGAGGGGGGAAAAAAAGATTGATTGAACAGCAAACCAGTATGTGAGGTCCACTGTACAGACTTGCCCAGCTGGGTACTTTATCTTGAATTTGTTTTGCAAATTGCAGATGCCTTGCTCTGGAAGCCAAGAAAAAGAAAGGGCAGTCATCCCACGCCAAAATCTCAAAAACCCACATTATTTCATTTTTGTGGGAGGAAAAATCATTAAATATCCAACTTCTAAATAAGTTAAGAGAAATGGACACTTTATCCAGATACCTAGAATGACACAAATATTTTTTAAAATTTTTTAATAGTGAGAGAACAATACCTGCCCTATAACTTTGATTCCTTTGTGAAAGTTACTGTGTCACTCTTCATCCCACAAAACTGCTTTAGCATCGAAATTGACTGAATTCAGTAAGTCCTAATGTTTCAATATACTTCAGTGATACAGTGGATGTTTTTGTTTGCTGCTTTAAGAGACGTGTAACTGCACTTCATTTTACCTTTTGGTGAAATCAGCCCTGATTGATGGATCCCTTGTATTGCCTTACAATGAAAGAAAGAGGTAATCCCAGAATTTTATTAGTTAACATTTTTTAAAAAGATCTCACACATATTGACCATGATTTGCAGAGACATTTTGTGGAATTACGACCCAGTGGCCAGCCTCTGTTTGCTACTGAGATTTACAAGATTTTCTTTATACATACCATTTCTTTAAATATTTATGCTAGAAATGTTCAATTAGATGCCAGCTGGTTAGGCTGGAGGAGTAGGATTTTTTCTTATTTTTAAAATTTCGACTTTTTTCAAAAGTTCTTCAAATTATCTTTGGCGAAATGCAATTACAGGGAAGATAAGAGTTGCCATTATGAATTCAAATGTCCCCTAATTTTCTAGGAGGTTTAAAGATAGTTTGCAACTCATTGGGTTAAAAGTACTTCCTGTGGTGACCCATGAACAAAATGTTAAACCAACGAAGTAACAAACTTGGGAAGGGATGCTTTTGACACATTTACAATACTTTAAAACCCACATGCCAAGTTATAAAATTGTTTGATTGTCTCCAGCTAAAAGGTTTAGTTATCACATAGATGATTTTCCAGATGGTCTACTAATATCTGTAACAGCATTCTGGGAAATAAATTGCCTATCAGTAGTACAGTTACAAAACTTAAAAGTGAGCCTGGCCTGGAGGCACATGCCTGCAATCCCAACTACCCAGGAGGCTGAGGCAGGAGGATCTCAAGTTCAAGGTCAGCCTGGCCAACTTAGGAGACCCTGTCTCAAAAACAAACAAAACAAAAAGAAAAACAAACATCAAAAGCTTAGGCAAGCAGCAGCAGGATTTTCTAGTAGTCACATACTTTGGTGCTGTGGTACATCACTGTCCACAATTCAGAGTATGATAATTTTTTTCTCCTTGGAGGTGAAAGCCTTGTAAGACCAAATTATCTTGATTTCTCTAGTACCTAACAAAATTTCTGGCACATATGTTACAGTCAGTCGATACATGTTTGTTTGTTTATTTGTTTAAGAAATGCATGGAATTCATTGTGTGCAAAGATCCATATTTAGCATTTTCTTCATTCATATGCTATTAATAACAATAGCAAAATGCTGAAGAGCATTTCAAATAATATACCAAGAATTTTTCTGTAATATAAGAAGCTGAATGATTAGGAATGTGATAAAGGGGACTGTTGCTTTTGAATTTGAACTAGACTAGATAGACAGACAGGTTGACAATAGACAAGTTGGTGGATAGGATAGATGGATAGATGGGCAAGTGGATGAATGGTCAGAGAGAGGCTTTGTCTAGTGTCTGTATAGAGTTTGAATCCATAGTTATTTAGAATGTAGTGACTCCATCAAGAATATCCAGGTTCTTTTTAAATGATAGACTAGGATGGAGATTTTTAAAAAATATGTACATGAATTTATTGTGAGATATTCATTACTGATTTGGGATAATTTTTAAATATTTTCAGAGTGAAAGAGCATAAATTAGGTAACTAAAAGCTAATAGTGGTTTGAGACAGAGTAGTGAGATGCTGATGAAAGGCCTACAACCTTAGAGACAGAGGATGCTCAAAATTGGACATTAGAGTAAGTGTAGGACCAACTGTGCAGAACCAGAGAAATGCTTAATTGAGATCTCCAACCCTTATTGGTTGGGATGGCATTTGGAAAAACAAATTCATTCCACAAAAAGGTTCTGACTCTGAAACTCATAAAAAATTTTGTTTGTTTCAGATTCATGAAAAGTCATGTTGGTCTGTTTGCTGCTTTATTCTCAAGGCCTAGAAGAATGCATGATGCATAGTAAATGCTCAACAAACATTAGATGAGTGAATGAATGAATAAAAGTAGAGAGAAGTTAAGAATTCTGAAGACAGGTTGATTATTGGTAGAATACAAATGTGTAATTTCATTGGTCTAGCAGTTATGGGCTGGATGAAAACAAAGATCAAGAAACTTGAACCATGTTTAAGCACTGGCATGCTACCCTATCTTAGTGACTTAAAAACATTGTGAAAGGACTCTAAAAATCTCAAAATACATGCACACTCTCTCACATTCATGTGAATCATTATAAATACATATTAAATGTAAATTAATATTAAATCCCAGGAGAATGGGATCAAAACCTAATTTGTAGGTAAATATTAACTACTGCAATTTTATAGTAAAAACAGGAAAAAAAACACAAAATGGAATAGTCATGTGGCTATTACTTGCTGACACATCAGTATTTAACTTGAGTTTCTCTAGAAAATTGTTTTTTTTTTTTACATAAAAGACTACATTAATGGGAATAGTATAAATTTACCCACAATCACACATATACACTGTCATTTATAGGCTAAAGGTGTGCTCTTTTTACCATGACCTTTACATGCCCTTCCAGAGAAAATGTGTTGGGGGAGAAACAGATGATTTCTGTGATCTCAAGTTCTACATGACTGAGTTTAAGGCAAAGATTGAAGCTGAACATGGAAACCAGAGCCAATGCATTGGAGCATATTTTTCTTTCAAAATATTTTATGTACTAAAGTTTGCACAACATCTTGGCAATGACAGTGAGTCTGCGAAGGAGGTGTTTTGTGTTTCACAGCTAACATAAGGGCAAAAAAATGTGATAGCAGCAAAATATTACTTTAATCATTAATTGAAAGAATGTATATAGAAGAGCACAAGGTAGGGTCCATGGACTAGAAGCCACAATTAAAAATCTACAAAACTCCAAAAAGAGCATATATCTCTTATTCTTTCCTTCATACCAGTGAACCTTCACCTCATCACTAGTTTTAAATTTAGAGAACCCTTGGACTCTAGGGAAAGGAGTCCTAGAATATCTTTTAGGATTGTGAAGGAGTGAAACTAAATTTAGCACAGTCCATCTGTTTAATTAGAGAGAGAAAGACACATAGCTACATTTTCTTGGCACATGTGAAAATCTTTTTAAAATCTTAGAGAAGGGTGGTTTCCTGATCTTTCCAGAAATCATTTTGAAGTTCACCAATTTTGCCATTGAAAACTCTGTCCACCTCTTTTCCTTCTCATGGTTTTATTTTTATTTCTAAATACTTTTTTTAAACTCTAGAAAATAGAAAACTTCCTAGCACATAATTGACATTCAGCAAATTTGTCAAATTCATTGATGGGTGCATGAGAAACTAGACTAGGTATTAGGTGATCTGGGTCTTAACCCGAAGGTACTAGTAGGTTTCATACTACCCAGTGAAAATTATTAGGCATCACTTCTTACTATCACAACTTTGGGTGAATATGTATGTATGGTGTGTGGCATATCTTATCTTGCTACATAATTTGTAAGCTATGGATCTTAACTCTACTTAATTACATAGACTGGAGACATAATACAAATGAAGGAGACAGCTGGCTATAATAAATATGAAGTAGAGGAGACTATGGCCAACTAGAGAGCAGAAGGGCCAACCTGTGTTTAAAACATCTGGGGACTCATCAGATCACATCTGCAGTTCAAATATACCTTATAGTATAAGTATAAGCTCTTTCACAAGGACAATGGTCTCTAAAGCATTCTGTAATATAAAAAAATACAAAAACATGTAAATAAGCAAATTATTGATAATTGATAAGGAGAATTTATTTAAGATCATGTGTTATTAAGTTTTATGTTCCTGACACTCTTCTAAATTTTACCTGATTTATTTTATGTCATTAATGTAATTACCTTCATTTCACAGTACTTGGTAAATGTATATTGGTTGCTGTATGAAAAAATAATTAGATGTTTAAAAAGAGGCCAATATAACAAAGAACATAGTGTTGGAGTCCTGAGCAGTCCTATAACATAGGTAAAAGAAGCTCACCCCCAAAGACAGCCCATTTTTTAACATCTCCGTGTAGGAGAATGAAGGTAATTCCCTGACTCCATCAGTGGCTCATAATCATAACCTGCAACTGAATGGAGAGCTCTCCATTTCTAATAAAGCTGACACAGAACAGCTTTCAGCAGTCTGCAAGACCTGTGTCCTTTGCTTCACAAGGAAAAATCAAACAAAAACAGATTATAGCTCCTTTGTGTTGAGTAACATTAACAGTTATGAACAATTATCATTACTGAGTACTTTCTGTGTGCTAGGCATTGGATTATCAACCCTAATTCTTCCAGGAACCCCAAGGAGTTAGTACCATTACTGTTCTTATTTTACAGTTAAGGAAATGCAAACTTACAGAGGTGAATTAACTTCTACCAGACCACACAACTAATAAATGCCACAACCAAGGAGGCCCAGTCTCCAGAGCTCATGCTTTTGTCCATTGTATGGCTGTTCAAAGAAGTCTGAAAAATCTTTTAAATTTCCCTACCTATGTTTGTCAGCCATTTTTTTTAAAAACATGAAATACTCTTTTCAAAGTCTTGTGTAAAACTCCAAATGATGTCACAGAAAAGAGCAGATTCCTATTCTCGTTGAAATAGAGTGTGGAGGGCCAACCCCTGCCTCATATATATTCCCTCTCAGCTTGATTTCTTCTACCACCAATCTTTACACTTCTCTGACTTGCCTCTTTCTCCCAAACACAGGCTCTGCTTCCCTCTCCTTGGTCTGCATGGACTCAAAAGGCTCTACCCTCAATCCTCCATGTATTTCCCCTTCTACTTGTCCTCCAAGACATTCAATTCAAAGATCTTCCTCCACTACCATTCTGTTAGTGATTCTCAAGTGCTGTCTTCCTGTCCATATTCCTAGTGGTCTGTAGACACACAAAATCTTTTCTAAGGGCCATGGTGGATTTAACACTGAAAGAACTGACTGGTTATGGGGATATAAATGTATTAGAGGCTGACTCCTTCAGAGCCTCAGAAGATGTCCTCCAGAGATGGCTTTGATTATTTTGAACAAACTGGTGAGGAGGATCTCCCCCACCCTGTTCCTGCTGTTTGATTTTTCTTCCCAACACATTCCCTTCCACTCTTAAACGCAAGGGTACTCAGCCCTGAGGAAAGAACAGATTGGTTGGTGCAGGCAAGCCAGGGCATCTGCATTATAACCTGATTCTCAAATGGTTACATCAAAGTCTGGGGATCTTTGTGTTTATATAATCTAAAGTGTGCTTCCATAATTTCTCATCTTTATAAACATAAGTGTATTATCCCTTACTTAGGTGATAAATTCTCAAAGGTCAAAACTATGTTTTCTAGTCTTTTTTACCCAGTAGCTCAATCCTAAACACATCATTGGGAATTCATGAGAATACTTGACGGGGTTTGGCTTTCTGCCCTGTGGGGTCCTGAGCTGTCAGTGCCTATGCACTGGAAAATTATTCAAATTAGAATGGCAATTCACCAATATCCATCTTATTTGATATGCAATGTGAGTTTTTAATCAATATTTTTTTTTTATCTTCTGTAGGTTAGGTGTTCTACTGGATAATGCTCTGAGATTCCTGAGTTATTGATGAGGGAGTGAAATTAACAAGTGTCTTAGAAGTGAAATCTTTCCAGGTTTCAAAGTGTTTGAAAAACAGAAGTTCATAGGCCTTCCTGCCCTCGTGTCATAGAAAGCTGGGCAAGGAAGAATGCCGTCTGTCCAAAATGGTCATTAAATTGTTAAATACGCAACTTGGAACATCATTTTGATCTCTGGGTCAGCAATAATACATGCTAACTCTAGGGAAAAGGACATACTTTTTACTCTATGGTGTTTGTTCCTGAGAAATTGAAAGGCTTGCCATATGTTTTATAGTACTTTTTTTTTTCTTTGAGGTTCTACACTTTCTGGAATGTGGAGGCTGCACCATCAGAGTCACATGGGAGCTGATCCAGGGTCCTGATGTCATTAACCTACCTGCTTTGGTTGTTGTGATATGCAGTTATGTCTACATTTCAAAAGAAATTCTCTGATCTCCAACCCATTAAGCATGGTCAATCTTTAACAGGATGAAAAATGTTTGGAATCTAAGCTTGTGATCTTTGTGCTACATTTTTCTTCTTTTAATTCACGGTAGCTTCCCCCTCCTTTCTCTTCTTTAGGATCAACACTCTGTGGTAGGCCAGAACACAGGCCCAAGTCCAAGTCCCAACCCCTGCTCAAATCCAAACACTGGAAGTGGTTACATGAACTCCCAGCAGTCACTGTTGAATCAGCAATTGATGGGAAAGAAACAGACTCTACAGAGGCAGATCATGGAGCAGAAACAGCAGCTTCTTCTCCAGCAGCAGATGCTGGTTGATGCGGTAAAATTTTTTTTGCTAACTTCTAAGGCACATACTTGTTGGTTCAAGAGAAGGAGGTCATTCTTTTCCATTTCTATTTGTTGCCCTTTTCTCTGTGCCGACTTCCGTAACAGCGACAAGGGTGTCCTGGCTGTAAAGGAGGCTAACTATATATGTTTAAAGCATTGCAGGAAAAAAAAAAAAAAAAACTTGACTTTCCAGCTGCTGGACACTTGGAATGCACAGCACCTTGGCTCACTCGCCCTGCCCGGCACAGGAATGCCTAGAATGACTAACATGGGCATTTGAATCAAGCAAAAGAAACCACTGTTGTTCCCCAGCCCCAAGGGGCAGAAATAGTGAATAGAATTTTAATGAACTCATATCCAAACTGATTTTAGAGATAAATGAGTTTTAAAAGCAGTTTAAAAATTCAACATGAAGTTTCAAAACTAAGATCTGGCTTTTAAAACACAGAATCTCAGAATGGAAGATGATTTTTAAGAAAATTAAAAGTATATTTCCTATTTTTGCCCCATTTATATGACCTTTTAAGAAAGGCAAAGTCGTGTTTCTCAAACACTACCTAAGCATAAATCCAACTTCAATATTTATCTGTTTATCCCTCTGTATCCTCAGATGTAAATATAAAATATCTGATCTGATCCCTTCCTCCCTGTCAAAAACACAGCCCCCATCTATAACAGTTTTCATTCTTTGCCTTCAAACTATTTGACCAAATGAAATAAAAAAGGGACAAAGTTATACATCTCCAGAATAAAAGAATTAAGATAGAAAGAAAACAGAAAAATAAGGGATGGAGATATAACTCAGCAGTAGAGTACTTACTTAGAGTATGTGAGGCCATGAATTCAATCCCTAGCACAGCAAAAAAAGAAAAGAGAAAAAATTGCATCAAATAACTTTATATTCAAGGAGCTTTGTAGTAAGAATCAGAAATGCAGAGTGTTGTAAATACCATAATTATTCAGTAAATATTTATTTAAGTGAAAAAACAACAATAAAGAAGAAAGACCCTTTCTGCTCCCAGAAAAGTGTATAGCCCACTGGGATGTCAAATAAATAGGCCATTGGAATCCAGGGATCAAATCCTATGCTGTAAAAACTACTAGAAATGGTTTCTGAGAGGAAGTTATATCTCCTGAAGGTCTGAAGGTACAGTGAGAGAAGGGAGGAAGACTAGGGAGTTGTGCCAGCCCAAAGAAACAGCATATTCAAAGATCCAGAGACAATAAAGGACAATGCATAATACATTGTATAGAATGTGCACAAGGTAGGGAAGTGATGGCAAGAAAGCCAGAGGACAGAGCTTGATAAACCAGAACTTACATTGTCTGAAAAATAATGGAGAGGATTTTACAGACTTTAAACAAGAAGTACTATATTCAGATTTGCATTATAGCTAAGGTATAGACATAGTAAGAGAAAATGTAATGGAGATAAAGATTAAATTCAGCCTAGGAAAATTGAAGATAATCTCCCAGAGAAGATAAATTTTGACTTTGACTTAGAAAGACTATAGCATTCTGCCAGAGAGAGTAGGTAGGGTCTCCCATGCCACGTGGAGGGTGGAGCAAGGAAGAAAAGGTAGAGCCCGGTTATATATTTGTTGTTAGTTTAAAACTTCATTATGAAAGATGTAATGTATAAAGAAAAGTATAAATAATAATATTACGATCACATAAGTTTTTTAAAAATGATAAATGGAATAAGTTGGAAGTCCAGAACATATCAGAAGAAATAATGAGAAATAAATTTATTTGATGATGAATAAGGAGTAGTAAGAAATAAATTTACAGATGACCTTGAGTCCTACCCTGATGTATAAGGTATAGGAGAGCCACTGCCTGGATCACAAAGTGATTCCATTGGTTTTTTCCTATAAATTCTAGTTTTGAAAACTTCGGTCTTCCCATCTGTTTTCTTCCCTTCCTCCTTTTCTTTTATCCTTATAAACTAAAGAGCTTAGAAACAAAAAGCAGGAGAGAAAAGAAAATATTCCATCTAAAATTGAGTTCATTGCAACACAGGTATTTGTATTATTATTATTATTATTTATTTTTATTATTCCCATCAGTACTACTAATCTGATGACATGCAGTGGTTGGATTTCTGGATTTTCATCTCTGACTCAAAGACAAGAAAGTGTGGCATACACATTCCATGAAGATCTAGTCTGTAGATCGGAGCCAACTTTATCTTCTATCAGACGCAGAGTTTCTGATTTGATATCAAGCTCCTTGATCCATTTTGAGTTAACTTTTGTGCATGGCGAGAGAAAGGGATTCAGTTTCATTTTGTTGCATATGGATTTCCAGTTTTCCCAACACCATTTGTTGAAGATGCTATCCTTCCTCCATTGCATGCTTATAGCCCCTTTATCAAATATAAGATAGTTGTAACTTTGTGGGTTAGTCTCTGTGTCCTCTATTTTATAAATTCCTTAATAGGACACCCATAGCACAAGAGTTAACAACTAGAATCAACAAATGGGACTTAATTAAACTTAAAAGTTTTTTTTCAGCAAAAGAAACAATAAGAGAGGTAAATAGGGAGCCTACATCCTGGGAACTAATTTTTACGCCTCACACTTCAGATAGAGCCCTAATATCCAGAGTATACAAAGAACTCAAAAAACTAGACAATAAGATAACAAATAACCCAATCAACAAATGGGCCAAGGACCTGAACAGACACTTCTCAGAGGAGGATATACAATCAATCAACAAGTACATGAAAAAATGCTCTCCATCTCTAGCAGTCAGAGAAATGCAAATCAAAACCACCCTAAGATACCATCTCACTCCAGTAAGATTGGCAGCCACTATGAATTCAAACAACAACAAGTGCTGGCGAGGATGTGGAGAAAAGGGTACACTTATACATTGCTGGTGGGACTGCAAATTGGTGCGGCCAATTTGGAAAGCAGTTTGGAGATTCATGGGAAAGCTGGGAATGGAACCACCATTTGACCCTGCTATTGCCCTTCTCGGACTATTCCCTGAAGACCTTAAAAGAGCATGCTACAGGGACACTGCCACATCGATGTTCATAGCAGCACAATTCACAATAGCTAGACTGTGGAACCAACCCAGATGCCCTTCAATAGACGAATGGATAAAAAAAATGTGGCATCTATACACAATGGAGTACTATGCAGCAATAAAAAATGACAAAATCATAGAATTTTCAGGGAAATGGATGGCATTAGAGCAGATTATGCTTAGTGAAGCTAGCCAAACCCTAAAAAACAGATACCAAATGTCTTCTTTGATATAATGAGAGCAAGTATGAACAGAGCAGGGAGGAAGAGTAGGAAGAAAAGAGTAACATTAAACAGAGACTTGAGATGGGAGGGAAAGGGAGAGAAAAGGGAAATTGCATGGAAATGAAGGGAGACACTCATTGCTAAACAAAATTACATATAAGAGGTTGTGAGGGGAATGGGAAAATAAACAAAGAGAGAAATGAATTACAGTAGATGGGGTAGAGAGAGAAGATGGGAGGGGAGGGGAGGGGGGATAGTAGGGGATAGGAAAGGTAGCAGAATACAACAATTACTAATAGGGCATTATGTAAAATTGTGGATGTGTAACTGACGTGATTCTGCAATCTGTATTTGGGGTAAAATTGGGAGTTCATAACCCATGTCAATCTAATGTATGAAATATGATATGTCAAGAGCTTTGTAATGTTGTGAACAACCAATAAAAAAAAATGTAAAAAAAAAAAAAAAAAAAAAAAAAAAAAAAAAGATCTAGTCTGGCCCTGGCCTCTCACCAAGCCCCCGTTGAGTCACACTGGGACAGGTGCAAAGGGCAGTGGCATAAGCTGTGGGAGATGCATGAGAATGAGGCTGCACCTTTTGTGATTTTTATAAACCATTCACTTTCCCTTTGTTTGAACACCATTGAGGGTGCCTATGCTTTTTAGCATATCCAGGAAGAAACAGTCTTTGATACCACTTTACATTAGCATATGCTTTGTAGTCCTTTGCAGTCAGTTGGCAAGACCAGATAGACACCTAAATTGAGACATTTTCTCATGAAAGTCTGTTACTCTCTGTTCTCCCACCAATGAAGCACAAAGAAATGAGCAATTCCTGTTGCAATGAACATCATCATTACTGACACGTATTGTACACCTACTGTGTGCCAGATACCATGCTGAGTTTTTACAGAATTAAAGGATTATCCTTAAAATAGGAGTATGAGGAAGGTCCTATAATTATACAGATCTCACCTTTTTACAGATGAGGAGACTAAAGCAAGACAGATATGTACATGTATGAATGATTTATATCTTAGGGTTTTGGATAAAAGAAAGTGGCTTGTCCTGAAAAATTAACTGATAAACTAAATTTCATATTACACGGTAGTAACTTCAGGGATGGCCTGTGAGTTTACATTTGCGTAGGATGGGAATGTCATTCTCTTGTAAAATGTAGCTATCTCCATTCAGCATTAGAATCTAGGCTTCATTACCCTTCTGCCCAAAGCAAAGGCATGGCAATTCTAGGTAATATCTGTGCACAAGGCCATTAGGTCTACCTTATTTGTGGGAAGGTGGTTTAAGGAACTCAAGTTTCAGAGAGGTGTATGTTAACCCTTTGAACAACAACAATTGAGCCCTGGGAGTAAAAGAAAGATTTTGGGGAACACATCAAAAATAAAACTAAATCCAGGTTGAAACCTAGTCTACTGTGGAAAATCAAGGGCCTAATTCCCTCTCTCTCTCACACACACACAAATGCACACACGTATGCACGTATGTCCTCTCATCCTTAGTAGAAACACCTAAGTCTGTAAGAAAGATGTTTTTTGGAAAGGAGAAAAATTCAGAAAGTCCTATGCTTGGCTTAAAATTCAAAACTGTCAGTTTACACAATAGTTTACAACAGGGATCCTTGCACATTGCCACATTTGGGTTCGTAGAACATCTCAAGCTGTTTTTTTTAAAAAACATTTAGGTTTTGGGCAAAACCAGAAAAGAGTTTCACCAACCACTTTTCCCCTTAATTTGTAAACCCGTGCTTAAATAAAATGTAATCCATATGTTTCTGATTCATTTACACTTAGCTCATCAGATTTGTGTTTTATATGAGTTACTTGATGTCCAAAAAATACTGTCTTTCAAGTTTCCTTCTTAGAAACAAGAAATGATTTGTTGTTGTCTTAAGGCCCTTTCCCTCACTTTATAGTAGATGTTTTCTACTCAGAAGGTTTGGGATTTGATGGGAAACTGAGAAGCCCATGGTTGAAGTGAGTTCTAATTAGGCAGAGCACATTTGGCTTCCAGTTAATTGACTCATCTATTACAAGGGTTGTTTTTTTTTTTCCTATTTATTAACTTTTCTGTAATTGTAGTGTTCTGTTCTACCTATGCCAATTATTTTTATCTTTGAACATAGAGGTTGCTTTGGAGTATATACAAAATCTGTGAAGCAATTCCAAAAGTTTCCTGATCCACGCTAAGAAAGAAAAAAAGCAGCCCTTGAGTTCCAGAACTGAAACGACATTCAGAGCCAAGTTATTTTGTTCTCTGTTGAACATAAACAAGCTTACAAAATATCAACCTCAGACAGTTACTCTGATACCATGATAAAGTGAGACAAAATAAGGCTACTTCATAATTTTGTCCAAAAACAAACACAAACAAGGTCATTGTGTGACCCACAAAATGCCACACATCTGCCTCCTTTGCTAAATAGATAAATACTTCTTTACTCAGTCATACAGTCAATGTCATTTTCTGACAGCTTTCAATCTAGAAAAAAAAAATTTCCTCTTACTTAGACCCTCCCTAAATCACCCAAAGTCCAAATCGTGTGGTGGGCTCTTTCCAACATGCGCTCCTACTGAGACACCCCTATGGTTCTCCAGGATATATGTTCTCCCTTGCTGGAATGAGGTAACAAACCCAATAGGTTTATTCCTGGTTGTCTTTGACTGAAGGCACTGACAATCTAAAAAAGTCAAGTAATATTTATATCTCTTTACCTCTTATGTTAGTCAGCTTTGACAAAGCTGTCACCAAATACCTGTTGAGAACACTTAAAGGAGATTCCAGAGGTTTAGTTGATAGTCGGCTGAGTCCATTGCTCTAGGGCCAAGGTGAGGCAGAACTTTTTTGCAGGAGGGTGTGGCAAAGTAGTGCTTCTCACTTCAAGGCAGCCAGGAAATGGAGGGGGTGCAGCTACAGGGAAAGTGAACCCTTCTAGGACACCTCCCTAGTGACCCATCTCACCTAGTGACCCACCTACACCCATGACCCAATTGCCTACAGTTACCACTGGGTCAGTCCTTTCAAACTAGGATGGATTGATTAGGTTAGAGCTCCCATTGCCATTTTACCACCCAATATTGGTGCATTAACAAAGGAGCTTTGGGGGGACACCTCAATGCAAACCATAACATGTCCCAAACTCACCTATTCTGAAGATCTATAAGTGGCTGGTTCCAGAAGAAAGAATAGAAGGGAGTTTGACAAAATTCTATGCTATTAGAATGGGGCACTGATAACCAGAATATCAAGGAATTCTTGTATTTTTATATGGTAGGAAAAAGTCTCAAGTTTTGGACTCAGGATTTGGTCTCTCTTGTATACTATGTGACTATTAGCAAGTTACTTAGTCTAACAAAGCTTCCATTTTCTTTCTCTTTTTTTTTTTTTAGCGAGAGTAATCATACTTACCTTGGAAGATTAATTATGAGGGGTCAAAAGAGGGCATATAGTGCCTAATATTTCTTCCTCTTTTGGGTTACCAGATTTGACAAATAAAAATACAGAATTCCATGGTGTTCAGTATTTTATCTGACAATGCTACTCTTAGGTTTTCCAAACTTGTGGCACCTGAGTCATACATAGATATAAAAACATATCAGGCATGCTACGACATAAAACTAGAAATGTTGTCTCAAAACTCACTGAACTTTAGTTATTATTGAAAACTAATTGCAAAATAAAGGAAATGAGAGTAGTTATTACACCCAAAACACATGTTGTATGTTATGGAGAAAAAATGACATTTCCATGCAGAAAGTTTATTGAAATTGAAAAGATTTGTCTCTGAATTAGCACTACTAAATAAGGCCATACTTTATAACTTTTGACTACCAAATTTTTCCTGTATTCTTACCTTTTTCAATAGTACATAGATTTCATAAGTGAAAAAGTAATGATACAAATTAACATGTTTTCTTTTTGTGTTTTCAAGGAGAAAATGGCTCCACAAGATCAGATAAACCGACATTTGACAAGGCCACCCCCAGATTACAAAGACCAAAGAAGAAATGTTGGCAATCTGCAACCAGCTGCTCAGTATTCTGGTAAGTATTTTTTAAAAATAGTAAAAATCATAACTGTGAAAAGAAGAAAACTGTTCAGTTTTGTTGCGACGAACAAAGGTGCAACTTACGCACTCGAGAGGGAGAAATAAAAAATGTCCACATGCTTCTGCCCTTTTCAATGCTTTATTCACTCAAATCACTCAATACAATTCCACTCTATAGGTACTTTTCAAAAAAAAATTTTTAGTCATAGTTGGACATAATACCTTTATTTTATTTGTTTATTTTTATGTGGTGCTGAGGATTGAACCCAGCTCGTCACATATGCTAGGTGAGCGCTCTACCACTGAGCCACAGCCCCAGACCCTCTATAGGTTCTTAATCAAGAAAATGACTATCCTTAATGCTGGGCACTGCAATAGACATAATCAATTCAAAGAAAACAATTCTAAGTTAACTCTAAGCACTGCAAATATCCTTAATTATGACAGACCTATTACAGACATTCCCTCTGCATGCTAAGCTCAAGTGCCAGATCTAAAGCCTCAAGTCTTAGACCTTAAGTCCAGCAGATGCACACTCAGACCATAGTGATCAGGTCAGGAAGCGATGAAGACTTGCCGACTGAGGAGAGGGTCCTCAGAAGAAGTTGCTGTTCTCACCAAGGTCAAGATGTGGCTGTAGAGTTTGAGAGTGATAAGGATGATGCAGAGGACCAGGCAAATGATGAGAAGAGTTGGGATGTTAGTCTAAGTCCTCATCAGGCTCTCTGGCATGTGGGCATCAGTGTCAGCTGGTTGATTCATTTGCTCCATCATTTATGCTAAATGTTGAGGTTACTACTCGTCCTTTCAATCCCTATCAGCTGTTGCCAAGTCTCTCAGTGATGTCTTTCATTCTGGGGTCAGGACATCTGGTCTGCTGGTTTCCACCC
Organism: Spermophilus citellus; assembly: GCF_964194105.1. Taxonomy (NCBI): domain Eukaryota; kingdom Metazoa; phylum Chordata; class Mammalia; order Rodentia; family Sciuridae; genus Spermophilus; species Spermophilus citellus. Next base: position 173,010,836 of record NC_138183.1, read on the forward strand.
TGATCTCTCGCCTCTGCCTTTATCAGGGTGAAGGCAAATGACAATGACTTAACTCTGAGTTTTATCAGGGTTGTGGAAAATACTTATTTTATCAAGCTATGCCCGAAGACAGTATTGGAGGGCTTCATAGGCTTGGCTAGTGGAGACTACAGTTTTATTTTAAAATGTAGTTACTTAGGCGAAGGCCTTCTTAGTTTAGGCCTTCTTTACAAGTTTTCACTATCTCCTCCTTTCCCTGCTATCTATAAGAGAAAGCCACCCTATTTTAGTGCTCTTTCTATAATGTGTAAACTCTGAACTAAGGAGTGACTCAAGGTGATGTTTCTCCTCAAAGCTGTCTTATTCTTTTTACATAATATGTTCAATGATTATTTATCTTAAATTGCTCTTGCATCTAAAATCAGTTTCAGAGGCGGTAAGGTCTTGCAAATTGCTTATAAAGAAGGAGATAATATCCCCCATATGAGTGGATCTAATTCTCTTCTCTTTCTTAGGTGGCTCATCGACGATGAGTTTGAACTCTAACCAGGCTTTGACAAACCCAGTTTCGACACACACAATTTTAACTCCCAATTCCAGCCTCATGTCTACTGCTCATGGAACAAGAATGCCATCATTATCCACAGCAGTTCAGAACATTGGGATGTATGGAAATCTGCCTTGTAATCAGCCTGGCACATATAGTGTCCCTTCAGGAATGAATCAAATGACCCAACAGAGAAATCCAAATCAACTTATAGCCAATCAAAACAACCCTCTGATGTCACGGTCATCTACCTTAGGGCCAAATAACAATAGCAATGTGGCCACTTTTGGAGCTGGATCTGTTAGCAATTCACAACAACTGAGACCAAATTTAACCCACAATATGGCAAGCATGCCAACCCAGAGAACATCCAATGTAATGATCACATCCAACACAACAGCACCAAACTGGGCCTCTCAAGAAGCAACAACCAAACAGCAGGAAGCTCTGAAGTCCACAGGAGTCCGCTTCCCTACAGGAACGCCTGCCGCCTATACTCCAAACCAGTCACTGCAGCAGGCAGTGGGCAGCCAGCAATTCTCCCAGAGGGCAGTGGCTCCTCCTAACCAGTTAACACCAGCTGTGCAAATGAGACCCATGAACCCAATGAACCAAGCATTAAATGGACAAACCATGGGTCCACTCAGGGGTCTGAATCTCAGACCCAATCAGCTAAGCACACAGATTTTGTCTAATTTGAACCAGTCAGGGACAGGGTTGAATCAGTCAAGGACAGGTATAAACCAGCCACCATCCCTGACACCCAACACTTTTCCTTCATCCAACCAAAGTTCCAGGGCTTTTCAAGGAACTGACCATGGCAGTGACTTAGCTTTTGACTTCCTCGGCCCACAGACTGATAACATGGGTCCTGCCCTCAACAGTGATGCTGATTTCATTGATTCGTTATTGAAGACAGAGCCTGGCAATGATGACTGGATGAAAGACATCAATCTTGATGAAATCTTGGGGAACAACTCCTGAAGGAGAAAGGGCAGACAGTTCACAAACTCGAAGCACTAATGGCAGAATTTTACAAGGACGCTGTAAAGGCCAAACTTTTGACGTCCACATGGATTACATGAAGATACTGTGGCTTAAAAACAGAGACTAGCTGTAGTGAACATATTGGTCCAAATTCTTTTTTAAAATCTGAAACCTGAAAGTAAAACATTGGGATCTCTTTTCCCCATCCGAACTCCAGGACATATTTTCCAATTTATCCAAACAGAACTGTGATATTAATGTGTAATTAATTGTGTAAAATAGACCTCCCAAGCTCTTTTTCTCCCTGAAAGAAAAGTAATAGAATTTGTAGCTTGTTTCAACCCTGTGTCACGGGGAGGTACTAGTTCCAAGCAACAAGCAGCAGATTCCTTAATTTACTCTCATAGATATGTGTGGTTTAATTTTCCACTGTCTTTTCATTTAATTTTCCTAAAGCTTGCAGGATAGATTGAAATGTTATAGATTTGTTTGGAGTAACTGAACGGTGTTCTAGGTGAGGGAAAGCCAGAATCTAGAAAACATCCAGCTGATGATAGAATTTCTTCCCTAGATTTGGTCCTCATTTTTGCAATTGTCCCACATATTCTATAATTCAGTGGGATGTTGTATCTAGTAATGAAATAAGAATGAAGGGCTGCATAACTCGATGTTGGTTTCCACAACCATCTGAATCCATTCCCTACCAAGTTTTAGATGCAAATAAGACTTGTCCTAATCATACTGAAATACTGGTGCACACCTGTCTGTATCAGATTTCATTTTTTAAAAAACCGACACTGGACCTTGCCATAAGGAGATTTATTTGGCCAGAAGTAGCCTGAGGTATTATTTATTATGATTGATTCTCACTGGTTTGTTCCCGAGGTGAGTGAAATTGAGCCTGTCTTCCATACTAATTTTGATGACTAGAGAATGGTTTGTAAGAAAAGGAAGTTGGAAATAAAAACTAAGATAAGAAAGTATTGAGTTTTAATTGGAGGTAAAAGAAACAGAAGTAGCAGGTAGGAGTGGGTACAAATCTACTTCATAGAGTTTAGAGGAAAGCATAATTGGAAGAGAAAACATTATTTTAATTGGGGTGAATAGCTAAATAAGATGTAGTATGTTAGTTGTGGCCTATTCATTCTTCTGTCCCTGATGTGATAATTCCTTGCCACATGCTATGGGCCCTTCATATCTAAGTTTTATCCCACAGGGCTGAGTACTATATCAAACAAAGTTTTTATTGAGTAATTTGATCTCAGTACCCATATACAGATGAGCTAAAAGTGGGTAAGATGTGCAGATTTGGGAAGGATGCAAAATATACTAATTACAGAGGAGCAAAGGTTATTGTCAGCATTTTAGTTATACATTCATATTTAAGTATCAAATGTACTTTAATTGAAGTCATTTAAAAACCAAGTCTTTAAATATCTGTTCAAAAAAGAAGACACTTTTTTAAATTGAGTCCTGACATATTGCCCAGGCTGGCCTTGAACTTACGATCCTCCTGCCTCATTCTCCCAAGTAGCTGGGATTATGGATGTGCACCACCATGGCATTGAAAGAACACATTTTGAAAGTTCTGCAAAGCCCTCTCCCAGTCTTTAAAAACGTCTAGAGGCACCCTCCTTCCTTTATAGAATACCAACATCACTGGCTCAGATTTTCTGTGCTAATTTGTAAATATAAATAAATGATTTGTTTTGTAAACTTTTGTAAAGAATATTTTGGTAGAAATACTTAAAACATATACTTTGGGTTATATTTATACATATGTGAAATAAATATACTATCAAAAGGTTATATTTTATACAAAAAGTAAATTGTTACCTTTTGTATGCTAATATGCAAAGTTTTGTACAATAATATGGTTTATTTTTAGCTCTACACTTAAACCATAGGTGGTCAAGTGGGAACCTTTGAAAATTATCAAGAGGCTTGTTAGACAAACTTATATTCTGAAACCTTAATAAGAAAGCATTCCAGGTTTCAATTCTTTCCTTTTTTTCTGCTCTCAAATTCTTTATTAAACCCATAGTTCTTGCGTCTTATTTTATTACTCTACTGTGCACATTGTATTCGTCCTTGTTGCATGTGGTCTACTGTGTGTTTTCTCATTTTATAAAACAGTGTTTCTCCATGCAAAAAGAAAGGAAAAATAATGTACATATGAATGCTTTTATTTCATTGCTCCTCCATGTTTCTGTATATATCTGCCAGCACTTCCCAGTTACACTCTGTGATTCAGTTTATTTTTACCCTAACATAAATAGTATGTTTTGTAGTAGCTATCAAATTTAAGAGATAAAGCAATCAGAATGTTTGGATTTTCTTCTATCTTAATGTGAATTTCATAATTAATGTCTATTTATTCAGCTATTCATTAAAATACAGGATTCTTTGGAACAAATGGTGTAATCTATAGTTTCTGTTTGTTGGCAGCCTATTACCAAAGATGACGCAATTTTCCTGAAAGCTGAGATAATGACAATTTGATAGACATATTTAGTGAGAACCTTAGGATTTACAACTTAAGAGCTGTTGGAATACAATCTTCCATTTGTAGAAATACCAGACTACTTAATTGTTGGCATTGTTTATCATTTTGATATATTATACAAGCAGTAGAAGTAATTTTTCATCCTTTTTTCAAGTTCAAAGACTAGAAAGCAATTTAAGCAAATAATTCATTCTTGGTTTTGTGTTAAGCCCTGAAGATAAATAACTCCGCTCTAAGTGAATGCACTAATATTACCTGCATTACTGTAACTTAACCCATAACTGTAAAGATTTCTACTTGTAAAGTAAATACTTGTATTGTATGTAATTCCATGTGTAAAAAAAATAGTTTTAAAAAATTCAGAGGTGGTTTTCTTGTATGAAGTCATACTTTCCATTCACCAATGATATTGTTACTACATCCCAGAAAATTCTGAGAACTATTAATAGTAATGGATACTTACAGTCAAATTTATTCTGTAGGAAGCTTTTAGTACTAGCTAAATGCTGAGTCATGTCATTTTAATGTTCTTTAATTCACTTAGAAAGTTTGTATTAAAATTTTATCTGCACAGCACCTATTAATTACTGCCTAATTCTCAGGCATTGTGGGGATTTGTCTGACTTGCTTTGTGGCATTTGGTCAGACTGGGCTGAGGGAACACAGGGCCCCCAAACCACAGCCTGCCTGAGCACCTTTACTCAGCCCTTCTTTTTTTTTTTTTTTTTTAAAGAGAGAGTGAGAGAGGAGAGAGAGACAATTTTTAATATTTATTTTTTAGTTCTCGGCGGACACAACATCTTTGTTGGTATGTGGTGCTGAGGATCGAACCCGGGCCGCACGCATGCCAGGCGAGCGCGCTACCGCTTCAGCCACATCCCCAGCCCTACTCAGCCCTTCTTGAGAAGCAAGGAGGCTGAGAGAAATCTGGGCCTCTAGGAAAAGAAGAACCTTTCTGCATTCTCTTCCCCCACTGTTGTATATGTTGGTAGGGTTCCATTGTCCCTTTCCCCTCTGCCAAAATATGTATGCAATTCTCTGTTTTACTAGCATTATTAATGGAATAATAATAAAATTGATATTTTATATACTCCTTGTCCCAAAGAACTTGAAAGATTGGATAGTAAACACATAAAGCCAACACCAACAAAGATAAGTATTATACACCATACATGAAGAGAAAGAAGTATGTAATTCCAAAATTATCTCTGAACCTCAATATGTAGCCAGGGAAAGAATTTGAGAAAGGTGATGGGAGAATAAATGTTAGTACAAAAGAGAGAACAGCTCAAACTCCTTCTACACTATGGTTGCTAAAGGCAGTTCAAATTTTTAATTATTTTATCCACAATTTCCATTTTTTATTTCCATAAGTGTTTTCTCATGGTTTTTTTTTAAATCACTCCAAAAAAGGAGATTTGGGGCTGAACTATCTACATTCCTTTCCAACTCTAGAACTCTGTAATATTTTTTCCCCAAAATTAAGTTAAAAAGTTAACTGAAAAGACTCAACAACATCCTGTTTAAAAATTTAAAAAAAGGCATTAGACCCTCAATATTTCAAAAGCTTCCACTTTGTTGGTGAACTTTATTTAACAAAACTGCCATCTCCTTAAACCATAAATAAGATTTATAAGTGGTCAGAACTGGACTCCTAACAAGTAGAAAGTTAGTAATGCAGATGCCTGCTGCCTAACATCAAGCCCTGAAGATCACAAAGGGGATGTGACATTAAATGCTCATTTTCCTATAAGATCACAGAATCTTACAAAGAAAATATTTGCCTACTGCGGAGGAGAAAACTATAACTTAAGTAGTCAATAAACTCTATTGGGCGTATGTGGATGAAATTTTGTGAGATGTAAATACCTACGTAACATCTTCTTAAGTTCCTCCATTAGGCAAAGTGCATGTTCAGCCCTAGAATCTATTTCATTGGCAGTAATAATATAACTAAAACCCTGTACTATGATAGTTGGGAAACACATTTCTCTTAAATTTTTTAAACCAAATGCTGTTGTCCCTGAGTATATTAATAGAAAGCTTTTGTTTATTTATATAAACAGCATTTTAAATTCCCTTTCACCAAATTTAAGTGCTCTTTAGCTCCAGCATGTGCATGAGTATACAGATGCTTTTTTAATTGTTAAGATACTTTTGGCAAAAGGAAAGAAGGATGGAAGGAAGGGAGGGATAAAGAAGAAGAATATGTAAATGACTACATACATATAGAGAAGCTTCTTATAGGGTTCTTTCAGCAAAAAGAGGGAGGGAGAAATAAAGAAAGGAAGGAAGGAAGGAAGGAAGGAAGGAAGGAAGGAAGGAAGGAAGGAAGGAAGGAAGGAAGGAAGGAAGGAAGGAATGAATCATATCCTAACCACCTGGACTGGCTAACACAACTACTACTCATAGCAGCTGGTTCTGGGTTTAGGCATAGTTGACTCCAGCAGCCCAACAATATCGTCACACCGTGGATCCTTATAATCTCTCATTGTTACTTCCCTATGTCTTGGCTCAGGCATGCATGTCCTCTCATGGTGGCAAAGTGGTTGCTAGAAGCTCTAAACTTACATCCTTACAATTCCAAGTCCAACATAAACATGCAAGAATGATTCCCTTTCAGAAGCTCTAACTTTGCCTCTCACTGACTTTGACTAGTATGTGTCCCTTCAGTGAACATTCACATTGGTCAGTCCTGAGTCAATGCTTATCCCTGTAGGTAGTGGAAGTATTGATATTGACCAAATCATCTGGACTGAGGGTGGGAAAACATATGATTTCACAAAGAAAAAATAATTGCAATTATAAGAAAAAATAGACATAAAATTAAATTTAAAAATGTCTTCTGGCTGCCCTATTTCCATATACACTGTTTTCCCCACAACTTTAATTTCAAAATCTGATAATCCACATGTATTCACCTCCTTCCCAGAAGCAATTCAAACCTTGTCTACTTATTGCATCATCCTATTCCATCACAACTAGATAAAGTAAACTATTTTCTGCCAGGCTAACATGGACCAGCAATCTTAGACAAAAAGATGTAAGCAATGAACACAGAGTTATGAAGTTAGAGTGATACAACAGTAATAATGAGTTCTCTTTGGAAGAGAAACTAATGTGTTAGCTTGCTTTTTGTCACTATAACCAAAATAACCTGACAAGAACAACTTATAGGAGGAAAAGTTTCTTTTCATTCAAGTTTCAGAGCTTTAGTCCATGGTTAGCCAACTCCACTGCTTCTGGGCCCAAGATGAGGCAGAACATCATGGTGGAAGTGGGCATAGTGGAGGAGTATTGCTCTATTCACAGCAGCCAGCAAGCAGAAAGAGAGAGGGGAAGGAAGGGCATGGAACATGCACCCTTCAACAGGCACCCCCCTCCTCTAGTCATGTCCCATCTGCGTACAGTTACCACCCAGTTAGTCCATTCAAACTAGGATGGACCAGTCAGGTTACAGTTCTCATGATCTAATTATTTCATCTCTGAATATTCTTTCATTAACAAAGGAGCTTTTGGGGGACATCTCATATTAAATTATAACAATATATACAGATCACATTCTTATTAACAAGAAGAGTAAAGAATTCTGCTTGAGCATTCAAATTAATGACTGGAGGAGAGTCATTAAAAACTCCTCTCTTTCCTCAGGATGCACACCACTACATTTTCTAGTGGAATCATTTTGTCCTTACTCAGGGAGGATATTATATTGCATGCTTAGAAGTAACCAGAGAATCAGACCTCTCATGTCCCAGTCAAATATCCTACTGGATCCCATCTCTCTCATTTAGTGTGCAATAACTTTAACTTAAAGCAGCAAATTAAACTTTTTAAAAAGAATAAGCTGATCAAGGAAACAAAAACTACTTTAAATATTCCAAAAGTCAAAGAGACTTTAATGCAAGGAATTGGTTACACAGGTGATGGACAAATTGAAAAGTAAAATGGGAGTCATTAAATCTTCCAGGATGAAAAGACAAACAGATAAGGGGTTAGGGTCACTAAGCAGATGCTACAATATTGGCTGACCTGTCTGGTAGGAGCTGGATCCAGTGCGAGATTCAGCTACTAATGGAGATGTCACTAATGCAGAGGGAAAAGAAGAAACACTATCTCCCCCACCCGCACCTAGTCATCTTCCACTCTCCAGTAAATGCATTTCATTTGCTGAACTCAGCTAGAATATAGTCTGGGGGAAGGTGTTGTAAATCAGAGCAGAAAGGAGCTAAGGAATAACCTGCCAATAAACAGGATTATGTCTAGCATAGCAAACTTGCATATTACTGAACTCTCAGCTTTTTTGAATTGCAGACCTAGAGCAAAAGGCATCTTTCTTAGCAAAGACTAATTTTTCTCCTTCTCTGTCTTCAGATACATTAATTTAATGTAAATTTCTCTATTTATTATAGAGGTATCAATTAGGAACCTATTCTGTTGCAAGTATATGAACCTCAACTAATGATGTTTTAAATAGAGAAGGGTTTTTAAAATATTCTATTGACTTTAAGAATCATATGTTTTTCATGAGCTCTTATCTGTAAGATTATGTCATCATGTACAATTGATGTGAAGAAAAAGTATTATGTCATTGTTTAATGCCCGCAGTTTTTCTTTTTTCATTTTTAGTGGTAGGTAGAATAATGGTGTGTCTTACAATCAACAGCATCTTGATTTGATGAAGTGCAGTATTTGTTTGAAGAAACAGGGATTCTACAAGGGCAGTCCCAGCATGGAACAATGATCAAATAATGCTATCAGGTACCCAGACTGTTTTCACCTTTCATCTCTGTCCTGAGGATGTGTAGAAACTTTCTTCCTCATTCTTGTCATTTTCTGGTGACAACACAGTTATCTCTGCCTCATGTTTAAGTTCCAAGCTACAAAATTGAAATGGAAAAATATGGAAGTCCAAATATACTGCTACAGCAAGTCTTTTACTTTTCATTTAGAAAAGGCATCTAATTCAGAGACTTAAGTAAATATACCTCTTTAGTCATGTCCATGTTATGGCCTTTCAGATCTTCATGCAAGGCTGAGTGTCAAGTACTTAGAGTTACAGCTTCTATAGTAGAAGGAGGATGGCAAGGGAGCAGATGGTGAGAAACGACAACAAGTAAAAGTCTAAAAGCAATCATGGTAATGATAAACATACATTTGAGATATTGATTATCTTTGAAGGAATTTAGAGAAATATGATTGGAAAGTATACATAGGATCCTTAATTGTAATTGCATCATGTTATTTTCTAAGTTGGATGAAACTAAGGGTTTTTACATATATATATTTTAGTATATTATTAGGAATGAAAAGAAAGCTAAGTCAAATTATTTGGAATTATCACTAATGGCATTCAGTTGTAAATAAATGAAGAATTGAATCATGATTGATTTGGATTTACAGTATGCAGATGAGATACTCTCCTAGTTGAAATAATTAAAATGATACATTTAATTTTAAAATTTACTAAAAAACTATAGAAATAAGAACCATGTGGCACTGGTATAGATATAAACATACAGACCCATGGATAGAACTAAAAGCCCCAAAATAAAACCTTATGGTTTTTGTCAATTGATTATTGATAAGGTGCCAAGGCAATTCAAGGGAACAAAACAATATTTTAAAAAATGTTTCAGGGATAACTAGATTGTTGTTCACATGCAAAAGAATGAAATTGGACCTCTACCTCACACCATATATAAAGGTGAACTAAAACGCCTGAGTGGGGATGTACACCTGTAATCCCAACTAGTAAGGAGGCAGAGACAGGAGGATTACAATTTTGAGGCCATTCCTAGCAAGTTGGCAATAAATGGTCTCAAAATAAAAATATAAAAAGGACTGGGGGTGTAGCTTGGTGGTTAAGTACCTCTGGATTCAATTCCCAGAAAAAAAATGAAGAAGAAGAAGGAGGAAAAAGAGTAAGCCCATAGAATGGAAGAAAATTTTTACAAATCATATATCTGATAAGAGATAAAAAATGTCTAAATAATCTTACATCTTAACAACAACAAAAGATGATCCAATTGATAAATGGACAAAGTATTTGAAAAGGATTTTCACCAAAAAAGATATACAAATGATCCATAAACAATGAAAATATTAATAGTCACTAGGGAAATAAATATTAAAACCACAATGAGGTACTACTTTACATGCATTGCATAGCTAAAATCAAAAAGACAATTGCAATTGTGTACAAAATGTGGACAAATCCAAACCCTCATACACTGTTGGTGGGAAGGCAAAATGACATGACAACTTTGGAAAAGGATCTAGTAGTTTCTCAAAAACTTAAACATAGAGTTACCATATAAACCAACAATTCTATTCTGAAATATACACCCAAGAAAAATTTAAACATATGCACTACAAACTTCATTATAAATATTCATAGCAGCATTATTCATACTTGCCAAATGGGACAATCCAGTGCCCATCAACTGATGAGTAGTAAACAAAATGTGGTTTATTCTTGTAGAGGAGTATCATTTGGCGTTAAAAAGTGATGAAATACTGTTTCATGCTATAACATAGAAGAAATGTTAAAACACTATAGTCAGTGAAAGCACAAAATCACAAAACACCAATGCTATATGATCGTATTTATAGGAAATGTCCAGAATATGCAAATCCACAGAGGAAATAAAATAAATCAGTAATTATGAGGGTTGTGAGATGGGGTAGAGAATGATTGCTAATGGATGTTTCTTTTAGGGGTGAAGAAAATGTCATAATATTTTATAGTGGTAATGGTTGCACAACTCTGAATATACTAAAAAAATAACAACACTGGATTGTACACTTTAAAAGAGTAAGTTTTATGATAAATGATTTATATCTCAATAAAGTTTCTTTAAAAAGCAAGAACAAAAAGACATTTAAAAGCTAGACCACTGGGCTATCCCCAAAGTAACATAAATGCCACGCCCAGAAATAAAGTAAAATCAAGAATTCTTGTATATTAGCAAATGTCAATGATGGCATTTGTCCTGACATTTTTTATTGAACTCTGAAGACCTTGAACTTGCATTTTGGCAATTGCAGAGCATACATGGGACAGGATATACAGGTTAGAGCCTGTCCAAGATGAGAATTACGATAAAAAGATTCACTATGGAAAGTTGGTACTTTCATCATTAAAGAAAGAAAGCAGGTACTTTAAGATTCCAAGCATAGGGGAAGGGTGAAAATGAAATAAACCCTGCAGTGTCACAAGAGGGTAATTTTCTCCCTTGAAAACACATAATCACAAGATACAATTCACTTGAATTTGAGTTTGCATTCACAAAATGTATGTGTTAAAAGAAACCTAGGTGCAAAATTTAATTTGAAGCATGTTCTCAGGAAACAGAAACAAATATGAGTCCTCTTAGGAGGCTTAAAAAAATCCTACAATGTTTTAAAGAAAGCCAACATCAGAACCATTATAAAAAAAATCATAAAACACATATGCAAACAAAGCATCATGAATGAACACCTATGTAACAAACACACTGCTGAGGAGTCACAAAAGCTTCAGACATTGGAAATAACATGTATGAAAATCTATGTTTAAGAAATTTAAAAAAAAGATTAGGGCTTGGGACTGAAGATGGCGGCAGGAAGTGAGTAAGCCGCTCCGTGCTCCGCGCCACCGCGCCCGCAGTGTATGTAAAGATCATTAAAGGAGATCTGTCGACAAAGACTCAGCACCGTGTCAAGAAAGGGGCTTAGGTGGAGTGAATCCGCCATGACTCCAGCCAAGGTGGAGTGAGTCCATCATGACTTCAGCGCGAGCAGTAAGGCTGCAGCCCCAGCTGCCCGGCTCCCTCGGCCCCTTCTCCTTCTCCTCTCTGCCTTTCCACTTTGCTTCTCCCCAGCCGTCTCTCCTCCCACGCTCAGTCCCTAAATCTAGATTTCAATTTCTTTCCCCCACCCCGCCCGCTCTCCCACGTGTCCGGTACATGGCCCGCGCGGCCCCGAGGCGCTGCCTCCCCTCCCCCAGCCCGCACCCCCTCCCCGGGGGTCCCGAAGGCCACAGCTGGGCCGTTTCCCGCGGAGCACCATAGAGCAGACTCTTCACCACACGAGTGAGCTGCCGAGTTTAAATGGAACAGCTGATAAGATGAGTGACAATTTAAAATCTAAGTGATCCAACATGGCGGCGGACGCGGAGAGATCAAGTCTCTAACCCCTTCAGCTGCGCGAGCATAGGGAGAAGTAAACTGTCAAAATACTGTTCACTCAGGACCACTAGGCACTGTTGAGCTGAAGGGGATCCCGGGCAAACAGTCTGCCCCTCTCAGAACACACCGAGCCCGGACTGGGCTGCATTCTAGTTCTGGTTCGCCTGCTTCTAGTGACTCAGCACTAATGATCCCGCTGAAATAACTAGTCGGCCCACCTGAACTCACAGAGGTAAAAGCCAACTGAACACGATAGTCAGACCCAGGGTATCCCTCTGCTGACAACAGAGGTCCCTTGCACCTGCTACCAGGGGAGTTGCTACCTGAGGGCAAACAAATTTGCTGGGGGTCCTCAGCCGCAAGCCCTACAAACTTAGGGTCTGAGGGAGGCAAACAGAAAGGGTGTGCCCAGGCATCCATGGAAACAGGGCTCCCAGGAGCAGCAGACCCGGCGTGTAGCCAATATTGTGGCGAGCTTCACAGGTGAGCGGGGCCTGGCTTGAGGAACCACAAGAGAAGGCCCTAGGCACTCAGGATTGGAGACCCGCACAGTCTGGGAAGAAGAGCTGAGGAACAGTGATTGGTTCCCACCCATCAAGAAGAGAAGCCTGACCCAGTTCCCACCTACTGGAAGAGAAGTTAATTGAGCTCTATGACTGCATTTATTATTTTATTATTTTTTTAATGATTATTATTGGTATTTTTTTTAATTTTATTTTCACTTTTTGTTGTTGATGTTGTCATCAGAAAAATGGCCATATAAAGAACTCAAGGAACACCATAGACAGATGGAAAGAAACCTTAGATCACATTGAAAATGAATTACATAAACAGATAAAAGAAGAAGTTAAGCATCTTTATCAGGAGATAGAGATTATAAAAAAAAAATCAAACAATAATTCTAGAAATGAAGGAAACGATAAACCAAATTAAAAACTCAATCGAGAGTATCACTAACAGAGTGGAGCAAGTAGAAGCCAGAACGTCAGATAATGAAGACAAAATATGTCATCTTGAAAAGAGTCTAGCCAACTCAGATAGGCTGGTAAAAAATCACGAGAAAAACATCCAAGAGATTTGGGATAACTTAAAAAAACCAAACTTACGAGTCATCGGGATAGAGGAAGGCACAGAGATTCATGCCAAGGGAATGAGTAACCTCCTGAATGAAATAATTACAGAAAACTTTCCAGAAATAAAAAAGGAAACATATACAAATTGTAGATGCATACATGACACCGAGCACACAAAATCACAGTAGACCAACGCCAAGACACATTGTTATGAAGATATCCAATATACAGAACAAAGAGAAAATATTAAAAGCTACAAGAGAAAAGAGGCAGATTACATTTAGGGGTAAACCAATAAGGTTAACAACGGATTTTTCATCACAGACGCTGAAAGCGAGAAGATCCTGGAACAATGTATTTCAAACACTGAAAGACAATGGATGCCAACCAAGAAATCTGTATCCAGCAAAATTAAGCTTCAGATACGACAACGAAATAAAAATCTTTCATGATAAACAAAAGCTAAAAGAATTTGTAGCCAGAAAACCAGCATTGCAAAGCGTCTTGAGCAAAACTCTACACGAGGAAGAAATGAAAAACAATAACCAAAACCATCAGCAGGAAGTGCCTCGGTAAAGACAGAGGACGGGGGGAAATCTAATCATGGAGAAACGAACTAAATTAGAAAAAAAAAAAGAGATAAATAATCAAACATGGCAGGAAGTACAAACCATATATCAATAGTAACTCTAAACGTTAATGGCTTAAACTCTCCAATAAAGCGACATAGGCTGGTAACATGGATTAAAAAAACAAATCCAACAATATGCTGCCTCCAGGAGACACATCTGATTGGAAAAGACATACACAGGCTCAAGGTAAAAGGTTGGGAAAAAATATACCACGCACATGGTCCTCGTAAGCAAGCAGGGATGGCCATCCTCATATCGAATAAAATCGAATTCAAGACTAAGTTAATCAAAAGGGATAAGGAAGGTCATTATATACTGTTAAAAGGAACCATTCACCAACAAGACATAACAATTATCAATATTTATGCACCAAATAATGGCGCTGCGACGTTCATAAAACAAACTCTCCTCAAGTTCAAGAATCAAATAGACCACAACACAATAATCATGGGTGACTTCAACACACCTCTCTCACCATTGGACAGATCCTCCAAACAAAAGTTGAATAAAGAAACTATTGACCTCAATATCACAATCAATAACCTAGACTTAACTGACATATATAGAATATATCAACCATCATCAAGTGGATATACTTTTTTCTCAGCAGCACATGGAACCTTCTCAAAAATAGATCATATATTATGCCATAGGGCAACCCTCAGTAAATATAAAGGGGTAGAGATAATACCATGCACTTTATCAGATCATAATGGAATGAAACTGGAAATCAATGATAAAAGAAGGAAGGAAAAATCCTACATCACATGGACAATGAACAATACGTTACTGAATGATCAATGGGTTACAGAAGACATAAAGGAGGAAATCAAAAAATTCTTAGAGATAAATGAAAATACAGACACAACATATCGGAATCTATGGGACACAATGAAAGCAGTTTTAAGAGGGAAATTCATCGCCTGGAGGTCATTCCTCAAAAAAAGGAAAAACCAACAAATAAATGAGCTCACACTTCATCTCAAAGTCCTAGAAAAGGAAGAGCAAAACAACAGCAAATGTAGCAGAAGGCAAGAATTAATTAAAATTAGAGCAGAAATCAATGAAATTGAAACAAAAGAAACTTTTGAAAAAATTAACAAAACACAAAGTTGGTTCTTTGAAAAAATAAATAAGATCAACAGACCTCTAGCCATACTAACGAAGAGAAGAAGAGAGAGAACTCAAATTACTAACATACGCGATGAAAAAGGCAATATTACAACAGACATTTCAGAAATACAGAAGACAATTAGGAATTATTTTGAAAACCTATATTCCAATAAAATAGAAGATAGTGAAGACATCGATAAATTCCTTAAGTCATATGATTTGCCCAGACTGAGTCAGGAGGATACTCACAACTTAAACAGACCAATATCAATAGATGAAATAGAAGAAGCAATCAAAAGACTTCCAACCAAGAAAAGCCCAGGACCGGATGGGTATACAGCGGAGTTTTACAAAACCTTTAAAGAAGAATTAATACCAATACTTTTCAAGTTATTTCAGGAAATAGAAAAAGAGGGAGCTCTGCCAAATTCATTCTATGAGGCCAACATCACCCTGATTCTGAAACCAGACAAAGACACCTCAAAGAAAGAAAACTACAGACCAATATTTCTGATGAACCTAGATGCAAAAATCCTCAATAAAATTCTGGCGAATCGGATACAAAGGCACATCAAAAAAATTGTGCACCATGATCAAGTAGAATTCATCCCTGGGATGCAAGGATGGTTCAATATACGGAAATCAATAAATGTTATTCACCACATCAATAGACTTAAGGATAAGAACCATATGATCATCTCAATAGACGCAGAAAAAACATTTGACAAAGTACAGCATCCCTTTATGTTCAAAACATTAGAAAAACTAGGGATAACAGGAACTTACCTCGACATTGTAAAAGCTATCTATGCTAAGCCTCAGGCTAGCATCATTCTGAATAGAGAAAAATTGAAGGCATTCCCTCTAAAATCTGGAACAAGACAGGGATGCCCCCTATCACCACTTCTATTCAATATAGTTCTCGAAACACTGGCCAGAGCAATTAGACAGACGAAAGAAATTAAAGGCATACAAATAGGAAAAGAAGAACTTAAATTATCACTATTTGCGGATGACATGATTCTATACCTAGAAGACCCAAAAGGGTCTACAAAGAAACTACTAGAACTAATAAATGAATTCAGCAAAGTGGCAGGATATAAAATCAACACACATAAATCAAAGGCATTTCTGTATATCAGCGACAAAACTTCTGAAACGGAAATGAGGAAAAACGCTCCATTCACAATATCCTCAAAAAAAATAAAATACTTGGGAATCAACCTAACAAAAGAGGTGAACGACCTATACAATGAAAACTACAGAACTCTAAAGAGAGAAATAGAAGAGGATCTTAGAAGATGGAAAAATATACCTTGTTCATGGATAGGCAGAACTAACATCATCAAAATGGCGATATTACCAAAAGTTCTCTATAGGTTTAATGCAATGCCAATCAAAATCCCAATGGCATTTCTTGTAGAAATAAATAAAGCAATCGTGAAATTCATATGGAAAAATAAAAGACCCAGAATAGCAAAAACAATTCTAAGCAGGAAGTGTGAATCAGGTGGTATAGCGATACCAGATTTCAAACTATATTACAGAGCAATAGTAATAAAAACAGCATGGTACTGGTACCAGAACAGGCGGGTGGACCAATGGTACAGAATAGAGGACACAGAGACTAATCCACAAAGCTACAACTATCATATATTTGATAAAGGAGCTAAAAACATGCAATGGAGAAAGGATAGCATCTTCAACAAATGGTGTTGGGAAAACTGGAAATCCATATGCAACAAAATGAAACTGAATCCCTTTCTCTCGCCATGTACAAAAGTTAACACAAAATGGATTAAGGAGCTCGATATTAAATCAGAGACACGGCGTCTGATAGAAGAAAAAGTTGGCTATGATCTACATACTGTGGGGTCGGGCTCCAAATTCCTCAATAGGACACCCATAGCGCAAGAGTTAACAACTAGAATCAACAAATGGGACTTAATCAAACTGAAAAGTTTTTTCTCAGCAAAAGAAACAATAAGAGAGATAAACAGGGAGCCTACATCCTGGGAACAAATCTTTACTCCACACACTTCAGATAGAGCCCTAATATCCAGAGTATACAAGGAACTCAAAAAATTAGATAAGAAGATAATAAACAACCCAATCAACAAATGGGCCAAGGACCTGAACAGACACTTCTCAGAGGAGGATATACAATCAATCAACAAGTACATGAAAAAATGCTCACCATCTCTAGCAGTCAAGGAAATGCAAATCAAAACCACCCTAAGATACCACCTCACCCCAGTAAGATTGGCAGCCATGATGAAGTCAAACAACAATGAGTGCGGGCGAGGATGTGGGGAAAAGGGTACTCTTGTACACTGCTGGTGGGACTGCAAACGGGTGCGACCAATTTGGAAAGCAGTATGGAGATTCCTGGGAAAGCTGGGAATGGAACCACCATTTGACCCAGCTATTGCCCTTCTCGGACTATTTCCTGAAGACCTTAAAAGAGCATGCTACAGGGATACTGCCACATCAATGTTCATAGCAGCACAATTCACAATAGCTAGACTGTGGAATCAACCCAGATGCCCTTCAATAGATGAATGGATAAAAAATGTGGCATTTATACACCATGGAGTATTACGCAGCACTAAAAAATGACAAAATTATGGAATTTGCAGGGAAATGGATGGCACTAGAGCAGATTATGCTTAGTGAAGCTAGCCAATCCCTAAAAAACAAATACCAAATGCCTTCTTTGATATAATGAGAGCAACTAAGAACAGAACAGGGAGGAAGAGCAGGAAGAAAAGATTAACATTAAACAGAGACATGAGGTGGGAGGGAAAGGGAGAAAAAAAGGGAAATCACATGGAAATGGAGGGAGACCCTCATTGTTATACAAAATTATATATAAGAGGTTGTGAGGGGAATGGGATAACAAACATGGAGGGAAATGAATTACAGTAGATGGGGTAGAGAGAGAAGATGGGAGGGGAGGGGAGGGGGGGTAGTAGAGGATAGGAAAGGTAGCAGAATACAACAGTCACTAATATGGCAGTATGTAAAATGTGATGTGTAACCGATGTGATTCTGCAATCTGTATTTGGGGTAAAAATGGGAGTTCATAACCCACTTGATTCTAATGTATGAAATATGATATGTCAAGAGCTTTGTAATGTTGTGAACAACCAATAAAAAAAAATTAAAAAAAAATAAAAATTTCATCTTAAATTAAAAAAAAAGAAATTAAAAAAAATAATGTAAGAACTTGAGATATCAGAATGAATTGAATATTTCCCTTAGTCATTAAAGAATAAACATTCTTTAAAGTATAAAATATATGAATATTCATTCTTTTAACACAAAAATATTAATGAAAACAGATAAAATTATAGGTAAATTCCAAATGATCAATATTTTACTGATGACATTTCCCTTTCACAATTCACTTGTTAGAAACAAAGTTTAAAATAATAATCTGGAAACCTCATTCATTTGAAATTAAAAAAAAATCTCTTCTAGACAATTCATGAGTCAATATAAAAATAAAATATAGAAATTCTTGTAATTAAACTATAAAACAATATGTAAGCATCTTAAGTAGCTGTTGGAGAGAAATCTATTCCCTATTGCTTTAATTAGCAACAAAAACCCAAGATGAACTTTGAAAATCCAACTCAAGGTGTTGGAGGGCCACAGCTGAGTCGGGATGACGCATGGTATTTTTGACAGAAGTAGTGGTTGAGAGGTGACACCAGTGAGTTCTCGCGGAGTTCCCATTGAGTTCCAGTTGAGCTCTCGCGGGGATTCCCGGAGAGTTCCCATTGGTTGGGGAAGTGCCGGAGGAGGGATATTTCTGGCTGCTGGTTCCTGGACAAGCCGAGTGGCGTTAGGGAGAATTACCGGGGAGGGTGTGTGGAGTGTGCTGGTGGAGTTCAGAAATAAAGTTTGTTCCTGCTTCAGTGGCTCGTGATTTATGCCCAGCCAGACTGCGGCACAAGGAGTAAGAACAAGCAGGTAGGATAAACCCAAAGAAAGTAGGAGAAATAATACTAATAAGAAAAATTTAATTAATAAAAATAAAGACAAAGAAACAAATACACAATAGAGAAGATTAGTAGTGCCAAAAATTCATTCTTTAAAAATAGTCATAAAATTGACAAAATACTGGAAAGATAATCAGTGAACAAAGAAAGACTGATCTCTTCCCAAAGAGTAAAAAATATATATATATATTAGGAATTAAAAATGAATATAAATGTTGAATTACAGGGATTAAACAGATAATAATTGAACAGACTATTCTTTACAAATTTATGGCAAAAATTGAAAATTTAGAGGTAATAGATTAACTACTACCTAATACAGTATGCCAAAATTGATATAAGAAAAAGGAAAAACTGGATAACCTGATAAGTATTAAATTAATTGGGATAGTTGTTCAAAATCTTACCACAAGAAAACAGCAAGACAAAGCAACTTATCAGAAGGACATCACCAAGAGCTAAGAAATAATTAAGGCCAGAATTTTTCCAGATAAATGAAAAAGAAGATATACTTGCAAATTCACTGTTTAAAGTGAGCATAACTTTGACACCAACCATGGCTGGCACACGAAAGAAAAATTATAAACTAGCCACATTCGTGAACATTGTTTCGAAATCCTAAACAAAATTTTAGCCAACACAATCTGATAATGTAAAATGACATATTATGAGTAAGTTGATTTTGTCCCAGGGGTACAAAGTTGGATTTAAGAATTGATAGGAACAGGGGCTGGGGATGTGGCTCAAGCTGTAGCATGCTTGCCTGGCATGCATGGAGACCGGGTTTGATCCTGAGCACCACATACAAACAAAGATGCTGTGTCCACCGAAAACTAAAAAAAATGAATATTAAAATTCTCTCTCTATCTCTCTTTCTCTCTCTCTCTCTCTTTTAAAAAAAGAATTGATACGAACAAAACAAAGATATCCATTATTATCACTTCTATGCAGTCTTCTATTGGAAGTACTACTAATTACACTAAAGCAAGGAAAAGAAATAAAACTCATAAAAATTGCACAGGATGAAACAAAACAATCATTATTTGGCTAATCATAAGTGGATATAATTACTTAGCTAAAAAAGCCCAAAGAATCTAACAAGCTTTCTAAAAAGGAAACTGACACACAAAAGCAATTTCTTTACATCACCAACTACAACAAAGAGTAAATCAAAAAACAAGTTATTCATAATAAATCAAAATCTGAAATATATATGTGTATCTATCCCTACATACATAAAATTATCGAGTTCTAATAAAAACATTTGAAAAGACCATAAATGGAAATGATGCCATTGACAGGAGGAATCTATATGATTAAAGTCATTGATCTTCTCCAGTTCAAAAGAATTTATTAGATTTGCCTATTGGTGCTTCCATGCCCAGAAATGGTGGCACATAGAAAATTACAGTAACCTATTCATGAATAAGACAAGATAACCAAGAATTTATTTTTCTTAACAATGAAGGACTGGGTCAACCCACCAAAGGAAGAATCCAAGAGATCAACCCTCCATCAAAATCTACAATTAGTGGTAAAGGATGGAAATTATTAGTATCAATCAATGGACACAGAACTAACTAAATCAACAGGGATGTACTTAATCCACCCATGACAAACTTTTTATTCTTCTTCTGTTTTCCTTTTATTTTTTATGCTCTATAAACCTTGAAGAATCAGTGACAGGATAGAGTGAACCTAGTGTGAGGCTTGAGTGGATTTGAGTGGTAAAGAGGGTCACTGTAACATATCCTAAAAATGTTGCACCCATATCCCCTCAACCTATCTGGGATATCTCTTGTCCAAGATGGTTGCTTCCTACATACCTCTGTCTAGGGGCATCCTCCTGAGCAGCAAACTCAGAACAACCTTAAGTAGGAGGGACTTGATGTTCCCAGACATGCCCTTCAGCCAATTTAGGACAGAAGTTGTATAAATAACCCTAGTTCCTCCCTTGATAGTCTCATATGTTTCACATTTTTTCAGGGTTCTCAGCAAGAATGAGCCCCAGTTGCTCATAGTAGCAAACTGCTCAAAACACACTGTATGAAGTTTTCTTATTTTCATAACTCACTTCCTTACTCCTTTACAGGATTTCCCAGTATCATGTCCCAAATAAACTCCTTATACCCAAATCTATGACTTATGATCCACTTTGGGGAGAATTAAACTAAAATATCCAAATGATATCAAGTATAATGGGTAAGTGAAGCTATTATGATATGGAATGCTATGTTGTATTAAAGGGGGATGAACTATACACATCAATATAATACCAAGTGAAAGAAGCAAACTGTAGGAAAAATACCTACAGTTTATCCTTTTTACTTAAAGGCAAAACTAAACAAATAGTTATTTAAGTGTACATACAAGATGAAAAAGACTATAAAGAAAAGCAAGAGAATGACTATTATAATCAACTTAATGGTGTCTTCTGGTATATAGAACAGAAAGAACTTTTGAGAAGATAGGTCAAGATGACTGTCATGAATAATTAAAAAGAACAAATTTTTTAAAAGCTCATTAATTCATTTTTAAAAATTTATTTATTTATTTTTGCATTATAATTCTTAATACACCATTATATCATAATTTATCATATCTCTAATTATATATAAGGTATGTTGACAACCCTCATCCCCATACAAAATACATGTATGAAAATGTGAATTTGTTGTTAAAAGCTCATTAATTCAAACATCATATATATATGATGGCTTGTCATCTCCTCAAGGCCAAACAAATTGAACAGCTACTCAGATATCAAATAACCTAAGAAAATTAAGGAAATCAATTAAGAGACTATAGTGCCTTCTTTTGGTATAACAAAATGAAAAAAAACATCCTAAAGAAGGCAGATAGAAAAGACCCCAACACTAAACAGTCCAGCATGGAAAGAGATGCCTTGGAGGAAAAAGACAGAATTAAGTCTAGACCTTAGAGTTGAAACTGAGTACTAGGACTCTTTTCAGTGAAAACCAGTGCTGGATAAAGTTCCATGACCCCTACCATCTTACAAATGCTTGCACATTTCCAGCCTTGGAGTGGGCCTCAGCACACCTACCATCCTCCTGAGACTGAATAGGTGCCTTCAGCTGTGTGACTTAGGTGGGACACAGGTTAGCATTAGCCTTGGTAAAACTACCTTACGCCAGGTGGCTGACTGCTTCCATCAACCCTACTCCAACTTCAGAGAGCAGAGCAGCAGGCAGAACTTCAACTACTGGGGAGCAAGGCTTAAAAGCTATCACAGGGCTTTTTCTTGGAGTCTAGCACTAGGAATGCCACAGTGAGACCTAGCACCTGATAGAAACCCCATAGCAGGCTAGAGCTCACATAGAGGCTGTAGACCCAGCCTTGGCATCAGCAGAGATTTATACACCAGTGGGTTAGACTCAAGTTTCCACCTTATCACTTCTATTCTTGAAGACCTGGGGAAGACCTGCCCTCCTACCAAGCCTGTGTAGACTCCTGCAGCTGTGAGACTCAGGTGCAACTTGGTTTAGTATCGGCCTTGGTGGCCAAGGGACTGTCACCACCATCTATTCCCCAACCTTGGGGAGAACAGCTATTGCTAAGGAAGTGATAACATACAGGACTCTAGAACTGCCCCCAATACCAGGAAAAGACCTGTGCCTTAGTGGGACATACCTGTTTGTCAGCCAACATCACCTTCAGCTATGGCACGAGCCTTGGAGTACCTCTTAGAGTGTGCACATACTTGCTGCTGTGAGAATTGGGGACAATCCAGGTTAGCTTCAGCCTGGGTGGCAAAGGGACTGCTTTCACAAACACTACCTCAACACTACCTAGGTGGTATAGCATGACACAAAACCCCATTCACTATAGGTAGGACAGGGTAGTGAGCACAACACTTTGCCCTGGAATTTAGTGTTGGGCTCATGAAACCTAACACAGGATGGATCCAAACAGTCCCCCATCCCCCAGGTCTCCCTGTAGTGGATCCTCTGGGATAACTTCAGGATCAGGGGAGTATATGTAGCCCTATTCTATTAAATTTTCATTCCAGCTAGCACCACCTGTAACTAGTTGCACTAGTCTCGAGCAATCAGTCCACCTCAGCAATAGCACATAGGATTGTCAGCCTTGGTCCTATCCCAGTATCATGCTGGTCTTGGTGGGTTGTGGTCTCAGGGTGTGATATAGCTTGATTATATTGGTGGCCATAGATGCAACATAGGAGCCTGCAACTAGTCTATCCATGGTGACTCTGCCAAGACCCAAGCAAAATCCTGCAGCACCTGACATTAGATCATAACTGTGGAGAGGTTTATGGAGACAGATTACTGTTTCTATATTCTCCTGGTTCTTTCTGGAAAACACACCAACAGTGCATTGGAGACAACCCTGGGCTTGGATTGCCTTCTATTACTGAAATAGTGTCAAGATACCACCAGTAGACTCTTGACCTGGGTGCCACTGAGTGTTGAAATAGAAGTGAACACAGCCCAGAGAAAATAAGCAGCAGCCTACTTAGAAATTCCAGAAAGACAGGTACAAACTAAGCTAGATTAGGAAGTCTGGAATAAATATCTTTCATTCCCAGAGAACAATGCATACCAACAAGCTCCAAGAGATTTCAGAAAACCATGACCCCATCTCATACTTAGAACAGGAGCCAGAAATTGACCAGGTAGTAGTCAGTATGGAAGAACTCTCAGAGAGAATTCAAAACAGCGATTTTAAGAAAACTCAATGAGCATGAAAAATACACAGAAGAATGTTTCAATACACTAAAAGAAAAAGAGATGGAAGCAATTTTTAAAAATCAAACATTCTTGAGCTCAAAAATACACTAGAAAAATTTAAAATGCAGTAGCGGGATAGATCAAACAGAAGAAAGAATCAGTAAGCTCAAAGGGAAGCTATTTTAGAAACACAATTGGAAAAGAAAAAGAACAAAGTATGAAGAGGAATGAATACATTGAGACAATCTTGAAAGAGCAAATATTTGGGGTATTGGATTTCAAGAAGGACTTGAGAATGCCAAAGGGGTAGGAAATGTGCTCAAAGAAATAATATATGAAACTCCTCAAACCTAAAGAAGAATACAAATACCCAGGTACAGGAAGATCAAAAGTCACTGGTTAGATTTTACTCAACCATGTACCCTAAGAAATCTTATAATCAAGCTCTCGAAGATGAGAGATACAGAAGATTCTCCAGACTGCAAGAGAAAAGGAATAACATGCAGGTGTATCCCAATTTGCCTGTCAGCAAACTTCTCAGTAGAAACCTTATAACCAGGATAGAATAGCGTGAGACTTCCACAGTACTGAAAATAAACAGTCAACTAGGATTACTATACCCAGAAAAGCTGTCCCTTAGAGATAAAGGAGTGATAAAAATATTACCAGACAAAATCTGAGAAAACATATTTACACCAGACCTGGTCTACAAGAAATGCTAAAAGAAATTCTTCAAACTGAAAGAGAGATTAATAAGGAAAAATAAAACCCAGAAAGGCATAAAGCTCACTGGTAAGAGTAGTTATACAAACAAATTCAGAATGCTCTAATATTGTCTGCATGGAGTATAAAACATTTATATCTTTAGTATGAAGGCTAAAAAACTATAACTATATTAAAAGGTTAAGAAATTAACAATATAGATATCTAAAAAATGGGATATCACAAATTCAAACTGTGGGGAGGAACAGAATGCAACTGGAGGGTTTTCTTATTAGTGTGTTCTCTCTTGTTTGTTTCTCTTCTTATCTTTACAATTATGTTTAGTGGGTGTCATTTCAAAATGGCTTTGTTATAATCAACAAAAATGTTTCTTGTAAGCCTCATGGTAACCACAAAGGAAAAATCTATCGGAGACAAACCAAAATAAGAAGCCAAGGGATTAATAGACACTACCAGAATAATTAACTACAAAGGAAGACTGTAAAGGAGGGGAAAAGAAAGAAGGGAACTATAACACAACTAGAAAACAAGTTACATAATGGCTGTTGTAAGACCTCACCTATCACTAATGTGAAGGATTAAATTACCCAATTAAAAGACATGAAATAGCCGAATGGATATAAAAACAAGTCCCAACTTTGTGTTGCTTACAAGAAATTCTCTTCACACTTAAGGACACACATTGACTGAAAGTGAAGAGATGGAATAAGATATAACATGCAAATGGAATCCAAAAGAAAGCAAGGGTGACCACACTTGTATCAGATAAAATAAATCAAAGCTGTTTCTAGAGACAAAGAAGGTTATTATATAATGATAAACGACTAAATTTGGGAAGAGAAAATGATAATTCTAAATATATATTCCCCCAATATCAGAGCATCCACATTTATAAAGCAAATATTAGTAGACCTAAAAGGAAAGAAACACCCATAGAATAACAGTTGAGGACTTTCATATTCCAATTTTAGCAATGGACAGATCATCCAAATGGAAAATCAACAAAGAAACAGCAGGGTTAAGTTGTACCTTAGACCAGGTGCTTAGTTTGTAGATATCTACAGAACATTCCATCCAACAGCTGCCAAATACACACTTCTCTCATAAGTATAGGGAACATTCTCCAGAACAGATCATATGATAGGCCACAAAACAAGTGTCAATGTGTGTTCAAAAATAAAAACTGAAATCATTTCTGACCACAATAAAGCTAGAAATCAATAACAAGAGCTTAGAAAATATACAAACAGGTAGAGACTAAACAACTTACTTTTGAACAACATATGGATTAAGGAAAAATTAAGAAGGAATTTTAAAAATTTAATAAAACAAATGACAATGAAACACAACATACCAAAAATCTATGGGATACAGCAAAAGCACTATTAAGAGGGAAATTTGTAGTAATTCATGCCCACATCAAAAAAAGTGAAAAGAAGCAATTAGAGAAATGCAAATTAAAACTACATTGAGATTCCATCTCACTTCAGTCAGAATGGCAATTAGCAAGAATACAAGCAACAATAAATGATGGTGAGGATGTGGGGAAAAGGTACACTCATACATTGCTGGTGGGACTGCAAATTGGTGTAACCATTCTGGAAAGCAGTTTGGAGATTCCTCAAAAAACCTGAAATGGAACCACTATTTGACTCAGTTATATATACACAATGGAATACTACTCATCCATAAAAAAGAATGATTGTGTGACTTTTGCTGGTAAATTGATGGAACTGGAGACTATTACAGTAACAAAAATAAACCAATCCCCCAAATCCAAAGGCTGATGTTCTTTATGATATATGGATACAAACACATCACAAGGGAAGAGGGAGAATAGAAGTTCCTTGGATTAGAAAAAGGGTAATGAAGGGAAGGGAGAGATATGGGAATAGGAAAGACATTAGAATAAACTGGACATAACTCTTCTATGTTCATGTATGAATATACCACCAATGAAACTTCACATCACGTACAACCATAAGAATGGAATCCTTTAGAATAAGTTATATTCCATGTATGTATTATATGTCAAAATATACTCTACTGTCATGTATATCTAAAATGAACAAATAAAAAATTTTTTAAATTCAAAAGTCTAAAAAGTAGAAAGAAGCCAGATGTTGTCATGGACTTTACAACTGGTTCCATAGAAATATAAAAGATCATTAGAGATTATTATGAACAACTATATGCCAATGTATTTGATAATGTAAAAGAAGTGCAAAAATTTCTATATATATATATACACCTTACCAAGACTGATTCATAAAGAAATAGAAAATTTGAACAGAACTATTGGTAATAGGTAACAAGTTTGAATCAGTAACAAAAGCCTACCACCAGAGAAAAGCACAGAATCAGGTGGCTTCATTACGGAATCTGCCAAACATTTATGGAAAAACTCATGTGAATCATACTTAAGGTAGTCCAAAAAAAAATAGAAAAGAAAGGAATTCTTCCAAGCATTCTACAAGGCCAACACTACCCTGATACCAAAACTAGATAAGGATACAACATAAACAGGAAACCACAGGCCAATATCCTTTGTGAACTGACATAAAAATTCTGAACAAAACATGAACAAACTGAATATAATGGCATATTAAAAAGATTATTCACCATAACCAAGTGGAATTCATCCCATAAATGTATTTGATATACAAATCACTACACTTGATACACCTCATTAAGAGAATGAAAGAAAAAGAACACATGGTCACCTCAATAGATGCAGAAAAAGCATTTGATAAAATTAAATGTCCCTTCATAATAAAAACACTGAATAAATTAGAAATAGAAGGAATATACCTCAACATAATAATGTTCATATATAATAAACAAAAGCTACTAATATCCAGACTGGGGAAAAACTGAAAACTTTCTCTGTAAGATCTGATATGGTTTGATCTAAAATGTCCCCAAGACTCATGTGTTGAAGCGTTGGTCCCCATTGTAATAGTGTTCAGAAGTTGGGCCTTTGGAAAAGTAATTGAATCATGAATTCTAACCTCATTACAAGATTAACCCATTGAGAAATATCATTATCTGGAGGCAGTGGAAGCTGTAGGAGGTGGGATCTTGTTGGAGGAAGTAGGTCACTGGGTATGTGCCCTAGGGAGGGTATATCTTGTCCTCAATCTCTTCTTCTCTCTTTCTCTTTCCCACCACGCTTTTCTCTCTCTGCTTCCTGACTGCCATGAAGTGAACAGCTTTCTTCCACTATGCCCTCTGCAATGATGTTCTGTCTTTGCTTAGGCCAAAAGCAATGGAGCTGACCAACCATGGATTGCAATCTCTGAAACTGTGAGCCAAAACAAAAGGCAAACAAAAAAACAAAACCCTTTAACCCTTTGTTCTTTTGAGTTGTTTTTCTCAGGTATTTTGCCACAGCAATGAAAAGCTGACAAACACAACCTGGAACAGGACAAATATGCCCACATACACTTTTTTTTCCCAGCATAGTGTTATAAGTCCTAGCCAAAACAATCAGGCAAGAGAAAGAAATAAAGGGCATCGAAATTGGAATGGAAGAAATCAAATTGTTGTTGTTTGCAGATGACATGATCCTATGTATAAGAACCCACCCTCCCAAAAAAACTATTAGAATTAATTAATAAATTCAGCAAATTTGCAGGATACAAAATCAACATACACAAATCAGTAGCACTGATATATGCCAATAGCAGATTATCTGAAATAGAAATCAAGAAAGCAATCCTATTTACAATAGCTACAAAAATAAAGTATTTATAAATAAATTTAACCAAAAAGATGAAAGTTACAAAAAATAGATAAAGAAAATTGAAGAGGACAAAAATAAATGGAAAGATATCCTGTGTTCATAAATCTGAAAAATCAATATTATTATTATGTTCAAACTATTCAAAGCTATTTACTCATTCAGTGCAATCCCTATCAAAACGCCAGTAATGATCTTCACAGAACTAGAAAAGAACCCTAAAATTTATTTGGAATCACAATAGAACTCTAATAGCTCAAGCAATATTGAAGAAAAAGAACAAATAAAACTTTATACTACCTGACTTCAAAATATACTGCAAAGCTGCAGTAATAAAAAACAGCTTAGTACTGGCATAAAAACAGACACATAAATCAATAGAACAGAATGTATAGCCTATCACTTGGTAGCCAACTGATTTCCAACAAAGGAACCAAGAAAGAACCTGCAATGGAGAAAAGAATGTCTTTTCAACAAATGATATTGGGAAAACTGGGTTTTCTCAGGATGTTGAAATGGGCAAAGAGTTTTTGGACAAGACCTCAAGAGCACAGGAAATGAAAACAAGAACAGATGAGGGGTGACTACAACAAAATAAGAAAGCTTCCGCATTGCAAAGGAAATAATTGACAGAGTGGAGGCAGCTTACAAATTCAGAGAAAATATTTGCAACCTATACATGTGACAAGGGGTTGATATTCAGAATAGATAAAGAACTCCAAAACTCCATAACAAAAAAGGCAAATAAGACAATCAAAACATGGGCAATAGATCTATACAAAGAGTACCTGGAAAAAATGTTCAACATCACTAATGATCAGGAAAATGCAAATCAAAACCACAATAAGCTATTAGCTCACCTCACTAAGAATGGATATCATCAAAAAAACTAATGATAACAAGTACTAGGGTGGATGTGGAGGAAAAGGAACTTTTGCACACTGTTAGGGGGATGTAAATTAATATAACAATCATGGAAAACAATATGGGGTTCCTAAAAAATGAAAAAAGAGTACTACCTTATGGTTCAGCTATCCCACTACTGGGATGGATGGAGATATATATATATCCAAGGGAAATGGAATCAGTATGTCAAAGAGGCATCTCCTCTCCTGTGTTCCTTGCAGCACTATTCAAAATACCTGAGAAATGGAAACAACATAAGTGTCCATGGACTGATGAATGGGTAAAGAAATGTGGTACATACATACAATGAAATACTCTCTAACCATAAAAGAGAATGAAACACTACCACTTGCAACAACGTGGATGGAATTAGAGAAGGTTATCTTAAGTGAAACAAGCCAGGCATAGAAAGACAAGTACTATGTGATTTAATTCATATGAGGAATCCAAAAATGTTGATCTCAGAAAATTAGAGACTACTTTTCTGGGAGAGTATCAGAGAGGGAGGGGTGGAGGGAGGCTGATCAATGGGTGCCAAGTCACAGAGAGGAGTGAGAAGTTCTGGTGTGCCATCGCACAGAAGGATGACTGTAGAAAACGATTATGTACTGTATATTTCAAAAAGCTAGAAGAGAGGATTGTGAATGTCCTCACCATAAAGAAATGGTAAATGTTGGAGGTAAATATGCTCAGACTGATTTAAACATAATTCGATGTATGTGTGTGTTGAAACATTACATGGCACCCCATTAAGGTGTACATTTTTAAATGTTTTTATGTATCAGTTAAAAATAAATTTATTGGAGCTGGGGTTGTGGTTCAGCAGTAGAGTGCTCGCGTTGCACAAGCAAGACCCTGGGTTCAATCCTCAGCCACATTAAAAAAAACATAAACAAGTGAAATAAAAGTATGTCCAACTACAACAAAAAATAAATATTTTTAAAAATAAATAAATAAATTTAAGCGATCAAAATATACAAATAAAATATAACTGATTTCAAGAAAGAGGGACTTTTAATGTATGGTAATATTTTATTTCTTAACTTGCTTGTGTGTCTATCAATGTTGTTATATTATTATTCCTTAAATTATGCACATATTTTTATTTATGCTTTATGTATTTAACATATTTTGCAATAAATAATTTTTAAATTAAGCATGTGAAAAAATGGATGCTGGATTGTAATCAACTAATCAGTGATTAAATAAAAATATTTTTTCACTCAGGCTGCATTGTAAGTCTCTTTAGGTTTTATTCCATTTTAATGAAGCCAAAATTTGAAATAATAGAAATTGCTCTATGTACGTGACTCACATAAGAAAGACTTCAGAGAGGAAAACCATACCAAAAAGAAAAGCCTTAGCTCTAGTAACAAAATATTTGTGAATGATAGCATTTCATAAGCTTTAAATTAAAAAGAAAATTTAAAATTGTATTAAGTTAAAACATTTAATTTATGTAAATATGTATATAATGCATATATTATTATATGTTTAATCCAATTTTTTCATTTCTTAAAGCAACCAACTTCTAGTTCTATTCACCTCATATAAGAAGACATATACTCCATTGAACATCATGTAAATGAACTAAATAAAGGTGGCATAAGGCTTTAAGGACTAATGGGGGGTGAGGATACAATGGCACAGGTTATGTGCATTTAAAAAATAAGTTTGGTCCTTACATTTATTCCCCCCAAGTATAAAACTTAAATATTATGAAAGATTATCTCCAATATAAATTAATATATCAATCCAGAATTTTCAAAGTTGTTTTTGCTCAGAACTCTTTCATATACTAACCTGAAAGCAGCATGTTATTTTCTCAAAGCACTGTAGAAAAAGTTAAGTATATATGAATAGTGAGAGAGGAAAGATCTTATGTATAAATATAAACTAAATATATACATGTAATGTATGTCTCTATTTGTATAATTCTGCCTTTCATCGCTTTTGGAAAAATAGAAGATCATTCTACATCTGGTCTTTTGGTTAAAGTTAGCAGGGTGTTTTTCTTAATCTTTGGAATGGCTGGAAGATTTGAAGGATATCTTAATCCTGCTCTGAGTGTGTCAGAGTAGATGTCTTTGAATGGTATTGTGAGGATTAGATTTTGACAATTCAATTCCGACAACTACTTTATTATGAAAAATATTCATTGTTCTCTATCTAATCCAGAAAGTGTATTAATACAGAAATCAGTATAGCTACACTATAATGCAGTTGCAAATATTAAAATTAAAGGTTATAAGAAGAAATGCAGCTGTTAAAGGAGTGACAATGAATGTATTTGAGTGTTACATGGTTATGATGATGTGGATTATTCAATATTTTTTCCAAAATTCATTTTTTAAAAGTTCTCATTTTAGCATTTCAAAGGTAGTGGAAAATATTTGAAAAAGAAGTTTCGCTTCTTTTAAATATGATAATCATAGAGTTTGAAAGCTAAATCTGAAAAGGCTTATAAAATAATGCTTACCAGGGTGTTCTGAATGTCAGTTGTGTGCACAGATGCCTCGGGACATGAAATATTGGCCATTTCATAGTCATTTTTCTTTCTAAAGAAGTTATTTGTAGTTGTGTAGTGACCTAAGCTTTTTATGTGACAAAGAAAAAGCAACAATATAAAAAAATGGATGATGGTTTGGATCTCCGAATTTAACCGACTCTGGAAGTGAGTTATTAAACAAACATAACATTACACATATGTGTTTATTTCCTTTTATTTCAAAGATTTAAAACACTCTATGGCCTATTTCACCTCAGAGAAGTATGCTCAAAATATTTTGAGTTTTGAAGTTAAAGCATATAGTTTCCATTCAGAAATAAAGGTTTTAAAGAGAAATTTTATTTAACTCCATCATCTTTCCAAAGTAATGATGCTTCTCTTCCTATTTCATTGCAGTCAGAGACCTTTTTATGAATTTCTCCTGTTAGTTATTTAATAACACAGCTGGACTCAGCCATTGTAGAGACTTGATTAGGGAATTATGTCTCGACACATGACTAAACTGGTTAGGGTCACTCCAAGTGAATTTTGGCTGACTAAATAAAGACACAGACACAGAAAGTACCCTTTTGGGTTCAGTGACCACTCCTCAGCCACAGCTCCCACAACGGGGGCAAGGCAGGCAAGAAAGAGAAGGAGCACACCTCGAACCCAGGTTTTACTGGGGAGAAGCCATTCAAATGAGGCAAGGGGTAGGGTTATAACAAACAAGTGGGTGTAATCCAACCCCACAGGGTGATGCCCACTCCTGGAGCTGCACCTCTCTTATCCCAGTGGAGGTAAGGTCCGATTGCATTGCAATGTTCAGTACCTCTTTTTCTCAGAACGTGAAGGTGTGTACATAGCTCCTGTCCAGAGTAGCTCCGAACAGAATTATATTTCTACTGTGGAGTTCTTGAAACTGCGCTTCCAAAAGTATATTTTATGAAATATGACTTCGGGCTTTGCAACATACTTCAAACAAAGGGATTCCATTATTAAATTAGTGTGAGAAGTGCTAGAGACCATTTATAGAGATGTATAAGAGATCAGTTTGAGAAATTCTCTTTAGAAAACAAACTGTTTAACTTATCATAAAATCAGAATTTCCTAAGCTTATTTGGCCTTTTTCACACAGGACACATTGCTATTCTATGGCATTGTTAGGCAAAGTCTGTCTGGTGTTATTTAACCTAAGAGTACCCTCTGGTTGACTTTTTCTTATTGTTGTTTTGTACTGGGGATTGAATACAGGTACATATTGTTATTGAGTTGCATCCTCAACCCTTTTTATTTTTTATTTTGAGACAGGGTGTCAGTAACTTGCTTAGGGCTTGCTGCTTTGCTAAGGCTGACCTTGAACTTGCATTTCTTCTGTCTCAGCCTCCTGACTCACTGGGATTATGCCATCGCATCCAGCTTGGGCTGACCTTCAAAAGAATGTTAATTTTTATAGCATACAAACATTTCTATGTTTGTATTTGCAGTGAAACAACACTTTGTACATAGAGTTAAAAAACTAAAATTTTACTTAATCAGTCTCCAAGATCAACACTAGTCTTTCCAGAGATGACTTCATTTGTTAGCTTTGCCTAAAACCAGTAAAGAGAGGAAAGAAACTGGAGAAGCACTGCTACACACAACATGAGAGACGTCAGGTAAGAATGATATCAAGAAACCTAAGCTTTAAAATGAGAGGGCCAGAATGGGGAAGCTATCTGACATTTTGCTGTTTTGGAAAAAAGAATTTGGAGCAGCTTTCATCTATATCTTCAACTGTTATAGATGAAAAAAGGCTGATTCGATGCTTAAGGCATAAAACAGGGTAAGGGAAGTTGGTCTGTGTTCTAAAGGCATGAGCCTGAGCAATTGTTGAGGAAAACTTAGGACAGAAGTGCTAAGATTTTCCTGAACAGTTTATGTACTTTTGTTTAAAACCTCTGATTGCCCTTTTAACTATAAGTAAAGATTTATTTCCTTCTTTTTAGCTAAATGGTTCTTATCTCTGTACCAGCTCTACGTTACACAGTAAAAATAGCATATTCATACTATTTTTATTTGATTTTACTTTTGTTTTATTACTTTAACTTTCATAGTGTAGTCCTCTAGTTGTGATCAATAATTATCAATAATTATACCGATAATTCTTAATCTTGGTTCTTCTTTATCTACTCATCTAGTTTGAATTCCACAGGGCACTAGTTTGATTACATAACTTAGTTATTGAGAATTGAGCTGCTATAAACTTTGGTGTGGCCGCATTACTATAGTATGCTGATTTTAAGTCCTTTAGGTAAATACTGAGGAGTGCCATAATTGGGTCAAATGGTGGTTCCATTCCAAGTCTTATGAGGAATCTCCATACTACTTTCCATAATGGTTGCACCATTTTGCAGTCCCACCAGCAATACATTAGTGTACCTTTTCCCCATATCTGCACCAAAATTCATTGTTGCTTGTATTCTTGTTTATTCCTACTCAGGGACTAAAGTGAGATGGAATCTCAGTGTATTTTTGATTTGCATTTCTCTAATTGCTAGAGATGTTGAACATTTTTTCACATATTTTTTTTTTTAAAGAGAGAGTGAGAGAGGAGAGAGAGAGAGAGAGAGAGAGAGAATTTTTAATATTTATTTTTTAGTTCTCGGCGGACACAACATCTTTGTTGGTTTGTGGTGCTGAGGATCGAACCCGGGCCGCACGCATGCCAGGCGAGCGCGCTACCGCTTGAGCCACATCCCCAGCTCACATATTTGTTGACCATTTGTATTTCTTCTTCTATGAAGCATCTGTTCAGTTCCTTTGTCCATTCATTCATTGGGTTATTTGGGTTTTTTGGTGTTAAGTTTTTTGAGTTCTTCAGGATGGTATATTTTGTCTTCATTGTCTGAGGTTCTGTCTTCCAAGTGATCTAGTCTGTTGGTGATGTTTTCTATTGAATTTTTAATTTGGTACATTGTTTTCTTCATTTCAAGGAATTTTTTTCAGAATCTCTCTTTCTTAAAGTAATCATTTGCTACCTATATTTGTTCTCTTATTTCTTTGTTGGAGTGATTCATTGTTGCCTGTATTTGCTCTCTTATCTCTTTTGGAGTGATAATTTTTTTGCCTGTATTTGCTTTCTTATGTCATTCTTCGATGTGCAGATCATTTTAATTATGTACATTCTGAACTCCTTCTCTGATATTTCACCTACTGTGTTGTCAAAGGAGCCTAGAGTCTTGGTTTGTTTG
Source organism: Spermophilus citellus (assembly GCF_964194105.1). Classification (NCBI taxonomy): domain Eukaryota; kingdom Metazoa; phylum Chordata; class Mammalia; order Rodentia; family Sciuridae; genus Spermophilus; species Spermophilus citellus. The sequence goes on from NC_138183.1 coordinate 173,045,652, forward strand.
GGGCACTTTTTCCCCTTGTTTTTTTCATGTTGTCCATGTGTCTTCCTTTCTTGCAGTACAGTTCTGAGGTATTACAGCTTCTACCCTATAATCTTGTAGTGCCCTGCTGGTTACTAATACCTCACCTTTAAGGGAGAGATCAATATTTACAGCACCCAATGCAAACAATATGTAACCTTAAATCAAATAGCTCCTATTTAAACAATTAGAGTTTTGTCACTATAAACATAAATAATGTGTTCCATATCCTCTATGATATAGACAGTCAGTTTGCATAAGGGTTTACATTTTATGATGGTGGACAGAGAGAAAGGGGGTTTGTGGAATGTGATGTTTATGAGGTAGGATGTGAGAATATAGAGATATTAGATTACAGGAAGAGTGAAAGAAATAAATAGAAGTTGGCTGTTATTAGGAGAAAAAGAAAAAGAGGCAACCCCCGTAAAAGGCTCTCTTTTGCTTCTGCAACAAGATGATGTCTATTAGCACACCTAGTAGGGATATCTCTGATGTAACCCAGCCCACAGGAACCTTTGTGATAGTCTTCCAGATCCTGTTTTGTTGTCCCTAAATGGCAGCAGCCACGTCCCTAGTTTGAGGCAGTAGTAGCATCAAACCCGTAGGTACCTTGATGTTGGGCTTCCAGGCCCAAGTCAATGTCCCAAGATGGAAGCTGCACCAGCAAAATATGGGGGAGGCAGCAGCTTAGGTAACTCAAGATGGTGGCAGATGCATCTTAAGATAAAGGTGACCACTTTCAGAGATCGGGCTGAAAGGGCGGGCCATGCAATGGGCAGCCCTTTCCATTATCCAATGGTGGAGGCTACCACATGGGGAGGGCTATGGTGGTGGCTGTAGCATCCCAAGATGGAGGTAGTCTGAGGGGAGCCGCACATTGATACATGGGGAGAAGCAGGGCAGAGCAATCATCCTCTCCCCTGAGGCAGGGCGTGGTTGTCCTCTCTTCCAAGATCAGGTGCTCCCTGGGGTGGACCCTCAGGTCTCCTGCAGGTCATTGAGTTCTTTATAGATCCTGGAGATTAATTTTCTATCTGAGGTTCAGGTGGCAAAGATTTTTCTCCCATTCTGTAGGTTCTCTTCACATTCTTGGTTATTTCCTTTACTGTGAAGAAGCTTTATAGTTTGATAACATCCCATTTATTAATTCTTGATTTTACTTCTTGTGCTTCAGGACTCTTGTTGAAGAATTTGGTTCCTAAATCAACATGATGGAGATTTGGGTCTACTTCTAGTAGGTGCAGGGTCTCTGGTCTAATGCCTAGGTCTTTGATCCACTTTGAATTCACTTTTGAGCCTGGCAAGAGACAAGATTTAATGTCATTTTGCTACATATGGATTTCCAGTTTTCCCAGCACCATTTATTGAAGAGGCTGTCTTTTCTCCAATGTATGTTTATAGCACCGTTGTCTAGAATAATATAACTGTATTTAGTAGATTGTCTCTGTGTCTACTACTCTGTACCATTGGTCTTCATGGTTTTTTTTTTTGTTTGTTTGTTTTTTTTTTTTGCTTCCAATACCATACCCTTTTTGTTACTACAGCTCTGAAGTATAATTTAAAGTTTGATATTATGATGCCTCCTGTATTAGTTTTCTCACTGAGGATGGCTTTGGCTATTCTGAGCCTTTTATTTTTCTAAATGAATTTTATGACTGATTTTTCTGTTTCTATGAAGAACATTATTGGAATTTTAATAGAAATTTTATTAAATCTGTATAGCTTTTTTTGGTAGTGTGACCATTTTGACAATATTAATTCTGCCAATCCAAGAACATGGGAGATTTTCCAACTTCTAAGGTCTTCTTCAGTTTCTTTCTTTAGTGGTCAGGTGGGGTTATGTAGCATTCTATTTCCCCCTTTTTTATTTTTTAAAATTGTAGAAAAAAAGTTAATATAAGCTGGAGCATCATCAGCCTTAAAATGTAGAGAATGGCTCAGCACTGTACAAGTATTTAAACAGTAAGAAGTGACTTAATAAATATTTTTATTAGGCCACAAAAAAATTAGCAAAAGTTATCTTTTAGGCATGTGAGGATTGCTAAAGTCAATGTTATTGAGCTGACAAGGGCATTACAGTAAAAGAAGGCATATTTACCAAATATATGCTTTGAATTGTCTCTAGTAATGGGCTGAGCAACAAAATTATGAAATGGGGTCAGTATAGATATTGAAAGCCAGTTTTATAACTTGATTGTCCTATAGGTAATGGTTTTATTATCATAAATTAACTTGTTATATTAGAATTGGTACTTGTATAAGGAATTAACAAACAATAGTTGTAAAGTTTGTAAGGAAAATACAATATAAAATTAAAAAGAGTAAAAACATTTAATTTTTATAGTAGCTATGAATTAAGGAATATAATTTCTATAATTTTAAATCTTTATATATATATATAATTTTTTTAATTTTAGGAATATAATAATTTTTATAACAAAAGGCTATCTTTTGAATTTAACTAAATTTGAATGATTATCTTAACCTGGAATGAGATGAGAGGCAGAGTCTTAATTTAAGTGAAGTGACCTCCTGACAAAATTTATGTAAATTGTTTTAATTGTGAAGCTAATCTTAGTTTCTTACTTGAATTTTATTGTATAAAATTTATATATAATTTTTTAATCGATATGAATTAGTTAACATGATTTAACATTTTATCTGAAGTATGAAACAGGTAAGTTGAGAGATTTAAACCCCCTTGTGAGGGAAGGTGGCAAAGCATTTTTATATCTTATACTGTTAACCTTTAAATAAAATATTGTCTTTTAGAAATATAGTTTAGTTCTTAATGTAGAGGACAATATAAAATTTTATAACATATTTATTTGATTACAAAATATTAAATGAGATAATTAAATTCCCAACTAATTTGTTATGAAGTTTATAAGAGAGCATTGTAGAAAACTTTAGTTTGGAAAGCATTAGCTAAAAATGTTCTTATATATCTTATATTTTAAAGACTTCTATACTGGGGAGACAAAGATTCGATTAATATGTAGCAAGTTAGTTAACAATTATCATAATTACATTGATGTTTTTATATTAACCAAGTTCAGATTTGAGAGAAAAAATTGAAATCTGGAATATAATGTGGTACTTTAAAATAACAGTTATTGGGCTTGGGCTGTGGCTCAGCCGTAGAGCACTCGCCTAGCATGTGTCTTAATTTACTTAGACATATATAGCCTTTACTAGAGAAAGAAGCTCTTAGGCAGTTTGCATGTAGATCACATCTGAAAAAAATCAGCACCACATAAAAAATTAATTAATTAATTAATTAATTAAAGATATTGTGTCCAACTACAACTAAAAAAATCTTTAAAAAAAAATAACAGTTATTGTTTAACCAAAATTTTACAAAACCTAATTACTTTAAAACAAGTTTTCTAAATAATAAAACTCAACATAAAAATTATTTTATTGCAATGAGAGTAGATTGTTTTAAGCATTTTTTTCTTCTTTTCTTCTTTACCTAGAAGGCTCAATTAACAGTGGTCTGTGAAAAGATCTTGTAAATAGACCTCATGTCTGAAATTTAGGATAAAAGTAAGCAGTTTTTTTTTAAGAGTAAAAAGTCCTAAATAGGAGCTGGGGTTGTGGCTCAAGTGGTGGAGTGCTCGCTTAGCACCTGTGGGGCACTGGGTTCGATCCTCAGCACCACGTAAAAATAAAATAAAGATATTGTGTCCACCTACAACTAAAAACTAAATATTTTTTTAAAGTCCTAAATAATTTTAGCTAATTGTGTTAATTATATATAACCAATTTAGTTACATATAAACTTTTTGAAATTTATTTTGTATAAATTTTGTTTTAATTTACTTAGACATTCATAGCCTTTACTAGAGAAAGAAGCTCTTAGGCAGTTTGCATGTAGATCACACCTGAGAGACTCTTATTCCCAGTAACTTTGTTCTCAGTGAGAACAAAGAGAATAAAGGACTTTTAGACCTTCTTTATATTAACCAAATTACGAAAACGCCTAATGTTTACATATATTTTATTTAAGAGTTCCTGATGTTTTTATATTTAGTAGATTATGTTTCAGCACTTTAACTTTGTAAATTAATAAGTATCTCCTTTAATAAAGACTTATATAACTAATCCCCTTTATCTTAAATTTAATTTACTTATTCTTAACTGTAAAAGTTAAGACATCAAACAAATGTAGATAACAGTATTAATCATCTATTTCCTGTTGAATAAAATTATTAAAAGCAAATGGAAACAAATTTTAAATATTATAGGGATGAGCAATTTTATTAATTATCTGACCAGCCAGGAAAATTTGATTTAATAATTTTAAAGATATTTTTATTTTCCTCTGTTTGCCCAATTCAAATTGAACCTTTTTAAGTCACATGAATTAAAGGTATTTGGATCCATTTTTCATTTTAATTTTAAATTATGAGCATGCTCATTAATTTATGAGTCAATTTTGATATCACATAATGCAGACATGACAAAAATACAAGACATTGTGTGCATATATTTACAAATCAGACAAATAAAAAAAGTTTTATGACTTCTTATACGTGGACCGCCAAAGGTTGGAAGTAATGGTATAAATACGTACCAAAGCTTTTATTTGATTTAACCTGTTTAGAAATTAATATAGAGCCACTCAGACTTTTATATGGTTTAATCATATGGCAGGCCTGCTTTGATGGATAAGCCAGGTTTGAAATCTGACAATTATGAAAAAACTGAAAACATATCAAGTGGCTGTCTTTTTGTCTTGATAATTGCCAGATTTACCTTTAGCATTATCCCTAAAAAATAAAAATTTTTAAAAAATCAATTAAAAAGTATAATTAGAACACCTTTTATCAACTTTAGAATTTTTCATTTAACTTTGGTTATAGACAGTTTAGTTATTGAGAGAATGAGAGAATGAGTGAGTTCCTATGTTATAGGATGAGGATGAAGCTGTTGATAAAGCAATGAATTTACAGCTTGTTAGATTTAAAGGGATTGAGGTATTTGTTGTGGGACAAGTCACTCAGAAAACACACCAAGTCCCAGTTTTGTCCAAATTAAAGAGTCTTTATTTAGCCGGCCAGCTGGCCACTGCTCCCCTCCGGACCCATAGCTATCTCTGCAAGGAACAGCCCCAAGCCTGGGCACTTTAGGATATTTAAAGGCAAAAAACCACATCTGGGTTGATGTAGCTGCAAGCAAGCAGGCACAGAAGCTGAATTGGGCAGTTAGCGAGACAATGCAATGGGTACATTGGTATTTCCCACGGGACTTTCCAGGTTGGCATAGTAGCAAGCAAGCAGAAGGGAAGTGGGTCAAAATGACCCTAGTCCAATACAAGTTAGAGAATGGTTACTAACATCTAGACAATCCATCTCTGACAAGGTACATTGCCTAAGAAAAATGGAAACCAAAGAGAACAGTTTTACATTGTATAAGAATTGCTATTTTGTGTTGCCAAGTATGCTATGCCAGGTAACTATTAATGGGTACAGAGACAGGGCTTTCCCATGGGAGAAGCATTTCTTACATGATATGGAGTATCGGGGTAAAATGGAGTCTGTTTGGTCATTTCTCATATAACCTGGCCCATAACATTATTAAGTAGAGAACTGCCACAGTGTAATTGTTACCATGTTCTCCTCTTATGCATGAGAGTTTGCTGGTTCAAAATCAGCTTGGGAAGATACCTTTTTTCCAGCAAGTTTTTAATCGAGGAAGCAAAAAAAAAAAAAAAAAAAAAATCACAGCTGGGATTTTAATTTTCGCTCTCTCCCTAACCCCCTGCCTGCTCTTAAAAGACGGAGGCTGCAGCTGAGTAGAGTGAGAGGCTCGAAAAAAGCCCATGAAAACTTAATTTCTTTGTTAAGATTTTAACGCCATGAGCCAGGTCAAAAGCTGAAATTTTTTCCTTATTACAAGGGGGATTTAATTTCTTATAAAAAGATCATAAGAAAAAAATTTCCTATAGGAATTTTGTTTGGTCTTTTGGTGGGAGAATTAACACACAGCTGTTTAGTTAAAATCTCAGTCATTTGGATCACTAATCATATGGTTTGTGGCTTGGTATACACACCATGAAATCTGGATACATTTTTTTTTTGGTCCCTGTTTGGGTGCCAATTATGCCAGGATTACCAGCACCCTAGTAAAGCAGATGGCTGCCTGGAGATGTGAGTTGCCTAGGAAAATAAAAGGCTGAAATAATCAGTAAGGAATAAAAACAAAGCCAGAAAATAGATTTCAAAGGGGGAGCCTGATGGGTCTTTCAGCACTGATAGGAATTAGAACTTAACAAATAAAAAAGGCCCCAATCCTTTATTTAAGGGGAAATACATCAAAGGTTTCAGTGTGGCAGGGGTCTTGAAGTAAACAGGTTATTTGGTGCTTGGCAGGTGATGCCCATCTCCAGGCCGTTGTTTTGATTCTAAGTCTGTTTGTTAAGGCAGAGCACCAGCATGACCTGGGCTTTCTCAAACCAGGGAATTTCACCTAGGAGTTCCCAGTAAAGCAGCTTCTCTGCCTTATGTTGGCTCAAACGAACCCATAATTTATACATGGCTTCCCACAGTGATCAGTAGTTTTCATTGTAGAGGGATTTTACCTCTTCTCTTAGGTGGATTCCTAAATATTTTATTTTTTCAAGACTTGTGAATGGGATAGTTTTCCTAATTTCTCTTTCAGTTGATTCATCACTGATTTTTAGGAATGCAATTGATTTATGGTGTTAATTTTATATCTTGGTACGTTGCTGAATTCACTTATGAGTTCAAGAAGATTTCTAGTGGAGTTTTTTGGGGCTTCTAGATATTAAATCATGTCACCAACAAATAGGGATAATTTGAGTTCTTCTTTTCCTATTCTTATCCCATTAATTTCTTTATTCTATCTAATTGCTTTGGTTATTAGGACATTCAAGGACAACGTTGAATAGAAGTGGTAAAGAAGGCATCCCTGTCTTGTTCCAGTTTTTAGAGGGAATGCTTTAATTTTTTTTTCTCCATTTAGAATGATGTTGGGTTTAACAACATTAAGGTATGTTCCAACTATCCCTGGTTTTTCTAGTGTTTTGCACATGATTGGACACCATATTTTGTTAAGTGCTTTTTCTGCATCTATTGAGATAATCATGTGATTCTTGTATTTAAGTGCATTGATGTGATGTATTACATTTATTGATTTCCATATGTTGAACCAACCTGCATCCCTGGAATGAACCCCACTTGATCATGGTGCAGTATTTTTTAATATGTTTTAGTATGTGATTTGCCATAATTTTATTAAGAATTTTTGAACCTATATTCATCAGGGATATTGGTCTGAAGTTTTTTTTACTTGATGTGTCTTTGTCTGGTTTTGGTATCAGGGTGATACTAGCTTCATAGAATGAGTTTGGAAGGGTTCCTTCCTTTTTCTATTTCATGGAATAATTTGAGGAGGATTGATGTTAGTCCTTCTTTGAAGGTCTGGTAGAACTGGGCTGATAATCCTTCTGGTCATGTGCTTTGCTTTGTTAGTAGGCTTTTGATAGTATCTTCAAATTTATTGCTCAATATTGAACTGTTTAAATTTTCTATATCTTTCTGATTCAATTTGGATAATTCATATGTCTCTAGAAATTTGTCAATGTCTTCAAGATTCTCTATTTTATTAGAGTATACATTTTCAAAATAGTTTCTAATTATCATCTGTATTTCAGATGGTGGTGGTATTTCTTTTCTCATCATGAATTTAATTTAATTTTTAATTTTTTAATTTTTTTTAAAGAGAGAGAGAGAGAGAGAGAGAGAAGGAGAGAGAGAATTTTTTAATATTTATTTTTTAGTATTCGGTGGACACAACATCTTTGTTTGTATGTGGTGCTGAGGATCGAACCTGGGCCGCACGCATGCCAGGCAAGAGCGCTACCGCTTGAGCCACATCTCCAGCCCTCATCATGAATTTTAGTAATTTGAATTTTCTCTCTTTCTCTTCATTAGCTTGGCTAAGAATTTATCAATTTTATTTATTTTTTCAAAGAACAAACTTTTGTTTTTTTGTTGTTTTGTTTCAAGTTCATTTTTCATTTTAATTATTTCCTATCTTCTACTGCTTTGGGTGTTGATTTCTTCTTTTTCTATGGCTTTGAGTTGTAAGGTTATTTATGTGGTGAGTTTCTATCCTTTTAATAAATGAGCTCAATGAAATGAACTTTTCTCTTAGAACTGCCTTCATAGTGTCCCAGAGATTTTGATATGTTCTATCACTATTCTCATTTACCTCTAAGAATTTTTTTTCATTTCATCCCTGATTTCTTCTGCTATCCATTGGTCATTCAATAGCATATTATTTAGTCTCCAGGTGTTAGAGTAGCTTCTACTTTTTATTATTGATTTCTAATTTTATTCCATAATGATTGGACAGAATGCAAGACATTATCTCTATTGCTTTGTGGCCTAAGTTATGGTCTATTTTAGAGAAAGGTCTGTGTGTTCCTGAGAAGAAAGCGTATTCAGTCCTTGTTGTATAAAATATTCTATAGATGTCTGTTAAGTCTAAATTATTGATTGTATTCATGAGTTCTATAGCTTCTTAGTTTTTGTTTGATTTATAAAGTGATTAGAGGGGTGTGTTAAAGTCACCTAGTATTATTGTGTTGTGATCTATTTGATTCTTGAAATTGAGAAGGTGTTTGATTTATGTAAGATGCTCCATTGTTTGGGGCATAAATATTTATGATTGGTATGACTACTTGTTGTATATTTCTGTTAAGCAGTATGAAATTCACTTCTTTGTCCCTTCTAATTAATTTTTGCTTGAAGTCCATTTTATCTGATGTGAGGATAGAAACCCTTGCTTGTTTATGAGTTGCATGTGAATGATATAATTATTTTCCATCCATTTACCTTCAGTCTGTGGATGTCTTTGCCTATGAGGTGAGATATTTGGAGATAGCACATTGTTGGGCCTTGTCTGTTAATCCAATCAGCCATTCTATATCTTTTGGTTGATTAATTTAGGCCTATTGCATTCAATGTTATTATTGAGAAATGATTGATTTTCTTGGTCATTTTGATTTAGTTCTGTTTTTTAATTTTAATTAGTCTTTTCTTTGATTGACTCTTAGCGTATTTCCTTCCTTTGTTGGTTTTCATTTTTATTTCTCATTTTTCTTCATGAAATATTTTATTAAGTATGTTTTGTAGTGCAGGCTGTCTAGTTGTGAATTCTTTTAACTGTTGTTTATCATGGAAGGTTTTTATTTCATCATCAATTCTGAAGTTTAATTTTTCTGTGTATAGTATTCTTGGCTGGAATCCATTTTCTTTCAGAGCTTGGTATATATTATTCAAAGACCTCCTAGCTTTGAGGGTCTGGGTTGAAAATTCAGCTGAGGTCCAGATTGGTTCACCTCTAAATGTGACCTGTTGATGTTTTCTGGAAGACTTTAAAATTCTGTCCTTATTTTGTATATTGGGCATTTTCATAATAATGTGCTTTTGTGTGGGTCTCTTGTAATTTTGTATTATATTGGGGGGTCCTGTAAGCCTCTTGCATCTGATTTCTATTTCATTCTTTAGGCTTAGAAATTTTTCTGATATTATTTCATTGAAAAGATTATGCATTCCTTTGGTTTATATCTCTGAGCCTTCATCTATCCCAATAAATATTAAATTTGGTCTTTTGGGGTTATCCCATGTTTACTGGAAGTTATGTTCATGCTCTCTTAACATCTTTTCTCCATAGTCATTTTTATTTTCAAGATTATATATTTTGCCTTCATTGCTTGAAACACTGCCTTCCAAGTGATCTCATCTGTTGGTGAGGCTTTCCATTGAACTTTTAATTTGGCTTATTGATTCCTTCATTTTGAGGATTTCTGATTTTTTTTTCAGAATTTCTCTTTATTGAAGAGATACTTCACTTCCTGTATTTTTTCTCTGATATACCTCCCTACATCGTCCTTTACCACAAATTAGTTTAACTATTTACATTATAAACTCCTTCTCTGGCATTTCTTCCACTGTGGTGATGATAGATTCTGCTATTGAAGAATCTTGGTTTGTTTGGGGTGACTTGTTCCCTTGCTTTGTCATGTTGTTTGTGGTTCTACCCATCTAATTATGGATCTGAGGTAGTAGAGTTTCTACCCTGTATATTTATAGTGTCCCTGAAAATTTCCAGTACTTCACCATTTAAGGGGAGGCAAATAATAACAACAATGGATACAAACAATGTACAACATTGAACCAAATAGTTGCTGCTATGGCACCTACAATGTTGCCACAATAAACAGAAATGATATGATCAGTTATTACCTATAATAAAAACAGTAAGTTTGCAAAAGGATTTACAACTTCAAATGGTGGATAGGGAGAGAACAGAAGTAATATAGGATGTGATGATTACAAGGGAGGAAATGAAAATATAGAAGTAAAAAATATGGAAAAATACAAGACAACTATAGAGATTGGCTGTTAGCAGGAAAAAAACAGAGAGAAACAGGATCAAGGGAAATAAACATATAAAATAAAAATTTTAGAAATGAAAAATTTAAAAAGAATATAAAACAAAACTGAAATATACTAATCAAACATCTTAGACCTCAAAAAACTGATCCATGAAAAATAACTGGTTTCAAAAATGCTAGATATGAGAACAAAAATATGAATATGTATAAACATCCATGAACCATTAAGGTCACAATTAAACAGAGAAAAAGAAAAACAGGGAAAAAAAAGATCTCAATGAAAAGTTAAAGAATTCTTTCTGTTGAAGTTCAAAAGATTCTCAGCTTTCCTTCTCAGCAGTGTTAGGTGGGTTTATCTGGAATATGATGCTTGCTCCACCCTCAGGCTGGGTTCCTAGAGGGAGGTAATCCAGAAGGCAGAAATCCTGGAGGCAGGGTTTAGGTTTAGGTAGGCTTCAGGCTGTTTCCTGAGTGCAAATTAGTCTGGAGATTTAAATCAGTACACCTCCAGAGCCCAGCAGTTCATAGCGCAAGCTGGAAGTCTTCACCCCAGGAATTTCCCTTGGGTTCCATTTGTGTGTTGGAGGAGCCAGTTCTTAGTCCATTAGATCACCTTCAGACCCCATGTTTCCTGATCTTGGATTCAGTCTCCAAACTCAACCTCTCCCACCCCAACCCTTTTGAATTCCCAGGTCCTATAAGAAGCAGGGATGGAGGAGCAAGGGGAAAGCTGGGTGGAGTTTCACAACCAGTATTCCCCTGTGTGTCACATGGGTTGCATGTGGGTCACCGTACATCAAAGCCTAGTGGATAGAAATGTCTGGTGTCTGGGACTGACCAGCGGACATTTTCTCTGGTTAATTGCCCAGAAACATTTTGAATTTCTATCCTGCTCGGCCATGTCCCACATAGCACCTGAGATGGTTGTGACCTGCCAAGATGCCAATCAACCTGCTGTCTGCAAGACATCACAAAGCAAGACTCTGCCTTGAAACCTTATCCCTGCCTTTGATGTACCTCCTTAAATAAATCACTAGAGCCATCTTTTCTTCATCTAGTTTCAGATCTTGTGTGGACTGGATGTATCAGGGGCTCCGCTTTTGTAAATACATTTTTGACTCTTTGTATTTTGTTCTTCACTAATTATTTTGGACTTTAAGTTTTCAGGTGGCTTACATGCTCCTTAGCAGGAAGAAGAACCCCCTAATGAGACACACACATTACCTGTGTAAACCTCTATTCACATTTGATTTTCTCCTGGTCATTAAGCACACTCTATGTCAGGCAGTGTGAGTTTGCCAGGCCTGTATTTCATGCCAAATTTGGGTTTGCCAGGAGTCAGCTCTCTCAGCTACCAGCCCCTGTGCTATGACTGAAAAATGGTTCCTTTCTCTGTCCTCCACATGCCACCAGGAGAGATGAGCTTTCTTTCCTGTACAGGGATATTGTGCAGCCCATCTTTCAGTTTAGTCAAGCAGCATCTTTGATCTCTAAACTCTCCATTCCTAGGCATACTTTAGGCCTTCCAGTTTCCTTTAATTAATTCCCCTATCCCTCCAGTTTGCTCATGGGGGGACAGCTCTGGCTGGTTCCTCTATCTGTGGCAACAGCTGTGGCACTGAGGATTTCATTCTTAATTTATTATATCCAACCTCCTCCCTGATCTGCCTTGAGTGTCCAGTATTAAATTCCAGTTAAATACCCACATCTTTTTTTTTGTTCACCCATCTTGCTGAAAAGCTGCCTGTCTGCTTTCTTGATTTTACACCATAGAGCAACCAGGAAAGGGAACTTCTCTATTCCACCATCTTGAAAACACTGCTCTAAGATTCTTTTAACAATGGCATATTTATACAGTCTATTTTTTAAATATTCTTTTGTTTTTAATTTGGGTCTTCTGTTATAAGATACCTCAAAATGTTTGTGTGAAAGACAGGAGTTTCAACAAATATTTATAAAAATAAAATGCAGAGGAAGAGGGCAACCTTCTGAAAATTCCTTTGTTCTAAAGCAAAAATGAGCTATTAAGTCAAAATTCTTGCTTTTGTTTTCTTTCTTAAGTTTGTGTTTTTGTTTTCTAAATCATTTGCAACAGTTTGTATCTATTGGAACAATCCTAATGAAACTGCATTCAGTAAGGGATTAATTTATTAAACCTCAGGTCATATCATGAGGGTTTAATTAAAAATATTTGGCTTTGTATAAATGCTAAAACAATTCTTCATAATCAACATCCTTCTACTTCTTTTTTCCTATTTAACTTTATAAGTTTCCTTTATGTGAAACACACTGACTCAACAACACACATATGTATATACATTTTGAAACTAAAGCCCTTAAATAGGTGAGAGGTAGAGGGTTTTTTGTTGTTGTTGTTGTTTTGTTTTTTTGTTTTTTTGATTTTTTTTTAATTTTTATTTTTTTTATTGGTTGTTCACAACATTACAAAGCTCTTGACTATCATATTTCATACATTAGATTGAAGTGGGTTATGAACCCCCAATTTTATCCCAAATGCAGATTGCAGAATCACGTCGGTTACACATCCACAATTTTACATACTGCCCTATTAGTAACTGTTGTATTCTGCTACCTTTCCTAACCACCACTATCCCCCCTCCCCTCCCCTCCCATCTTCTCTCTCTACCCCATCTACTGTAATTCATTTCTCTCCTTCTTTATTTTCCCATTCCCCTCACAACCTCTTATATGTAATTTTGTATAGCAATGAGGGTCTCCCTTCATTTCCATGCAATTTCCCTTTTCTCTCCCTTTCCCTCCCATCTCATGTCTCTGTTTAATGTTAATCTTTTCTTCCTGCTCTTCCTCCCTACTCTGTTCATAGTTGCTCTCATTATATCAAAGAAGACATTTGGTATTTGTTTTTTAGGGATTGGCTAGGTTCACTAAGCATAATCTGCTCTAGTGCCATCCATTTCCCTGCAAATTCTATGATTTTGTCATTTTTTATTGCTGCATAGTACTCCATTGTGTATAGATGCCACATTTTTTTTATCCATTCATCCATTGAAGGGCATCTGGGTTGGTTCCACAGTCTAGCTATTGTGAATTGTGCTGCTATGAACATTGATGTGGCAGTATCCCTGTAGCATGCTCTTTTAAGGTCTTCAGGGAATAGTCCGAGAAGGGCAATAGCAGGGTCAAATGGTGGTTCCATTCCCAGCTTTCCCAGGAATCTCCAAACTGCTTTCCAAATTGGCCGCACCAATTTGCAGTCCCACCAGCAATGTACAAGTGTACCCTTTTCTCCACATCCTCGCCAGCACTTGTTGTTGTTTGACTTCATAGTGGCTGCCAATCTTACTGGAGTGAGATGGTATCTTAGGGTGGTTTTGATTTGCATTTCTCTGACTGCTAGAGATGGTGAGCATTTTTTCATGTACTTGTTGATTGATTGTATATCCTCCTCTGAGAAGTGTCTATTCAGGTCCTTGGCCCATTTGTTGATTGGGTTATTTGTTATCTTATTGTCTAATTTTTTGAGTTCTTTGTATACTCTGGATATTAGGGCTCTATCTGAAGTGTAAGGAGTAAAAATTTGTTCCCAGGATGTAGGCTCCCAATTTACCTCTCTTATTGTTTCTCTTGCTGAGAAAAAACTTTTTAGTTTAAGTAAGTCCCATTTGTTGATTCTTGTTATTAACTCTTGTGCTATGGGTGTCCTATGAAGGAATTTGGAGCCCGACCCCACAATATGTAGATCGGAGCCAACTTTTTCTTCTATCAGACGCAGAGTCTCTGATTTGATATCAAGCTCCTTGATCCATTTTGAGCTAACTTTTGTGCATGGCGAGAGAAAGGGATTCAGTTTCATTTTGTTGCATATGGATTTCCAGTTTTCCCAACACCATTTGTTGAAGATGTTATCCTTCCTCCATTGCATGCTTTTAGCCCCTTTATCAAATATAAGATAGTTGTAACTTTGTGGATTAGTCTCTGTGTCCTCTATTCCATACCATTGGTCCACCCGCCTGTTTTGGTACCAGTACCATGCTGTTTTTGTCACTATAGCTCTGTAATATAATTTGAAATCTGGTATTGCTATACCGCCTGATTCACACTTCCTGTTTAGAATTGCTTTTGCTATTCTGGTTCTTTTATATTTCCATATGAATTTCATGATTGCTTTATCTATTTCTACAAGAAATGCCGTTGGGATTTTGATTGGCATTGCATTGAACCTATAGAGAACTTTTGGTAATATCGCCATTTTGATGATGTTAGTTCTGCCTATCCATGAACAGGGTATATTTTTCCATCTTCTAAGATCTTCTTCTACTTCTCTCTTTAGGGTTCTGTAGTTTTCATTGTATAAATCTTTCACCTCTTTTGTTAGGTTGATTCCCAAGTATTTTATTTTTTTTATTTTTGAGGATATTGTGAATGGAGTGTTTTTCCTCATTTCCGTTTCAGAAGTTTTGTCGCTGATATACAGAAATGCCTTTGATTTATGCGTGTTGATTTTATATCCTGCAACTTTGCTGAATTCATTTATTAGTTCTAGTAGTTTCTTTGTAGACCCTTTTGGGTCTTCTAGGTATAGAATCATGTCATCTGCAAATAGTGATAATTTAAGTTCTTCTTTTCCAATTTTTATGCCTTTAATTTCTTTCATCTGTCTAATTGCTCTGGCGAGTGTTTTGAGAACTATATTGAATAGAAGTGGTGATAGAGGGCATCCCTGTCTTGTTCCGGATTTTAGAGGGAATGCCTTCAACTTTTGTCCATTCAGAATGATGCTAGCCTGAGGCTTAGCATAATTGCTTTTACAATATCGAGGTAAGTTCCTGTTATCCCTAGTTTTTCTAATGTTTTGAACATAAAGGGATGCTGTACTTTGTCGAATGCTTTCTCTGCATCTATCGAGATGATCATATGGTTCTTATCTTTAAGTCTATTGATGTGGTGAATAACATTTATTGATTTCCGTATGTTGAACCATCCTTGCATCCCAGGGATGAATCCTACTTGTTCATGGTGCACAATTTTTTTGATGTGTTTTTGTATTCGATTCGCCAGAATTTTATTGAGGATTTTTGCATCTAGGTTCATTAGAGATATTGGTCTGTAGTTTTCTTTCTTTGAGGTATCTTTGTCTGGTTTTGGAATCAGGGTGATGTTGGCCTCATAGAATGAATTTGGAAGAGCTCCCTCTTTTTCTATTTCCTGAAATAACTTGAAAAGTATTGGTATTAATTCTTCTTTAAAGGTTTTGTAAAACTCCGCTATATACCCATCCAGTCCTGGGCTTTTCTTGGTTGGTAGTCTTTTGATGGCTTCTTCAATTTCATCCATTGATATTGGTCTGTTCAAATTGTGTGTATCCTCCTGACTCAGTCTGGGCAAATCATATGCCTTAAGAAATTTATCGATGTCTTCACTATCTTCTATTTTGTTGGAATATAGGTTTTCAAAATAATTTCTAATTGTCTTCTGTATTTCTGTAGCATCTGTTGTGATATTGCCTTTTTCATCCCGTATGTTAGTAATTTGAGTTCTCTCTCTTCTTCTCTTCGTTAGCATGGCTAAAGGTCTGTCGATCTTATTTATTTTTTCGAAGAACCAACTTTTAGTTTTGTTAATTTTTTCAATAGTTTCTTTTGTTTCAATTTCATTGATTTCCGCTCTGATTTTAATTATTTCTAGCCTTCTGCTACATTTGCTGTTGTTTTGCTCTTCCTTTTCTAGGGCTTTGAGATGAAGTGTGAGCTCATTTATTTGTTGTTTTTTTCTTTTTTTGAGGAATGACCACCAGGCGATGAATTTTCCTCTTAAAATTGCTTTCATTGTGTCCCATAGATTCCGATATGTTGTGTCTGTATTTTCATTTATCTCTAAGAATTTTTTGATTTCCTCCTTTATGTCTTCTGTAACCCACTGATCATTCAGTAACATATTGTTCATTTTCCATGTGATGTAGGATTTTTCCTTCCTTCTTTTATCATTGATTTCCAGTTTCATTCCATTATGATCAGATAAAATGCATGGTATTATCTCCACCCCTTTATATTTACTGAGGGTTGCCCTATGGCATAATATATGATCTATTTTTGAGAAGGATCCATGTGCTGCTGAGAAAAAAGTATATCCATTTGATGATGGTTGATATATTCTATATATGTCAGTTAAGTCTAGGTTATTGATTATGATATTGAGTTCTATAGTTTCTTTATTCAACTTTTGTTTGGAGGATCTGTCCAATGGTGAGAGAGGTGTGTTAAAGTCACCCATGATTATTGTGTTGTGGTCTATTTGATTCTTGAACTTGAGGAGAATTTGTTTTATGAATGTCGCAGCACCATTATTTGGTGCATAAATATTGATAATTGTTATGTCTTGTTGGTGAATGGTTCCTTTTAACAGTATATAATGACCTTCTTTATCCCTTTTGATTAACTTAGTCTTTAAGTCGATTTTATTCGATATGAGGATGGCCACCCCTGCTTGCTTACGAGAACTGTGTGCGTGGTATATTTTTCCCCATCCTTTCACCTTCAGCCTGTGTATGTCTTTTCCAATCAGATGTGTCTCCTAGAGGCAGCATATTGTTGGATTTGTTTTTTTAATCCATGTTACCAGCCTATGTCGCTTTATTGGAGAGTTTAAGCCATTAACATTCAGAGTTACTATTGATATATGGTTTGTACTTCCATCCATGTTTGATTATTTATCCTTTTTTTAAAAAAAATTTAGTTTGTTTCTCTGTGATTATCTTTCCCCTCGCCCTCTGTCTTTACTGAGGCACTTCCCACTGATGGTTTTGGTTATTGTTTTTCATTTCTTCCTCATGTAGTGTTTTGCTTAAAATGCTTTGCAGTGCTGGTTTTCTGGCTGCAAATTCTTTTAACCTTTGTTTATCATGAAAGATTTTTATTTCGTTGTCATACCTGAAGCTTAATTTTGCTGGATACAGAATTCTTTGTTGGCATCCATTGTCTTTCAGTGTTTGAAATACATTGTTCCATGACCTTCTTGCTTTCAGTGTCTGTGATCAAAAATCCGTTGTTAACCTTATTGGTTTACCCCTGAATGTAATCTGTCTCTTTTCTCTTGTAGCTTTTAATATTTTCTCTTTGTTCTGTATATTGGATATCTTCATAACAAAGTGTCTTGGTGTTGGTCTACTGTGATTTTGTGTGCTCGGTGTCCTGTATGCATCTTCAATTTGTATATCTGTTTCCTTTTTTATTTCTGGAAAGTTTTCTGTAATTATTTCATTCAGGAGGTTACTCATTCCCTTGGTTTGAATCTCTGTACCTTCTTCTATCCCAATGACTCGTAAGTTTGGTTTTTTCATGTTATCCCATAACTCTTGGATGTTTTTCTCGTGATTTTTTACCAGCCTTTCTGAGTTGGCTAGACTCTTTTCAATATGATATATTTTGTCTTAATTATCTGACGTTCTGGCTTCTACTTGCTCCACTCTGTTAGTGATACTCTCAATTGAGTTTTTAATTTGGTTTATCGTTTCCTTCATTTCTAGAATTATTGTTTGATTATTTTTTATAATCTCTATCTCCTGATAAAGATGCTTAACTTCTTCTTTTATCTGTTTATGTAATTCATTCTCAATGTGTTCTTTCACTGCTTGAATTTGCTGTCTTGTATCCTCTTTAAGGTTCCATTCCATCTGTCTAAGGTGTTCCTTGAGTTCTTTATATGACCATTTTTCTGATGACTCTAGGTCCTCCTGAATATTTAAGCTGTCCTGCATTGTTTGTACTCCTTTTCTTCCTTGCTTTTTGAAGCTGCTCATGTTACTTCTTGTTCTGTTTGACTGCTGAGTTACTGTTTACTCCTATAAATTTATTTGATGCTTGGGAGGAATGGTATTAGAAGGGAAGGGAAGAAGTCACTAAAGAGAATGAGAGTAAGCAGGTAGAATTCAATGAAGGGGGGATAAGAAAAATGAAAAGACAAAAGAAGAAGAAAATAGGAAATAAAAAAAGAAAAAAAATTTAAAAAAATAATAATAAAAAAATTAAAATTAGAAGAAAAAAAATTTTAAAAAACAAGAAAGAATAATGAAAATGAAAGAAAAACCCAAATCAAAAAAAAAAAAGAGAAAAGAAAAAATAAACTAATAAATGCAGTCTTAGAGTTTGATTAACTTCTCTTCCAGTAGGTGGCGCTGTCCCCACCAGGTCAAGTTTCTCCTGTCAATATGCGGGAACCAATCACTGTGCAGCAGCTCCTCCCAGACTGGGCGAGTCTCCAATCCTGAGTGTCTAGGGCCTCCTCTTGTGTCTAGTCACTTCCCACTTTTCCTCTAGCCAGGCCCCTCTCACGGGTGCCGTTCATCACAATACTGGCTACATGCCAGGTCTGCTGCTCCCGGGCGCCCTGTTTTCATGAACGACTGGGCACACTCTTCCAGTTTGCCATTCCCTCAGACCCTAAGTTTGTAGAGCTTGGCGCTGAAAATCCTCAGCGAGTTTTACTTGCCCTCCGGTAGCCACTCCCCTGATAGCTGGTGCAAGAGGCCTCAGCAGTCAGCCCTGGTGGGAGCGGTAGTTCCGCGCCGCGGGTCCCGCATCACCTCTGATTCCCTCGGGCTGGCTGTCGCACTCACGGGAGAGCTGGGAGGGGCACTTATGGGAGAGCTGGGAGGGGCCCTTAAGGTTTCCCTGATGTGTGGAGAGGGAAGGCTAGGGGATTACACACCTGTAGCCGCAGGTTTCAATGAAGTTATCTCCTCCGCCGCAGTCTGATGACGTCAGTTCTCTGCCATGGTGGTGTCTCTTGCAAATGGCGACAGTTCGTTTCCCTTTGCCGGGCCACCAATGCAACGGGTGGGTCCTTACTGTCTCTCCCAAGCTCCGTTTCAAACCTGTGGCCACTACTTATGAAGGCTCGGTAGGCATTTACCTCCGTAGGATGAGAAGGGCTGACCAGTTGTTTCAGCCGGATGGATTAATGCGGAGTCACAGCTGTTTGTCTGCGGGAAGCAGGCGAACGGGAGCTTGAATTCAGCCAATCCGGGCTCAGTGTGTGTTCTGAGAGGCCCAGACTGTTCGCCCCAGATCCACGTCAGCTCAGCATTGCCTAGTGATCCTGAGCAAACAGATTTAGGTTGTTTACGACTCCCTATGCCTGCACAGCTGAAGAGGTCAGAGACTTGATCTCTCCGCGCCCGCTGCCATGTTGGAATCCCTGTTTTTTTGTTTTTTTGGGGGTTTTTTTGCTAATGTTTCTTTTTCTTTCTTTCTTTTTTTTTTTTTTTTTTTTTGCTATTTAATTACTGCTAAACAGGTCACTACTTTTTGAATTTTCTGTTAATTCTTAATTAAAAAATGAGTAATTTGCTTTAAGAGCTTGAGAATACATACATAACATATATAGCACAGCATAGTGATTTTATAATCCAGGCTTTGAAATGTAAACACAGACCCAGAGATCTCTATTCAGATAATACAAAGAATCTTGCTAGTTTTTCATCTTTATTCTACTACCCAGATGTTGTATCTTGAACTTTTCAATTCTTAAAATTATCATGAATAATGTGAAAGCATTATAAATAATGAACATGCATTTTTTAACTAAACCTAGTCATGGATAGATTGCCTGGAAGGCAATACACAAGAATAAATGCATGTGTTCTACCAATACAACATCCTCTCAGAAAGTCATCACTCACCCAAAATATGGTCTGCATAGCTACCATTTTCCCCTTGTAATGAGGTGGGGTTCTCATGAGCATTATCACATCAGATTAATAATTTTATAAAATCATCTATGCAATATATTCATTCAGTCATTTAAATATATATTCATCGAATGCCTATTTTGTGCCAAGCCCTCTTCTAGATGCTTGGGATATATCAGTGGGCAAAACATAACAGATTCCTTTACAGAATTTACATACTAACTAAAGGTCACAGATAATGAATAATAAACATTATTCTTAAGCTCATTACATGACAAACAGAAGGTAATAAATGGCATGGAAAAAAATAATTAGAGGAAAATATAGAAAATGTGAGTGCAGTGTGTATGTAAAATTTTGAATGGGATATTCAGGTAGGCCTGAAGAAGGAGGCATTTGAACAGAGATTTGGAGGTGGGAGAGCATTAATATAAGGATGGAAAAGTTGTGAGCACATATATGTCAAACTTATTTCATTGTGGAAAGAAAGAAGCAAAAGGAAAGCATTAGGTCATTTTGACTCAATCTTGACTTTAATTCTAAATATTTAAAAAGGATTACAACTCTAAATGAAAACATTGGGTTTTGATTAGTTTTCAGCTCAAACACAAATTTCATTTAAAGTCAAGGAGAGGTGATTTTCTTGTATACTCATATTGGTTGTCATGAATCGGGGCAAAAATGCAGTAGATGACCTTGAAACTATAAGTAACTCACACCACATAAATGTGATATACATTAGATACCCCACATTTGACACTGAAAACAGGTACCAGCCAGAGCTTGACAGTTCATACAACAATTTCCAGGAGATTCAATAACAATATATCAAGATATACTCTCCAGGACAAATTCATCCTTCCCAAGATGCCAGAAATCTTTTATCTATTTCCCAGTGCTTGAAGCAATATATCAAGCAGTCATGAAAATGCCATGAATGTGAATAAAAAAAGGCAACATATCCATAGATACATCATTTAGGAACTGTAATCAAACTGAGACAAATAAATTTACTCAAAGCAAAAGTGACAGTTAGTTGCTGGATTAAATCACAATCATACAGATAATATTACCTGGAAAGATTAAATTAATTGTTTTAAATACTAAAACAGATTTTTTAAAAAAATGTATTTCAAATTGTTATGTCTGTTGATATTGTTTAACATCCCTTAGATCACTAGAAAAAAGTTGGCATTGGGGACTTCAGTTGCCACCAAAATTTCAGCAATGCTGTATGGACTGTTCTTTTTTGGTTTGGTCTATACTTCATGTCTTTCTTATGGGTTTAGTTAATTTGATAGAGAACTATCATTTGTAGAACATGGATAACTTGCCAGGCATTTTACAAGATGCCTTACATGTATCATTTCACTTAATTCCCACATTCCTATACTCATGTATATGTAGTTATGTGCACATCATGTAAGAGGATGAAGATGAAGAAGGAATATTAGAGAAATATTAGCCACATTTATTGAAACACAGATAGGTAAGATGGCCTAAATTCACATACAATACTTAGGAAATTCTAAAGCCATAATTCTTCTCAGGCTTTCTAACTATATTAAGCCATCTGCTACTCTAGAGAGGCCACTATAATAACTACTAATTTGCATAGCATTTTATTGTTTATAAGGCATATTCATATTTTGATTATATCATAATCCTAAGACAGTTATAGTCAACTTACTTTGCTTCATAATTATCAATCTACGGTATTGTTATAACTCTGCAAATTCTTTGAATTGGGCTACAGTTGTGTGACTGTCTTTCATGAATGAACTTTCACATACTATGCTTATGAGACAACTCATCCATTTGCCTGTATCTCCTGAAGTCATCCATGAAATTTTCAGCAAATACAATTATACATAATATGGTACATTACTTAACTTCTGTAAGAGTATTTCCTGAACTATAAAATAAGGATAATAATATATAACTACTTCTTCACCTCAAAGATTGTTTTAAAGATAAAATGTGATAATACTGTGTCTATTAAAGAGACTTAAAATTGTATATGTGATACTAATGCTTCTTATTATTTAACCATCTTTAAATATAATTTATACCTTTATAAAGCATTTTCTTTTTGGCTTCTATTTCATTGCTTTGCAACTTACATAAATATGTGCTTGATATTGAAACTTTAAAAAGTCCCAAAATGTATAAAGTTAAAATTCCATTTCATATTTGCCCTTCTCAATCCAACTTACTTTCAAAAAAAGATATTATCATGATTACTATCTTCTGGATACTCCATTGTATATAACAAAAAGATTTTCATTGCTGCTTATAATTTCTATCTTTGACTTTAGGAAATTTGAAAATAATGTATCCTGGGTGATTCTCTTTAAACTTCTTAAATCTGTGTGTTCATTGTTCTCTTCAGATTTGAGAAAATTTCAGCCAACATTATTTCAAGTAATTTCCCTGCCTCTTTCTATCTTCTCCTCTATTTTCCATAATGGATATATTTGTTCGGTTAATAGTGTCCCTTAAGTCATTCAGGCTTAATTGAAAAAAAAAAACTTTTTTGTTCCCCTGCCTCAATGATTTCAAATGACCTGTCTTAAAGTTCACTGATTATTTCTTCTACCTGATCAAACTTACTATTAAATCCCTCTAATGAGTTTTCAGTGCATTTACTGTATTTTATTACTTAATTCCAATTTGTTTTGGTTCTTTTTTATAGTTTTGATTTCATCGTCAATATTTATAGTTTGTTAATGCATTGTTTTCCTGATGTTTTTGTTTAGTTATCTATCCGTGTTCTCTTTTAGCTTATCTTTATAGCAGTTGTTTAAAATTGTTTAAAATTACTGTCATGTAAGGCAGTTTATGGTCTTTATTTCTTTGGGGTGGTTTTTTAGAGTTTTATTTTGTTCCTCTTATTTGGCCATGTTTTTCTGTTTATTTTTATTACTTGTAATTTTTTGTAGAATTAAAAAGTAAAACCCATTTCTTAGTACTGCATACTGATTTTATATAGAAGAAGAATTTTACCAATCAGCTGGGCTGGAAGTTCTTGGATTTCTCAAACCTTTTCTGATTGTTTGCTTTCTTGGCTTTTTCGTGCAAAACTATTGCTCCAATGTTTGCTTGCCTCTGTTTTGGGTCCAAATTCTGGTGTCAATCCCATAAATGGTCAGAGTCAGGCAAGGACAAAACTGATTCCATAGCCAACATTCAGATGACCCAGAACATTGAATGCCCAATACACTCTTTACTTTCTCTCCTAATGGAGAAATTCTGATAAGAGAGAATGTCTTCCTTATAGTTCCATGTTATTTCCTCTAAGGGGAGGGCCATGACCAGATACAGCAGGGTCAAAAATTTTCCTACTGCTTCACTGGAGTCCTTGCTGCCTTTAGATTGGCCTGGGTTTTAAAGCTTTTCAACAGATCTCTCAGGTTCTTACAAACATAGTCTAGTCTATACCTTGATATTAACTGAAAATCTTAGTTGGGGAACAAAGGCCTATCATGTCCTAGTCTGTCTTTCTGCTGATATCACCATATATTAACTATTATTTCACTTAGGAATTCACTTGAGTTTACCTGTGTTCACAAATGAAAGGTTCATATGTGAAATGTGACAGGCAACTTTGTTTTTCTACACATTGATTACTTGAATATTTGTTAGACTCGACTGATAAAAATATTTTTAGGAGAGGTATTTGCTTCCTATTGTAATTTATGTTTTATAATTTCTTTACCCGTTGTAGGTTCAAGGCTGAGGTCCATATTCAAAAGAGATTAACAAGGTAAATCCAAATTTATTTGACAAATTTTTGTTATATTCTAGGCTCATAAAAATGTGAGACCCAAATAAATAATTCCACTTGTATATATTCATGCTAGGTTTGATGAAGAGTGGGTAATTGTGGGGAAATAAGATAGGGTAAAAAGGGTACGATCTCATAGTAATATATTGGGGGGATTTAATAAGTTCTGTTTATTCAAATTCTTTTCTGTAACCATTCATCTTCAGATGTAAGGATGTTCCTTCAGACACAAGGAGTACATCTCTCACACAAAGATCTTAGGACCTATTTCAGAGAAATGTCAGAAAATTCTTCCTAGGTTATATGCTCTACTTTAGGGAAGAAGGATGGGAGAAGGGTGTGAGAGACTTTCTTGTTTTTGCAGTTTTATCAAATTCCTTCAGCTTAGTCACTATGCCAATATATGATATTTTGGGTAGTGTGTCTTGAATCCCATCATGTTCTTGCAACCAAGAGAGGTTTGCTGTCAATCTGATCCTTACTTTGTTTTCTTTGTGTAGCACTGATGATTGAACCCAGGGGTGCTCTATCACTGAGCTTTGCCCACAGCCCTTTTTTCATTTTTTAATTTTGAGACAGGTCTCACTAAGTTGCTGAGATTGGTACCAAAATATGATCCTCCTGCCTTACCTCACAAATAGCTGAGATTACAGGAGTATGCCACCACACCCAGGCATTTGTAGATGCTGCTTTTCCTTTTAGAAATTTTAGTTTTATCTTTATGTTTAATGTTTTTAATTCCCTTAGGATGTGTGAAGCATGAAATTCATACACACACTATTCAACACTGAGAGCTCTTTTAATCTCTAGTCTCTTGTCTTTTTCTGGGAGAACACTTAAAAATCATTCTTCAAATATTACCCTTGCTTCCATATTGAATCTTATTCTATCTTGATATTGACATTTTTTGGTCCTATCTCCACATCTCTTAATATTTCTTTTGTGTTTTTCCATTTTTTTCCTGTGCTTTACCAGAGGGTTGTTTTATTTTAACTTCAAGCTCACTAATTCTTCTTTGGCTAAATACATTCTAACATTTAACTCATCTATTGAATTCTTCATTTCAGACACTATGTATTTAAAATACAGTCTTTATAATAGGTCCTTCCTTTTATGCTTTTATTAGTGCATTATAGTGGCACATAATGTTGGGTTCATTTTGACATAATCATATATGCATGGAATTCAATTTGCTCCATTTCAGTCCCCAGTGTCTCTTCTTTTTCTTTTCTTCCCCTTTCCTCCTAATTCCCTTTCCTCTATTGTGCTGGTTTTTCTTCTATTCATTTATTTATTTTTATTTTCAATTAGTGATTAATTGGTGTAAAAGAGAAATTCACTTTGGTATTTTTATACATGCACATAATGTAATTTTGTTACATTTGTTCTGCATTTCCTCCTATCCCTTCTCCTTCCCCTTCAATCTCCTTATACTCCACTGATCTTCCCTCTATCCTTGTGATATCTGACCCTACCTTTATTCCCCTTATTTTGCTCTGACTTCTTCATGTAAAAGAAAACATTCAACCCTTGATTTTTTGAGTCTGGCTTATTTCATTTAGTATAATGTTCTCCAGTTCCATTCATTTACTGGCAAATGCCATAATTTCATTACTATTTATGGATATAAATAAAACTACACTATGTACATATACCACGTTTTCCTAATTCATTCATCTAATGATGAGCACCTGTGCTGGTTCTAACTTGGCTCTTTTGAGTTGTGCTAGTATAAACATTGATGTGGCTGTATCACTATAGTATGCTAATTTTAGTCCTTTTGGATAAATACCAAAGTCCTTCTTGATAACTTGTTTTTCCTGCTTCATGTAGCAATAGCCTTCTACTTCCTTAAGATATTTTAAAATTGTTATTTGTCCCCTATTTGTGTGTATGTTTATAGTCATTGTTTTCTTCACATTTATTATGTTTTTTTCCCCTCAGAGCTCACATTCTCCTAGATAGTGTATTTTGGAGGAGAAAAATCCAAGCTTGTGTTTATCTTAGAGACTTCAGGGAAAGCTCATGCTCCCTTTGCCACTACAAACTGGACTTGAGGACTCTCCACTTGCAACCCTTCCAGCAATCAGGCAACACTGATCCTTAAGGAAGTCTATTGTGCTTCTATCAAGGAAATAGCCCTTGTGTAAGAGTTGTTTCTCTGGGTTATTTCCATAAAGCCCTCTGAGCTTATAGGATAAGCTGACGAGATGGAAATGCTTGAGACCTGGCTAGTTTTCCAGTATCTATTATTACAGTTTCCTACTCCAGCTGGCTATAGCACCACATTGTGGTTGCCCTTCCATTCCTTGATATGGGGCTGTTATTTATTTTCTGCTTTGCAGAAGAAACAGGAAGATAAAGATCTAATCATGGTAATATGCAAAAAAGAAAAATATTTACATTTTTTCTTCACTTTTTATATGGGCTGCTATTCTCCACTGTTCACTAGACTCTAGCCATTTTCTGTCTCTCAAAAGACTTCTCACAGTATTTATGTTATGTTCTCAGCTGCACCAGTTTCCCTCCAGCTGTAAGTGTTGCATTGGGGAGGAAGACAGAGCCCACATCATTTCATCATATTGTCAGGAGTTGGAAATTCTGACCTTTTTCTATTATTGTATCTGTGGGGAACTTAATAGAATCTAATCATAACTTCACAGAGGGGATCAATATGCAACAATCTCTGATTTTTGCAAGCAATATTTAATAACGAGCAAGAATGTTTACAGAGAGATTTCCTACAAAAATTTTGTAGGTGTATTTATATTGTTAAAATACATTTATAAAACTAATACATTTTGGAAAAATACGGATTGCAGCATGATTTACTTAAGTATATCAGCATAATTTGCTAATCCCCTTCGTTTTCAAAAGCATGGTGTAGTGAAAATATGGAAATTATAGGAATTTAACCAAGAAACTTATAGAAGTACATGTTAGCAAAGGAAATTTTATTGTTCATCTTCAATGATTTTAACTCCAAAGACTGTAAGAATTGCGTAAATTATTTGTGAAGATGAACAGTATAAATATTAAGAAGATGGGCAGTACAGTTAAAGTCTGCACTTTGGTCCCTTATGTCGCTTCATGTTACCATAGGATATTTAAACTGCCAATGCCACAGGACTTTTATTTCTAATCTCTAAAAATAATAATAATAATAATAATAAAAGAACATACCTTACCATAAAACAACTTTAGAGTATATTGTACAAGTTTACATAAAATATAGCAACTTTGCAATTATGTAGGCCCATTTACCAACAACCTTAACAATCTTTATTTTAACATAGATTATGTATACATGTATTAGAAAGTCCATAAGAAAATGCTATAATTTTTGTTTTAAACAGATGTATGTATTTTAAAGAAATTTAGAGGAAAAAATAATTGCTTACATTTATCCAGGTTTTCCCATTCCTAATCTTCATCCTGAATGTCTGAGTTTCCTTCAGTATCACTTCTCTTAAACCTGAAGAATTTCCTTTAGAATTCATTTCTTGTAGTTGTGTGTCTGCTGGTAATAAATTATCTTAATTGTTCTTGATCTAAAATCATCTTTATTTTACTCTTTTGGGGATGGTACTAGGGATTGAACCAAGGGCCTCACACATGCTAGGTCAGCACTATCACTGAGCAATAACCTGCATCCCTATTATACCTTTTTGAAAAACATTTTGCTGTATATATAGAATTCTTTCATCCTCCCTTGCCAGCCTTTTAGTACTTTAAAGAAGTTATTCTACTATTTTCTACTATCAGTACTTGCTAGGTATTTTGTGCTCTTTAGAATTGTGGTTCTTCCTTTTGGGACCATAAGTGCCAAATCCCCTCTCCTCAGTTTCTCTTTATTTTTCAGTGTTTGATCATAATACATTAAGTCATGATTTTCTTTGTTCTTTTTATTCTTTGTATTTATCATATTTTATGTGTTTAACATCTTAAATATGTAAATTTATGTTGTTGGCCAAAATCAGTTTCTTTTTCCTAATTCTTTCTTTTCTTTTGAAACTCTTAATTACCTGTATATTACACAATTTGATATTGTCCCACATGTGTCTCAGATTCTGTTAACATTTTTTGAAAAGTTTTTTAGATTGGATAAATTATATTGATTTGTCTTCCAAGCTCCTTATATTCTTCTCTATCAAGTCCATTCTTGCCATTAGGTCCAGCCACTGAATATTTTTATTGGATTTATTTAATGAATTTCCTAAAATTTTATTTATACCTCTTTTTAAAAAATTCAATTTCTGTGCTGAGATTTAGTGTCTTTTCATTTAGAAGAGTATATTGCTCTTTACTTCATTGCATGTATTAATATTAGATGCTTTAAACCATTGTAGGATAATTCCAACATGTCCTCTTGAGTTTAGCATCTTTTGATAATCTTTTGAGAATTTGTGTGATTTTCTTGGTACTTTTGAATTATGTAATTGGCACTTACAGTAATTTTCAATCATGCCCTAGATATTTCGAAAATTATCTTTTGGAGTCTCTGAATTTTTGTTATATTCCTCTGGAAAGTATGGATACTTTGGTAGAAAATTAATTTGGTTCAACACAAACTGTCTTGCTTATATAGGTAACAACTTAAATCTCATTTCAGTTCTTTCATCTGGACAAGAGGGATAGCTTACTTTTGGTTTTGTATCTGGATCGCTTGCATTGTTCTTATGTTGTTCAAATCGAATTAGGACTTAAATCAAGAAATAAGTTCATATGCAGTTTAGAGTCCTCCTTTCTGGTTTGCTCCTTTTGAAATTCCTGCCTCACTTTCCAGCTTCCCTAGGCTCCCTTTTCTTGGTTCCTTTTTTTTTTTTGGTATTGGGGATTAAACTCAGGGACACTTAACCACTGAACCCCATCTCCAGCCCTTTTTGTATTTTGTTAATTTAGAGACATGGTTTCACTGAGTTGCTTGGTGCCTAGCTAAGTTGCTGAGGCTAGCTTTGAACTCTTTGTTTTCCTGACTCACCTGAAGATCCACTGGGATTACAGGTGTGTGCCCCCAGGAACTGGGGTTCCTTACTGTTAGAAAGATAGCACACTTTCTACTGGAGTTTTTACCATTCTGTGCTGCTTCACAGTTTTTGGCTGTCCATTAACTAAAGCCACCAAAAAAAAAAAAAAAAAAAAAAAAAGGAAATTCATTCTGTTGGTCATGTACTCCAAGTTTTTACTCTGCCTGCTTCTCTTTACTCTCCTGACCCCTCTGATAGTTTTTTGTTATCTAGAGTTTTTAATTGCTTTTTGTAGAAAGGTCAGTCTTTGGACCCTGATTATCCACACATGAGGTGACTGAGATTCAGTCTCAATTTGAAAAATTCCTTTATGGTGTCCTTTCTATGTTCTTCCTGAATCCTTTGTAACAGAAAATTACACACAGAAACATTTCCCCTTCACCCAGTTCCTGTTCTCTTATCACAGTTTTATCTTTCCTCACTCACTTCCTGCTTTGCAGGGGGAATTTGAAAGGGTAAGGAATCACTAAAAGTTGGTTCCGTGTTCAAAACCAAGACATTCAGTAGTACATATATATTTAATTCTTTTTGTGTGTTTATCAGTTCCCCCTCCAAACCCTCTTCCATACTTCCTTCTGTGGACAATGGATTAATGTCAAAGTGCGTTTCCTTTACAGACACTTCCAAATCACACAAATCCATAAATCCAAGCCACAGTCGACCCAGACCCAGTGCTTGTTCTACAATGCTGGCCAGAGGTGGAAAGAAAACAATTTTGAGCATTCCATACTCCCTCACCTATATTTTCTGCTACCCTTTCCTTACCAGCCCCTTCTTTCTGTTCTGCCACCCTTCCTATAGCTCCTACTCATAACATCTACCATTTATTGAATTTGTTAGTTTATGTCCAATCCATCCTACACACCCTTCTTAAGTAGGACTACTAATGGCTAATACTTGTGTGCTTAGTACTTGCCAAGCACTTATAAATACATCTCTGTGAGATTATTCTTCCTTTTGTTTTTAAAGATAAGGAAGCTGTTGGTAAATGGCAGAGATAGACTCTCAATCCATGTCTTCATGGCTCCAAGCTGCCTTTACATAAACCATTCTCATCCCACAATCAATATTTTCAGCCCCTTGTTCTGATGAACACTTTGTCATCTCTGGTCCCCCATTCTTTAAATACCCCCATTCTCCTCTTTCCCTGCTCCCCACCCCCCACGTTCCTTCTGCCTCTAGATCCGACAGCCTACCCACGTTCCTCTCTATTCCTCTCATTTTCTTTGTCATCACATCCCTGTCTCAATCCTTCCCACGCCGTCAGCTCCTGGTTTCTTTCTTCCCTTGAGATCCTCCCTTTTCCCCTCATCTCCAGAATTTCCTCCCTCCAGGCCTCACGCCTCTCCGCCCCAGCCCGCAGGCGTGCGTGGGGCGGGGCAGAGGTACGCTGGGAGCGCCGAGCTTAAGGCTCGACGTCCGAGGGGCGCCGCGGGGTCCTCCCTTGGCCTCAGACCCCGGGCGCGGTGCAGTCTGGGGGAACATGGCCGCTTCCGGTCTTCCTCCCGGGCCGGCGCTGGCTTGACCGCGGCCCCTGCCTGGTGCACTCCGCCCTCCGCTCCCTGCCTGGCAGTCGCGGAGGTCCCTTCAGCCTTTTGCTCCCGTTGCCCCTGCTGGGCCATGGAGAAGAGCTCGAGCTGCGAGAGTCTGGGCTCCCAGCCCGCAGCGGCTCGGCCGCCCAGCGTGGACTCCCTGTCCAGGTAACCGGGACTTCCAGGGCCCCGCCCAGCGTCCGAGGGGGATGGAGAGGGGCCGGGAACTCGCTGGATGGTGCCCCAACTCAAGGATTCTGGTTCCTGAAGGTTGCTTCGGAATTTCTTCTTTGAGACTTGGAAATTACTTCTTCCTCTCTCTCTGGGGTATAGAGGGTGAGGAAAAGGAGGTCGAAAACTCGCTGTTTCTTTTTGGGTCCCTTCACCTTTCTTATTCAGTCTCGTTTTTTCCCGGGTATTCATAGCTCCAGTTCATTATTTTTTCTTATCTTTGATTCTCAATTTTTTCTTTGGACAGCCCTTCCCCCAATTTCTTACCCCTTCGTTTCTTGCTTTTTGTCTTTAGCACTCTTTCCAAAACCATCCGTCACTTTTTCCTCCATCCGTTCTTACTTTTGTGTTCATATTCAGCTCCGCCTTTTTTTCTTTTTCATCGCTTCTCTTTCACGCTTTGCCCAACACTTTCATTTCTCTCCTCATTCCCCAGTTTTGCTTAAATATGTAAATAAAAATGTGCCCTGTGCTTTGAGTTCTCGGTCTTCCGGCTGAAAGTCAGTATCTGAATAGTCTTTATCCTTACTGGTTTAAGAAAGCAAAGTGAATGTTTGTTTTCATCCCTCTTGGACTGCTGGTTCTACAGGTTGTCATTTCTCTGGTAACATATGGGTATTTTATTCTAGATTTTTGAGGAGATTGTATACATCTTTGTAGACAGCTGTTGTGAATATTAACTGGACATGTTTTAGATACAGTCTTTTTAGAATGGTAATTTAAAATTTTATTAAAAAATAGTGTTTGTTATAAAGCTACAATGAAATTAGGTCTTTTCCACTAAAACAGAGTGTTATTAGATACTAAATTGCTGTGTGAGAGCACACAATTTTCATTTTTTTTTCTTTGAATAAGTTGAAATTGCTCTTTTAATTCGTTTTGGATT
Organism: Spermophilus citellus; assembly: GCF_964194105.1. Classification (NCBI taxonomy): domain Eukaryota; kingdom Metazoa; phylum Chordata; class Mammalia; order Rodentia; family Sciuridae; genus Spermophilus; species Spermophilus citellus. The sequence goes on from NC_138183.1 coordinate 173,077,232, forward strand.
CTACTGCTCTACGGTGGTACTGCTATTTTTTCCCCCATGGATATTCAGTACCTCATTGAGGAACCTTTGACTGATCTCATCATTCCAAATTAGATTCTTTCTATTATATGCATGTATAGTTCAGACCCACTCCATTTTCAGTTCTTAACAACTACACTCTTAATTGTTGGTTTAATTCTTTTCTAGTAGGTTATAGGATGTTTGAAGGCAAAGACCATATGAATCATCTTCATATCTCTAGCACTTAACATAGACCCAGCATGTCGTAGGTGTTCAATGATATATTGAATTTGTGCATTAAATTATCAAGAGATAAGAATTTTTCTCTTCCTCTTATTATATATATTATACGTTTGTTTCAAAATTTTAAAATTAAATTTAGAAAGTTGAGGATTTACATGCTCAACAGTAAAACCTTTCATTAAAAAAGTTGGAAAATTATAGTTTTATGGGAAAGTTACAAATGACAATGTTCAGAATAATAAAATACAATGAAAACAGATGACACAGCTAGTATTTTAATGCAGGAGAGAGCAGTTAGAGGAGGCCTTACAGTATGTTAGAAGAAAGTACTGAAAGTCAGGAAGCTGCATGCTGAAGTCTGCTAGCTATTTGTCCTGTATCATTTAATTTTTCTAGTCTTCAGTTTTCTAATCTTTTAAAATATAGGATTGATGTAGAAAATCTAGGTATCTTGACACTCTAAAATTTTTTTTTTTTTTTTTTGCTTTTAATGACATTACTTAGGTGAATGTATATTTACTAATTATTACGGCATTACCTTTGCAAACAACTTCTGTTTTGGATTTTGAAATTAGACTAAATACATATTATCTGTTATTAAAAACTAATGTTTCTAACTATTGCACTGTAACACATTAGTTTCCTGAAAAGAAACAAAGTTCAGCAGGTTTAAAGTTTATATATCTATCTTTATTTCTTAATAAAAAATGCGTTAACTGATACATGAATTCGAGAAAATAAGAACAACTAGATAGAATTTTGACTATAGTAAATTAGTCTCCTTTCTGGTCAGAAGTATAATTTCATATTTTCCAGAAGAGAAAACCAGCTTTCTTTCCTAGGTAAGATAGAAAAATAACATTTATTGACTATCTACATATAGAAGTTACCCAACCACACTTTTCACATTTTAAATTTCATTAATCATAATGTTCATTTGTGGCACTCTTTCTAATCAACATGTATAATAGCTTCATCATATATATTTGTTAGAAAGCTTACTTTTAGATTCTAAACTTCATTTAGGCTAACAGTCATAGATGATCTAAAACGCAAGCAGGATAGTTTTAAAAGCTGTTAAATGTCTATCTAGTTTTATGTTTCTACTTTTTGTTAACCTGTGACAAAGCAAAACATCAGTGTTTTGACTGTGTTATCTCAGTTTTTTGCAATACTGTCACCCATTAAGTGTAGTTTATTTTAGGTTTTTGTTTTTATGGAGGCTCAGTTAGAAAATTTTCTTGTGCATTTGTTTTGATATATTGATAAAGCTATATAATATAGTTATATAATAGTTAAGACTGTTAAATGTGTCACAGAATGTCTTTTACACAATAGAGTTGACAAATTTCTGCTGAATTTAGCTATGTGGAAAAATTATTTATGCAAAAAAAAAGAGTGCTATCAGGTTGTTAGAAAATAGAAACTATGTGACTTTCTCTTCAGCTTAGCAAGATACTTAGATCAAATATATAATTGAAGCTGGTAATATATTTAGCTCTAGTTTCTTTAGATACTTCTATCATGAGATGAACTGAATTGAAATATTATCTTATGTTTAGATGTTTATTGATAGATGTGTTGAGTCCTTCCGGGAAGAAGGATGGACATAAATCTGAAAAATAGTACAGCAACCTATTTGGTGGCCCATTGGTTTTTAAAAATGACACACATTGTTGAAGTTTTTGGCCATTGTACAGTGTATTAAACTCAATAGGTTGAGTCTTCATATACATTTGTAATTGTTTCAGAGTTGCTGTTGCCTTTAACTTTTCTAGACCATGGAATTGATGCCTTTGATCATAAAAGAGTAGTTTTACTCTTTATATGATAATTCAGATAGCTGATCTCTAACCAATTGTGGTTTTGTCATCTAGCATCCTTAAAAAAAGTAGTATTCTTTGTTGAGTGTTGCTTGGTATTGCTCGACTTCTGCAAACTGTTTATCAACTCTTGTGTATTCTACTGTTGACTAGTCTTTGCATGTGTCCAGCCTCTCAGAGTTGTGAAAAAATTCACTTAGCATACTGATAATCTTGCTGTAGTCCCTAATTTTATTCTTATTGGTCTTGTTGGTTCTTGATGTAAATGGAACTGTATGCAATATAAATAAAACAATATTGTAAGTTGGATGCTAGGATAGGCCTGACACTCAGAACTATACATTTTGCCCTCGTAGTCTAATTTTTCATTTTTCAGTTTGTACAGTATTATTTCCATTTTTCAGTCCGTGCTTGAGTAGGTTTCTTTCATTATTTTACTTTCTATTATGTGTAATCAAATAGTAAGATATCAAGTGCCAAACATGTGCTCTGTGAACATCTAAATAAAAGAATGTTAACTGAATTCTCACCACTAATCCTATTTATAGTTCCCATTCAAGGGATTGAAAAGGTTTTCTTCTTTTGGTCTGACCAATTACTATTTTAGGTTCAAGCTGAAGTTAATTTTATGTGGATTTTACTGAGTGCATTATCTTTTCAGTTCCCAATCTTATCTATATTAATATTATTATCGTCCCTTTCACTTATCTGTTTTACCCTTTGCTACTCTTGATTACTTTGGCTCCCTTTTCTCTTGTCATTCATTTTATTAAATTGTTTTTTCTTTTATCCATCATATAACTTTATGGTTTCATTATTCTATTCTGGCCACTACTGTTTTGTCCCAGTCTTTTTTTTAATCACATGATTTTTAGATGATAAGTTCATTAGTATTTTTGAGCAGTCCATATTTACATTTAATTCACATTAAAAAAAAACAAAGGGCGAGTACACATACTCAAAGTAGACCCCAACTAATTGCATTTTTAAATTGCTATTCCTTAAGATTACCATCGTTTTAAAATAGCAAATCCTGGATTTCTGTTTTCATGAATTTTTATTATATTTATAGCCTGAAGAGGTAGAAGAGTTTCCGAGATTTCTAAAACATTTTATTGCAAGGTGTTCTCTTTAATTTCAGCTTCAAGGTCTCTTAAAGGTGATATGTTGGTAGGAAGTATGATTTTGAAATATTAATTCAGTAGTGGTGATGGATTTTTGTACAATCACATTTTTGCTCACATTGTGACTCTTGGAATTTCTTTTGAGGCACCTGGCCAGAATTAGTGTTGCAAACTATAGATGTAGGGCAAAGTGAAGCTACCAGGTTGAACCTACAAACTTGATATTGTTATTAGAAATTTGCATCAGCTATTGAACATGTTGGTAATCTAAAAATTACTTAGTTTTGATTTTATTTTTCCAGGACTCTAAAAGAACATTAAAGTTCTCTTAGATAAGACCCAGTATTATTGTGAATTAATCAGTAATTATCATTTAAATTTTCAAAGAAAGAACTTTTAACAAGATTAATTGTCACTTAAAAGTATATGCAGTTTCATATCGAAGCTGAGATTGGATCCTGTACACTTTTTCTTCTTTGCTTCTTATGCCATCATTAGTGGTTTTCTTTAATGTAAATTAGTAGTTCCCATAGTATAGTTCCTGTTTAGTAGTATCAGCATCTCTTGGAAGTTTATTAAAAATGCATTTTTTTTTAGTCCTGGGGATTGAAGGTAGGGGTGCTTTACCACTGAGCAAAATATCTCAGATCTAACTGAATCTAAAACCCTGAGGGTGGGAACCACCTGTTTATGTTTTAATGTGCCCTCCAGGTGATCCTAATGCTTGCGGAAGTTTGAGAGCCACTCACTGCCTTGGATCTTTTGCTGATTAGTGCCTCAGAGCTTCATCTACATTAGTTGAAACAGACTAAATTAGGGTTTATATTAGCCAGAAGTGTGATGAGCCCATTATTTGAGAGCATATTTATAAACATGTTAACTGAAGGAGTGAAAGGTAAAAGTCGTCTCTTGTTGATTTACTATATCTAATTTTTAAAGGAAAATCTCTGACTTTTTCTCAGTCATGAGTAACAAATCAAAAGTACAAGTTGTAGGCTTTTAATTCTGTTTAAAAGATACTTATTGTGATATATTATTGGTAACAAGAATTTTAAAAAGTGTTATAAAGAAGAAATTCCAGGAAGTTATCAATGACTTGAGTGAAATCTGGATTGTGTCCAAGAGAAGGAAATAACCTGGATATAGATGTCCAGAAAGCAGTAAGTTTATTTTACAAAGTTGCCAAGTTAATACTATTGTATTCAAAATCACTGGAGCCAAAGACTGCATGTGAGTAAGGATTTGAGTAATGGAAATTCTCCAGATTTTAGTGTGGAATATTTTCCCTTTTAAGGCAAATGGTTTTGAATATGTAAAGCACTTGCTATCTTTGTGTCTTATGATTTAGTTAAATAAGTAGAGTATTAAAAACTCTTCAAGTGGTGATATTTGAGGATAGGAAATGATTTTACAAGCCTGCCTTGCACAGGAAATCAGGTTATAAATGGAAAGCTATAAAAAGGTTGGTACAAGGCTATTAAAATAAAAAGGACTATGGCAGATGCCCTCCTAATGAAAATAATAACTTCAGTTCCCTTTCCTGTGACTTTATTACACACAACTAATTGTGCTTATCTCTAGGACTCACAGTATTAACTACTGAAGCATTTTCTTTTCTTTCTTTCATTTTCATTCTTTAAAGACTCTTAGGCTTCTTAAATACTTTATAATTTATATTAATTAAGGGCATCTACTGTGTTTTAAACATAATTAAATAAACTCCAAAATATGTTTTAATATATAAACTTCAAAAAATCTAAATACTAATATTTGGCAAATTCTTGATTCATTTTCTTAAGGTTGTATTTTATTATTTATTTATTTGCAGTGCTGGGGATTGAACCCAGAGCATCATGCTTGCTTGGCAAGTGCTCCATCTCTGAGCTACATCCCCAGCCCTACAGTAAGGTTTTAGATTTGGGAGAATATAATAGAAAATTCAGGCTAGCAGTGATTTAAAACTAGATATAATTTTTTAGCCACTTGAAAGCCTGGAGATAGTTAATACAGATCTGATATGGTAGTACTGAGGATCAAGGACCCAGATCCTTTATGTATCTTATATCCATATTTATCTCATAAACCAAAATTGCTATTGGAGCTCTAGCCACTACAACTTCAGAAGAAAAGGAAGAAGCAGGACATAATTCCTCTCTTTAAAAGACTCTTGGCAGTCATATGTAGTTGTTGAGCTTACATCCTATTAGTCATTACCTGTTCCCATGACCATGGTTAACCAGGTTAGGGGGAGGGTTGTATATGCAGTCTTTTCTTAAAGGCCTTGTGCTGAGCTAAAAATGGAGGTTCTGTCACTAAGGAATAAGAGAGGATGGGTATTGAAGATAATCAACTACTTCTCCATGGTATACAAAGTACTCCTAGATTTGCAAATGCAATGATCAAAAAATAGAAAATAAATTGAAAGAGAGAGATGGCATATTGTGGTCACCTGGAAAAAAAAAACCCATATCTTAGAACACTTTGAACTTTAATTTTGTACTTTTTTGTGTATTTGGACCATATTTTTACAATTCTGAGGACCATAAAGTGAAAGTGATACATTTAATAATTGTTAGATCATTACCTGACAGGCAAGTAGAAATCAAATGAAGAATAAACAACTATGCTGTTTCATTTGAAGAAATCAAGGAATTCCATGATAAAGTAGTGGTGGTAATGAGATTTATACTCTGTTTACTCCTTCTCCAGTTTTGTGTCAATTCCTAAACCATTTATCCCTGATTTATGTCTTACTAGAATGTTGCATCAAGTTCTACTTAGGTATTTTCTATTGTTTCAGTTTTAAGCATGTTGTCTTCATATGGGAAATAAAATTAGTCATCTTATGCCATATTTTATGAAAGCTTTTGCCAGTAGTTTGTGTTTGTTTTATATCCTTGACCTAAAAATTTTATTGAAAAATCGGAGAAATCTGTTCTTTATGTTTTCTTGTATTGCTTAATCTAAATATTTACATTTTAGTTGTGAACTTTCAAACATAAGGAGTGTAATCATTTTGGAGCAAGTAGAGGAGAGTAGATAAGTCTCCCTGGATTGATAGGACCTTTATTCATCAGGCTTTGAAGGTTTAATAGGCGTAAGTCACAACTATAGCCATCTTCCTTCTTAGCAGGATTGCTTTTCCTGATAGAAGCAAGTGAGCAGTTGTTGAAGTAGCTTTTTTGTCAGGAGTTTGTGTATTAGTAAGGGAAAATAACTGCCTCAGAGTAATTTTCATAGTAATTATTATTTCATAATAATATTCTTGAGCTGAGCCAAGATGCCTGCAAAGGTCAAAAACAAAGTTTTGTATGGTTCAGATGTTTTCTTTTATTGATATTAGAAAACATTATTTCATTACAACAAAGGCAGAAAGCTAAAAACAGAAACACCTGAGATAACCTATGCTTTCCAAATGGTAGAGAGTTGTAGTAATTGATTAATAGAATTAATATTAATAAATACAATGTAATATAAGTAATAGCATTTAACATTTATGTGTTGTTTGTGTGCTTACCATGTGCTGAGTATGGTGCTAAATCCTTTATGCATTTTCTCATATAATCCTCATAACTGTGTAAAGACTATTAATTTTTGCATCTTATAGATTTTTTTAAGAAAACTGAAGATTAGAGAGAATAGTTTGACATTTGAATCCAAATCTGCTGGACTTTAGGGTCTGCAAGTGCTTCAAAGAACTGCAGAACTGCTCATGCCTTAAGATCTGGTGTACTTGGTCCAAGCCAGATCTTTTTAGTTAGAGGGCAGTCCCAGGGCAGGTTTATTGGGTGGTAGTGATGAGGATGTGCATTTTCTTAACATGTTGCCCTGTTAGAGAAGGATAAAGTTACCTAGTACATTAACAAATTTGGAGTAGACATATTTGGAGAGAATTTTTTTTTAGCTTTGAATGTTTTTTTCTTCAGATAGAAAATAGGATGATTTTTCTTCTTTGCCCTATGATTAAATGGGTCATGTATTTTTTGTTTAAAAGAAGTCTTATGTTTTGAAGATCAGATAAATTATGAGTCAGATAAATAATACCAAAGCCTTCCCCCACCCCCAACAACCTTTACACAGTGGTTTAGAATACTTAACTCTAGGCTTCCTTAAATATCTGAATTCCCCTAAGTTCCTTTGTGTTTGTTTACAGTTAATGTGTTAAGAGCCATTGACATTTGAAGATCATCAGAAGTGAAGATAAAACATCTCAAAAATTATAATGTAAGTGAATGGGAAAATGCAAAAACTGGACAGAAGTTAATGTCAACAATATTTCTGGAATCCATATATTGTCCCAAATGAATTTTGTGCATATGAGTAACCAGTAACTTCAGATTTCAATCCCAGTTTCAAGTTCTGGTCTTGAAAATTCTGTGTTCAGTCCACTTCTTCCTGTGGAAGACAGTCATTGGATTCCAGTCATCTAATAATATTCCATGAGAACTTTTTTTTTTTTTACTTCCGTGTATTATTTTCTTCCTTTTCCTGCTTAGTACTTTGCAATTTTACTTGAGAAGATAATGACAAAGGTTCATGTTATATTTAAAGTTGTATTTGTGTAGACAGAGGTCTTTGCTTTCCAGCTGCTGATGTGTGTTGTATATTTTACCTAAGTTTAATTTTGCTACTATTTTGTATGTTTCTTAGCCTAAAATAATTATCAGTTTGTTAACACCCCTTTTTTCTTTTTCCCTTTCCCTCTCTTTCTTTACCTGATCCCTTCTTTCCTTTCTTCTATTCTGTGAATGTTTATTTAGTTATCTATTGTGTCCTGCACACTATGCTAGATATTTCAAAGAGCTGAGTCACGAGGACTCTGCATATTTCCATTACCTGTGGTGCTTGGTGAACATTTAGCTTCCTAGGTTCCAGACCAGACATTCTGAATCATTGGGAGTGGACCATTGATCCAGATGCTTTCAGGAGTCTGGTCCAGCTCTTTAAGTTTGCAAATGGGAGGATAGACTTGGAGAAGTTAAATAATTTACCTAATGGCACAATATATGTTAGAAGGTCAGGAATAGTTGATGGTTTTTCTTTCAGGATCACAGAGATATTTAGTGCTAAACATGATCTCCTGGGCTGGGATTGTGGCTCAGTCACAGAGTGCTTGCCTAGCATGCTTGAGGCACTGGTTTCCATCCTCAGCACCACATAAAATAAAGGTCTCCTGATTCTCAGTTCCATACTTTACCAAGTTATGCTATAATTTTTGTTGAGCCAGACTGAGTCATTGTGTTTCTTGTCTGTAAAACTCTCCTTTAATACCATATATGAAATCATAACCAACTCACCACTGTAACTGAAAAAATAACTAAAAGTACATGTCAGTTATATACATGAAAAACATGGATTGTTCCTTTGTGTTTAGTCAGATAAGTGACTTAATTCTGATTTCGAAATCATTGAGTGATAGTCTTGGTGGAGAAGAGCCTTTGTTTTTATATCCAGGATATTATTCCTACCTTTTAAGTTTTGTACTGCCAAAAAAGGAAAATCTGATTTCATTTTTGAATGAAATAGTAGGGACAAATTTCATAGTGTTTTATAAATAGTAGGTGCTTGGTAAATTGTACTGTTTTGTACAGTTTGCTCTTAAAAAGTTTCCCCCCCCCCCTTTGGCTTCTGTTAGGAGTGGTTTTATTTGCTTGTATAGAAATTAATTTATAGTACTGTATTGTCATAGTGGATATTCACAGTGTGTCTGAGTGACTAATATTTTCTAAGGTATTTTTTTAACTGTAAAAGTTCGAATTAATTTTACTGGTGTATATATTTTATATTATATTGCGTAATTTTATAGTTCCTGAATTGTAGCTTCATATTAACAAATATAGTTACCATAATTTTTGGAAATATTTTTAATGCTTGAATTATTAGAAAGTTTAACTATAAACTGCTGTTACCCAATTTTTCTGAATATTTTGGGACATGATTTAATTAAATTATTTTTAAAAATATTATTTCATTTATTTGTTTTGTAGTACTAGAGGTCCAACCTAGGACCTTGCACTTGCTAGGCAATTGGTCTATCATTGAGCTATACCTTCAACCCTAAAAATGTTATTTTTAACACTTATTCATTTTTGATAAGCTTATTATATCTTACCATTTTAGATATTATTTTCTTTAAATCTTTTTACAAAGAAAGTACAATTTTAACTATAATAGCTCTAAAAAGGGACTTTATTAGTGTAATTCTCTTTTTTCTTTCTTTTGTATGGGGCACAAATGTTAAGGGACTTTCCCAAGAGTTGAAGTTTTATACACGTTAAAATATTCTTGTGAACAAAACAGAATGATATTTATTTTATTTTTATAATGATATGTGTAAAATGTTTTGACTCTGGATGAATGACTTGACATCTGTGATCCTTGATTTTCTTACTGTGTAATGGGTTACTAATTATTACTGTATGTCCACAGTGTTTCCTTGGGACTTAATTGAATGTTTAGTATTACTTAAAATTTAAAATCAGAAAGAAAAATGCATGCTCAGATTTTATTTTCATTTTTGGTACCAGGGATCGAACACAGATATGTTTAATCACTGAACCACATCCTCAGCCCTTTTTAAATATTTTATTTAGAGACAGGGTCTTGCTGAGTGGCTAAGTGCCTTGCTAAGTTGCTAAGGCAGGATTTGAACTCGAAATCCTCCTGCCTGGCCTCCTGAGCCACTGGGATTACATGTGTGCGCCACTGCGCCTGGCTCAGATTTTATGGATTCTTCTTTTATCACATGATATTAGAATAGGTACTATGCAGGATACCTAAATTTCTCTTTCTTTGTGAAAGAGTAGCAGTGATTAATCCACATTGTCATTTTAAATAATCACACAAAATACTCAAGATAATATTATATTGGAAGACTTCTATCAGTCATTTTCTGTGGGAGAAAATGGTTACTGAATGAATAAGTGAGTATTCAATATAGTTCTCAGGGTATTCAAAATAGCTAATAGTAAAGTTAATATATTTTGGTGTAGTTTTTAGTTCCAAAGATGTTTTACAGACACAATTTTATTTCTCATAATAATCCAGTGAGATAGGTCTTAATTTGACAGATAAGTAGCTGAAGCCCTATCTCTGGTTATAAAAGGTGGAACTGGAAGTTTATTTTTGACTCTAAATGCCATGTTGCTTCTACTCCCAGTGTAAATAACACAGAAGTGGTAAAATTTCACGGGGGTTTACATTTTACTGTTTAAAAGAAATTTGGAATCTTGGAAAGTTGTCAGCAGATTCACCTTGTCCAGTCAGCCTAATTACTCAATGCATACTTTGCTTTTGAAGTCAGACTCAACTTTTCTTAAAATGTTTAAAAGAAATGCCACTATCTTGGATAAAAGACTCCTTCTCAGTGTGGCTACCAGCATGTGGTACCTAAATTATTTGAGTGTTTAAATATCTAAAAGAGAGTGATTATGATCTTTAGAAGCATATAGAATTATATCAACAGGAAAAATTGTGTGATGTGTTATAGCACAATGTAATGAAAAGTACTGATCTTTTGTTTGTCCTTAGTTTTAAAATTCTGATTCTGCTTTTTAAGGATGACTCTAGATGAGTGACTTGACATCTCTGATCCTTGATTTTCTTACAGGAAAAGGGCAAAGTGATAATCTGCTGTCCTACCTTTACAGGATTTTTGTGGAACCCAACTATGATGATTGATGATGACAATAATTTTAAATAATACAGTAAGTTTAGGCATCATTTTAAATATTTCACTTATATGAATTTAATCCTTATAGCAGTTTTTCTGGGTATAAAAATGACCCTTATTCCAACTTTATAAATGAGTAAACCAAGGCCTAGAATGGTTAAATAACTTTCTCAAGGTCAAAGTGATAGAAGCAGAATTCAGTACTTGGCAATCTAGCTCCAGAGTTGGTATTGTATATAAAAGATAATGTGTGTGAGAGCACACTGACATTTGTAAAGGGCTATGATAATGTAAAATGTTACTAATTACATTTTTTCCTTATCCTTATTATATAAATAGAGAACAAAGCAAGCAGGAAAAAATGTCTTTATATGGTTTGATTTGTAACAGCCCCCTAATCTAGTAAATAGAGTATCGTATTTAAAATTATGGACAGATGCCCTTGGAAGATAGGAATAACTGAATGAAGTCAGTACTTTAATTTTTAATTTAGTTTTCTGGGATAGCAAGAGAAAGGGATGTTGAATGCTCTTCTTTTTATACTGAATGTGACTGAAAATAAAACACCTAATCTTTTAAAATTTATTGTTTATTCTAATTTGTTATATATGACAGCAGAATGCATTACAATTCATATTACACATATAGAACACAATTTTTCATATCTTTGGTTGTACACAAAGTATAGTCACACCATTTGTGTCTTTATACATGTACTTAGGGTAATGATGTCTATCTCCTTCCACCATCTTTTCTACCCCCAATGCCCCCTCCCTTCTCCTCCCAACCCTTTGCCCTATCTAGAGTTCATCTAATCCTTTCATGCTCCCCACCCCCAACACCATCCAGTTCTCCAAAACCAAATGCTGAATGTTTTCTCTGATATGAGGATGCTGATTCAATGTAAAAACATCTGTCTTAACTTCATGTGTCATTTTGAAGATTATATAGGAAAGTGATATCTCTTCACATTGAAAGGAGAGTGACATATTATTGGTAATAATCACTTTTGCTTGTCTTAGGAAAACAGTGTCTATCGAGATAGCCAAAACAATGGATATGTAGCTGATTTTAATAATGAAATCAGATTCACATGGTGGGGTAATTTATTAATACACAAATTCCCATGTGTTCTCTGTAATTGCCCAGGTAGAAATGTTTGTTGAATAAATGTTTTTTTTTTTTTGAATAGATTACTCTTTTTTAGTATTTTTGCCCTTGTACTTTAGTTCGGATGAAAGTGTTTGTTTCAGAGTTTGTTTAGAGTTCTAATATCTAATAGTCTAATTTTCAGTTTATTGTGACATTTTCCCCAGTTAATTGATTATCTATAAAGACCTACTAGGCTACTTGTGAAATTCATATAGAGTTTGATTTAAGCTGTCTTCAGAATTTGGATCAGTGATTTTTGAACAAATTTTGAGAAGCTTTTTTAAGCTGCTGCATTGAACTGTTGGAGTTTTGTTAGATCTCAGGATCCTTCCGGCTCCCCAGTCCTAACCTACACTTTGTCATTGACACACTCATTTTGACTAGAATTCGGCTTTTACCAGTTTTACTTAAGTTTTCAGGTAGGATCTCTGAAAAAACATCAAGAGAAAAAAAGATATGCTTGCAAACTGTTGTGCAAACTGGTTGCTGGTGGCCTTATCAAATATTATGCATTGATTTTTTAGTTTGGGAAGTAAAATGGACAGACCTGGAAATAAAGTGATTCAGAATTAACTGTATGCTGGGTCACATGGACCTTAATCCCATGGATTGTTCAAAGACTATACCAGAGCTCAGATCCTCTTTGTTTCTCTGAAGAATACAAAATGTAGTCTCATTTTTATCAATCAGATGTAGTGATGAAAAGATAAGTCATGCTGTCTCTTCTATCCTATAGATTGGTTCAGTTAAATAACCCTGGGTCTGGCATAGCATTTTTATAATAATTAAAAACTGCATTAGTTTGGATAGGTTTGTAATTTTTTTTTTTTAAATTTTGGAGATACTGCAAATGTTCTGAGTTTGTTTGCTTTTTGTGTGTGTCCCAAATGCAGAAACACACTGTAGGCCTTTTGTTGCTATTTTGAAAAATAAAATTTTCAATAGAATGACTAATAGAGCTTGAACAGTGCTTATGACACTGTAGTCCATTGTGTAAGTATTGAGAGCAAAATTTGCATTCCTAGAAAAGCTTGTTCACAATCAGAATATAGAAGGCATTCTGTAATGTTTTTGGGAAAACATGGTGTGTAAGTGCTAAGGACATTACTTAAAGAGGATATTTTTAAAAACGTATCTTTTCTTTCCATGGGATACTGAAGAAAAATTGGCAGCAAGAGTGAAACGGTTTAAATAAGGCAAGTGATATAAATCTTAAAGTAACGACTGTGGTCAGAGGAAATAGGAAAAACGCAACCTTTCCTAAGTCATCTGGAGGTGTTTTTTACTAGGATATATGGAAAGATAGGTGACTTGTTTTCTGCTTTCTAGGTGGTTTTCAATTGAGAGTGATTAATGCTGGTATGTTTATTTGCATCTCTAATTTTTAGAAATACTTCTGATTTTTATAAGAAATGTGTTTATTTAATTTTGAAATATTTGATTAGGAGAAGTAAAAGGAATGTAAATATATTTTTTGCATATTTTAGTGCTTGGATTTATTTTCTGCTCATTATTTTTAGGTATCTAGAGGTGATGGTGTGATTGACAATGAAATAGTGGTAATTCCATTAATAGTCAAGCAAACCAATGGAACCAGAGATGGTTAATTCTTTGCTATTGATTTCGTTGAAAATTATTGGTGGTGGACTTGGTTTTGTGATTGAAGCTTGAGTTATTCTTCTGCTTGTATGTTTAAAGTTACATCAGATACTTATTTACATGTGTGGGTGAGTGTATTGTAAAGAATCCCCCTAATAATTTGTGTTTTGTGTTATGCTAAATTTATCAGTTTACTAAAAGTTTTATTTTGACTTTAAAAGTTTGCATATTCAATTTTCTCAGTGCTCATGAAGACATTTTACAGTTCAGAACTAACAAAAAGAACTTTTAGGACCCATTTTAGGACCCATCTAGACTGTAGGTGAGTCTACAGTCTAGATCTAAATGAAAAGAACTTTTAGGATCAAGTGCTTTGCTTTATTTAAATTTAATTAATGGGTTTCTTTTTAAAAGGAGACCCCTTGGGCTTGGGATGTGGCTCAAGCGGTAGCGTGCTCGGGACAGAAAGGCAGTGATTACAACAGATACTGGGAAGGATTGATTAAAATTTCAAGAGGAGCATTGACACTTTTAAAATGTTGACTACTTGAAATCTTTGTGAAATCCTTCTGAGATGAAAAATCACCTAAAAAAAAGTATATTTGGGCCATGAGCTTAAATGTGTTCTCAAATTTTGTCTAATTAGGCTTTTGTCAAAAGTGACAGTGATTCTTTTTTGACGTTTGTTAACTTTTGCTCAAATCTTGTAGTCTTTGTTATGATAGTTTTGACTTCTCAAAAATTTATTTAATATTATAAGTCAGTTAACTCTTTCTTTTAATTAGGATAGCTCTGACCTACCATTTTATTGCCATAGTGAAATATATATCTTGTTTAACCTATCTCTAAAAGAATTCTGATTTTTATTTAGAAGTTTTCTTGAGTTGTGCATTTATTGAGTTTATGCATTTTAAAACTTAACCAGGAAACAAACTGGCTCAAAAAACTTCAGAAACCAGTTAGAGAGATAGCTGTGAATTAAAGATGTATGTCCTTAAAAAAAAAGAAAAAAAAAAGATGTATGTCCTTATAAGCAGCATATATTCAAGAGAAATAGCATTAACCTAGAAGTCTTCCTGAGAAGATGGTTTTTGTTTCTCAGCCCCATACATAAGTATTTTTTCTTTAACTTTAAAGTCTTAAGCATTTTAACAGTAACTTCATTTTTCATATTTGACACCATTGTCAGTTGCAGGTTGCTTTCTGCTCATTTTCCAGTTCTTTTTCAATAGTTTTGTGTGTGTGTGTGTGTGTGTGTGTGTGTATGTGTGTGTGTATGTGTTTTTATATATGTGTGTGTACATATATGTATACACACACGTACACTACTTATTTTATATGTATATACACACATATATATCTCCACATGCATATCCACATACATATATATATATATATCTATATATATATGTATATATAGATATATATATATGAACAGGATTGTTTAAATGGAGTTTTCAGTTAATTTCTACTTGGTCTTTATAAGAACATATAAGTACATAGTGAAATAAGTAGAACAGGTGTTTTCATTCCTACTTTGGGTATGAAACTGAGGTTCTGAGAGGCTAAATGACTTTCCATGATTTATGACACCCAGTTTTTCATTCTCATCTAATACTTAAATTTACATGTCCTTATTGGAATGGAAAAATAGTTTGTGTTGGCATTTGCTAAAATTTCCTATGCTTAATTAATAATTGAATTAATAATTAATAATAAATTAATTAAAATTTCCTGTGCTGAATTAATAATTAATAACTGTTTACTAAATGGGAAATGTGAAATTTTCTTTTCCAGAGATTATTTTCAGTTGAGTAAATTGTCTTAATTTTCCTCTGGCAGAGACAATGACTAGGGCTAACTCCTTTAAAGATAATGTTGTTAGAGTTTTATTCATTTTGATTTTTCAATTCATGTCTAGCTTCATTCTGCTAAACCAGGATTCTTTGATGGCAAAGAGGTGTCCTATTCAAGCCTTCATTAGGTAAAAATAATAGTTTACATAACTTTGTTACTGTTTGTCAGATGATGTGCTAAACTCTTTGCATTTATTTATTTCATCTTTATAAGTATGTGAATAGTTCCTAGCATATGGTAAGCACTCAGTAAGTATTAATTACTTGATTTAATACAGTTCAATAAAATTAAACTTTTGAGCCCCTTCTGTGTGCCAGGTATTAGTCTACAGCTAGACAGTGTTTCTCAATCCTTTTTATTACTCTATGGAGTAGTTTTAGATACCCTCCACTCAACTGTCCTCTCCATGTATGAAAATATGGTAGCATAGATATAATACATATAATTTTATGTACTTTTTACTTTAAAAAATTAAGAATTTGTCTCCTTGCCTTCAAAGAACCATTTTTTTTTTTTTTTGCCCTTGGGGGCGATGTTCTTATTGAATGTTCTAGATACTTAGGATACAGAAGTGAATAAAACAAAGCTTGGAACCCTCAAAGAGATTACATTTTAAGGGAGATGAGGTAGAAGGAAATGTGGGAAAGAAAAAACAAGGAAGTAAGTAAAACAAAAAGAATGTCAAGTGAGAACTAGTTCTCTGGGGATAATTAAGGTAGGGGATAGAAAATGGGTGGGTGGGTTTGTGGTAGTTTGTCTTCTTAAATAAATGGCTAGAAAAGTTTCGTTAAGAAGATAGTATGTGAACAAAGATGCTGAAGGAGGTGAAAGAAAAAGGTATATTTAGAAGAAGAGTTTTGAATGAGAAAATCAAAGCTTTTGAGTATATTAGATGCCATTGGAAGTATTTAAATAAGTAGGTTATTGGAATCTGGAATTCAAGGGGGAAGTTTGAAAATGAGCTATAAGCTGTGAGTCTGGATGAGATTATTAAGGGGAGAGAGGATATACGAAGATTACATGATCAAGGACTGAGAGTTAAGGGACATTACAGTGTTTTGAGGTTAAGGAGATAAGAAGGAACCACTAAGGAGATGTGAGAGTAGTGGCTACCGAGCTAGGAGAAAAGTTGTAAGGGTATAATGTTCTGGAACACAAATGGAGGAAAGTATTTAAAATTATCTATGTTAATGCTGCTCAGTGGGTTTAGTAAAGTAGAGGCTATTGATGCCCTCAACAAGGGCATTTGTGTTGGTGTGATGGAGGCAAAAGCCTGACTGAAGTGGGTTTAAGAGAGAATGAGATGTGAAGAATTAGAAGTGGTGAGTATAGGCATCTCTTTTAACAAGTTTTAGTCAAAGAAGCTCAGAGAAATCAAGTATCTGAAGGGATTGAGGGAAATAATAGCATATTTCAGTGTTGGTTGGAATGTATTTTATGATGAAGGAACCAGAGAAGAGAAAAACTGGGCAGGTTTTTCTTGTGCACACAAGAGGAAATAGTATAGGAGGGGCTTAAATGGGCCTGGTTGAGGTAAGTAGTCATGAATTTAAAGTGAGGTTGGGTCATATGGTTGGCAAATTTTCTCTAGACTCATTTCGTTTTGTGAGTATTACGGGTCTGGAGTAATAATAGGGAGCTGGCTTTTAAAAATTATGGAACTTTGTAGTATTGTAAAGAACCAGGTGATTCTGAAGCTAAATCTTCAAAGAATGAAGGACAGTGACTTAGAGATTGGTAGGTGACTTGAAAAAGGAGCGGTAGTATGTGCATGATATATCCTGATGACATGAAATTTAATACTTGGGATCTTTTTAAAAAAGTTTTGGAGAATAATAATCTGAAAGTGGCAATGAGGAACAAATTCCAGTTTCCAGGCCCAGACTGGGGAGAGAGGTATAGGAGGGAATATAAAGGGGCTGATTTCTTCATTTGGGAGGGCTATTGGGAAACTGTGTCCATAGGCAGGGAAAAAGGATTTAATAGGCATAAAAGATGAAGTAAATACAGTTTTTAGGAAGACAGAATAAATACAGACAGAATTTTTGTGATAGAAATAAAGATTTTTTTGGGGGGGGTACATGCTGTACCTCCCAAGGGAGAGAACAAGCATCTTAAGATATTTCTCCTTTTAGTTCTGTACACTATATCAGAAGCAATGTAAGTTGGTCAAAAGGAGACCTGAATCTATGTCAGATTTTATCTGCATATTTCTATCTACCTAACTGTGTGTATATGTGTTTATATACATATATCTCTTTCTGGCTCTAATTTGTTATATTCAAAACCATGCATTTCACTTCTCTGAGCTGTGCTTTATATACAAATGAAGGGGCTTTTGCTAGAATGATCTCAGAGGTCCTTTATATTTCTGATACTCTATTAATTCGCTCATTAGCAATCAGAATAGTTGGCTAACTGATATCTGGACTTATATTTAAAAGAAACAATTTAAAAAAGCATTATTTGATATAATTCTGGCTACTCTGTGGCTTAATGTTGTTATAAGGTGTAGGCAATAACCCAGCAGGATTGGAGTAAGAAATAAAGCTGGAGAGAGAGGGTAAAGCCAGACAGCAGAATGATCAGACTTATAGAGGATATATATGAATGAATGTGAATATGAGATATAAATTTGATAGTTATTTGTACAGAAGTGATAAAAAGTACATTTTAATGACAACAGAAACCTAGAGAGAAAACATTTCCAAGAGGCAGTGAAAGTAATATTAAATATTGCCAAGAGTTTAAGGAGAGTGAGAAATGAGGAGACAGGGCTCCTGGATTTGTTCCTGAGGTTGTTAATGACGTCTAGAAAGCATTATCAGTAAACTAATTGAGCCTAGAGTTCAAGTTGAGTGTTATTAAGTCTCACGTAGGTTTAGATAATCACTATTGAGTTCTTAGTAAATGTTCACTGTTGTTTAAATTATGCACCCCTACCTTCCACCCCCCCCCCCACCCACCCAAAGAGGAGACTGTGTGGGCCAGAATGAAGAGCATAGAATGAAGGACTGGCCTTGAATCAGAGAAAGTACATGTCACTAAGATTCGTGAGAAGGAAGAATGGATTTGGGTGTAGACAAGTTTACTGGAGAGGCAAGAAGTTAAGGAGTCCATGCTTTAGTACCTCTGTTTTTTTTTTTTTTTTAAAGAGAGAGAGAGAGGGAGGGAGGGGGGAGAGAGAGAGAGAGAGAGAGAGAGAGAGAGAGAGAGAGAGAGAGAGAGAGAGAGAGAGAGAGAGAACTTTTTAATATTTATTTTTTAGTTTTCGGCGGACACAACATCTTTGTATGTGGTGCTGAGGATTGAACCCGGGCCGCACGCATGCCAGGTGAGTGCACTACTGCTTGAGCCACATCCCTGGCCCTGTGTTTTTAAAAATTCATATCAGGTTAATTTTTTTAAAACACAATGGAGGCCATCTTGACTTAGTAAATGGTTTAACATTTTTTTTTTTTTTAAAACTAATAAATCTAGTGGACTTTTCTCCTATTTTTCTTGACTGCTCTGTCGTGTTAGATACTATGAAGTACTTATTTTGAAACACTTTTTGGCTTTCATAACTTTTTTTTTTTTTTTTGGTCCCACATTTCTACTTCCAGTATCAAATCTCTGATTCTGGGGCTAAATAATCCAATGTTATAGATTCGATTTAGCTATCACTTCCCTGTAACCACTCCAGGAAATCAAAACTGTTTGTTTTTCTGCTTGCATAATGAATAGTTCAACTGGAATATTTTGCAGGATCTCAAATTCAGTGACAATTTTTTTGCATTATTTTCATAGACTATATATCATTGAAACCTGATATTTCTTCTGATTCCCATCTTTGTCACAGTGTGGCCTATTCCATTTATTTATTAAGTGATCTAGCTGCCTCTTATAACCTGTTAAATAATCTAACTTCCTGTAGAATATTTTCTATAGTTGATGCTTTATAAACTGAACAGAATATCCCTCTTTACATAGAAGTAATTATTTGAACTTTTTCTCAGAAAGCTTTGCTGTCTTCCTATCATCTACAGATTATAATCTGTCTGAACTTTTAGGGTGGTACCCATTTTTTTTTTTCATAAAACATAGCCTCAACCTTTCTTGTTTTTTTCCCATTGAGATCCACAGAGTCCAGTCATGTAGATTTCTATATGAGTCAGGGTTCTTTAGAGGAACAGAACCAATTGGAGGTATGATTATAAAAAGGTGATTTATTAGAGTGGTTTACACAAGAGAATCTGGATAGTCCACAGTGGTCATCTGTAGGCTGGAAAACTGTAGGAACCAGTAGCTTCGCAGTCCAAGATGCTGAAGCCTCAGAGCAAGGGGGATCAATGATGCTACCCCCAGTTAGAGACCAAAGGCTTCTGTAAACTCCCTGGAGAATCACTGGTGGAGTCCTCTTTGGAAAAGTGAAGGAGTGAGAGTTTGATGTCCTCAGGCGATCACAGCAGTAATCAAGAACCTATTCAAGGAGCATGGTGGCACATGCCTGTAATCCCAGCTGCTTGGGAGGCTGAGGAGGAGGATCACAAGTTCAAAGCTAGCCTCAGCAAAAACAAGGCTCTAAGCAACTCAGTGTGACCCCGTCTCTAAATAAAATACAAAATAGGGCTGGGGATGTAGATTAGTGGTTGAGTGCCTCCGAGTTCAGTCCCCCAGTACGGGGGAAAAAAAAAAAAAAAAGAACCCATTCAAGAAGAATCAGGCTTACATCTGCTGCTGCTTCCTTGTTGTTCCAATATTTATTCCATCCAACTCCAACCTATTGGATGGTGTTTCCCTAAATGCTCCCTAAGTGTTTAGGGAGATTCTCCACTTCAGTTTTCCCACATGGCAGGCATTTCCAAACACACCCTCATTAACATATCCAGAAGCCTCTTAATCTTGGGCATCTCTTAATGTAATCGAGTTGACAATTCAGATTAACCATTACAGTTTCCCCATATAATCTGTTTATTTAGGCTGTTCTCTTTCAAAAGTTTTTATTCTAATATTTCACTGTCAATTTCTAGTAACAGGATAGAGATGCCTGAATTTTTCTGTTACATTTAATCTTTTCTTTCTTTATGCTCCTATAGCGTTTTTTTTAAACCATGAATAGCATTTTTTGTAATCAGATTCATAGTTAAATAGGAATATACTCTTCTTTGACTATTATTTGGAAGCACAGCTAATATTGTTGTGTTGCATGTATCTTCATAGTGCACCTATCTAACAGTAAATGAATATTGCCTGAATGAATGAAATGCACAATCAGGTAAAATCTAAAATCCAAAATCCCTTAGCTTATTAGTATACCTGGTGCAATGGATTTTCCTATGGAATTCTTTGCTTCCACCTCCCTTTGAAAATTTTGAAGATGAAATTCATCAGCTCCTCAAATGATCAGATTTTCTTCTTTACTCTCTAATTTGGCACAGTGGTTTCTTAGTCAGCAGATTAGGATCATATTTTGACTCTCCTCTCCCTTGATTGTCATGCCAAGTCATTTTCTAAGTTCTGTTGATTCTGATTCTAATAATGCTTGTATCCACTCCTATTTTATTTGGGTTGCTAGTTTAGGATTTCAGTACCTTTGACCTAAGGCCTCCTAATAGTCTCCAACAGATTTTTCCACTTTTAAAATTCATTCTTTGACCTATTGCTAAAACAATCTTTCTAAATCACAGAAACTTTAGTGGTTTCTCATTGCTTACAGAACTAAATGTCAGCATGGTTTTCAATACCTTCTATAATCTGATCCAAATCTATCTTTTCATGCTTATCTTTGTGCTATTTGGTACTTGTACTCACAACAAAAATGGTTCATCTTTTAGAGTTGCTTTAACATGCCTGGAATTCCTCCTCCTCCTCTTCATCCTCCATGCTGTTTATTTGCTTAGTGAAATTGTCAAGGTTTGAACCTCTTCTTGCTAACCTCAAGTGCTACTTTTTTCTTAGAGCCTTTCTTGAGCCTCTAAATTTAAACTGTATATGAGTTTGTCAGTCCCCAAACCCTCAAGTTCTTCATTTCTCCCAATCATTTATCATACTATATTTTTTAAGTACTAAGTATACTGGAATGAAACCTCACTAAAGGCAGCAACCTTGTTATATTTATCTCTGCATCTCTAGGAGTTCCTAGAAGAGTAGTATTTTGCATGTAGTAGGGGTATAGTAGCATTGATTAAATTAAACTGAGAGGTAGGATAACCAAAGTAACGTGATAGTGAAGGGAGATGAGATTTATAGATTCAGAACTGAGGAAAGAACAATATTGTTTATAATTGAGTCTTAGTAATTATAGAAAGAGATTTTTCGGGCATTGTTTGATAAAGGCAGAACCTAGATTGTAAGAAATTAAGGAGTGAGTATGTACTGAGAAAAGGGAGACAATGAGGATTAACAGTTTGCTGAAATGTGGAAAGTGGCTGAACTCTTAAGAAATGGAATATGGTCTGCAGAATTTGGAAAAGATTTGTAAAGGAAAATCACATGTGGTGTTTGGAAGGAAAATGAATATGCTGTCAGAAATGCAAGTACCACCGTTACTTCAAGTCATGCATTTCCATTTTTCACCCTGGCAGAAAAGTACTCCAAATAAGTCAAGCCACTGAAGCTAATAAGCAGCTCCAGAGTACTGAGGTTACAGGGCAGAGTAAGTATTACTCTGAATCACAGAATATTAAGGCTTATAAACAGTGCTGCTGAGCACTGGTAAAGCTGATATTTTGGAGTCAGTTGAATATATAGTTCTCTGTTCTAGGTCTGTCTGATTAAATTATTAATTTAGTTATTGAACCAACCAGTATGTATGTATTTATTTTTATAGAGTTCTCATTCTCCTTTGAATTATTATAGGTATAATTTAAAATGAGGTATATTTTGAAATTGCATATACATTTGAAATGGGATTACTACTTAGCCAAATTAGAATTTTTGGAAATATATTTTAAAAGATAGGTATAATTCCTGGTAAAATCACTTATTGTAAAGAATAAAAATATTTAAAGAAACTGTGGCTTATGTTTTGTTTGTTTGTTTGGTACCGGGAATTGAACACAAGGGTTCAAGTCAACTTAACCAGTGAGTCACATCTCCAGTCCCTTTTTGTATTTTATTAGAGACAGCGTCTTGCTGAGTTGCTTAGGGTCTTGATAAATTCTGAGGCTGGCTTTGAACTTGAGGTACTCTTGCCTCGGCCTCTGGCTTCCTGGGATTACAGGCATGTGCCACTGTGCCTGGGGCTTATGTTTCTTAATAGTATTCCATTTCTATTTATAGATAAACAAAGATATTGAATTTACATGGTGATAGCACAGAGCTGGATAAATGTAGAATTTGATTTAGTTTCCCTCTATTATATGTAAATGTTCTCTTAAACTTTTTATCATAAAAACACAATTTTGGAATAATTCTATTTAGTTTGTCTTAACTTGATTTTCAAGTCTAAAACTGATTACATAATATAATATTTAAAAATATTAATAATTTAAAAAACATTTAAAAGGAAACTTTCAAATATGAAGCTGTTTTAGTGTATGCATGCATGTATATGTAAACTTTTAGTCAATTTTTTAGTATTCATCTAGGTATTGTGGGGATGTTACAAAAGGTGGACTACTCATTTCAGAAGCCCTAGACTACATTAGAAGTAGCAATAATCATCCTGGCCAACATTATTTTTTTAAAAAAAATATTTATTTTTTAGTTTTAGATGGAACTAGTTGTAATTAGCCAAGGTTGTTGCTGTTAGCTTGATGAGACTAAGATCCTGATTTCTCCATTCCCAACTACTTTCTCTTTACCACCCTAGTGAAAATAACAATACTCAATAACCAGGTCCCATCAGTTGTTTAAGGATTATTTGTCATTCTCTTAAAACATATAGCATCTTTAAAGAAATGTTTGCCTTAGTATCCTAAGGAACCTTTTGATGAGTATGGGACACTATTTGGGTATATAAAATAATATACACAAAAGGACTCCAGAAGGCCAAAAACTTGGTTTATTCTTCCCCTACTCTTTTTTTTTTTACTTCTCTCTCTATACCTTTACCA
Organism: Spermophilus citellus; assembly: GCF_964194105.1. Classification (NCBI taxonomy): domain Eukaryota; kingdom Metazoa; phylum Chordata; class Mammalia; order Rodentia; family Sciuridae; genus Spermophilus; species Spermophilus citellus. The sequence goes on from NC_138183.1 coordinate 173,100,741, forward strand.
AGTTTCTTTTTCATTATATCTTGCATGTTTTTATCATAATCTCTGATGAGTTTGATTAGAATACTCCAATCTTTTGACCATTAATTTACTCAACAAGTATTTCTTGAGTGTCTGCTCTATGCCAGGTGTCATACTAGATTCTAGGAATGGAATGGTGAGCAAATCCAACATTCTTCTTTCTTCTTGACATTCCCCTTCCTTCTTGAAGTTTCATGTCTTAGGGAGTATAGGCATTAATCAGAAAATTTCCAAGACATGTGAGAACAGACTGTGGACATGTAAAGAAAGAAAACACAAAGTGCTGTGAAAGTGGTTACTGGGATCACTACATCCAACTGGGGTTTCCTGGAGGAGGTGATGTTTCAGTTGTACTTTCTCAGTTGAGAATTAAAGTTCAGAAAGTGTTTGGCAGAACTACACTACCTGCAGAAGGCCAACTTATTTAAGAATGTCAAAGAAGTGACATGTAGTTGGACTGGGGAGAACAAGGGAAGAGAGAGAGAGATGCACAAGAGGGTATCTGGAGAAGGAGTCAGGGATTAGTTTGATTATATATTGTGAGGCTGTGGTTAAGTATTGACCTTTATCCTGAGAACATTGGGGAGCCATTGAAGGATTTTAAGCTGAAGAATGACACGGGTTATTTTTGCTTTTTGGCTGTTACGAATAATGGTGCTATGCATATTAGTATACGTATGTGTGGACATGTTTCATTTTTCTTGTGTATATAATATGTTTAGGAGTGGAATTGTTGGGTCAAATAGTGATCATGTGATGATTTATCTGTTGCGAACCTACCATAATGTTTTCCAAAGTGACTGTACCATTTTTACATTTCCATCAGGAGTTTGTGAATATTCAGATTTCTCTAGAACTTTATTAACGTTTGCTATCATGGTTTTTTAAAATTTTTATTGTTGGTTGTTCAAAACATTACATAGTTCTTGATATATCATATTTCACATTTTGATTCAAGTGGGTTATGAACTCCTATTTCTACCCCGTATACAGATTGCAGAATCACGTCGGTTACACATCCACTGATTTACATATTGCCATACTAGTGTCTGTTGTATTCTGCTGCCTTTCCTATCCTCTACTATCCCCCCTTCCCTCCTCTCCCCCCCCTTCTCTCTCTACCCTATCTACTGTAATTCATTTCTCCCCCCCCTTTTTTTCCCTTTCCCCTCACTTCCTCTTGTATGTAATTTTGTATAACCCTGAGGGTCTCCTTTCATTTCCATGCAGTTTCCCTTCTCTCTCCTTTTCCCTCCCACCTCTCATCCCTGTTTAATGTTAATCTTCTTCTCATGCTCTTCCTCCCTACTCTGTTCTTAGTTACTCTCCTTATATCCAAGAAGACATTTGGCATTTGTTTTTTAGGGATTGGCTAGCTTTACTTAGCATAATCTGCTCTAATGCCATCCATTTCCCTGCAAATTCTATGATTTTGTCATTTTTTAATGCAGAGTAATACTCCATTGTGTATAAATGCCACATTTTTTTTTTATCCATTCGTTTATTGAAGGGCATCTGGGTTGGTTCCACAGACTTGCTATTGTGAATTGTGCTGCTATGAACATCGATGTAGCAGTGTCCCTGTAGTATGCTCTTTTTAGGTCTTTAGGGAATAGACTGAGAAGGGTCAAATGGTGGTTCCATTCCCAGCTTTCCAAGAAATCTCCATACTGCTTTCCAAATTGGCTGCACCAATTTGCAGTCCCACCAGCAATGTACAAGTGTACCCTTTTCCCCACATCCTCGCCAGCACTTGTTGTTGCTTGACTTCATAGTGGCTGCCAATGTTACTGGAGTGAGATGGTATCTTAGGGTGGTTTTGATTTGCATTTCTCTGACTGCTAGAGATGGTGAGCATTTTTTCATGTACTTGTTGATTGATTGTATGTCCTCCTCTGTCGTGTTTGTTTTTGATTGTTGTTTTGATTTATGGGTATGAAGAAGTATCCTTTCACTAGCAAGGTTTTTAAGTCCTGAGTTAAGGATTCTCCAGGTTACATTTTTAGCTTTTTACTTGTTTATTTCAAACAAACTAGTTATCCACCAAATATGCTGTGTACTTTCTCAACTAATTTATTATTATTTATTGATTTTTGTGTGTTTATTTGTGATTTGCAGAGCCTCAGTCTGAGTCTTGGAATCTTTAAATGCCCACGCTTAATTTTTTTCTCTTTCCTTTAATTTATCTTGAGTTGATATTTGATTATTTGATCAACAATAGTAGCAGTTTCAAATGGTTGGACTTATATTTCTTCGTTTCCTCTAGTCATAGTTACTATCATTTTCTTAAAGTTTTTTTGTTTTTTTCCTTCTCCTGTCTCTTATTTGTGTCATCAATGTGCTTATGTGGTAAAGGTCTCTTATTGGGAAGAAATGTCAAGGACAGAGGCTATTCCTTATTATTATTATTATTATTATTATTATTATTATTATTTTAATGTTGGAGATTTAATTGTTATTGCTTCAATCTCACTGCTTTTTATTTATCTATTAAGTTTCCAGCTTATTGGTATTTAGGTTTTCAAAATATTCCCTAATGAGCATATGAATTTTAGTGATATCTGTTGTAATATCCCCTGTTCTCATCTATAATTTTATTTTCATCTTTTATCTCTTTCTTTTGGTTAGTTTTTTAAAAAATATTTTTAGTTGTAGATGGACACAATACCTTTATTTCATTTATTTATTTATTTTTCATATGGTGCTGAAGACCGAACCTATTGCCTCAAGTGCTCTACTACTGAGTTGCAACCCCAGCCCACTCTTTTGGTTAGTTTAGCTAAGAGTTGTCAATTTTGTTTCACCTTTTTAAAGAACCAAATTCTTGTTTCAATGAGACTTGTATTTTTTTTAAGTTTCTATTTTATTTGTTTGTCCTCTGAGCTTTAGTATTTTTTTCTTCTAATGATCTTCAGTCTAGGGTTTTTTTTCCCCCACCTAAGACCTTGATACACATCATTTGGTTACATATTCTGTTTTTTAAATGTAGGAACTGAGAGTTATAGAATTCCCTTTTAGTACTGCTTTCACTGTATCTCACAGGTTTTGGTATATTGTGTTTCCCTTTTCACTGGATTCTAGAAATTTGCCAATTTTGCTTTTGGTTTCTTCAGTGACCCACTGTTCATTCAAAAGTGTACTGTTCAATCTCTATGTGTTTGTATGATTTCTGTAGTAACTCTTGTAGTTAATTTCTAGTTTCATTCCATTATGATCTGATAATATTCCAGAAATTATTTTAATTTTTTAGAATCCATCAATACTTGCTCTGTGGCTTAATATATTATTTTGAAAAAAGTTCCATATGCTGAGGAAAAGAATGTGTATTCTGCAGTTTTTAGATGGAATATTCTGTAGAAATCTGTTATGTTTATTTGATTTATAGTATGATTCTGTGATGTTTCTTTGTTGATTTTTTTGGGGGAGTCTGGATAATCTATTAGAATGAGGTATTTAAGTCACCTGCTCTTCTTATATTAGGTTAGTCTCTCCCTTAATGTCCAATAGTGTTTGTTTTGTAAAGTTGGGTGCATATTTATTTATAGTCATTTTCTTGAAGTGTTCCCTTTATCAAAATGTATTGACCTTTTTTGTCTGTTTTGATATGATTTAAAGTCTGTTTTGTCATGACTTAAAATCTGTTTTGGCAGATACAAGTGCTTGCTTTTGAATTTCATTTGCTTGTAATATCATTTTTCATTCTTTTGGTTTCAATCTGTGTATGCTTTACCAGTAGCATATTGTTGGGTCTTGTTTATTAATCTACTCAGTCTGCATCTTCTAAGTAAAGAATTAAGACTATTTATATCCAGGGTTTTTAGTGAAAGCTTGTGCTTGTTCTGTTTTGAGTTTTCTGTTTGTTTTAGATGTTTGATGGTTTACAGTATGAACAATGTTTGATTCTTTTCTAATTCTCATTTGCTTATCTACTATTCTAATGAGATTCTTTCCCATATGTTATGTTTATCTTTCTTACTCTTTTGGGTATAGGATTTCTTTGAGTATCTACTATAAATGCTGGTTTAGTGATCATGAACTCCCTTAGTTTATATGCTTATCTTAGAAGGTTTTTATTTCTGCTTTGATTCTAAAGGATAATTTTGCTGGGTATAGTAATCTGTGTTAGCAATCTTGAACTACATTTATAATTTTATAAATCATTTATAATTTTAATTATAATATGTTGTAGAAGGTTCTCTTTTGGTCATGTCTATTTGGGGTTTGAAATACATTCTATAACTGGATGGCCATGTCTTAAAATTTGAGAAACTTCCTATTATTTTACTATTAGATTTTTCTCTGCCGTTAGCTTGTAGCTCTTCTCCCTCATCAAAAATTTGATTATTTGTAGTTTTTGCCTTTTAATGTTTTCCCAGGGTTCTTGAATGTTCTGGTTATTTTTTTCCCCATTGAGTCAGTATTGTAATATGGCTGCTAGGTCCTGAAGACATTAAATTCAAGGTCCTTTGACTTCAAGAGCAGCAAGCTCATATGAGACCCTCTCAAGATGGCTCCCCATTACAGTACCTTGTGTGTACACTGGAAAGTGTGGAAAATTTCTCCAGAGCCAGTTTGCTCTTGCATCCTAACCAGGCTCTGGTTTTTTCAGACTACATTTTTGCATGGTGCTGAATCCTGTAATAGTGGTTCTTACTTGGACTCTGCCATGTTCATGTCTATCCTTGCTCTCTGTTGTGCTGCTAGGTGATTGGTGCAGGTGTCTGTTTCATTATCCAAAGTCTCTGGCTTTTTCCAAGTCCGCCTGGCCACTCTCGAACTTTAGCATTCTCCCTCAGCCACCAATCTTGATAAATAGCTGCTCTCTACTTGTTTTGATTCTGTCTTATGGAGAAGAGGTAAATGCTGGGTGCCTCTACTCCACCATCTTGGGTCACCTCCTTATAGAGATTCACTAGATTCTATGTAAGAAACCATTAACAATAACTTAGGACTGGTTTCCTATGGGAAAATGAACTTTCAAGAAAGGTTTTATGTAGCAAACCCTTCAGTTGGTCAGAAAGGAAGAACATTTGGAGAGTAAAAAAATATTCAAATAGAAAATAAGACTGTTTTTCAGGATCAGTGTTAAGAGAAATGTTTGTCTAGATGGAGTGAAGTATAAGCTTCAGCTAGAATTAGGTATGTTGCCTCGTTAGTAGATATCCTTCATCCTCTGAAAGCTAGAATTATGAGATTTGATTCAGAGGCAGTTGGTGGCTGGTATAAGCATCTTCATTCTAATGAATACAGGTTCCTATGAACCACTGAAGTGATGCTGGGAAAAAGTTATCCTTGTAGATTTGAATATAATATATTAGGAGGAACTAAGAATGACAGCTCTTAGATTTGGGTAAAGATGGTCATGTTTAAAAACTCAATGGGGACATGAAAGTATTGTGGAGCACTGTCTTAGGTCTAGCTCATGTTTCTAATCATGAATGTTATGTGGTCCCATTTTGAAGATTTCCTTCACTTTAGTATGTGAGAAGGCAGATGGTTATATAAGTACAAATTTAGGGATTAGCAGGGCAGTTGTGGCCCATGGATAAGAGTACAAGAACACTGAGGATTGCCACGAGTAAGTATAAAATCATAACACTCTATATTCCTGGTTGAATAGGAAGGAAAGTCAAATGGGTAATGGTGAACAGTAAATCACAAAGTACAGTGAAAATGGAGAAGTTGAGGGACTAGTTGTCTATAATAGCTTGAAGATTAGGTGAAGGGAAGGTTAAGAAAGTGAGATTTGAAAAGGATAAAGTCTGTGTTCAGAGATTAAAATTATGTGCCTCCAGTTTAAAATAAGAGAGGCACATTAGTTCCCAGAAATGACAAGGTCCAGAGTATGACTGTACAGATGCATCGTAATGGGAAACGTGGATGAGGGATATGGGGACTTTAGGAATTTTGAGGTGACTTGTTAATAGTTTATCCTTAAGAACAGTAAATTTCCTGTGATCATGGCAGCTTTGAAGTAGAATGAAATATCGGGGAAAGTGAACCAAATGAAAAAATTCTGAATGAATGAAGAGGAGTGATTAAAAGGAGGTGAGTAGTAACAGGAGATTGTATATTGAAAAGCCTTGATCCTCAAGAAGACTTTTTTATATGGAGATGGAAAAGTAACGTACTATTAAAGAATGCGAATTGAGCTGGGAATCTGCTGGTTTCATTTTGGGCTTCATTAGATATGGGAAAAGAAGAGTGTCCTCTGTTGAAGGCTGCAGATATGTGGATTCCTGGGTGATGTTAGTTGAGGCAGAGAACTAGAGGATAGAATTTTAAATGGTGGAATTAGATTTTACTATAAAAATTAGGAAGACAGTAGTTGAAGGAAGATTGGGACAGAGAAAGTGAGTGGATGAAGCACAGTAATGTGATGAACACATCAGACAGTGAATTGACTAGAAAGTCTGACCTGTTGAAAAGAAGCTCAGGATGACAAGGATAAACAAAATGTTTGGGTTGATTGTAATTAAGTTTGGGGGCCTAGGAAATCTGAGAAGTGGCATTTATAGACAAAATCTGTGGAAGTATAAAAGATTGTGAGTTAAATTGATGGAAGTATAAAAGATTGGGAGTTCAGATCCATCTGTAAGGACTTGGAGAAGACTTCATGGAAAAAGCTAGATTTTTAACTGAGTCATAAGGGGTAGATAGTATGTTAATAAATAGACTGGTATAAAGGAGCCTTCTGTTTTGGAATGGCATGAGGAATAACATGAATTTTTGGAAATACAGAACTGGTTTATGGAACAGTTCATAAAAGGTAAACAGAACTTGACCTCAAGATGAGTGGGGAGAAATGGAAAAAGTTATGGAAATATAGGATGTTTAATATCAGCAGCTGTGATTATCAGAAGCATGTATCAGTCACTGTGACAAAAAAATAACTGCTTAAGGTAGAGCTCTGCATTCTAGTGTGCTTGTGGCCACATTCAGTCAGAGTAGTACTAAAGGCAATAAATACTTAATGTTTGTAACAGGAAAGCTTTTAGTAGGTGTGCTGGTATGTGTCTGTGTGTTTCTGCCACAATTCCAAGGATAGTACTATGATATATTCCCACCCTCAGTCTCCTCCAGCTCCTCATTGTTTGCCTGGAGTTTAAAATCTTTTGTAGAATGGTTATATTGATATCTACATCAGTGGTTATTCAAACATAAATGATAGATTATTATATCTACCTGTGTTTATGCATGTCTGAAAAGATAAATTAACCCATAAAGTATGTTTGTCACACTTTTGCTTGAAAGACTGATTTCTTTGAAATTGCAAAGTTTTAGTTGTAGTACATGGTTTTGTTATTTTATTTCTTTTAGATTTATTTACTTTGTATTTTGACTCTGAAAAGTCATTTGGTTTCTTGGTCCTACATGCTGCAATGTTCTGTCAATATTATTTTTGTAAATTGTACACTACCTATGATTTAAATTGTTTTCTCTTTACATTTTCTCCTGTTCTGGGAAGATCATGTGCATAGAAAGTAGTAATATAATTTTGAACTTTCCCAAAATAGACATTATGAGATGATGATTGCTTTATTAGTTAGAATTTTGTGGAATAGAAAACTCTTACAATGATTTAAAAAAATTGAATTTCATTTGTTTTATATAACAAAAGCTGAGAGTTTTGATATGGATGTAGCTGCTCAATGATTCCATAAGCCTGTGCTCACTCTGTTGTTCAGCTTCTTGTCCTTAGCATGCCAGCAAGTTACTCATGTTTACCTTGTAGTTACTGTATAACCAAGCTTTACATTATTTCATGCTAGAGAAAGCAGTAAAAGGTAAGGACTGTCTTGCCATTCCTTTTCTTTACTAAGGAAATTATAGGTTTCCTTAACCCTCCATAGATTTCCTGTTAAATATCATTGACCAAAATTGTGTCTCATGACTTTCCCAGAGGAGACAAATCAAGCCTGTTATCTTGAGCTGTGCACAAGATTAGGGGAAAAAAAAGGGAACCTATGTGGAATAGGAAGCTAACAACATCTGTCAAACCTGGTGCCTTAGGTTTGATTATTTCATCTGTTGTATTAATACATTTGACATTTAGTTAGAAATTAGCTTAAAAAAAAAAAGAAATGATTCTCAGCTTATCAGTTTTTCTTTTCTACATTCTAAAACTAGATAGTACAATTTCTGATGACTTATATAATATTTAAGGTTCTTGGACATAAATAAGTATATCATACTTGAAAATGATAAATAAAGGAATTTTTATGTTTGAAAAAAACCTGATCAATGTTCCCACTAAAATGCCATTTTCATCCATTTAAATGAAGTGACAGTTTTCTTTTGGGAAAGATGATTTTCACATTGTATAACTAATTTGATTATTATAGATAGTTTATAATGGACAAGTTTATTTTAAAACTAAATCATGATTCTTCAATATGACTGATCAACCTCAACATAGGAAGTATTTTTAAAAAAATCTATAATGAAAAAAATTGGCTTTTTGTTTGGGGAAGACTTCTAATATTTTGGGAATGGAACTCTAACAAACATTTTTTAATGTGAATTTTAATCCTTAATTTAGAATGTCTGTGTTTTTTCCATCATTGATTTTTCTTTCCTTAAATAATTTTATCTTTTACTGAGAAAAGGAAATGATAGTAATCATTCAGTTTTTTGCATATTATCATTTTTTAAAAATTTACCAGATCTAATAAATGGTAACAGTATATACAGATACCAAAGGAGATTTAGTGGAAAATAAAAATAAAGAAAGACTTAACAATTGCCCTTGGGGCACTTAAAATTTAGTTGTTGAGAAAAGAAATGTGTATACTTGGAATCAATAAACAATAAATGGTTATATGTGATCAAGTATCAAAAGTTCTAGAAGAATTTAAGAAAACACTGTATAATATGATTACTTAAAATGATGGAAAAAGATTATATATGTATGGCAGGCTTGTTAAAAGTATAGGGTATAATGTGATGGGATGGTACAAGATAACAAAGGCTCATTTTTTTTATCATCATGCTTTCCTATTCATCCAGCCTTTTTGAACTATTTATATGTCTCAAATGTTCTGTGCCCTTTGATACTTCCATACATAGCAGTATTTATTGTTTGCAGAATTCTCTTACTTGTTTTTAATCCTGAGAGTTTCCTGTCTTTTAAGACTGTTTACACGGAAATGAGGACAACTACTCCATTCACAATATCCCCCCCAAAAATAAAATACCTGGGAATCAACCTAACAAAAGAGGTGAAAGACCTATACAATGAAAACTACAGAACCCTAAAAAGAGACATAGAAGAAGACCTCAGAAGATGGAAAAATATACCCTGCTCATGGATAGGCAGAACTAACATCATCAAAATGGCGATATTACCAAAAGTTCTCTATAAGTTCAATGCTATCCCAATCAAAATCCCAACAGCATTTCTTGTAGAAATAGATAAAACAATCAGGAAATTCATATGGAATAATAAAAGACCCAGAATAGCAAAAACAATGCTAAGCAGGAAGTGTGAATCAGGCAGTATAGCGATACCAGACTTCAAACTATACTACAGAGCAATAGTAACAAAAACAGCATGGTACTGGTACCAAAACAGGCGAGTGGACCAATGGTACAGAATAGAAGACACAGTAACCAATCCGCAAAACTACAACTATCTTATATTTGATAAAGGGGCTAAAAGCATGCAATGGAGGAAGGATAGCATCTTCAACAAATGGTGCTGGGAAAACTGGAAATCCATTTGCATCAAAATGAAACTGAATCCCTTTCTCTCGCCATGCACAAAAGTTAACTCAAAATGGATCAAGGAGCTCGATATTAAATCAGAGAGACATGGCGTCTGATAGAAGAAAAAGTCGGCTATGATCTACAGACTGTGGGGTCAGGCCCCAAATTCCTCAATAGGACACCCATAGCGCAAGAGTTAACAACCAGAATCAACAAATGGGACTTACTCAAACTAAAAAGTTTTCTCTCAACAAAAGAAACAATAAGAGAGATAAACAGGGAGCCTACATCCTGGGAACAAATCTTTACCCCACACACTTCAGATAGAGCCCTAATATCCAGAGTATACAAAGAACTCAAAAAATTAGACAATAAGATAACAAATAACCCAATCAACAAATGGGCCAAGGACCTGAACAGACACTTCTCAGAGGAGGACATACAATCAATCAACAAGTACATGCAAAAATGCTCAACATCGCTAGCAGTCAGAGAAATGCAAATCAAAACCACCCTAAGATACCATCTCACTCCAGTAAGATTGGCAGCCATTAAGAAGTCCAACAACAACAAGTGCTGGCGAGGATGCGGGGAAATGGGTACACTTGTTCATTGTTGGTGGGACTGCAAAATGGTGCAGCCAATTTGGAAAGCAGTATGGAGATTTCTTGGAAAGCTGGGAATGGAACCACCATTTGACCCAGCTATTCCCCTTCTTGGTCTATTCCCTAAAGACCTAACAAGAGCATGCTACAGGGACACTGCTATATCGATGTTCATAGCAGCACAATTCACGATAGCAAGATTGTGGAACCAACCTAGAAGCCCTTCAATAGATGAATGGATTAAAAAATGTGGCATTTATACACAATGGAGTATTACTCTGCAATAAGAAATGACAAAATCATAGAATTTGGAGGGAAATGGATGGCATTAGAGCAGATTATGCTAAGTGAAGCTAGCCAATCCTTAAAAAACAAATGTCAAATGTCTTCTTTGATATAAGGGGAGTAACCAAGGACAGGGTAGAGACGAAGAGCTGGAGAAGAAGAATAACATTAAACAGGGATGATAGGCGGGAGGGAAAGTGAGAGTTAAGGGAAATTGCATGGAATTGGAAGGTGAGCCTCAGGGTTATACACAATTACATATAAGAGGAAAGGAGGAGTAGGAGAAAAATTATATAAGTGGAAGAAACGATTTATAGTAGAGGGGATGGAGAGAGAGAAGGGGAGGGGAGGGGAGGGGAGGGGTGAGGGGACAGTGGAGAATGGGATAGACAGCAGAATACATCAGTCACTAGAAAGGCAATTTGTAAATCAATGGAAATATAACTGATGTGACACAGCAATCTGTATACGGGGTAAAAATGGGAGTTCATAACCCACTTGAATCAATCTGTGAAATATGGTATATTAAGAACTATGTAATGTTTTGAACAACCAACAATAAAATTAAAAAAAAAAAAAAGACTGTTTACATATCCTTTCTTTCTTCTGTGAAGTCTTCCCTGAATTTTCTGGCCAGAGTTAGGGCTTTTTTTTTTTTTTTTTTAATCTAATATCCACATATGGAGCATGTTTCTGTGTGTGTTTAGAGCCATTATCACATTTTATCATTTATTTACTTGTTTGTGCTACGTACTCACAAGGTTTGGGAACATGAGGACTTTGCCATATTTATCTCTGGATTACTGTGCCTGGTATAGTGATTTTGCATATGGGAGCACTTAATGAATGTGAGTACTGGGAAAGTCTGCCCAGAGGGAACTTGGGTGGTAAGAATAATTAACTTTGAGAATAGAGTTTATAATTTATCTGCATTTGGATATAAAAATGAATAAAAAAGTAGAATTTGTTGGAATTGGAATAATTGTCAATAAACTATCTAAAATTGATCTTTTAAAGCTCCCCATTTTCAAACATACTTTTTTTTTTTTTTTTTTTAGTGCCTCCACTTCTCATTCAGAGAATTCAGTGCATACAAAATCAGCTTCTGTTGTGTCATCAGATTCCATTTCAACTTCTGCAGAGAACTTTTCTCCTGATTTGAGGGTATGTATGCCATTTTAAAGTTCTAATGAAGGACTTTATGTTAGTTGCTTGTTGCCAACATTAACAATAAAATTTTAATTAAGCAGGAGAAACTAGTGGAGTGTTCTAAAACACCTCAATCTTTACAAAATATCCCAGACCAGGTCAGCATGTTATTTGTAAAAGAAAAAAATGTGTAATTTATTCTTAAGGCTGATACTTCTAAGTTCTTTGCCAAAAGATAACTGATGGATTTCTTTGTGGTATAAAAGATTTTCATGATTACCCTTAAAGTTATGGCCAGTAATAACTAAGTACTACTTTATTGATTACTTATTGTGTGTACAACATTGTTCCACATGCTGTACATGAATTATCTCATTACCCCCACTAATTTTATTATACATATGATAATTCATAGAGAGATTGAGTAATATGTTCAAGTTATCTTTCCTAATAAATTATTTTACCAGTGTTCCAGCCCATGCAGTCTAATTGTGGAGCTATGTCACCTAAATACTATTTAATAGTATAGCAATTTGTACATTTATGAATTCATCTATTTTTCTATAACCACTTGCTTATGATTAATGGAGAAAATGAATTTCATGTGTGGTGTTAACCCCTGACCTTTACTTCAGAATCTTTAAAGATTTTAAACAATAAACATTTATTTTTATGTTTCTGGAAGTTGGGAAGTCCAAGATCAAGTATTGGCAGATCCAGTGTTTGGTGAGGGTATGCTTCCTGATTTATCTTTTCTTTGTATCCTTACATGGTAGAGAGCACTTTTATTCCAATCAAATGATTTCTTTTTTAATGTTATACTAATACGATTTTAAGTAAGATATTAGTTGTTTTCTTGAATGGAATCATTTGCTATTGAGCATATATTGAGAATATCTTTTTCATTTTCACAACAATTTTAAATATAAAAATACAGATTGAAACATCTATAAAGACTTCTACATATTTGTTATTTCCTTTTGTGAAATTTCATAAAACACTGGGTGTAGCATGATTTTAAACATTATTAAAAATTATACGGTATTATTTTATCTTCATAATCTGGATGCGTTCTGCTAATTATGATGGCTTCATTATATCATTAGCTATTATCTTGGAACATGACTTAGAATTAGGGAAGGGTTCATTGTTAATAGTGAATATGAATTCATTGTTGCCTCTCCTTAACTTGATACTACTTAAAAAATATATATTTTATGTATATATTTAATTTCTGCTCATTTGCTACATTAAGAAAAATCCTACAAAAGCTTTATTGGTTTCTTGATAATTTTGAAAAATTTTGTCCTACTTCTGATCAGATCTTTTTAAAAAATGATTGTTTCTAATTTCATATTGTGACTAAGAAAGGACTTATACTAGGAATGAAGAAATGTTACTTTTACCAGTTGTTTTTGCTTGCATTCTTAATATTATATTCTACTTGCTGTTTTTTGAGTTATTTTAAACAATTTACATATTCTTTTAGGGTTACTTTAGTTGAACTACTTAACTAGATTCATAGGTGAACTATAGTACATGGCAAGGTGCTGAAAGTGCATGGATGCAGAAAGCCTCCAGTGTCACTTTCTCTGCATGTAGTCCTCTTTATTTCTTCAGGTCACCATATATACCACAAATAATGAGTGACTGGCTTATATCTGAACAAAATAAGGGCCATAATGTTAATCTTTTCATAAAATATTGTAATTTTTATTAAACTTTTGATTTTAGATCAGTTTTAGATTTACAGAAAAAGTATAACTACAGTTCCCATAGATTTCACATCTAGATTCTTCTATTATTAACATTTTACATTAGTATGGTACATATGTCACACATAGTAAGCTCGTATTGACACACTGTTATTAACTAAAGTTCATAATTTTTTTAGATTTTTTTAAAACTGGATTTGTCTTTCGTTGTAAGATTCCATCCTTACCATGTTACATTTAGTAGTTATGTCTCCTAAGGCTTCTCTTACCTGTGACATTTGGTCAGACATTTTTTCTTTTTGATGGTTGTCAATTGAAGACTACTGGCTAGGTATTTTGTAGAATGTGTGATTTTTTTTTTTTTTTTTTTTTTTTTTTTACTCATTATAAGCTGGGCTTATGTGTTTTGGGGAGGAAGACCACAGAGGTAAAGTGCCATTTTCATTACATTATATGAAGGTGAAGGTTATCAGCATGACTTATCACTCTTGATGTTAATCTTGATCACTTTGTTGAGGTAGTATTAGGTTTATTTACTGTAGAATACTCCCATCCCTTTCACCCTGTACTATTTACTCTTTGGAAAGAATTTGTTACACACAGCCCACCCTTAAGAAGTTATGCTCTGCCTCCTTGAGATGCCTCTACATGCATCTTTGGAATTCTTCTGCATGGAAGATTTATTTCTTCATGCAGAAGAAATAATATTTATTGACTTATTCAACCATTTATTTCATTATGGACTTGGGGATTTTTATGTGATACGTTTGTTACAATCAAAACCAACCTACTTTGTCATTCCATTGTTTCAACTCCACATTTGGAGATCTTGTGTCCCTCTGATGTACTCTTCTGTCACTGTCACCATCATTTCTTCCTCCTCCAACTCCTCTTCCTTAACACTTTCTAGCACTATAAAATGCATATCATGTATATTTTCTGCTCAATTTCTAGAATAATCATCCATTTTTTCCAAGGAATCCTATTTCCTTTTTATGGAGAATGGCATTAGAATCTAAGACTTTTTAGTATGTATATCTTAGCAATCATAAAATGGTAGTGTTTAGTTAATTATAGGTGAAATTAACTGCAGATAACTTTGTGTTACTTTTTAACTGACCATGGTTTGGCTTTCTGGAATGAGGGGTTTGGTAATATAGTCTTGAAAGTTGTCATTCTCAGATGTTTTTGAAGATGGTTAACTTCTAGACTTTTTCTATATAGTTTTTTATATAGTTTTTTCTATATAGTTTTCTATATAGCCTCATTGTTTATCCCACCTGAGCCTCAACATTTTATAAGCTCCTTGAGTAGCAGCCTTTACACAGAAGTGCAGGAAACACAATGACCTTGAAAAAGCAATCCACTTTCATTAACAATATTACATCAAATTGTATAGGTTTTTTGCTACTGGTGCTATACAGTAGCACTCCCTGGAAAAGCATAGTAGCTATATATAAAAGCTTTTTCTATTAAGAATTTTGCATTCAAATAAGATTTTTTGTCTTTGTATCAGTAAAGCAGAACAGCAAGTTGAATGGAGAACAGAGCTACCCTAGATATCTTGAACTTTTACTTAAATTCAATTGGAATTCTATTCCTATTACTTTTAATATAGTAAGTGTATTTCTGAAAAATGGAGCACAAATCCATATTTTGAAAGTTGAATTCTTTTTTCCTGAGTGACATTGTTGTAGAGTGCTTTCTCTTTGCTTCCATTGCTCTTCACTTGGCAGTCGAACTTCTTTAATTCCATTTAAAAAACTTAAAAAAGTCTTTTATGTAGAACTTTTAATAACACAAAATATTTAAATTAATTTTTAATTTTTAAAATTGGGTTTTTAAAAACTAGAACATATTTTTGAAGTTTGCCAGTTAGTAAAATTAAGAATCTAGGGAAATTGTGTCTAGGTTATTTATTCACTCACTGAAAAATACAATCATAAAATACAATATTTTAAAATTCAAATGTATATCTCCATTTATTTATGTTATAATTTGTATAGCATTGGGTTTTAATTAAAATAAGTTTCTCAAGAGAGGGTGATTGCGCTGGGCGCGGTGTTTTGCATGCCTGTAATCCCAGCAGCTCGGGAGGCTGAGACAGGAGGATAGCAAGTTCAAAGCCAGCCTCAGCAATGGTGAGGCACTAAGCAACTCAGTTGAGACCCTGTCTCTAAATAAAATACAAAATAGGGCTGGGGATGTGGCTCACTTGCTGAGTGCCTCTGAGTTTAATCCCTAGTTCTTTTCCCCCTGACCCCCCAAAAAGAGGGTTATTGCAAGATGAGTTAGAAGTCATACTATATAGTATTACCTTTCCTTTGTGAAGCCTGTGATATGGCCCTTAACTGGTCTACAATTCAGAATTAAATATTAAAAATGTAATTGAATTCTCTTTTATGTCTTTATTTTCAATATTTCCTTGTATATGTATAATAAATGGAATAGTATTTTGGGTTTTGTTCATAACCATCTGCCTTGTCTTGAAATATTTCATAGGCTTAAATTAGGCATATGCGATTATCTCTTCAAAATTTGTGTTATCTTACGTATATTTTCTTTGTGACCTAAAGGCGAGATAGTTAAATTATTTATTTCCCAGCTGTGTCCATGAACTTGAATGTTCTGAAAATTTGCAGATCTATTCAGAATTAGTTAAGTCTCATAGTGAAGATGTTAGTAGGCAGTGAACAGTGCTATCACACATGATAGTATTGAGAGAAGAAACGATTGAGGGCTGGAGTTATAGCTCAGTGGAGAGTGCTTATCTAGCATGTGTGAGGCACTGGGTTCAATTCTCAGCACCACATATAAATAAATAAAATTAAGAAATGATTGAGGTTAACACTTATTGATGATTATTACTATGACGTCCAGTGCCAGTACTTTTAAGAATCTAGGAGTTGGGCCAGGCATGGTGGTGCATGCCTGTAATCCCAGTGGTTCGGGAGGCTGAGACAGGAGGACTGCAAATTCAAAGCCAGCTTCTGCAAAAGTGAGGCACTAAGCAACTCAGTGAGACCCTGTCTCTAAATAAATACAAAATAGGACTTTCAGAAAGGAAGGATGTGGCTCAGTGGTCGAGTGCCCCTGGTACAAAAAGTTGGCTCAGATCTACATATTGTGGGGTCGGGCTCCAAATTCCTTAATAGGACACCCATAGCACAAGAGTTAATAACAAGAATCAACAAATGGGACTTACTCAAACTAAAAAGTTTTTTTCTCAGCAAGAGAAACAATAAGAGAGGTAAATAGGGAGCCTACATCTTGGGAACAAATTTTTACTCCTCACACTTCAGATAGAGCCCTAATATCCAGAGTATACAAAGAACTCAAAAAATTAGACAATAAGATAACAAATAACCCAATCAACAAATGGGCCAAGGACCTGAACAGACACTTCTCAGAGGAGGATATACAATCAATCAACAAGTACATGAAAAAATGCTCACCATCTCTAGCAGTCAGAGAAATGCAAATCAAAACCACCCTAAGATACCATCTCACTCCAGTAAGATTGGCAGCCATTATGAAGTCAAACAACAACAAGTGCTGTCGAGGATGTGGAGAAAAGGGTACACTTGTACATTGCTGGTGGGACTGCAAATTGGTGCGGCCAATTTGGAAAGCAGTTTGGAGATTCCTGGGAAAGCTGGGAATGGAACCACCATTTGACCCTGCTATTGCCCTTCTTGGACTATTCCCTGAAGACCTTAAAAGAGCATGCTACAAGGATACTGCCACATCGATGTTCATAGCAGCACAATTCACAATAGCTAGACTGTGGAACCAACCCAGATGCCCTTCAATAGATGAATGGATAAAAAAAAATGTGGCATTTATACACCATGGAATATTACGCAGCACTAAAAAATGACAAAATCATGGAATTTGCAGGGAAATGGATGGCATTAGAGCAGATTATGCTTAGTGAAGCTAGCCAATCCCTAAAAAACAAATACCAAATGTCTTCTTTGATATAATGAGAGCAACTATGAACAGAGTAGGGAGGAAGAGCAGGAAGATTAACTTTAAACAGAGACATGAGATGGGAGGGAAAGAGAGAGAAAAGGGAAATTGCATGGAAATGAAGGGAGACCCTCATTGCTATACAAAATTACATATAAGAGGTTGTGAGGGGAATGGGAAAATAAACAAGGAGAGAAATGAATTACAGTAGATGGGGTAGAGAGAGAAGATGTGAGGGAAGGGGAGGGGGGATAGTAGGGGATAGGAAAGGTAGCAGAATATAACAATTACTAATAGGGCATTATGTAAAATTCCACAATCTGGAAAGCAGTTTGTGTAACTGACGTGATTCTACAGTCTGCATTTGGGGTAAAATTGGGAGTTCGTAACCCACTTCAATCTAATGTATGAAATATCATATGTCAAGAGCTTTGTAATGTTGTGAACAACCAATAAAAAAAAAAATAAAGAAAAAAAAAGAAAAACTAGGAATTGGAAAAAACAAAACAAAACAAAAAAATAAACCTTAGCCGGATAAAGGATATTCTTTATCAAAACTTCACAATAAGCCTTATTTTTTTTTCTTTTTTTGGTACCAGGGATTGGACTCAAGGGTGCCTAACCCACTGAGCCATATCCCCAGCCCTTTTTTATACTTTATTACAGACAGGGTCTCACTGAGTTGCTTAGTGCCTCGCTAAGTTGCTGAGGCTGGGTTTGAATTTGCAACCCCCCCTGCCTCAGCCTTCCCAGTCATTGGGATTACAGGTGTGCACCACCATGCCCGGGAAGCCTGATATTTAATGGTGAAGTGTTAGAAGCATTTTTATTAAGCTTGGGAACATGTTGCTTACTATCACAACATTTAATTAGTATTTTTACTAGACTTTATAGCCAGTAAAATAAGAAAAGGATTTAGTATAAATTATATAAGAAATGAAAGGAAGAAACAAAAATTTTATTACTTACAGATGATTAGTTGTCTATATGGAAAATTGAAATATAAACTATTAGAACTAACTAATTAGATAGCCCAGTACTGTTGTTAGATAACTAAAATAATCATGCTTCTGTATCTAAGCAGATGTATTTAGGAAATGTGATTAAGAAAGAATAGTGGAAAAGCAACAAAACTATACTACTCAAGAATAAAGAAATAAAAGATATGTAAGAACTTAATGAAGAAAATTATAAGACTTTATTAAAAGCCTTAAAGAATGCCCAAGTAAATTAATGAATACATTTAATAGCCTAGAGATAGCATATATTTTAAATTTGTCTGTTAATTGAACATAATTTCAAGCAAAATTCACAAATTTGTTTTGTAGAACTTGGAACTAATTAGAATAGGAATAGACCAGTGAAGTTTAGGAACAGACTCAAATTTGTAGGAAATCTGTATGTGATAGAAGTGCTATAATAAATCAGCAGGACAAAATGAATTATTTGTTAATCAGTGCTAGGTTAACCATTATTGATATTAAAAAAAACGTTTGGTTCTTACCTGACAGAAAAATTGACTTCATTAGATTAAAAACCTAAAGTTGAAAATTAAAACTTCAAAGTTTTAGAAGAAAAATATTATATGTGTGCGTGTGTGTTATCTAGAAGGATACTTTAAACAAGACTCAAAAGTATTAACCATTAAAAAGATTATTATTGCACTCTAATTTATTGACTTTATATGACAAAAATACTGCATATATGAGGACTATAAAAAGATGTCACATTTTAGGTAAGCAGATCAGTGAATACTAGATTACAACTGTGATGACAGTTTAGCTAGAGAACAGAAAGGGCAGAATATTCTAGAGCAGCCTGTATCATAAGTCAGTACATACTGTTACTTTAGAAAGTACTTACAAAGGCTGGAATGGAAATCACAAAATCAAGAATTTAGGGCTGGGCTGTAGCTCAGTGGCAGAGCACTTGCCTAGCATGTATGAGGCACTGGGTTTGACTCACAGCACAGCATATAAAAAATTAAAAAAATAAAGGTCTATCAACAACTAAAAAAATACTAAACAACAACAACAACAAAAACTAGAACAAGACAGGGATGCTGTCTTTCACTACTTCTTTTCAACATTGTCCTTGAAACTCTAGCCAGAGCAATCGAGACAGATGAAAGAAATTAAAGGGATTAATTAAATAGGAAAAGAGGAACTCAGACTATCACTATTTACTGATTATATGATTCTATATTTGGAAGATCCAAAAAGTTCCACCAGAAAACTTCTAGAATTAATAAATGAATTCAGCGAAGTAACAGGATATAAAATAAATACCCGTAAATCAAATGCATTTTCATAATAAGCAATGAATCCACTGCAAGAGAAATTAGGAAAACTACCCCATTCACAGTGGTCTCAAAAAAAAAAAAACAACAAAAAAAAAACCAACTTGCAAATCCATCTAACAAAAGAGGTGAAAGACCTCTACAATGAAAACTGCAGAACACTAAAGAAAGAAATTGATGAAGACCTTAGAAAATGGAAAGATCTCCCATGCGTCTAGATAGGCAGAATTAATATTGTCAAATTGGCCATGCTACCAACTCTGTTATACAAATTTAATTCAATTCCTATTAAAATCCCAATGACATTCTTCGTAGAACTAGAAAAAGCAATCATGAAATTCATGGAAAAGTAAGAGACCCAGAATAGCCAAAGCAATCCTTAGCAAGAAGAGTGAAACAGGAAGCATCACAATACTAGGCCTTAAACTATACTGAAAAATGCATGGTATTGGTACCAAAATAGACATGTAGACTGGTGGTACAAAATACAAGACATAGAGACAAACCCATATAAGTTCAGTTATCTCCATACTAGACAAAGGTGCCAAAAACATACCTTGAAAAAAAGATAGCCTATTCAGTAAATGGTTCTGGGAAAACTGGAAATCCATATGTAGCAAAATGAAATTAAACCTCTAACTCCCACTCTGCACAAAAATCAACTCAAAGTGGAACAAAGGCATTAGAACAGAAACCCTGCCTAATAGGCCCAAATCTTCTTCAAGTCCCCTTAGGACCTAACTTCCTGAACAGTACTTCTAAAGCACAAGAAGTAAAGTCAAACATTAATATATGGGATGGATTCAAACTAAAAAGTTTCTTCTCAGCAAAGGAAATAATAATGTGAAGAGAGAGCTCACAGATTGGGGAAAATATCTTTACCACATGCACCCGATAGAGCACTAATCTCCAGGACATATAAAGAACTCAAAAACTTAACCTCAGGAAAAAAAAAAAAAACCAATAACAACAACCAAATAACCCAGTCAATAAATGGGTAAGGAACTGAACAGACACTTCACAGAAGAAATACAGTCAATCAACAAACATATGGAAGAACGTTTATCATCTCTAGCAATTAGAGAAATGCAAATCAAAACTACTCTTAAGATTTCATCTCACTCCAGTCAGAATGGCAGTTATCAAGAATATAACCAATAATAAGTGTTGGTGAGCATGTGAGGAAAAAGGTAAATTCATACATTGCTGGTGGGACTGCAAATTCATGCAACCATTCTAGAAAACAGTATAGAGATTCCTTAGAAAATTTGGAAGGAAACCGCACACTCCTTGGTTTATATCCAAAAGACTTAAAAATGAGTGACACAGCCACCTCATTGTTTATAGCAGCTCAATTCATGATAGCTAAACTATGAAAATGACGTAGGTTCCCTTCAACAGATCAATGGATAAAGAAAATGTGGTACATACACACAATGTAATATTACTCAGCCTTAAAAATGAAATTGCAGGTAAATGGATGGAACTAGAGTACATAATGCTAAGTAAAATAAGCCAATCCCAACAAACCAAAGGGCTGAATTAGTTGGGGGAAAAGGCTAGGGAAGAATGAAGGAACTTTGGATTGTGTAGAGGGAGTGAGGGGAGGGGTGAGCCTGTGGGGAAGAGAAGGACGGTAGAATAAGATAGGTATTATTACCCTCAATATATGTATGCTTAAACTACTGGTGTGACTCTACGCCTGAGGAATGAGAAGTTGTGCTCCATTTGTGTACAGTGTGTCAAAATGTACTCCATTGTCATATATAACAAATTACAACAAATTAAAAAATAAAAATAGAAGGGATGCCAGTAGAAAAGAAGAATTAGATCAGGGGAGGGAGGAGAGGAAAAGGGAGGTACTGGGGAATGAAATTGTTCAAATTATACTATTTTATTATATGTACATATGAAAATCCCACTATTATGTATAATTATAATATGCCAATAAAAAAAGCAAAGCCACAACAATGTTAATAATAAATTCCCATACTTTGTCCTTTAGAGATTTAGAATTTTTTGGTAGGGATGTTTGCTGAAAAGGGAAACAACTGGTATTTATTAGAATTTACTTTGTGCCAGGAACTATTAGATACTTAATTTATTATCTGTGTATTTTGGGAACAGCTTGTATTAAAATTAATAGACTATTATTTTAGAGCAGTTTTAGTTTTACAGAAAAACTTACTGGAAAGGACATAATTCTCACATTATTGAATATCTCTACCTACCAGTTTCCCCTGTTATTTATATCTTGATTGGTGTGTAACATTTGTTATAATTGATGACTCAATAATATGTTGTTGTTATTATTGATTTTAGTATTTTGCAGTACCTGGGGAGAAAACCCAGAAGGACTGTACCATGAGCTACATCCCCAGCCCTTTATTCATTTGTTTTTATTTTTTGAGACAGGGTTTCACCTGGTTGCCCATGTTGGCATCGAACTTGGGATCCTCCTGCCTCAGCCTCCCAATGTGTGTCATGTGTGTCACACCATACCTGGATGATTGATTATTATTAATTTAAGTCCATAGTTTGTGATAGGGTTTTAGCTTTGTTTTGACAATATAATGACATGTATCTACCATTGCTGTATTATTTAGTGTAATTTCAGTACCCTAAAATTTCCTTTTGCTGTCCTGTTCATCACTATCTCCTTCCCTTGACCTCTGGAAATCACTGATCTCTTTTGGTCCCTATACTTTTGCCTTTTCCAGAACATTGTGTAGTTGGAATCAGTATGCAGCTTTCCAGATTGATTTTTCTACTTTATGCAATACAGTACTGTCTTGTACGACATAATGACATTTCAGTCAGTGATGGGCGGTATATGCCATGGTTGTCCTGAAAGATTTTTAGGGACCTAAAAAACTTCTATTGTCTTATGAACTTATAGCTATCTTTGTATTATAGCACAACATGATACTTGAATGTGTGATAATGCTGATGCAAACAAACCTATTGTGGCACCAGTTGTATAAAAGTATAGCACATAAAATTATGTATAGTATACAGTATTTGATAATGATAATAAAATCTGTTACTAGTTTATGTATTTACTCTTCATTGTTATTTTAGAGTATATTCTTTCTATATATATATATATATATATAGAGAGAGAGAGAGAGAGAGAGAGAGAGTGTGTGTGTGTGAGAGTGTGTGTGTGTGTGTGTGTGTGTGTGTGTGTGTGTGTGTGTTAGTTCACTGTACAACAGCCTAAAGCAGGTCCTTCAGGAATATTGCAGAAGAGGGCATTGCTATGATAAGAGATGACAGCTCTATGCATGTTATTATCTCTGAAGACCTTCCATTGGAACAAGATGTAGAAGTGGAAGACTGATATTAATGATCCTTTCCCTGTGTCAACATAGGTTAAAGTGTGTTTGTGTTTTAGTTTTCATCAGCATTTAAAAAGTAATAATATTAATAAGGAGGAGAATTTTTAAAATTTAAATAAATTTAGGGCAGTCTAAGTGTACAGTGTTGATGAAGGCTAGGTAATGTACAGTAACACCCTAGGCCTTCACATTCACTCACCATTCACTCTCTGACACATACAGAACAATTCTTCCTATAAGCTCCATTGTGGCAAGTTTCCCACACAAGTCTACCATTTAAAAAAAATCTTTCATACCATATTTAACGGTTCCTTTTCTATATTTAGATATATTTAGAGACACAAATGCCATTGCATTAGATTTGCTTACAGCATTATGCACAGTAACATGCTGTATTGATTTTGAAGCCTGTGAGTAAAAGGCTATACCATATAGCCCAGGGATGTAGTAGGCTCTATCAGCTAGGTTTGTGATAGTATATTCTATGATGTTTGCACAGTGACAGAATTGCCTAATGATGCATATTTCAGAGCACATTCCTGTTAAGCAAAAAACTGTGTTTTTAAGGTGCTCCATATCTTTTCCTGGCTTGATATCTTATTTCTTCATATCACTAAATTATGTTCCTTTGTATGGATACATCACAGTTTGTTTATCCATTCACCTACTGAAGATTGCTTTAGAGTTTTGGCAGGAATGAGCAGTTTTTAATTTATTTTCAGATTAAATTTGAAACTCTCTTGATACTTGGTGCACTAGTTTCCTAGGTCTGTTGTAACAGACTAGCTTAAAACAATATAAATTTATTGTCTTATAGTTCCAGAGGTTAGGAATCTGAGATCAAGGTGTTGGCAGGGTTGGTTCCTGCCAAAGATTGTTTTGAGGGACAGTCTGTTCCATGTCTCTTTCCCAGCTCCAGGTGAAGCTAGCAGTGTTGGCATTCTTAGGTTTGTAGGTGCATCAAGTCAGTCTCTGCTTCTGTCTTTACATGGCATTCCCTCTGTGTCTTCATGTGGCTATCTTCTGGCAAGAACAGCAGTCGTACTGAATTTGGGGTGCATCCTGTGATCTCATGAGCTCATCTTAAGTATATCTACACTGACACTGTTTCCAATAAAGTCACATTCTGAGGTATTGACTATTAGGTCTTCAACATACCTATATTGGAGGGCACAAACCATAGCATAAAGTGCTGCTTTTGGGCTAGGGATGTGGCTCAAGTGGTAGCGCGCTCGCCTGGCATGCGTGCGGCCTGGGTTCGATCCTCAGCACCACATACAAACAAAGATGTTATGTCCACCGAAACCTAAAGAAAATAAATATTTAAAAAAAAGTTCTCTCTCTCTCTCTCTCTCTCTCTCTCTCTTAAAAAAAAAAAAAGTGCTGCTTTCTAGACTATTCATCTTTAAATGCTTGTCCATTTTTGTTGTTGTTATTGAATCACTAATGGTTGACGTAATGTTGTCCAGTCCTTGGTAGTTGTGGTTTCATCTGAAAAGTAAATTGCTCTGTCTGTGATATAAAAAGAAAGGGCTTCCTAGTGCTGGAATTTGGATGTATTTTCAAATGTGTAACCAATAAAATGTATCCCAGAAGCCAGTCTGTGTCTCTACCCTGTTAAGATTTTTGTTTGTGTGGTTCATATGTTCACTTTGTGGTTTGTCAGTCAAGTTGTATAAAAAGTAGAATAAAATAAAACTGATGTAAACAGTTTTTAGTGGGGTTATGCAGCTTTTTTGCTTCTCAATTTTAGCACATAAAGAAAATATGGATGATAGTTTGTAGCTTGCACAGACTCATTTTTTCCTTGTAGGTGATTATTAGTGCTTTGCCAATTTCAGAAAAATTATTTCCTGTTTTTCTACAATCTTAACTATTCCATGTGAAAAGTGACTCATAATCTTACTAGTTTTGAGATCAAGATTTCTCTAATAGTAATTTCTGTGTGTGTGTGTGTGGGTGGGTGTGTGTGTGTGTGTGTAAGAGAGTGAGAAGAGTACAAAAGTGAGAGAGAGGTAGGGAGAGAAGTGAGAGGCTAAAGTCACAGAGAATATTACTCAGTAGTTTGAAAATAATTTGATAGGATGGCATGGAAGAAAATCAAGGTTGAGGAGAGAGCAAAACTAAGTGAAATTTTAAAAAATGATCAATAGAATCTTGTGATGTAACTTATCCTGAACTAAAGATACTTTCATGTGAATGCTAAAACACCTTATGAATCAGTCTGGCATTGCTCTCTTGCTTTCTCAAACACCTTTAAGAAAGGCCAGTCCCTGGTGTTTTTGAGTTCCCCTCTCGTTTTGACCTTTGTCTCTTCCTTGAATCTTCATTTCTCTCTTCTTCCATTATTGACATTGAAGATAAGATTTCTTTGAAGCAGAAATCATCAAGTATTTATATAATCACATCTGTTTTATAAGCTTAGCATCAAATTTGATCACTTTTTCTTTTTTAGTTGTAGATGGACACAATACCTTTACTTTTATTTTATTTGTATGTGGTGCTGAGGATCGAACCCAGTGCTTCACAAGTGCTAGGTGAGTGCTCTACCACTGAGCCACAACCCCAGCCCTGATCACTTTTTCTAATGTAGCATATTCCTTTTTTATTTCAGCTACCATAGAGTAACCCAGGACTTTTCTGTTTCTGTCTTAGATCATTTCACCTTTATCATTCAGTTCTGTGCATCTCCTTGACCATGCCATCTGCCTCCATCAGAGGCTTGCAGTGATTTTCTTTACATGACTGGTCAAGTCTAAAATCCTTACCCCCATTCCAGTATTTTATTATAAAGATTCTTAAGTACTCGGCAGAGTTTACAAGGAACTTCACTAAATTCGTCATCCAAATCCTGCCATTAACATCTTACTGGACTTGTTTTTATCTCATACCCACCATCTGCACATCCCTCTATCCATCTGTTCATCAGCTTGCTTTTTGATGCATTTCAGTATAAATTGCAGATATTATTACAGTCAAAACTAAATACTTCTGCATCCAAATTAAACATTATAGTTTTTCTTTTGCTGTAAAATTTATATTGCAAGAAGTGCTAAAACCTTGACACACATTCTGTGAATTTAGAATAATACATACTTATGTGTGCGTTGACCCTTATCAAGATATAGAACTTGCCAGTATCACAGTTCTTTCCTTCAGACTGCTTTCTCAGTTTGCATTACTATTCTTGCCCTCATAGCAACTATTGTTCTGAGTCCCTCTCCCACCATAGGCTACTTGTCTGTTGTAGAATTTCCTGTAAATGGACTTATACAGTATGGACATTTTTTGCTAAAGACTTCTTCAGTAAATTTCAGACTTTTTACCCTATTTATTGAAACCCTTCACTAGAATTCCCTAAACTTTCACTCTGTTTTTATTTCTCAAACAAACTCCTTTATTCTCTCAGCCAAACATTACAATTATTCTGTTAATTTTCCCAGGTCAGATTCTTGGATTATTTCTGCATTTTCCTTTCATAATCTTTCCATGTGCAACATTTTTTCCAGAGTACTGTGTGTTATTTATGTCTTTTGATGTAATTCAACAGATATAAATGTGTTGATTTCATAATTAGAAGAAATTTTTATCAAATTTTGATAATTGGTCTGAATTATTATTATTTTACAACACTGAGTTCATATTTCAGTCCATAGAAATATTGGGGAAAAAAAGATTTGCTGCTTTCTTTAGACTAGTCAGATGCTTGCTGTTCTGTAGCTACATCTTAGATTAGTTCAGTAATCAGGAGGGGGCATTGATTGATTTATGGTTCCCTATATGGTATGTTATCTTAAATACTAATCCCTTGTGTATTTTAGAGTAGAGGAACAAGCACCATGTAAATATGCCATTGTGAGAAAACAACAGACTTCTGTTGATGCTTCTGTTAAGTGAATAAAAATATTTACATTTTAACAGTATTTTGAAATTTTGAAAATCTCTTTATGAAGCAGTTATCCTATTTGTAGTTGCAAAACTGTAAGATGGGAAACAATATTATCTCAATAATATAGTTGAATGAGTAATGATGAAACTAAAATGCAGACTTTAGTGGTGGTGAATGAGTGGTTTGCTTTGAAGAGGGAGTTTGTAAAGGATATGAAACCTGAATCTTGAATTTTAAATGATTTCCTTTTTTCAATTGGATTTAGGCTTGAGGTTCTTCTTTCCCTCTCCCTTTTCAAAAAAGGATTTTCTGGGATGTATTTTCTGAGATCTGAAAATTACTTGCTGTTGCCGTTAAACATCACAGAAGGAATTCAGAGCTCTGATGACATGTTCTTGTCTTCTAGAATATGGTAAATTCAGATAATTCTGAAGCTTATCTTAATTCCTTTGAGGATAATTTGTCTTATTTTTTTCTGCCTATATTTTTATAGTTTGTCTTTTGATTCTTCTAATTCAAAAAAATTTATCAAAGTACACCTCGGTATGTTTCTGTTCATTGGTTTTGTGTGGTACATAGTAAACTATTTAATCAACAAACTTACAAAATATTTCTTTATTTCAAAAGCACATTCTTCAATTATATGTTAGATTTTTTAGTCCTATTGCTTTGATTTTTTTTGAAAATAGCATTCTTGATTCTTTATCACTTTCCCCCACAATTTTTTTCCTTCAAATTTAGAGCAATTTTCACATCTGCATTCAACATTCATGTTTTTTTCTGAGTAATTAATTCAGTTCTTTAGCTCCATACAGACTTTTTTCTCATTACATTTTAGTGTTTTCTTGCAGTCTTTATTATTTTATTTATTTTTCTTATCCCATTTATATATATTTTATGTTATATAATAATATATATATGGGATAAGAATATATTATAATATATAATATTACATATATATATATATATATTAGTTGTAGATGGACACAATACCTTTATTTTGTTCATTTATTTATTTTTTTATGTGGTGCTGAGGATCGAACCCAGTGCCTCACACAAGTGCAAGACAAGTGCTCTACCACTGAGCCACAACTCCAGTCCTCTTATTTCTTTTCTTAAAAGGCTTTATTTAGAATTATAATTTCCATGTTACCATGTGCCTTTTCCAGAACCACTCTTCTCTCTTGTATGCACACATATATTTTCTGGAAGTCAGATTAATCTGTGGAATGTGGAAAATACTACTAAGCTTTATAAGTGACATAATCTTTGAATTTCTGATTGAGATGGTAGACTGAGGGAAGGATGAAGCATTTTTTTTCTATAATCTTTTGTTTCACATGTGGAATAATTTTTTCAGTGTATTGTTGTGTTATTTATATCTGTTATAATGTACTAATTTTATAATTAGAAGAAATTTTTGGCAGGTTTTGATAATTGGTCTAAATTATTATTATTTGACAACACTAAGTACATTTTATGTGCTAACACTGATATAAATTCTTTAAATGTATTAACTCATTTAGTTTTTATAACAACCCTATTGTAAAGTACTATAATTACCATTTAATAGACATAGAGAAGTTGCAAACTTTACCTAAGAGGACCTAGCTTAGTATGTGACCCAGTGAGGATGTGAACCCAGGAAGTTTGTGGTTTTTTTTTACATATTGCAAGTTTTTATTATTATTATTATTATTATTTTAATGATTATTACAGGTTGGCCTGCTTCCCTCCTTCCTTCTTTCCCTTCTTTTATAACTATATGAAAGACTATGTCAAGGACTGATAACTAGATAGCATTTTACAAAGGTTACCTTTAAAGATGATCTTTCTTGAGTTTTAGAATATGACATATAAAAATATAAATATTTATATGTACATTGTATTCTGGTTCTTACATTTTGCATTAAAATGATAAGAAAATTGTTGAAGTTTTGAAAGAATGAATTTGAATTATGAGTTTGCTGAAGATATGTGAATTTGTTCTTGTAATACTTACCTATTGGCATTGCATTATTATTGTGAACATTGGATTATGACAGTAATGTCTTAACACATTTATCTAATTCTCCCTAAGCACCTGTCATAAACTAAGGAATGACTTGATCATCAAGAAGAATTAGATTGATTACATTTGTTGTGCCCAATAAAGGGGCTACTATACCTGTAGCTCCCTTGTGCCTGAAAGGTGGCTGGTCTGGATTGAGATGTGCCATAAGTATAGAATATACCCTGGATATATTAGTATGATAAAAAAGGAAAAGAAAGTAAAATGTCTCATTAATACTTTAAATATATCTTTTACATGTTGAAATGACAATATTTTGGAAATATTGGATTAAAGAATGTATATTCAATTTTTCTCATTTTATTTTTGTAATGTAGCTACTAGATAAATAAAATTTATATATGTGCCTTGTGTTGTATTTCTGTTGAGTAATCAAAGGTGTCTAAGATGAGTTAGTTCTTCTCTAGGAGTCTGATAGGGAAGAAGACCAATAGGCAATTAGAATGGTATGGGAAATGAGATAGGAGCTCAGGCATAGGAAATATCTGAACCAGTTTTGATGGTCTTCAAAAGGTGACCTAGGGGCTGGGGTTGTGGCTCAGAGGCAGAGCGCTCACCTACAATGCATGAGGCACCGGGTTCAATCCTCAGCACCACATAAAAATAAAGATATTGTGTCCACCTGTAACTGAAAAATAAATATTAAAAGAAAGGTGACCTATAACGCAATGGTAATTTTTTTCTTTCAGTTTTGAGGTGTTTAATTGAATTTTTTAGATGGAAGGAAATAAATGACAAAAGCTAAGCATTTTTTTTCAAAAAAATTTTTGTTAATTTTTTTTTCCCTCATGGTATTGGTTCTCTGTGTAATGAAATAAATCAAGGCTGAAGAAGGATGTCTGGATTTAGTCCCAGAGGCCACCATTCTTTGTCTTCTCCCTGCTGCTTTGTACAGGCAAATGGATGGTAGTACCATTTGCTAGTTGGGACACAGATCAGTTTTAGGTCTATTAAGTTCATATTTTCAGTAGTACACCCAGATGGAGGTTAATGTTAGGTGGTTGAAAGTGTGGAACCAGAGCCTAAAAAATGTCTGGGTTGGCAGTATAGATGTAGGTAAACTTAAGTAAGTCATGGTAGGTATGAATCAGTAAGGGTTGAGTAACATGAATAATGAGTCTAGGGTAAACCCATGAGAAACAGGCAAGGTGAGGAAAAGGAGCATAAAAGCCACTGACAAAGAATGCTCAGAGAGGGAGGAGTTTAGCAAGGTAGCTTTCAAGAAGCAGTAAGTATAGACAAATGTATGCTTCTTTTTCTTTTTTCTTTTTAAATTATACTTTCATTTTAAGATAAATACAGATTAACATGTAGTAGTAATAAATTACATATTCAGTATATCCTTTACCCAGTTAGTTCCCCTGATGATAATATTTTGTAAAACTATAATCTAGGATTAGTATAACCAAGATATGTGTATAGAGATGGTCAAGTTCTGAACAATTTGATCACCACAGGGATTGCCCCTGATGTTATATTATAGCCATACTCACTTCTCTCTTGGTCTCCTTTCTTGTCCTTAACTCCTGGCAGCTTGTGTGTGTGTGTGTGTGTGTGTGTGTGTGTGTGTGTGTGTACACACACGCTTGTGCATTTAATGGGGTTTACTGGGAAACAGCTGATTCCCTGGATGGGATTGGATTAGGTTGCAAATTTAGATTGGAGAAGGCTGAAGAATTAATGATAAATGAAGAATTGGAGACAGAAACTTGGTGTTTAGCAGTGAAAAAGATGGGGGAGAGGGAAGACATGGCAGGTATTATAGGATATAGTTAGCATATGACAAGTCGGTGTGTGTGATTGGGGATGTTCCTTGGTTGTGATTTCCTTAGCTGTTTCAGTATTTGCATTCTTGGAATGCAATGTGGCATCCCTTCACAAAGGAGCTACCCAATAACAGTTGTTGATCAGGATTTAAATTTAATATTTTTTATTCAACAAGATTCATTATCAACATCATCTCTAAAATGTCTTCTCATTAAATCTACATAAGGGCTTATTAATTTTGCCCAAGTTTAAATGTGGTATAGCCCTTCAGTGTGGCATAACAGAAAGGGAATGAACTTTTGTAATTGAAATCCAGACTTTGGTATTTTAGCTATGTGGTGTTGAACAAATTAACTACCACCCTGGCCTTTTCCCCTCTAACCTGTGGAATGAGAATTTAATACCTCCTTTGTTGTTGGGCTCTTGTAAGATTCACTAAGAATCATGTAAAGGGTTTGTGTGTGTGTGTGTGTGTGTGTGTGTGTGTGTGTGTACAACTATAACTTCACATGTTGTACAGGCCACACTGTAATTTTTGTAATTTGATTTAAAGTAGTAATTGTGATATGATGTTATAAATTTAAGAACAAGCATACTCAATTGAAACTTGAATGAAAAGTTAGCCTTTGAATTTAAAAAAAGTGTTTCTTTTCTTGTTCCTCCCTTCCCTGACATCCAGGTCCTGAGGGAATCTAACAAATTAGCAGAAATGGAAGAACCACCCTTGCTTCCAGGAGAAAATATTAAAGATATGGGTCTGTAATGGTATTTTTTGTTTTATTTCCTCCTCCTTTCTGACTGCAGATTATTCAGTTCTCTTGGCATGCAGAGAATAAACTGGTAACACTTATTCCCTGCAGCCTTCAAACCTCTAGTTTGTGCTGCAAGCCTCTGCTTGCACCTGGTGATAGTGTTCATGTTTGGGCTACTGGAAAATAGGAAAAGTGAATTTTACCCAATTTCATCTCTGGTTTGTTTTATTTTTTATTTTTTTGAATTTAGGTGGATTTATTTTTAACTGTTGTTGAATTTCATGAAGGAAAATTTTATTTTTTTGAATTACTACATTAACATGGGATTGTATATGAAAACATTGAATTGTCACTCAAGACACATTCTCTCATGCTTTATGTTTTTTTTTTTCTTCTCTGAATAAAGTCAAGTCAGTTTTTGGATGAAAATACTTATCTCCATTGCAAAATAAGGTATTTGTAGAAAGATGCCTTTCTCTGTTCAGCTGGAAACTCAAAATGAGCATCTAAACTGAATTTTTATCCCCATTCTCTAGCTTTATTTTTGATAATTTACACAATACTCACAGATTTTTGAGAAAGAACATGTTTATTTATTTACAGATCAAAATACTTTTTTTAGCTAAAGAAGATCAAAGTAGATATCATTTTCATTTTATTATCAATAATATTTTTTTAAAAAAGGATTTAATGAATGCTACATTTGCCCTGGCTAGGTGTCATTTTCTTGTGTACAGATAAGCCAAAGGAAAAAACTACTACCCTCTAAATGGATGGTCATTAACTGCTAAATTTAGGTTTTTAGCCTTAGCAGGGTTTTTGTCTCTTGTTGCTCTTAACACAATTGAATAACCTTCCCCTGTCTTTTTTTTCTTCTTAGCATTATGAGTACACTAAGCTCTCAATCTGTGGAATAATTTACTGAGCTATCATCATTGAATGTTATGACAATAGTCATTGTCTGCTTGCATTCTCATTTAGTCATTCTCAGAGTTAATAGTCTTAAGATATTAATCCTATTTGTTAGATGAGGTACACAAAACATAGGGGGATTACCTCAATAATAAAGTGATATCTAGCACTGTTGACAGTTTCTTTTTTCCTATTCTGAGCCTAATGTCTATGCTACCTCCACCGAAATATGTGAACTTAACAAAAGACTTTCAAGTTACCATTCAAGTCTCTTTCATTGGTTTTTCTTCTTTAATATCAATACTAAGACTAGACTTTGACCCATTTTCCTTTTTCCATTTATATACTATTTCAGTTGATCATATCCAAATTAATGATCTCTCATATATTGGTTGATGACTACTAGATCTGTATTTCTGTCTGAGCCTCTGTCCTAATGCATGCCTAGTAGAAATATAGGTACAAACCCTTATATTTGTATAGTACTTTGAATAATTTTAGAGTAAAGAGGAAGGAGTCCATTATACATCTAACAAATAGGATTAATATCTTAAGGCTATTAACTCTGAGAATGACTAAATGAGAATGCAAGCAGACAATAACTATTATCATAACATTCAATGATGATAGCTCAGAAATTATTCCACAGATTGAGAGCTTAGTATACACACAATGCTGAAAAGTTAAAAAAAAAAAAAAGAGTGGGGAGGTTATTCAGTTGTATTAAGAGCAAGAAGAGCATTATACATGGACTTCTTCCTCTTTAATCTAAAATTATTCAAAGTACTATACAAATACAAGGGTGAACATATTTTATATACAGACTTATGAAAACTTGTGCTGTAAATAGGTAATAATGAGTATAATACATTCCACTATTGTCATGTATGTAAAAAATAAACAAACAAACAAATAAACAAATAAATAAGGAGTCCAAAAGGGACACATCTTGTGGTGGGTTATAGGATAAAAAGAACAATTTTACTTGTGCAAGTTAGAAAACTAATTCTTAAAGGAATCCAGAAAATATTTAGGTTTTCCTCTAAATGAAACATACTTTGGAAATAGTGGTTAAAAATGTATCTCATACTTGAGCCTTCCTTAGGGAATCATTTTAAGGTTAGAAATGATTGCTGAAAAATCAGCCCCATTTCAAATTCCATATGAAATCCTTCAAAGTGATGAATAAGAAGAAAAGGCAGGAAGTTGCATTATCCTATTAAACATATTTCATGACCCCAAGCTTTCCCAGAAGAAGCCTTTGAAAGGTTCTTGAAAAGTTGTGGCTCCACAGAATTGTACCTTCTTTAATTGGAATGATAGATTCCTTTATAATGGTATCGCATGTACTTATATTTAAAGATTTAAAAGAACCCTCATATTGGTCATTATGACCTCTGCCATTTTTAAATTTTTTTTAATTCTTTAAAAAAAATTGTTCTAAGTAGTTATTCATGAAAGTAGAATACCTTTTGACACATTGTACACAGATCATTGTACTATTTCTCATTCCTCTGGCTGTACATGGTGCAGAGTCACTCTGGTCATGTACTCATACATGTATATAGGGTAATAATATCCATCTCATTCCACCATACTTCCCCTCTCTTTTCCCCTCCTATCCCCCCCCCCCTTTATGGATCAGTATCTGGTGAATATTATACTAAGCAAAATAAGCCCAAACCCAAAAAACCAAAGGCCGAATGTTTTCTTCTCTGACATTTTAAAATAATATTTTTAGCTAGTGGTTTCTGAATTATCCTGCTTTATCAATTAATGCATGCTTTAAAAAATAAAAATGTCATATAGATTCATTGTTTATTTCTTAATAAAACATTGCTTGTGATCATTTCTCTACCAAGTTGGACATCAGTTGATTGGTCAGGAATAAAATATCCCCTTATAATTGTTTTCTTTTTACCTACAATATTTTCCCCAGGAATATAATCAGATCAGTAATTTCTGATATTATATATTTGGGGTATTATATTTTTAGAGATACATTGACAAACTGAACTGGGCAAGAAGACCAGGAGATCAGCAAAGTGGTCTAGGACCTGAAATGATAAATGGTTACTGTGTCTTGATACATTTTCCATCATTGCCATCATTACCAGTGCTCCTCTGCCCGGCTACTCCAGCCATAGCACTTGTTTTATCCAACATGAATAGCAGGCATCTCTGTTTTCTTCTGTTGTGTCAGGGGAACACATATACTTCTACCTCTTCAGTTTTTAGGCATAAATCAGAATAATTTTACAAGATGAGGAAGCTGTTTTTAATAAGTATAGAATGTAAATTGAATGTTTTGCTTTTTAGCCAAAGATGTAACTTACATCTGTCCATTTACTGGTGCTGTAAGAGGAACTCTGACTGTCACGAATTACAGGTTATATTTCAAAAGCATGGAACGGGTAAGACTTGTTGGGTTTGATTTTTGTATGTATGTATGTATGTGTGTGTGTTGTTTGCAGCCAGGTTTGTTTACTTGTGATCATTTTTAATTAAAGAATTTCTGGCTGGGTGCAGCATCATGCCTGTAATCCCACGGCTTGGGAGGCTAAGACAGTAGGATCACAAGTTCAAAGCTAGCTTCAGCAAAAAGCAAGGAGCCAACCAACTCAGTGAGACACTGTCTCTAAACAGAAAAATACAAAATAGGGCTGGGATATGGCTTAGTGGTTGAGTGCTCCTGAGTTTAATTCCTGGTACCCAAAAAAAAAAAAAAAAAAAAATCTGAAAGAAATTTCATTCTTTCTTTTGTTCTTCTTTTTTTGGTACTTGGGATAGAGAACCCCAGTGCTTTGTACATGCTAGGAAAGTCCTCTACCACTGAGAAGATATACTTCCTATCCTCTGATTAAGATTTCTATCTTTAAGTATAATTGTGCTTAGTCTTTTTTTTTTTTTTCCTTTTAGGACCCCCCATTTGTTTTAGATGCTTCTCTTGGTGTTATAAGTAGAGTAGAAAAAATTGGTGGTGCCTCTAGTCGAGGTGAAAATTCTTATGGACTGGAAACTGTGTGCAAGGTAAATTTCATAATGTGTGTAACTTTATTTGGATTAAAACATTGTCTACTAAATAGAACCTATAATTGGAAACTGGTTTTAAAAATGTTAAATGGAAATACTAGAAATATCTTTCTAGTAAAAGAAAACATTGACATTTACCACTGTGTATAGATATTTAATACCATTAACTGCTTCCCAGGTGGCTATTGTACTTATTATGGCCCAGTTAGCACCTTAGCACATTTCAATTTCAGATCACTTTGTTCCTTTAGTTTTTATTATTATTGTTGTTATTTTTTGCTGTTCTATCTGTGCTCAAAGTAAAAGAAAAAACATATGTATAAATCAAAATACTTTCTTGTGATAATTGTCAAAGTTTTGTGAATCTGTTATTACATTATTTAGTAATTATTTTCATTATAGTCAGAAGGGCTGAGTGTGGTAGCTGTCAACCATGTCTCAAGCATAATGTTTCTTGATCACTTTTCTGCAGTCTAATAGTAAATAGAACATAAAATATAAGAGGATATAAAACGAACTGACTTTAAAATCTTGGTTATTTTAAATGTTTTTTCCCTATAGAATTAAGACCATTATCCGTAAACAAACATTTGTAGGGCTCCTGCTGTGATAGTTTCAGAGAACTCCATGGTTAACAGTGATTCTGAGTAATTTGAATAGTTTTAAAGATATTTACTGGGGGAAAACCAAGATTCCTCAAGATCTCAGCTTCAGTTCCCACATATGGATATTTTGAAATACAGTAAATTTAGCATTCTGGTTTTGGGCAAGATTTGTAATATACATTGTTTTTTAAAAAATATCTTTTTAGTTGTAGATGGACTCAACAACCATTTAACTTATTTATTGTGTTTGTGTGTGTGTGTGTGCGTGTGTGTGTGTGTGTGTTTAAATGTGTGCTAAGGATGGAACCCAGTGCCTCACATGTGCTAGGCAAATGCTTTACCACTGAGCCACAATGATACCCTGGTTTGTGGGTGGAATATTATTTAGTGTCTCCATGTTTGGTATTATATTATGAGATATAATAAAGATATTTTGAATTCTTCCTGGGTTATAGCATTTACATCAAATGGATAGTCTTGAAGATATTCTTAATCTCTATTTTTTTCTAAGTGCTCTTAAGAATCAATAAACCAGAACATGAATATCTAAATTCAGCCTAAGCATAGAAAATTGGAGTACAAATAATGGAAAACAGTCCTGGTCTTTAGATCTGACTATAGAGCCTGGATGGTAGCAACCTAACTATTCAGAATTTTCCTGCCAGTAGGTGGAACTTGACTTGCCACTGGACAGAAGATCTTTGGCAAAGTTTGGTTCTCTTAGTTTAACAGGGGACTTATCAAGAGAAGTTCAAATGAAAGTGAGTCCTGGGAAGAGGTAGTAAAGTAGAAAAATGATTTCCAGATATCATGGAAAGTAACAACCTTTAATTAGAATTTTAATGGAAGTTCATGACAGAAAGTAGGCATTCACAGGGAAGGACATATGTTGCTAGTGTGCCCTACTCATGATATTAAGCTTCAGATACAGTATGTGTAATCTCCAGTCCATATGTGAATTGCTGCCTCTAACTGACCTGTGTTGAGTTCACAAGTCCATAAGCATAGGGGAATTTTCTGCCCTCTGAATTCTGCCTTTTTAAAGAATGTCTTGTGTTTCTCATTTCTCCTGGTGAACCATTCTAATCTGCCTCCTTCCAGACATTACTATATATTTTTCTATTTCAAATTTACAGATTTTAACATTTTACAAGATAATTCCACATAAACTTATTTATTCATTAAGTAAAAAGTGATCAAACAGTGATTAATTTGTATCTAAAATATTTTCTAGGATATTAGGAATTTACGATTTGCTCATAAACCTGAGGGGCGAACAAGAAGATCCATATTTGAGAATCTAATGAAATATGCATTTCCTGTCTCTAATAACCTGGTAAAATGTTTCTTATCTTTAGAAAATCATATTATAATTACTGATATAAATAAACTTGATTAGGCTATCTAGAATTTCTGCATTTTTGTCTCTGCTTTCACATTTAACCAGATATATAGTTTAAGTTAATCTAATCTCTTGGGCCAGTTTCTTTAGATATGAAATGAGGAAGATGTACTAGTTCATTTCCAAGGTCCACTCCAGCATGAACATTCTATAATTATATGATCTTTCTATACAGAATATTTCCATGATGAAATGCTATAATTGAACTTCATTAGGATTTGAAATTTCAAATTCATAGGATTTGAAATATTTTCAGTTGAGAGCTACAGTTAAGATTAGCAATTTGGGAGGGAAGTGGGGATGAATAGTAAGTTTCTACCATGTGCTATTAGGAAGTTTTGTGACAGTGTTAGGCTCCCTCATTTATGTAATATTATTTCATTTTCATACTAGCCCTATTTATCCCTATTTTAGAGATGAACCAGGATCAAGTATGCATTTAATTCAAGGGCATAGCTAGTAGAGAATAGACTTGGGAATCAACACTGATTCTCTGACTACGTTTTTAATTGTTTTTTTTTAACATTATAGTTGTTTCTATTATTATGTCTATAAAAATGATAAATTGAAAGCCAAAAAATAAAAAGTTTATTCTGTGTAGTTTAGAAAATATAGCATAAATTTAATAGCTGTTTACTGTTATATGTTATTGTCCAGCTAATTCTATCAAAAGATGTGTTTTTGGAAAATGTAATATTTTAATTATTTAGACGTAAACCTACAAAGCTACTATATAGATATCTAAAGGAGATGTGATGATAAGATAGTATTTGATAAATTTTGTCAGGTTGGTCTGTGTGCTTTGTATACTTTAAAAAATATGTAAAAACTAATACTTTTTAAAATATAGAACAAAAACTAAAACAACAATATAAAAAGGTGCCAATACACAATATTCTTGCAGATAAGTAATGAAAATTTTGAGTGTAAAGATATATTCTGATTCATTACCTTCTTAAATATCTTTTAACTCTGCTTATTATTTTGTAGCCTCTTTTTGCTTTTGAATACAAAGAAGTATTCCCAGAAAATGGGTGGAAGCTATATGATTCTCTTTTAGAGTATAGAAGGCAGGTATGTACTTCTTGTTTTAGGTTTAGTATTTTATATTTTTTTCATTGTAAAGAAGATTTCATGGGTAGAAGTAAACAACTTTTTAAGATTTTGTTATTGAATGAAAGTTAATACTGATTGTTTGACTTCCTTTTATTTTCTTT
Source organism: Spermophilus citellus (assembly GCF_964194105.1). NCBI lineage: Eukaryota > Metazoa > Chordata > Mammalia > Rodentia > Sciuridae > Spermophilus > Spermophilus citellus. Next base: position 173,139,481 of record NC_138183.1, read on the forward strand.
GAATTGCTTTCCAGGATATGCCAGTGATCTTTTATTTATCTTTTCTTATCTCAGGCTTACAGTACTAGTTTATTTAAAAATATTTAATAGATATAAAGATAAAAATAAATACAGGCAAATTTTAATTATCTTTTATACTATCTAGTATTATTCTCTCAAATTTTTATTTTTGGATATCCTATAATTTAATTCTGAAAATATTTCTTAATAATTTTTAGGAGCAGTTCTTATAATTTACCTCCATATACAGTTTTGAAAATTTTATACATTTTCACAGAAGTCACTGTATACTTCCTATTTTCATGTGCTAAAAGCCATCATTGATTTACTTTGGTCAGTAAGCATAATAAGATTAACCCCTCCACATTTTGGCATTAATTTATCATATTTTATATTATTTTATATGCAGATCAAAATTTAACTGCTGTTTCGTAGCCTTCTCATATACTTATTGTCCTACTTTGATTCAGTTTAATAATATTTACTAATGCCTGCTTGCCCCTTTTATTCTATCTACCATTTCTATGCTAAAACCACTTTCTAATTCTTCACCAATACTAGCAGCTTTTGAAGGAATAATCTCTTTTATTTCCTTGAAATTTTTCATACAACAAGAGGGAAGGCACTGCATTTGTTTTCTCATGGTGTATCCTTAGGATGTAGCAGTGCTTGGCATGTAGTAGACAATATCTCTTGAATGAATAAATGTATGAATGAAGCTTAAGAGAGTATTCTGCTTATAGTTTGTGCTCTGTAAATATTTGTTAAGTAAAAAATACTTTTATTTACCACAACATGTGTGCATTGTGTGCTGTGAGTGTACACACACACACACACACACACACACACACACACACACAAATATATATACATATATATATGCTAGGCTTTTCTTAGGTACTTTGTATATATTAATTAATTTCATCTTCATAATTAGGTACTTACTAATATTATCTGCATAGCATATGAGTGAACTGAGGCACAGAACATTGAGTAATCTGCCCAAAGAAACACAACTACTATGTATGGAAACCAGGATTTGAATTCAGGAAGTCTAGCTCCAGAACCATGTTCCTCACCATTATCTTTTTTTCCAATATCAAAATAACTTTTTTAAAAATTGGGTTTCTGCTGCTAAGAGACTATTACTTCTTAAAGAGAAAATTATCCAGAGTAGTTGTAATAAAGATTTCACTTCTTACAGAGAAATGTGTTTGTAGTTATCAGATAATTGGAAGAATATAATTTAAAAATTAACTCTAATTGTAACTGAAGAGGATGTTTTCATTTAGGTATGACTCAAGGAACATTTGTAGTTTATTTCCTTTATTGATACAGACACACATTATACTATATTGAATGACTTAATTAACATTAACATTTTGCTACAAAAAACACAGATCCCTACATTAGAATGTCTCATCCTAAAAGCATGGTCACCATAGGCACATTGCTCTTCTAGTAGTTTCAGAGATGGATAGTGGAAGTATGAGAGTTTGAAAATGATGGCTACTTCTGGGTTTTTTAATTAATAATTTGTGTTATATTTTATTTCATGTGTAGGGAATTCCAAATGAAAGCTGGAGAATAACTAAGATAAATGAACGATATGAACTTTGTGATACATACCCTGCCTTGTTGGTTGTACCATCAAATATTCCTGATGAAGAATTAAAGAGAGTGGCGTCCTTTAGGTCAAGGGGCCGCATCCCAGTAAGTATGATGCTTTTATGACACTGCAAAAGTTTTAATATTCTACCTCATGCTGAGATTCATGAATTGGGGAATTGGATGCAGAATAAAAATAGCTAATGGCAACAAGTACTTAATAGGGATACTGGAGATGGAGTTATTTAATAAAATGAAATCTGTTAATTTAAATTTTAAATAATAAAACTGCAAAATGAAAACAGAATTTCGTGGTTCTTTACTTGAAAATGTTTGCTCTGGTATTACTCACTGTTTCTTTGTTATATATTCTTTAGTCACAATGATAAATGTTCTTTTTCATTAATACCAAGAAAGAAAACTTTACAAGTTTATAATGAATAACTGGGTCTAGAAAGATCATCTCAAATTATTTTAGGTTCAGAATTTTCATAGATTCTGAAGACTTCAGAGTTGAGCAGATTTACTGATTAAAAAAAAAAACTTTAAAAGCAGGCTTTACTTAGTCCTGTTTTAATGTATTTTCTTATAAAACTGCACTTCCCAATAAACCGTGACTTACATAAATCAGTATATGATTAAGAATTAGACCAACTTTTGCACATGCCAGAGTTGGCTTGAAAGATAATAATTTTTCAGGATACTGTGAGCTGTCCTTTTATGGCGAGACTTTGGATTCAGTTGGAAAGCAGAGCTTCAGAGAGGACTGTTTTTAAAGAAACATTAAAAACAGAAGCATATAAAGGGTGTGTTACCATTTTCACCTTTAAGGTTTTATCCTGGATTCATCCTGAAAGTCAAGCCACAATCACTCGATGTAGCCAGCCCATGGTAGGAGTGAGTGGGAAGCGAAACAAAGATGATGAAAAATACCTTCAAGCCATCATGGATTCCAATGCCCAGTCTCACAAAATCTTTATATTTGATGCCCGACCAAGTGTTAATGCTGTTGCCAATAAGGTGAGATTGTCTTTCAGTAATTAAGAATGTAATTGTGCGTTTCTTAAATCAGATGATTTTGACAGGAGCCCATGTAGTAAAAAGTAAAAAACCACCAGGCTCTTCAGTGGTAAATAGGGAGTTTCTAATCTTGGCTCTTATATTTGATGATGTGATTTTTAGTCGTTATTTAATCTTTTTAAGATTGCAGTTAATATGCATTATAGAAGAATTGGTTAATACAGATAAGCAAAAAGAAGAAAATAGTTTTGAACACCGCCAACTCTGTAACTGAGAAACACCACTAAACTTTGCTTATACTTCCAGACCAGTGTGTATACATATGCATGTATATTTGAAACAAATTGGAATTTTAGTTCCTTTTCTTAAAAATTAACGCTGTGTATTTCTAGGTAGTAGAAATTAATCTATAATATCATTTTAAGCCACAATAACCAATTATACCAAACCATTGTTGGCTATTTAAGCTTTTTGCTTGCTTTTTTGCTATTAGGAACAGTGATTGGAAAATCAACCCTTTAATTAAATTGTGAAAGATGTTCTTATTTCCATTCTGCTTTGCTTTTTGAGAGCATTGTGAGATCTAGCTATTCTTTAGTAAACTGTAAATATATTCCTTAAAGGAAACAAGGAAGAGCATGGCCTCATAAATCATAAATTCTTGAGTTATAGGGCATAAAAATAAAATGAGATAACGTGTAAATGAAACCCTTAGTGCAAGAACTGGTATATATTCTTAGAGTAATTGCTAGTCCTTCCTAAGTTTTATGCCATGGATAAACAGGAATGAGACTTAGGATCCTTCTCTAGGATCAGAGGAGAATATAGAACAGAAAAGTTGGCAGGGTGAAATGTTAAATTCTTTAATATTATCAAAAAGCATCCCTATGCATAGTTCACTGTGCACAGATCCCTGTTTCAATTGATGAAAGTATAAACCCTTATTTACTAAGGTTACAACACATTTTTATTTGTAGTAGCTTAATGAATTACTATATGACAAGTTTATGTAGCCATGACCCATGTCAAGAATTAAAACTTTTTCAGCCTCATTAAGGCTTACATGAATGCTTTGCTCCAATTTCACCTTCTACTCCTGACAAAAGTAATCTCTAATTTTTAAATAATTATTTTCATGCATTTCTTTATATTTTTATCCCAAACTATGCATCCATGGACTTTGTTTTTTAGTCTTACCTTTTAAAATATTTACTCAATAAGTTTCTTAATCTGTAGTCCTCCCTTTACCCATGTATTCCTTATATTTTATCTGTAGATTTCTCATAGCCCACACTTGGCTAGTTGCATCATAATGTGTCCATCATTCTTCTGGTCCCCTGAATTTCTGTCAAATGAGGTTTTTCAGATTTAGATTCAGTCCCTTTAGCAGGACTATAGGTGGTACACCATGAGGCACATGGGGTATTAGCGGCTATTGATGCTCAGTGCCTAGATACATTAAAACACTGATGGTTACAAAATGGTGGTGTTCTATTATTAAAGTATCACTGTGAACTCATGTATTTATAGTTAGCATTTTCTAATCTTTTACAAATATACTTTTTTTTAAAAGAGAGAGAGAGAGTTTCAATATTTATTTTTTAGTTTTTCAGCGGACACAACATCTTTGTTCATATGTGGTACTGAGGATCGAACCCAGGCCGCACACATGCCAGGCGAGTGCGCTACCGCTTGAGCCACATCCCCAGCCCCAACAAATATACTTTTTTTTTTACCATACGATTTATTTTTATTTTTTTTTAGTCATACATGACAGCAGAAAGTATTTTGACATATAATACATACATGGAATGTACATACATCAATCCTATTGTCTGTTCTATTTTGCTGCCCTTCCTATCCCCCCTACTCCTCCAAATATACTTTTTTGAAGTAAAAAATTTTCTCATCTTTGGTCAGAGGCAGGCTTTTCAAGTTATCTTCTGAGTTAGTAGTTACTATGGTTTGGAGAAGTGTCCTTCTCCCTCTAAGGCCCATGTGTTCAGCCTTGGTCTCTAACCCAAAACCCTTTTGGGAGGTGCTGAGGGCCTAAGTTGCGGGGCTAGCTTTAAGAAGTGGGGAGCCTACTGGCAGGTTTTCACGTAGTAGTTGGGGGCATGTTCTTAAAGGGAGTGTGTAACTGTGGCATCTTCCTCTTTCACTTGCCTGCTATGAGGTAAATGGTTTTGCTTCTCCATGTGTTCCTGCCATGATGTGTTGCCTAAGCACAGGCCTAAAAGAAGTGGAGTCAACTGATTATGAAGTCAAACCTCTAAAATTGTGAGCCAAAGTAGACTTTTTCTCTTTATAATTTAATTATCTCAAATATTTGTTATACTAACAAAAAGCTAACTGACACAAGAAGCTGTCTGGTATAATAGAATATACCAAATTCATTAGGAAATCTTGTATATGTTCTGCCCCAGATGGGAAGAACCATTTCTTCAAGAAGTACTGGTTTCTGTTGGTAGGAAATGTTATTTCAAATCATGATCTATTGCTAAGGATGCTCACTTATTAATTGGCTTGGTTCTGTTTCTAGGTCTTTTCAGTGGACAGGTACTTTGTATTATATCTGTATTGTCACAATATATAGCCTTTACATATTTTCACTTTTATACATAGACCTTTCCCTTCTATGTTTTGTTTCTGTAATTAGCTGTATACATTCATCTTTCTGTTTCTAATGATTTTACATCCACAGATTTGAAACTGTTTTTTTATTTTGTTTTGGCTTTTGGTACTGGGGATTGAACTCACAGGTGCTTTACCACTGAGCCACATCCCCAGCCTTTTTTATTTTTTATTTTGAGACTGGGTTTTACTAACTTGCTGAGGGTCTAAGTTGCTGGGGCTGGCTTTAAACTTTTGGTCCCCCTGTTTCAGCCTCATGAGCTGCTGGGATTAAAGTAGTGTGCCACCGTGCCCAGCTGAAAATATTTTTTTTAAAGTTGCGTATATATCAAATAAGTATACTTTTTTCTTGTCATTATTTCCTAAATAGTACAGCATAACAACTATTTGCTTAGAATTTACATTAGGTACTAATATTTAATTAGATACTAAGTCATCTGAACAGGAGATGTGCACAGGTAATCTGCAAATACCATGCCATTTTATGTAAGACACTTGAGCATCCATGGATTTGAGGGATCCTGGAGTCAGTTCTCTACGGATATTGAGGGATAAGGATATTAAAACCAATGTAGCCACTTTTTTCTATTTATGTCTTTCTAGTCCCTCCCATTTTGGGGGGGTATTCTGAAGTTTGTTCTCTAGTATTTCAGCAAGGGTGCAGAGGAACAACATTCTCTAAGCTGCTTGCTGATAGAATTTTTTTTTAATAATGGAAAATCACTTTTATTATATATATAGTCCATGGCTCACAGTTGATTTGCCTGAGTACCTGAAATACATTATTCCATTTTCTTTTGGCATAATGTTTTAACAAGTTTGAAAAAAATTCTCTGAGTCACTGATTTTTGTGTGAATATCCAAAGGATTTTTTTTTTTTTTCCTGCACAACATCCCCCACCCTATCCCGGATTATGTGTTAATGTTAGGTGTTTTGCGTCTGTATTCTCAGGTATACTTGTCTGCTATTTTGTTTTGTAATTTTCAATATTTAAAAATTCACATTTTAATTATAATTCTTAATATTTATTTGGTTTTCTTGACATGGCTCTTTTATTCAGGTATTCCTTTTAAATTTGTGTTTACTCTTTACTTACTTCATCATTTGCTACTTTCTCTTTAATTCTTTTTGTTTTTCTGATTTTTGGGGGGTTTTAAGACTTTTCCTTTTCACTCATTTGTTTCAGCAGAGCTTGTATTCCTTTTAGTCTTTATTTCTGAAGTGATACTTTATTTGTCATTTGTTCCTAAATTTCTGTAATTTATTTGAGGTTTTTCAATCCTATGTTGTTTTCATGCCTGGTATTATTTTAAAAATGTCTTTAGCTTACATGAAGATAGATGGTTTAGTTTTATGTGGTATTGTCTGTAGGGATATTATGAATGCTGCTCAGTCTTTATATTTTTATTTTATTTTATTTTAGAGAGAGTGAGAGGAGGGGAGAGAGAGAGAGAATTTTTTAATATTTATTTTTTAGTTTTCGGCGGACACAACATCTTTGTTTGTATGTGGTGCTGAGGATCGAACCCGGGCCGCACGCATGCCAGGTGAACGCGCTACCACTTGAGCCGCATCCCCAGCCCTCTTTATATTTTTAGATATCTTATATATCTGTCATCTTCCTGCTATTCATTTTAAGGTGAAATTAATTGTCCTGAACTTTCAGAAGGGAAGTTAGATGATGATGGCACACAAAAGTGAGGCATGCCCTGAAGTCTAAAGTGCTCATTTCACTGAGCATTCTTTTGTTCTTATGCAGCATTAAACAAAATGTGAAATCTTACATCCTAGTATTTCTTGACTCCAATTTGTCTTTCCTATTCTTCACCTACACCTCTGCCCCTCCTTATCCTAACTGTCCTCCTGCCCACTTTTATCCAGATTTCTTTTCATTGCCTGTGTCCTGCTCAATTTTCATTATGCTTTGAGCTGAAGGGATACATGGCCAGTCAGATCCAAGAGTGTATAAGGGCTAGATAGAGCTGGCCCTTAAATTTACCTCTGTTGTTGTGTTTATCAGCTGTTAAATGAACAGACTCCTCTCAATTTCAGATGCACTTGGTAAATTAACCTATTGTGTTTACCTGTAGTTCTAAAAGAAAACCAAAGCAAAGAAACAAAACAAATACTCTTAGGTTTTTCTTATCTTCCATGTGTCCACTGCTTTCTTTTGTTTACTCCTGCGTACTGATAAAGCAGCTTGACCTTGTCTGCTGTCCTTCCTTTGTTCTACCTTTTGGCATTTTGGAGTTTGATGGGATACACTGTCACTAAGTTATCTTTAAATTTTTTTTTTTAATTTTATTATTTAGTTATTCTTTTTTTTAACAGTTGTATGGAGATAAAGTGAATTATATCATACAGTGCACTCTTTTTAAGTATACTCTTTAGTGTATTGACAGTTATATAACCAAAACAACATCTGATTCCACAATATTTTTATTCTGTATTTTTGTTATAGATTCTTTGTAGGTGCCACCACTGCCATCTTTCTAAAAATTGCTTTAAAATTTTTGATTTAAAGTCTCTCCACCTTCATCCTGTCTTATCCCCATTTTTTAGAAATAATCTTTGTTACCAGGTAGCCACTGAAACACTGCTAATTTTGTAATTGTGCTAATCATGAATCCAAACTGTTTCCTAGACTGTGTCAAGAAATCTGAACTTCTTTTCTTTTGGTAATATGTCGGTTAGGAATTGGTGAGTTTTGTTGTTTTCAGAGATATGAATTATGAAGTTTTAAGTCATGATCACTTAATTTTATATAACTACAATGGCTTCTCTAGTACTTTTGTTTCTTAAGGGGCTCTCAGAAGTGAAATTTTATACATGTTAGGTAGAAGATAGGATCATATTTTAGTCATAATTATTTGGTTCAGAAAAAATTGGGTTCTCCTTTCCAGTTATAGCTTATTTTGAAAAACACCAAATATTTTCTCATTCTGTTTTGTAGATGTGAATCCTATACCTTTATACTTATTTAAAAATAAGCTGTTATAATTTATCCTGCAGATATTAAGATTAAAATGATGTGAAGAGTCAGGGAGGTAAAGTAGCATGGTTGAACCACACATGGGGTTGCTGCACATGGAACTTAAGTCTGGTGATTTTAGTAGGTATGAAGGAGAGTCTTCTGTAAGTAATTGTTAGAATTTGAAATATGGGTAGGAAAAGTGTTTTTAAACATTCAAATACCTATGTTTAACATTTAATATTTATAACTTAAGGAATGGTAAGTACATATTTTTGTTTTACAAAGAACATGAGGTATAGCATGGTTGTGCTAAGTTGCATCCAATCATTTACATTCTCCCATGGGGTTTTCCTGGGCACCAGTAATGTGCATCTTCTTTTATGTTTTGAGGTATTTCATGGAACTTTTTCATGGATGTCCACAGATAATGGATATATTCATTTATGATATCCTGTGATGTGTGCCTCTTTCCAGGCAAAAGGTGGAGGTTATGAAAGTGAAGATGCTTATCAAAACGCAGAACTAGTTTTTCTTGATATCCACAATATTCATGTCATGAGAGAATCATTACGAAAACTTAAAGAGATTGTGTACCCCAACATTGAGGAAACTCACTGGCTGTCTAACTTGGAATCTACTCACTGGCTAGAACATATTAAGGTGTGTGATGTGTTACTATTTCTCAAACAAGGATTTTCTCTATCCTTTTGTCTGTATTAGCTTTTATAATTGAAATCAGCATAAAAATATCTTTCTGAACAATGAGGAGTTGTTAACTGCTTTGATACTTTTAAATTTGATGTTTGTTGAATGAATTACATTTCCTGTCTTGTGCTTTGGGTTTTGTTGTACTTCATTTCCCTCTTTCTGATCCTGTCTGAATTCTATTCATCCTTCTGATCCAGTTCATTTATCATTTCTTCCATGAAATCTTTGCAGATTATATCCATTTCCATTTTCTCTGAACTCCACATTTTCCTTTTCCTTTCCATTTAATTAGGTAATACCCTGTGTGCTTTTGTTAGGTCAAACAATAGGTGAACTAGACTGAATAAATCATATTTCCTTTTTGTCCCCTGAGGAACTTGGACAGCAAGGAATAGGTACCTAGTAAATACTTGTTGTATGATGTGAGGTTAAAATCATCCTGCTCAGAGGAATAAGGTATAGTAGTTGAATGAAGGATACTATTTGGGCATTAAATCCCTTGGAGAGTATCATGTGAATACTAATTTACCCAACATGCCAATTTAATATTTGCAGCACCAAACTATTTTAGTTAACATAATTATATATTTTTTCAGGTATGGTGTGAATCCATCAGGGCCTTTCATTACCAGATACAACATTCTCTCGAAAAGGTTGGCTGTAACAGAAACAAGTTTCCCTAAGGTTAAAGACATAACAGTCTGATTGGACTTTCTCCTCTGCCAGTCCTCACACAGGCAAGACTTACCTACCATTCACTTTCTTCAGATCTCTACTCAAATATCACCTTCTCAGAGAGGCCTTTCCCAAATACTTCATGCAAAATAACAGATCTACTAGTACTCTTTATATCCCCTTGCAGAGATTTTTCAGTTATGGATATCTGTCTTTTCTGTGCCTGTCTGGACTCCCCCAAGTAGAATTTCAGTTTCTAATATTAAACAGGTTCTTTGTTTTTTTCAGTGCTTTATTTCCCACCTAGAGCAGTGCCTGCAACATAGTTAGGGATTCCATAATTGTTTATGAATAAATGAATGAGCTACTATTCTGGATAGTCCTTCCTGATCAGTCTTAACTAAGGATTTGGGTTAATGATTCTTATGTGTGCATATACATTTGAATTACAGGTGACTTATGTTTTTTAAATGGTCATAAATGACTCTGATTAGTCAGGATTGAGATTGCTTTAAAGTGCCCCATTTCCAGAATATGCCTAATAATTATGATGAAAGTGATCTCATGGCATTTCCCAAGTTTAGTAAATCTGTTTTCTTTATTCTGATCTCTGTGATGCCAGATTTTTCTCTAATTATGATATTATACAGGCACTGCAGAGAATGCTGTATTATACACTTTTAAGGATAGTTTTTGTGGCTTTCTTGGCTATATCTGATTGTTTGATTTTTCACCCAAGACTTTTCCAAGTAAATAACTTTATTTTGCAGAGAATTTCTGCATATGTATCAAAGTAAGGGCCGAAATTAGATACCAGGTAAATTAACATTAATCTGAGAATTTTCATGCTTACTAAAGAAAAGTAGCTTACTCTAAAGTTTATAAGTGCTAATTTTGTTATGTGATATATAAATCTTCGTAGTCTAAGTAACAAATTCTATAGAATATTAGAAAAGATCCAGTTTTATTCCTGTTAGGTATGTGGTTAAGTAAGCATTGTTTTAAAAAGAAAAGATAAGATTTTCTAGTTTTAAAATCAAATTTATGCATATTTTACCATGTACAAAAATTCTGTTTAGGGTTACTTGTTCTTTTCTCCCCATGTTGATATCTGCAAGAAAACTACATTATTAGTAAAAAATTTTAGAAGTACTTTACTTTTTAAAAATTTCATGTAGAAAATATATTTTCCAGCTTATTCTTGCAGGGGCTCTTCGGATTGCTGACAAGGTAGAGTCAGGGAAGACATCTGTGGTGGTACACTGCAGTGATGGTTGGGATCGCACAGCTCAGCTAACTTCTCTAGCCATGCTTATGTTGGATGGATACTATCGCACAATACGAGGATTTGAAGTCCTTGTGGAGAAAGAGTGGCTAAGCTTTGGACATAGATTTCAACTAGTGAGTAATGAACCTTGACTCATGATGCATCTCATGTAAGGCCTGTTAAAATAATAGTCCCAGACAGATTATTTATCCAGTGGGGCAGACTCCTCATATGCTTTGTATTAGAACAGTATTAGGAGATCTTAAGTGTGACTACAACATGGGCTAACCAGGGCTGTTAGTCAGGTGTCTGGCCCAGTGAGTCTTCTCTGATCTCTATCTGGAAATATCAGATACCATTGAGTCATGTCCATGGGTGATTCCCCTCCAAATTTTTGTGAATGGTAATAAAATTACAAAGCATTTCTAGCTTTTTATAGACTTATCAAAAGACAATTGTTATTCTTAAAGTACTTAGAAGGAGAAAAAAAATTAAAGTTGGGAATAAAACACAGCTTTTTTATTATCTTTATGAGGTGCTAAAGCTATAATGATCATATATATATGAAAATCACAGATACTTTTATGGAAATAACAAGATTTTGAGCCCTCTGTGTTATTCAAATTTTATTTTTAGGTTGCTAAATTTCAGAATTGGAAGTACCTTAGGGTTGCATCCATGCATTCCCAATTGGACTAAATAGCCCTATGAATCCAAAGTATGGTACTATAAAAAAGCAAAGATCTGCTTATCAAATGACGTGGTTAATGTAGGCTAACAATTATTCTCAAAACCTTCTGATTTAGTTAATACCATCACTGATTTTATCTAATCCCTGCTTTGGAATATGGAGCAGGGTTCTGTTTGAATTATCTGTGTAAAAGGGCCTTAAAGGAGGAAAGAACTGAGAAACCATATAGATGAATGTAGGGTGGATGGCAGGTACTGTTGAAAGGTTTGAAAAAATTTGTGCTAATATAGTTCCTTCTGATGAGATATGTACTCTTTATTTACTGGCCAAGGTATTTTTAATAGGGGTACTTTCTGAAACCAGTGTACAAAGTAATTGTTCTTTATTAGAGGAAAGTAAATCTCCCAAGTGAAAATCTAGCCTTGGAGGTCTGACTACTCATATTCCATTATGAATCTTTTAGGATCTAGGTTTCATTTACTAAACAAGGTGGTAATCCCTATCATAGCATTTCATGTCAGAAAAAAATCTGGAAGTTCATATCAAAATGTTAATAAAAATATCTGCTTGGTTGGAATTAAGGTGATTTCTATTTCCTTTGCAGTGTGTTCTTTAAAAAATGTTTCTGAAGTTTAAAATATTGACCAAATATTACTTTTGTTGGAAAATAATTTCCATTAAAAATTCCTACATTTAACATTTCACTTTCTTTGCTTCAGAGAGTTGGCCATGGAGATAAGAACCATGCAGATGCAGAAAGATCACCTGTTTTCCTTCAGTTTATTGACTGTGTGTGGCAAATGACAAGACAGGTAGCTTCTCTGGGGTATCCATTCTTACATATCTCCTTTAAGCTCAGAGTCAGAGTTGGGAAATTTAGTCATCATTATCTTACAGTTCACATGAAAGAGAAATTCTTATAACCTTTTCAAGTGATAAAACTGTTATTTATTGACACATAAATGTCTTTGTTTGGGAGTAATATTAAACACTTTACAATTTTGATTCTATTGGCTATTCAGAGAGTGGCATTAGTAATTTGAGAAGTTTCCTCCTTTGCTATGAACAAAAGTGTTAAAAATAGTAGTGTGCTCACACAGAGGCTTTTCTATACATTACTAAGGAAGGTGAATAAATATGCTAGGTAGCCCAAGCAAAATAAAATCCTATTTTAGTAATTTTAACAATTTTAAGGAAAAAATATGTTCAGATAGAAATTATTACAAGGTAGGTGACAGATATAACTCCTTTAAGTATGAAGAGTATAGTTACATAAATATTTTAAACCTTCTAAAAGCTTTGTAAAAAACATTTAATTGAAATATTAATGTACATACACTTAATATTTTGGGAAACATATGAGAATAGTCTGAAAAAGGGTCAGTGCCGTAAAAATATGATTTAATTGTAACTCATTCATTCCCAAACCCAAAAGTTGAATGCAGTTCATCAATATGCTATTTATCTGGCAGTTTGTTAGGCCTCAAACTTTGTTTTAGTTAAGACTGCTATGTGAATATAAAGTAGGGCACCCATTGGCCCTACTTTGGAATAAATATTTTAGCTTCAATAAAATATTAAAATAGATGACTTGTCAATTGTATATTTAATAGTTTTTTTCTTAGCATTTCAGCTTGGGTGGATTATTTTGAATCCTTCTATGTTAAATGAAGCATTGTCATAGATGTGTGTGAGGGTAGGATTTTAACACAGAAAATGTGTGCAACGATTCAGTTTTGTTTCCTAAGTTATGAGCTTTGTGTCTTAAAGGTGGCTGTTTTCTTCCTAAACAATCATTAAAAGTTTATAAATAATTGAATACTACTGCAGACTTAAATAACGTATTTGTTAAAGTAGGACAATTATGTTGTAATTAGGCCACATTCTATACCTTTCCTGCCTATTACCCTTCCTGGTTGGGATCAGAAAGCTCTTGTTGGAAGTTCCTTTATGTTTTACACGTTTAAAAAAAAAATGGGGAAATTATTGCCCAGCTATTTTAGTTTCCTTGTGATGAAATGCCCACTGAATAAGCTATCTTCTCATAACTTAGCTAATACTTCTGTCAAAAGATTGAAAAACTAATCACAGGCTTAGCTTCATGGGCTTATTTAGTGAGCCAGGATGTATTCATTTTTGCCTAGTAAATAAGGCCATTAAAAATTTTTAATAAACACAGATGGGATTTATTAAGGGAAAGAATGGGATTTACTTATAGTCAGCTAGTTTTTTGTTAATGGCATATGCTTGATCTTCTGGTTCTTTAGTTTCCCAGCCACAAAAATTACTCAGGGACTAGGAATTGTCCTTAGTTGTAGAAATCTGCCATATTAACTTACCATTTTACATTCTGTAATCATTCATTTGATTAATTTCCCAAAATAGAATTTTGTAAAATTAGAATATCCATTGACAGGGGCTGGAGTTGTAGCTCAGTGGTAGAATGCTTGCCTAGCATGCATGAGGCACTGGGTTTGATCCTCAGCACTCTTAAAAAAGAGAGAAAGATGCTACCTAAGTACAGGGTATGAGGGGCCTTGATTCACCAGGATGTTCTTTGAAAAAGATAAGTATTGTTGCCTTATAAATTATGTACATATATGTGAAGGCTAGTTTTATCTAGTGTTGATTTTTTCTGGACAAAATATTGATAGTTTAATTCCTGAAAACAAAATTACATTTTTGAAAATTTATAGAAAAACATTATGGGAAGGGAAATTGCCCAAGTCAAAATTCAGCTTCCAGTAAGCATAGGGTTGAGAGAGAGTATACAGAAAAGCACATCATTCTAACTTTTGCATAAGAAAAGAAGTCTCCTGAGAAAAGTGACAAAGGATTTTCGAATAGAAAAGCAAGCTAATAATGGCATAACGGCTTAGATATATAGTTTTAAATGTCATTAGACTTAATTTTTAAAAAGTACTACAAAGAACCTACTCATGATGAATATGCCTAAAATGTCTTAATCTTATGCATGTGTGATGTTCAATTTACAGTTTCCTACTGCATTTGAATTCAATGAATATTTTCTCATTACCATTTTGGACCACCTATACAGCTGCTTGTTTGGAACATTCCTTTGTAACAGTGAACAGCAGAGAGGAAAAGAGGTAAAATATGAGCGGTGGCCCACCCTTCCTTGCATTATCCCTATAAAAATGATTGATAGCAACCAAGCAGGGTTTTTTCTTTTTTTGAATATTACCTTTTGGTCATATTTTATCTTGTAAGCAATAATGTAATTACTTTCTCCCACATATGTGGCCCTGGTCTATTTTGAAATACCCAGCACAAGGCTGATGGTGCTAGCTGTCAGCTGAGGGTGGAAAGTAGTGTCTGCTAAAGAGAACTGAAGTATATGGGACTCTGAGCAGCATGAGTGTTCCCATTATTCCACATAGGATGGAAATCTTTCAAAGCAGGTGTAGAAAAATATAAATTAGCAGAAAGCACACCTTTGAATGGGTAGCTCAAATCCCAAAATATATTCTGTGTATAAATTACTTTATAGTAATTTTAAAATGTAACTATGATAAAGATTTGAAATACTATTAAGATAACGCTGTATAAATTTTTTCCCAGTATTCCTCTTATCCAGAGAGATCACTGTTAAGTGACTGGTACTAAGAACTAGTAAATTGGATGTTTTCGTGTTTTTCAGAATACATCTTTTTGTGTGAACATTTTAACCATCTTGATCAGTGCCCCTCTCTACATAAACTTTTTTTTTTTCTTATGTTGTTGATGGACCCTTTATTTTTTTAATATGTGGTGCTGAGAATCGAACTTAGTGCCTTACGCATGTAAGGCAAGCACTCTACCACTGAGCCACGACCCCAGCCCTACATAAACTTTCATTCGAAAAAAATTTATAGAGTAGCTTCTTATTCTTTAGAAAGTATACCAGGGAAGATAGCTGTTAAAGCCCAGTTACTTGGTTGAGATCTTTGGATCTGTCACTTATATGAATAACCTTGGGCAACTTAATCTCTGCTTTTGCAAAATAGGGTTGTGTACTTATACCACAAAGAATGCTATGGATTTAAAGTGTGTCTTAGACTAAAGGACCATTTGCATACCATATAGAATCCCACTTAAAAAAAAAAAAAAAAAAACGTATATAGCAATGGTTGTATAATACCATCATTTATTTCAGGATGTTTTCATCATCCCAAGTTAAGTTCCATACCTGATAGTAGTCAATCCCCTTTCTCCCACTTCTGGCAAATACTAACCTATTTTCTTCCTCTGATTTCTCTCTTCTGGACTTCTTTTTGATGCTGGGGTTAAGTGGTGTTACATATCAGCCACTTTTTATTTTTTTGAGGCAGGGTCTTGCTAAGTTGCTGAGGTTGTTCTTGAATGTGTGACCCTCCTGCCTCAGCTTCTTCAGTCACTGGGTTTATAGGCAATGTGCTTCCATACCTGGCTGTACATTTTTTTTAATTTAATCGCTATGTGATCTTCTCAGTGTTAAATGTTTTCAAGGTTCATCTTCATTTTAGAGTGTAATTTCTTCTTAGTACTATATATACACTCATGAGTTGATAGGATTTTGGGGTTGTTTTTTATCTTTTGGCTATTATGAATACTATTGCTTTGAACATTTGGGACAAAGTTTTTGTATGGACAAGTGCAATTCTTTGAGGAATTGCAGACTGTTTTATTATAATAGACCCACTTACATTAAAATCAAAGTGTTTAAGTCCACCCCCCTCCTTTTGCAGTCATTAAAAAGGTTTTTCAAACCAAATACGTGGGGTATTGGAAATGACAGTGAAAGATGTCACCGAGTTAATCTCCATTGAGAAAAAAGGTTTTTTAATGACTACAAATTATATCTTTACAAATTTCATCCAAAGCATAAATAGCTTATGTGAATGTTTACCTATTTTTCCTGATAGAATCTTCCTAAGAGGACTGTGTCACTGTGGTCTTACATAAATAGCCAGCTGGAAGATTTCACTAATCCTCTCTATGGGAGTTATTGCAATCATGTCCTTTATCCAGTAGCCAGCATGCGCCACCTAGAGCTCTGGGTGGGATATTACATAAGATGGAATCCACGGATGAAACCACAGGTATGATAAAAATGATGGGAGTTTTCATCTGCACAATGTAATTCTATTAGATGTGTCCCCTTTAATTCAAATATCATCTGTGCATACTTATAACTTTCAACTATATCCATTGATAGTTATAAATGTGTATTGGAAAGAGTCCCACACTGGATAGTCAGTATACCCGTTTCTCATTTTGACTTTGGACAAATCAGTTCTCTTTTTGTCTTTTTCCTAATTTCTATGAGTCCTGTTTAACATGTTGTTGAAAACAGCTTTAGGAAAGTTAAAAGCCTAAGAAAATTCTGTTTTATAGTGAATATATTATTGAGTGTTTACTATTAGGACTGAAAACCTACAATTAAATGATAGGAATCTTTTGACTACTAGGTTCCAATTGTCATAATTATGTATTATAATCGTTATATTTGTAGATGTACCGGTTCTAGGAGCATCTCCACAGCAGGTATTGTCTGGAAATACTTGAGGGCATTGGAAATGGCAGTGAAAGATTTAGTAGTCACAGTAGTCCCTGAATTTAATCTCCACTGATGGATAGAAAAGGTGGGACTGGTTTGGACTGGTTCCAGTTGCTAAAAAAAAATAGTGTAACACTCATGTGACCCTAGGTTTGACTAGGATTGCCTAGTTGAATAATTTTATGTTTTGCTCTTGTAGGAACCTATTCACAATAGATACAAAGAACTTCTTGCTAAACGAGCAGAGCTTCAGAAAAAAGTAGAGGAACTACAGAGAGAAATTTCCAACCGATCAACCTCATCCTCAGAGAGAGCCAGCTCTCCTGCACAATGTGTCACTCCTGTCCAGACTGTTGTGTGAAAGGATTGTGACTAAGGACATCATTGATATGAACTCTTCATTACAATGGCAGCTTTATGAGTAGAAAGTCTCCCTATTTTGAACCCATCTCTGAGAGAAAAGTTCAGATGCTTTATTTATTTTAAGTCTCTCTAAGATGAGTTTAGAACTATAGCAATGTGGGTGGCTTAAGAGAAACAATTCCACATGTAATTACATGATTATGACACTAAACCTGTTCAGACATCTGGTAAAAGTACAAACTACTTTAGAAATACACCTCTTGATTGGAGAAAGCTCACTGTACAGAGGAACAAGTTTTCAAACCAAATCAACATTGAAGTTCTGTGGTATCATCTATATTAGGCCTTTATGTATGACAGATCAAAATCATTTAATACCTTTTTCTCCATCATGGGCTTTTCTTCATGTAGTAATTGATTTACATTGATCACTGTTCAACCTCCATTCTTAATATAGTGAAAGGCAAAGCATAGTGTGGCAGTAGTTAAAACTTGCTGCTGACATTATTTACATACTTAATTAGGGCATTCTACTGTTCCAGAATGATGCCTTAGAAATATGCTTAGGGGACCATAAGGAGACAAAGTGGTAGCCATTTTGGAGTTCAAAGAATTCTATGACATTTGGATTAATTTTCATTTTTTTCCAATTAAAAATTTTACCCCTTTCTGTTTTGCTTAATGCTAATTGGCAAGTTTTAAAGTTTTTAAAAAGCTTTTTTGAAGACTGTATAAATAGCATATGGTGAGAAGTATAATGCTTAAATTTTACATGAAATACTTCACTACTTTATTCCACCAAATTAAGCCTACCAAAGAACACACTGCATTTAAAAATGAATTACAATCTCAATACCAGTAAAAGAAATCTTGCTTCACTGCTTACCTGAGACTTTGGTGCTGGTATGGACATTTCACTGTCTGATGTCTATTTTACTCTATATAGAGAGCCATATGTAATGTACTGTAACTAAGAAGCTTCTTGTCCCTTGGTCTTTTAATTAAAAGAAATTTCAGCTAATTTTAAAACTTCGTTCTTGTCTAAAGTTATACACACTTGTGCGTGTGCACACACACAGAACTATTTCTTGGACTTTTTTTTCTGTAGAGCACTCGCCTGGCAGGATCCTCAGCACCACATAAAAATAAACTATTTTTATCAGTACATTCAATATTACCAAAATCGGGATCCACTAATTTTATCATGTGAAATTTGTTACAAGAGAAATTTAACAGGTGTTTAAATGGCCAGTCAGTATTAAAGCTAATATGTCTAATAATAGAATATTATAGTAATAAAGCTAAATTTGGTATTCTAAATTTGATAAATCTATTCTCTTACTTCCCTCACTTAAGCTTTATCATCTTGGTCTGATAAAACATAAAGGAAAGCTGAAGAGATTAAGAATTTAAAGCTTCTAGTCTTAATGTACTCATATTTACCAAGAGAAATCTAAGTATAAAAAATTCTGTTTGCTAGGCATGGGGGCGCACATTTGTAATCCCAGCAGCCTGGGAGACTAGGCAGGTAGATCCAGAGTTCAAAGCAGCCTCAGCAAAAGCAAGGCATTAAGCGACCCTGTTTCATTTAAATAAAATACAAAATAGGGCTGGGGATGTGGCTCAGTGTGAGTGCCTCTGAGTTCAATCTCCAGTATCCAAAAAATAAAGTCTTGTGTTCAAAACATTTTGGTGGTTTCCCTCACCCTCTGCAGCAATCTCCAACCTGGAGTTTATGTGCCTGAGAAGAAGACAAAGAAGAGAGCTAAAAATACATACTTGTCTATACAAAAAAAACCTAATATTTCATGGGCATTTGTTTGTTTTATGACTTTATATGTCTATGAATGAATATTAGTTGTACGGGTATACGTTTTCCTTTATGATCAGGAATGCAAAATTTAGATACCAGTATGATCAAGTTGAAGCTCTAGCCTCCCTAGACTCTGCCTACCCCTCTATTCTCATCTGCGTTCCTTTTATATACCAATATTAGTCTACTTATTCACAATTCTCCCATGTAAACCTCATATTCCTACCTGCCGCTTTTGTTTTTCTATCTTACTGACCTAGACCAACTGTTACCTCTTGTGACTCAGTCCTGTTTCTAGAAGTTATCTTTTCCTCCAGCAAGTTACTTCCATTCATCACACCTTCTCTGTCATGATCTGCCATGGCACTGTGTACCTTCCTGTTAACCGCTGCATTCACCACACTGTATTCAGAAAAACAACTTGGATGTCTGCCACCAGCCTGTAAAGACATCTTGATTACTCAGTTTGGTATCCTTGTTGGCACTGTAGACACAGAAGATAGTTAAGATTGAAATGCACTGTAATAAAGCGCTAGTACACCATCAGTGGATGGATGTGTTCCCCTACTGTAAACTCTCAGGTAAGAAAACTGGAGAGGATACAGTTTGAATCCCAACCAAAGGATGGGGTGGGATTTAGCAGTATTTAATCACTCTTCTCCTAATTAGGATTTGTATTTACTATCATTCAAATGATGGCCATACAATTTAATGACCTGAAATTCAAACAAAGAGTAACAAAAGTTTAATAGCTGAAATGATGGCTGAGACACAAATATTTACCATGTTACCAGAGCAATTTCTCACCACCTATGGACTCACTGTTGTCAATTCAATGACTACAAACCTGCTCATCAGAAAATCACATGTGTAAGCAAATGATTACATGCACTCTCAGGAGGTTCACAAAATAAGTATATAGGACACTAAATTAAGAACTCTAGCTGTAGAAAAATTAATTCAATAAGAGGCTTGACAAGGTCAATGTTCAGGTACTAGAATAAGTCATGCTGTGTAGGTATAATCCTTAACCTCCATCTCAATTCAAGGAGAGGCATATGAAAAGAATTCCCTTAATATGTGGCTAACATGTTAATTAGCCCTTTTAGAGTATCTCATATACCATGAGGCAATTCAATCTTGTTGGGCTTAGTTTCTTGTGAAAGCATTGAAATGATAAACATTTAAGTATTGAATATTAATATTCTTATAATCAAGATACTAATGTCCTATTTTGAAATGCATTTTTGAGAGTTTACAATAAATAAAGCCTTAGTTAATAGGCTGTTAAGGAAAGTTTCAGTGTTTCCTTAAAAAAGTTTACTTTATTGCATGAATGGCAAATTTATAAAAAGGTAACATGTCTTGATCTTTTCAAAATTATAACAACATCATTAAAATGAAAATTTTGTGTGTACAGTTATTTTGCTCATACTGTACAGAAAAAGGAAAGCAAATATTCATGGGGTTCTCTGGGTTTCAAGATTTAAAAATATCACAATGCCTTGACTGAATAACATGATTACAAATGGGTATATATAAAAACTGCAGATGTGTGTGCTTCACAACATCTCCCTTCTCTCTCATTCTCACTTTCTTCAAAAATCTCATTAACAATTTGTTTACACTTTAAAAAATGCTTTCATAAATCTTACGGGTAGTTAGCTTAAAATGATTGCTTTGATCTTTAAATAAAAGAGTGGATTAAAAAGCAATACAAGTGCATTCAATACTGATCAATGTTTGAAATACCAAAAAAGAAAAAAAAAACAATAACCCAAATCCTCTTAAATATATAAATATTTAAATATGAAAACCTCCATCAATAGTTGAAACAAAGTGTATTTAATGGTTTTAAGGGAAAAGGGAAGTGGGCACTTTATGCCAGAAGATTTAAAAGAGACTTTTCTAGCAAACGGTGCTATGGAAAAGCCTCATATTTTGAAAATTTAAACCTAATTTGAATGAAGAACTATTTTTTAAAAAAATCATACCCACAAGTTAAAAAAAAAAAAAAAAAGCCACCCGGTAATTTGTGAAGGTGCAATATTGTCATTGTAGCAAATTCATTTCAAAGAAACAGGGGCTTCTTAGGCCTTAAAATTCCCTTAGTTTCCATTGAAATGATTTCACAGTTGTTCTGCATAACACAGGACTGGGTAATGAAGCTTGGGCCCCCTAACACCTGCTATTAATTTTAACATAAGTGAGTATGAAACCTGGAAAGTGAATTGTCAACATCTGATTGATGAGGTACAGATTATCTGAATAAAATTTATGACCTGGCACGAGGAATCAGTAATCCCAACACAAGTTACTGCTTTGTAATGAATTCTGTATGGTTTGCATGTCCTTCAATAACTGAAGATTTTTCCTGCTTTTTTCTCCAGGTCTCTGTTTGGCAAAATCCTTCTTACTTGTGGTCCCTGTGACTCCAGAAGAACGGCTGCTGACATTTCCTTCTTCATCGAGAGTCTTTTTGTTAGCTCTTAATTCTTTCTTTTGCTTCTCTATCTTCTGTTTGTCTAGCTAAACCAAATAAGCAAGGTAGGGAAAAGAAGAATTTAAGGAAAACATTTTCTTCTGATGAGTACTTTTAAAATAACTCTCACATTAACAAAAACTCAAAAAATACATTCTAGGTATGTATTTTTAACAGCTTGAAGTCTATGGCACTCGTCATTTAATACTCAGTACTTAAAATATTTAACAGTATTAAAAATGAACAAAAGTACACACATCAATTCCAGTTCTTTATCATAAATTTAAGGCAGCACTACCCAAATCCAGAATAGGTGGGTTAGAAGGAAAACTGAGGAAAGGACTTAGGAGGCAAAAAATGAGACACTGGGAAGGGAAAAATGAGAAAGACTTTGGCAGATGGGGGAGAAGAGCATTGTAGAAACTAGTGTGAGAGGCCAAGAGGCAATCTGCAGATAGATGAAGAAATGTAGTGGTAACTTAGCAATATGAAAAGGATTTTTAATTCATTATTTTTCAAATAATTTAAAATAAAGGAGCTTTATTTTTATTCTAGCAAAACTACTGTTTGCATGTTGGTTTTTCATTAGAATAAAGCCAAGTCTGCTGTATGAGAAACATATTAGAACAATACTCTGAAGTAATTGTATGCTTCTATTTTTTTTTTAACATGAACTTTGGAAATAGTACTTTTTTAAAAGACCACATTTTGGATCCCATGTTTGCATTCCAGTTCTGCCATTTACCAGTGAACTAGTTGGGCTAAGTACTTTAGTTTTAAGTCCTTAGATAACATTCTTAAAGCACTTTGGCACTGTGTGTATCATATCACACCAATCAATAAGTAGTTGTCACATCTCTGAAACCACAATCTTTCATAATAAATCTCCCTCCATACTTTATCCAGCACCAAGTAGCCCTGATATTTCTATTTCTAAAACAAACATCAAATTTGTGCACCTCTGCCCAACTCCAAATACTGTCTTGACCCTGTGACAACCATTTTTGATAAGCCTAACAGCCTAAGTGAACTCAGTCTTTTAGGGCCCTGATCTCATCCCCTTAGTCTTAGCAGTCTCAGTAATCTCTAAATACACAAATCATTGTGTTTTTCTGTGCATGGAAACCCTGAGTATGATTTCACCACTGCACTTAGTAAATACCATGACTGGTTTATGATGAAATCCATTCTAACTAAAGATAACATTTCTTTGCTAACCCACTTAATACTAATTTTAATACTCATTGTTTAATAAACTCAATTCTTCTGTAAAGAAGTGTCTCTGGTAGTTCTTTATGACCCACTTTGTGTCATTATTAATACATTTGAAGAAAAATATGTTTTAATTATTAAACTTCAGTGAAGGACAACTGAGTTACCTGGGCTTGGTATTTTCTGACTTTAGTTATTTGGTTGGCTTTTGCTTCCATTCTTCCCACTAATGCCTCAAGTTCACACTCTAAATTATCTTTTAATTCCATGGTTGGTGACTCCTGGATAAGTTTTGCAAGCTGCTGATGATCACTATATACAAATCAAAAGGAAGACTATATTAAGTTTCTTGTTTTATGGTTAGGTTCATTATATCTTACCATAGAGTCACTGCTGTGTGTTAAAAAAATGACTCAGTTTAACAGACTACATATGTAGAAAGGAAATTCTAGACAAAGTTCAGATATTCATCCTAACTCATTAGTAAAGTTTAAATAAACATAAATGTATATCAAGCTCTCAAAAAAATGAAATAAAACTTCAGTAAAAACCTTGTACTTCAAAACATTTAACAGGATCAGAAAAGGAAGACTTTACTCATAAGTTATATTTGTTGAATTACTAGTAATTTTAATTAAATTAATTTAAATTACCTATAAATTGGCTGACATAAGATTATGTTCAGTAATATTTCTTGAACAAGCAAAACTATGATTACTAAAGTAACCAAGAAACTAAAAAACAATAAGACTGAATATATTTTAAAAAACAAAAAAATTAAAACTCACAAGCTCATCTGCCCAAATTCATCCTGCAAAGTCTGTAAGACTTCTGACAACTCTTCATTAATGGTGCTGGAGGAGGAAGGTGTTACAGACTTCTTACTTTTACTACTTCGTGAAGATACAGATACTTGTTTTGCCAAAGGAACACTGTTGACTACTCGGTCATTACACAAGGCTTTACTGTGTTGTTTCATCAGATGCAAGACATGCTGAACATTGGCTACTACAGCATGGCTAGGACTGGTGGACTGGAGAGAAAATTATAAGTTAATTGAAGGTACATCCTATATTTCTGTTTTTCAATCCCAACCCGGGTAAAAGTAAATCTCCAACATAAAATTTCCTAGCCTATAGTAAATTACTTAACCAAATCTCCTGGATGCAAATTCCAAAATATCTCCAATACATTTCTCTGCCTCCATCCTACTGTTATGCACCAACCTCTAACTATCAGAAGAACATCCCAATTGGTTTTACTTGCTCTCATGTCATTAACATCATAGGTGTATCAGTTATCCTCCTAAAATTATTATTTTAAGTATGCTGTTTTATTTGAAATCATTTGATTAAACCCGATGAGAAAGTCCTCAGCATGGAAAATACCACTGATATGCAACTTAAATACTCTTTGGCTTTGTGTTGTACCACCTCCTTATTTCTATTTTGTGAACAAGTCATATCTGCAGATAACATTTCTTTTGTGTAGTAACTTATACCATTCTTTAAGACCTATCTGCAGATAACATTTCTTTTGTGTAGTAACTTATACCATTCTTTAAGACCCAGTTTGAATACATCACTTTTAAAGGTTTTTCTAATTGCCAGGTAATAATTGGTTCATTTCTCAGATCATTCGTAACACTTTCTACATATCCCTATTATAGCATTAACCACAATATAGTAATTTCATTTCTATTAAACAGTGTAGTTCCAGGTGGTCAAGATTTACTGTATTAATTTTTCCATCCTTGAACAGTAGGAAGCCCTAAATACTTATCTGTCACATAAACTACATGAAGAGGAAAACTGGTAAGCTTCTCAAATTTTGAACAATAAACAACAATCCAAATATTCTATTCCAGTTTATAAGTAGATGGCTGGGCTTGCTTGGCTCCACAAGCATCATTAGACAGCTGTTTTAAATGCAGATTCCAATGCAAGTTTCCAAACTTAATCAGCATGTGGTCAGGACTTGGAAATTTGTATTTTTAAGTGTTCAAAGTTGATTCTGATCAGCCAGCTCTGGTAGTCACTGTGCTTAGTTTCTGTTGTTAATCATCAAATTGAATGAAGTAGTATATAAAAAGAATTACACACCACATCCAAGTGGCGTTTATTCAAGAAATGCAAATGTGGTCCAATATTTGTAAATCAATATAATCACTGTTTTGCTCATAACCTGTTGTGCATATTCACTATTACTATGTACACTTTTTTTGGCTGTGTGTGTCAGGGATTGAACTCAGGGGCACATGACCACTAAGCCATATCCTCAGCCCTATTTTGTATTTTATTTAGAGACCCCAAGGGTCTCAGTGAGTTGCTTAGTACCTCGCTTTTGCTGAGGCTGGCTTTGAACTCACGATTCTCAGCCTCCCAAGCCACTGGGATTATAGGCGTTTGCCACCACACTCGGCCCCACATGTACACTTTCAATATACAACAAATAGATCTAAATTCTCTTGCTCCTTCTACTGTTCCATTTAATAATGTTACTTTGTCTGTTGAATCTAGTCATAACTGAGACTTGTATTTTATGTCCTTATTTTTCTAGTAATTCACTCTTATTATATTTTACAAAGACATTATCTAAGATGATATGTAACTAAAGATAAAAACTGGTCATTTTATCAGATAGACTGAGAAACTGTACAGTGACTGTATAATCTCTCTGGGAACCACCATTTGACCCAGCTACCCAACTCCTTGGTTTATACCCAAAGGACTTAAAATAAGCATACTACAGTGACGCAGCTACCTCAATGTTTATACCAGCTCATTTTATAATACTTTAACTATGGAATCAACCTAGGTGCCCTTCAAAAGATGAATGCTTAAAGAAAACGTGGCATGTATACACAATAGAATAGAATGAAATTATTGCATCTGCAGGTAAATGTATGGAACTGGAGAATATCAGGTTAAGCAAAATAAACCAATCCCAGAAAAATCAAAGGCCAAATGTTTTCTCTGATACGCAGATGATGATCCATAATGGGGGGTAGGGGCTAAAGAAGAATGAAGAAACTTTGAATTGGGCAGAGAAAGGGGAGGGGAGGGGAGGGGATGTAGGGGTAGAAAGGATGATGGAATAAGACAAGACATTATTACCCTATATACCTGTATGATTACACAACCAGTGTCACACATGATGTGTGACTCTGCATCATGTACAGCTAGAGGAATGAGAGGTCATGCTCCCTTTGTTTACAATGTGTCAAAATGCATTCTGTTGTCATGTATAAAAAAAGAATCCAAATAAAAACATCAAATGGAGAGAGCTCAAGTTGAAAAGCCCTTTCTTTTAATCTATCTGTTCTGCCTTTGTTATTAATGACTTCAATGAGAATTACCAATGACAGGCAATCAAATTTGGGATGGAATACTGAAACATATTTAATGTGAAATAGCATGAATCTATTTGTTCAAAGTTTGATTAAAAATTCTCAATGAAAAACAAATCCACAAGCAGAGGACCTAAAGTGGCAGATGCAATAGTTGACTCTATAATCAATGGTGAAAGGAATAATATGTCTTCCCCTAAAAAAAGTGAGGTGGTAGTTTGAATTAGTAGATAATTCAGAACATGACAATTCTGTTCTCTGGCAGCCTATCATACCACAGTTAGAAGGCTATATTCAATTTTAAAAGGAAGAGTGTGATGAAGTGGTAAAGAAATACAAAACCATAATTATGATGAACAGCTGAAGAAAAACCTGAAGAACAGCCAAAGAAAATATTTTGTAATCTAGAAAAAAATAAGGAGGTAAGAAGAGAAATAAAGCTATCTTTAAAAATCCAAATTTTCTAGTAATCAAAGATTCATTTTTCCTATATATGGATGACTAATGGCAGAAAATAAGTCAGGCAGAATTTACAAAGTAATAAAATTCAACTCATTTTAAGGAGAAACTCTAAAATAATGTTCAGAAATGGTAAGGGCTGGGCTGGGGATGTGGCTCAAGTGGTATCGCGCTCGCCTGGCATGCGTGCGGCCCGGGTTCGATCCTCAGCACCACATACAAACAAAGATGTTGTGTCCGCTGAAAACTAAAATAAATATTAAAATTAAAAAAAAAAAAGAAGAAATGGTAAGAGCTGATTGGAGTGTCTTAGAAGTATTCAAACACAACCATTGGTTTGGATGTTTACGCAAGTAAAATATTGGTGTGGAATGTTACTAAGTGGGTACCAAATTTAACTGACTAGAGAGCAGATTAAAAATAATTTTGGGCCCAATATGCTGATTATTTTAATTCAGTAAGTTTGTAGTGGGGCTTCATAATCTGCTTTTCAAAACTATGTTCAGTGTGATTCTGATGTAATTAGCCCTTAAGAAACTCAAAGATGCTATGGTAAAGCAAAACAAAGAGCTTGGTGAGAAGAGGAGATAAAAGAATAGGTAAAAAATTGACTAAAATATAATAAGAGATTGAATTTATGGCAAAGGAGAACAATGACAATATTTGTAAATAATCTGTACCCCACACACCTACAAAGCAAAAGCTAAAAAGGTGGGATTGTAATTCATTCTCCAAGCTTTTGCTGAGGGTTTGCTGTGGGTTTAAAATAAATAAACAAGCAAATAAAATTCAAAGTAACATCTGTTATCCAAGCCTCTAAAATTGACAATCCAGGTGGATAATCAAGCCACCTAAACATGAAACAACCAATTATACAAACAAATCACAAAAAAAGTAGTATAAACTAACAAGTTTTTGACAAAATTATCAACTACATTTAAGCGCTAAAGGAACCTAAGATTCAAGTTTTTATGATGATTTCTTGAAGAATCAGTCCCACGTATGGTATGGATATGAGGACAAACAGGATGTGCTATTTACTTAAACATCTAATTATATCAAAGTATAAATCAATAGGGTTGATACTAAAAATCAAATGCTAAGTGGGTGTGGTGATGCACATCCTTAATCCCAGTGGCCAAGGAGGCTGAGGCAGAAGGATTGCAAGTTCAAAATCAGCCTCAGCAACTTATCAAAGCCCTAAGCAACTTAGCAAGATCCTGTTTCCAAATAAAATATAAAAAATGGGCTGGGGAGGTGGCTTGGTGGTTAAGTGCCCCTGGGTTCAATTCCCAATACCTTCCCCTCAAGTCAAATGCTACAAATATACTATTTCTTATTTCCTTGACCCTTATCTGAAATGACATCTTCTTAAACCAGAAATGGTTTAAGAATGTGCTTTAATAACTTTTATCCCCGTTTCATTCTCATTCTTAGATTACTATGATCCACACTGGTAAATGGGAACAGATAAATGTTTCCACCACTCACAAGTATAGAGACAGATGCATGGAACTTAAACATGTATGTTGTATAAAGAAAATCTAGTTTGACCAACTCACCTTTCCAGCCACAAATGGCATATCACCCAAGCATAATCGATAATGTGGTTGCGCACCAAAATAGTTTCTAGGACCTTTCTGAATGAAAAAAAAAAAAAAAAAAGAAAAGAAAAGAAAATTTAATTTATTCACATGAAGATAAAACCTGTCTATATACCACTAACCTGAGACTTCAGCTTACTACATGGGTTACTTAACTTGCCTCACCTATACTGATATTTTATTCTTAAGCAAGTCCCTAATAAAACTTGTGAACATGTATCTTAGCCTATGAAAGGTGAGGGGGGAAAATTATCTAACAAAACAGCAGTTACAGTCTAAGTAAAATAAACAAACAAACAAAATACAGATACATAAAGCATTATAAGAACAAAAGGTAATTAATGCAATACTTAGTATTATTTATACAGTGTCCTATAGTTCTGAAATGTATCCTTATATATTATCTCACTATCAGGGTAAAAAGTTAAAAGTAAATATTATTTATCCTCACCTTGTGAGTGAAGAAACTGAGAATAAAAGAGATTCACTCTCCCAAGGTTGTAGCACCACACGGTTTATGAGTATTTTCACACAAATTACACCAAGTAATCAGCACTTTGTCTGACTGGTTCTGTTTTCATACCTTTTCTGGTGGTTTTGACTTCTTTTTTTTAATTTTTCTTGCACTGGGAACATATGAAGCTGCATTATCTTCAAAGATAAGTTTATTTGTTTCCAGACCAGTCTGCAACTAGGAAAAATTTAAATTTCAAGTTAATGATGCAGAAATAAAAGTTAAGATTCAAATTTGAAATCTGCCCTGTAAAAGCTCTTAAAAACCAACATTAGTATCCGACTAAAAAATACATAGCTGGATAACCAAGTTTTGAGCCAATCTTAATCTTGTTCACTTTTGTTAAATTAACTCCAATCTTTCTTTTTCCCTGCACTGTATGTTATAATTTGTCCTTTTCCTAAGCTTAGAACCACAGCTCCACTATTTGTAGTTGCTTCATAAACTTCATCTAGTAAGTTAAATGCAATGTACAGAAGCCCAAACTAATAGTTTGAGAGCTACTCTTTTCAAGGATGTTATCTACCACAGTGCAAGCCAGACTCAATGCAGCTGGAAAGCAAAATATACTTCTTCCTTTTCTTAAAAATTCATACACTGTAAGAAAAAGGAACTGGAATTGTATGTTCAAAAGTACCAGAAGTTATTTTAGCAAATGTTATCAAGTACTTTTTCTATAGAAGCTTGGTATCTACATTAATTTAAAATAATACATTATGGTAGAAATTCCACAAGCAATTACTAAGAATTTTTTTTTATATCAATTTCCCCTAAACATTCAACATTCCTTAAAAATATATTAAAAAACTTGTCTATAATTACGATTCTTTTAATTCTGCCTCTATCAAAAAATGTCTGGAATTTGAAAAAAACTCAAGATTACAAGGCTTCTCTTCAGACCCGATTCTGAAACTTCCTGGTTAAAGAAATTTATATTTTTAAAAGTTCTCCAGAAAATTCTGATGGAATTGTAACAAACACTCAGAAGCAATGGACTGAACAAAATGAAGCAGACCATTTCTATTATTTTCCACTACTATACATGTCAGGAAAATAATCTAATCACTGACAAAAGAATACTGAGATCCCTACCCTCAAGAGTATTTATACACTTTCACATAAACAATGCTTAATACATAGTTAATTGACGAGATGGAACATAATGAATAAAATATTACTACTCTAGAAGACTTATTGTGCCAATGAGCATGAACAGAAAACAAAAAAATTTTTCTGAATTCTTTAAAATTCTAGCTTATTTAGTTTTACCTGGCAGTTGTCTTATATTTGTGTGCCAGAATTTTAACATATTTGGGGGGTTTCATTATCACTTATCTCATCTGATCTCTCCAAAACTA
Organism: Spermophilus citellus; assembly: GCF_964194105.1. Classification (NCBI taxonomy): domain Eukaryota; kingdom Metazoa; phylum Chordata; class Mammalia; order Rodentia; family Sciuridae; genus Spermophilus; species Spermophilus citellus. The sequence continues at coordinate 173,169,752 of NC_138183.1, forward strand.
AGATATAAAATGAAGATCCTTTTATCAATGGAAAAATCTAGGCTCTTATTGGTTAGCTTGACCAAGATTATACAAATTAGAATTAGCTAACTTCAAACCACATATCATTGGTCATTGTTCTACAATAATAATGTTCTATCGTAACTCAAAACCTCTACTGATAATACATTACTCAGCAGTTAAGTACTTTGGTCCTTACTTTTGACAGCTAAATGAAAAGGAAAGCCAAGGTATCATGAATTAATTTTTAAACTTCATAAAATAATGAACTTATAAAATCTTGTATTTCGTATATAGTGGATTCAAGAATTCATAGGTTTGCATGCTATAAGAGAGGACATGGAGCCTACCCTAAAGACAGAATAGGCAGAGAAAATTTGTTGAATGTCAAAAATAAAGACATGGGTTACATATCTCAGAAAGCACAATGAGAAGAAATAGATCAGTTTAAAAATTAACCAAAAGTAAATATTTGAAAATATATTAAATTAATGCATTCAGAGAACTAGAATAGGAAACATTAATATTCCTGTAATCACGTTTATGAGGTGAGCCCAGGACACTTTGCCAGGTTGAACTCCTAATTATTTTGGAATCAGGACCCACTTCTTGTATACTGAGAAAAGGTACACATAAATGTCATCAACATAAAGATCTTGGCAAAGTGAGAAAAATATCTGAGAGATATCTGACCAAATAACCTCAAAAGGGTAGTCTCCAGTTAACATCAGAAAAATTTGGGCTAGGGTCACAGCTCAGTGGTAGCATGCTTGCCTGGCATATGTGAGGGGCTGAGTTCAATCCTCAGCACCACATAATTAATAAAAAAAAATTAAATTTAAAAAACACAAAAGGTTATATTTTATTAAGACTTACTTCAAATCTAAATCTCTAGAAATTATAAAAATTTCTCAATGTTTTTGTGAATCCATATTGCCTCACCTATTCAACCTGGTTACCACTGTAGAAAAAAATAAAAAACTTAAAATAGGTTCATTTTCCTGATGTGGTAACTTTGTGAACTTGTTTGAGTCACTAGCTACCGGGCAACTCACTATCTTAACTGCTGTACTAATATCTTCTTGATTGTCTTACAAAAAGAAGTACTTCTGTGGTTTATTCTTTACTTTCATATTTTTTTTTTTGAGTGCTGGGGATCGAGCCCAGGACACCCTCACATATGCTATATAAATGCTCTGCTAATGAGCTATATCTGTAGCCCAAGAAGCGTGTGTGTGTGTGTGTGTATTATGTGTGTATGTTTTTGGCACAACCCAGGGTTGTTCTACCACTGAACTTCGGTGACAGCCCTTCTTATTTTTTATTTTGAGACAGTGTGTCTCTAAGTTGCTGAGGCTGGTCTCAAACTTTCGATCCTCTGCCTCATCCTCCCAAGTTGCTGGGAGTATAGGCATGTGCCTCTGCTCCTGGTCCAAGAAGCTAAGAGATTCAATTATAGTTTTCAATCATTTCCTATATTGCCCATGATACCTAAGTTTTATATGATACATTACTTTATTATGTGTAATTTGAAACATGCTAAATAGCTACTCAAATTTTCATTCTTTGTTAAAACATATGTTCATAATTTTCTACCTTAAATTATATCTGAGAATTTATATACTGTACTATTCTAAAGAGCAAATAATCTAAAATACCCAAATACAACTGTTTATTTATATCCAGAATAGTAAAAATGTAAAGCCTACGTAATCCTATTTCAACTTACCTCAGCTGCCTTAGCTTGCATACGTTTCCTTTCCTGTTCTTCTTCATGGAGTTTTGCTTCCAATTCTTGCATTTTTTTCTAGTGATAAAAATATCAAAAAGTGTAATAGTGAAAAGTATCTTATCTATAAAATTTTAATATATCAAACAGGAAATGTTATAAATTTTAAGCATGGTTAATATAAACTTGTTCACTCCAATAATGCCTCTGGGCTCAGCAGCATCCATGACATACTCTTGTGATCAATTAATAGTCATTTATGAGGTAGCTGCAAAGAATTATAGATAAAACCTATAGCCAAAAAACAGAGGTCTACATGAAAGTAGATAAGTTACTTTGATGCTGTTAACCTGAAACTTCACTTAGTGGCATTAAATACCTCCCAAGTGAAACAAAATAGTGCAGAGAACAACTTAAACCAAGTGATGCAAGCCTTAAGTTACCATTTAATCTTTAAAAAATTATAAAAAGAACTTCTTTATGCCCATTAAGATTGAATATTCTTCTCCAATCTTTTTTATTTTTTAGAAACTCCTATACATTTCTTTGCCACAAGATCCCTTATTGCTATAAATATTCAGTGATATGAAATTAATTTAAAAAAAAGGTCACCCAGTATTATGCATTGAGTAAGATACATTCACTGACTTCTGCAAGGGCCTGCATTGTGGTAAGTTTGTTATACTCCTGTTCAAGAAGATCCAGTTTTTCAAGTTGGGTTTGAACATGTGTTTGATCATGTTGTCGTTCTCTTTCTAGGGAAACCTGGAAAATATTATTAAATATAGTATGATAATTTGATGATCAAAAAACCAGAAATTATCACTGAGAATATCTTTGAATACACAGTATGCTTTTTGTCTGGCCTTTCAGAGAACTACTTAGAAACAGAGAAGTTCTAGGAACATAACACTAGGTTGAAACCACGGGGAATAAAATAATGATTTTATAATTTGAAGGGAATATTGACGTTCCTATAGATTATTTTATATACATGTGGTTTTACATAGTGAGACTGTCTTTACACCTGGGACAGCAAGGATTTCCTGGACATACAGGCCATGTAAATGCACAAATAGTAAGTATTACCAATTAGTTTGGTACTCTTAAGTAGTTAATCTCTTAATTAAGGCAATAATTAGAGGTTTTGTGTCTTTTTAGATTCTCTCCAAATTTCATTTAAAATGGTTTTTCTTTTTTAATCTTCTTTCCTTCAAATTTAGAGTAAGAGGTTTGAAAAGCCTGCTTTCTATATGTACTTAAGGACCAAAAGTGACAGGGTAAACCATTTACTAGGGTAAGAAGTGGAAATATAGTAAATTAAGATCTATTAAAAGAAAGTCATAGCTAAGTACCTGAACTTTAAACACTGTATCTTCATATGCAAGTCAATGACAATGGGAAATCATACTAAAAGAACTTCGAAAAAGACAAAAACAATACAAGGTAATAATTTATCATTAATTTGTGTGAACTACTAATTTTCTTCTATACATTCTGGTGCATATCTGAAGCTCTTGAAGAATACACTAACTTAAAAATTAGCACAAACCACACTTTACTTCCAGTATTGGTGCCATTTCTATTAAACTACCTTTATTAAAAATGGTATTTACAATTTACTGATGAATCAACAACTATAATCAAGATATTTATTCTCTGTCTACTAGTTATCTTCCAGGTACATTAGTCAAGATACCTCAAAAGTTTTCTTAATAAACCAATACCCTTTCCCTTTACCCCACCTGTCACAGAAATGTTAGACAAAACACAGCAAATTATAATAAAGTGTTACATAGAACCAAAAGCAAATAAAGGAATACTTAAGTCAAATATCACATGAGGTAGTACAGGAGATCTGGCACGTAAGATGGGCAGGTTTATACCTGGGCAACTCACTACCTTAACTGCTGTACTGATATCTTCTTCCTGTAATCAGGTATAAACCTCAATGAAGCAAGAATACCACACCAATATAGTAACTAAAATCTGGCCTCAAATCAGGAAAACCCATCAAGTGACAGCAAAGGCAAATGCACATCTGCCTCATAAAGGCTGCCCACATAATTTAGAAAGTGTGGAATTTCCAACAAAACTCCAAAGAATATGAGTTTGCTGTAAGAAAGAAAATAAATGCTCCCCTAAAGAAAACACCAAAAGGGGGAATGAGTAGATGAACCAAAAAGATTAACTTTTGAAAACATCAAATAATTTTTTAAAAACTGAGAATTGTTTAGTGCTTAAATAGATCAAAGGAAGAAATACAAACCATAGAATAATAATACACTAAAAGAGCAAAAATGAATGGATAGAACTTTTTCATCCAGTTAGAAACAAAAATACTTGGTCACCATAATAAACTCAGGAGCACAGTGAAGAGATGTAGAACGTGTATGAGACATCCTTTCAAATATTGCTGTATGATTTTTCAGATATTTCCAAGTTTGGCCTCTACAACTACAACTGAAAGCATATATACTTTTTCTCTTTTATACTGCAAAGAACCTTTCATGTCAAGCATGTAAACGAACTGTGAATAAAGTGAAGATATTCAGAAGTCATGGTGTTCATGATAAATTCAAATTCCAGTCACAGCAGGAAAAAGGGATGCTTTAAAAAATATGTTGTAGATAGAAGATGCTAACATCCTCTCACAAATGTGCAAGTCACTTAAACATGAAAGACCTTTGGTGTAACACAACAGAAATATTTTGTTAAAATAACAATTGTAAAGAGTTATAAAAGAATCATGAACCATCAAATCTGCTTCATTTGACATATTTAAGAGGTTCAGAGAGTTAAATGATTACTTACACTTTTTATAATGCAGACTATGTTATTGTGACTTTAAAATATCTCATAAGAGAAAAATAGGTCTATATTTAAATGAATTTTCTGAAGAACTGTTCCGTTCTTGAGTATCAGTCTGTGAGGTGCCATACCTGTTTTTCTAAGACGGATGTCCTTTCCATTTCTGCATGCTTTATCATATTTCGCATGTATTCCAATTGTTTTTCCAAAAGATTACATTTATTTTCTGCAGCTAATAACTGGGATGTCAGTTCTAAAATGAATACATAAGAAAAGTAGAAATCAGCTCACCTATAGAATAGTTTTAACATGCAGTTAATAGGAATGGGATCTACCGTGTTTACAATATAAATGGCATATCCCAGTGGCCCTAGAAGACTTTTTGAATTACTTTGCAGTTGCCCTAGAAGCTTTTTTTGACTTTTATATGCTGGTCAAATCTACCTTATAGTAAATACAATGCATGACATCAGTCAGCACTTACTCCTTAAAATGTACCTGGAATATAATGTAATTTTGTTTTGAAGACAATGTACACTAGTAGAAAGTGCTAATTTGGAGTTTCAGAATAATTTTACAATACTTATTTTGACAGAATTTAATTCCTTCAGAATTAAACAAACCTTGATTGTGTTTTGATTCTTCATTCTTTGAATTCTCCCTTTCTTGAATCTGTTCATCCAGTACTTTCTTATACTCAATGGTTTCTCTTGACAAGGTTTTCACACTTTCTTCTGCCTGAATCCTTTCAAGTTCCAAGCGACGGATCTTATCTTGAAGATTCTTCAGAGCAGAAAAGATGGCTGCCAAGTATAAAGCAAATACCATAAAATAATAATAGGTATGAAGAAAATCACTGAAAAAAATAGAAACATGATTTTCTGGTTATCTGGCTTATCAATTAAAGTTTAAATATATTTGCATACATTTTTGGCTAATCTCTTTTCCAAGAATTTCCTTTATCCATTCTTATGGGAAAAAGATTCCTTCCCTCTATTTTATTGTCTTCCTTTAACCCTAGTTTTGGTATTTATTGTTATTTTAATATATAGGTTTTCTGATTTTTCATATAGTTTTATCTAGTATTTTCTCAAGTTCTACTTTTTATGTATTTACTTTATATGTAGAACCCAATCTCACATTAGAAAAACTTTATATCTTCTTCTTTCATTATTCTTAGTTTCATACATTTTTACATTTAAATATTAACTAAAATATTTTTATTGGAGGAATAACTTTACACATCAAATTTATCATATACTAAACTCATGTATATACCAATATATAGAGATATTATTTATATCTACTTCCCCAAGACAGTTTCTGAGCTTTCATCTATTTTGGCATTTTTAATATTATGAAAGTATCTTAATTATTAAAGCTTTATAAACTTCAATGTTGGCACCACCTTGCCATATTACAGACATCTTTAAAATGTTTCAAAACTATTCCTATCAATTAATTTAGAATCATTTTGCTTAAGTGTCAATTTATTTATTTATTTATTTTTTTATTGATTATTTATCGCATTACATAGTTCATGATATATCATCTTTCATACATTAGACTCAAATTGTGCTTTGAACTCCCATTTTCACCCCAAATACAGATTGCAGAATCACATCTGTTACATATTCGCATTTTTACATAATGCCATATTAGTGACTGTTATATTCTGCTACCTTTCCTATCCCCTACTATCCCCCCTCCCCTCCCCTCCCCTCCCATCTTCCCTCTCTACCTCCCCTGCTGTTGTTCAATTCTCTCCCTTTTTTTTTTTTCCCTCCCCCTTGCCCCTCATAACCTCTTATAATTTTATGTATCCTTGAAGGTCTCCTACCATTTCCATATGCTTTCCCTTCTCTCTCCGTTTCTCTCCCCCCATTCGTCTTTGTTTACTGTAGTCTTTTCCTCATGCTCTTTCTTCCTGTTCTGTTCTTAGTTTTTCTCTTTATATCAAAGCAGACATTTGGCATTTGTTTTTTAGGGCTTGGCTAGCTTCGCTTAGCATAATCTGCTCTAATGCCATCCATTTCCCCGCAAATTCTATGATTTTGTCATTTCTTAGTGCTGCATAATACTCCATTGTGTATAGATGCCACATTTTTTTTATCCATTCATCAATTGAAGGGCATCTAGGTTGGTTAAGTGTCAATTTAAATGAAAATTCATGTAAATTGTAGAGGGAGAGATGCCAACTTTTTAAGAAACAAATCTTTTTATTTAACACCAGGTACACTTTTCCTTTTATTAATGAAATTTGTTCATTCACCATCCTTTTTTTTTTTTTTTTTTTTTTTTTTTTTTTTTTTTTTAATGCCTGGAACATAACAGGCCCCATGTAGGAGATTCACAGATTTTATTATACACAGTTTACTTATTCTTGCTGGCATCATCCTCAATGAGACTACAACGTAACTGGAACAAAAGCAGACGTGAAATACACATACACATACCTAGAAATCTGGAAAAAAAAAAAAAAACCCAAAACAGCTGAAAGAAGATATGAAAAGGTACAGGAAAAGAGCTCAGATATCAGTTTAACTTCCTCTGATGTCAACTAAGTTTAACCTCTTTTAAACCACTAAGGTGCATGTATGTGTGTGTTTTAAATTTAATATGCTTACTATACTTTAGTATATACGTAAAACAGCTCTTGGGAACTGTTTGCCTAACTTATACATCTCTTTTCCTGGGAATTCCTCCTTACCTTAACATGGCTGTAATTCTGATTTATTCCTTTTTTACCTTTTCACAAATCTTGCTAATTGATCCATAGCAGACATCCAGACAATAGCTATCTTCTTGGGACTTTTATCCAAAAAGCTAAAGCTAGAATTTATCAATTTAAGCTCAATTTAAAAATATGGTGGCCATGATTCTTGCTATGTTGAAGAAGCTGGTCAACGGCAAAAGGGAACAAAGCTATTGAAAAAAATTAAAAAATAAAAAAGATGGAGTGAAAGTGCTGGGTGCTGATTATCTTTGAATCCCTAGTTCCCCACATTCTTTTTTTTAAAGGCAAAACTTAGAATTTATTTGTTAAAGTGATGTAAGCCTAAATTCTAGAATAAATCAGTTTCAAAACTAGTTCACAAAACCCAGAATCATGGCTCAGAGAGTTTATTATGCAGCATAGCACAGCCACATATATCCAAACCAGAAATAATGCTTCCCTGGGATCCCTGGGACTTTGACTATGCTAGACAATCTGTGAAATCCACAAACTATTTAAATAAACCTCCTCTTAGAATACAAAACAGGATACCTCCAAACAGAAAGAGCATATTTTAAACCCTGAACACAAAATGGGAAGAGGCTGGCAGAGAAGGGAAAGATGGCAGCAGCCTCTGAGGAGCTAATCAGAGCTGTCATCACTCTAATTACTATATGGCTCCTTTCTCCATCACTTGCTTCATTTACTTCACCATTTTCTGTTGCTGTGCTCTTAGTAATCTTGGACGACATGCCACCCTCACTCTCATCTGCTGTGCTTTCCTGGGAATTCTGGGACATAATCTCTTCACCTTGCAAGTCCCAGCTTTTAAGACTGTCCAGCCAGAAAGCCTTTCTGCAACTGATGAGGACTAGCATGGCTTTGACTCTGCAAACTACTTAGAGCTCCAGGGTTTTTCTGAGCACATGTTTAATGAGTCTCATGTCCTGGTGAGTCTTGGAATGCCCACACAGGTGGTGAAGCAGCCTCACATCCAGCTGGAAGGTTTCCAGTAAGCTCAGCACACTGGTTTTCAAAAACTGATGTTTAGGAGTGACCATACATTGCTTCAGAAATGCTTCCACAAAGAGATGCCCACACTTCAAATATACATGCAGAATATGATGATTATCAAATACTTTCATAAGCTTGATGGGGACCCTGAAGTCTCAAATAGCCATGTTCCAGCAGAGGAGCTTCTCTTCGTGAATCTGCTATTGAGTCTGCTGCTGTGCTAGCCTGGAGATCTTTCACTGTCTTCTCATGTTCAGCATTATCACACAGAAAAAAAAAAATGACAAAGGTGTGCCTTCTCAGGGAAGGAAATGTAGCAGAAGATGCACCTTTTGAAGAGTTGATCAGTTCTGGGACACCAATACTAGTAATCTCCACTATAGCTTTCAGAACATCGTCTGTGTGCTCCAGGTAGACACAAAGTATATCATGCATGCAGCTGCTCACTAAAGAAGCTGTTCTTCTCTTTCTCCCCATGTGACCACACTGGACAGAGGTACTGTTTGGCCAGGGAAGTAATTTTTTCTTTCTTCATAGCAGGAGCTATAGATTTCTCCAAAAGTACCATTGAAAATCTGTTGAACTAAAGACCTCACTGGAAACTGAAAATGCTGGGATGAAAATTCTGCAAGTAACTGAAACTCTGACTGACCAATTCCTCCAACGGCTGCTTGTGGTCTGTTTGCTTAAGTCAGCTAGTGAGGATCTCGAGGGCTAAGTACAGTATGATTTCCAATGTGAAAAATTCCACTCCAAGCAAAAGATCCACGAAAAATTTGTAGTAGGCTCTGATAACAGGAAGCCATTATGTGGTACTCATGAGCCTTCACTCTTGGTCTATCAACTTCACCATGATCCTCAGCAACTAAGCACTGGAAATAGTTGTGTTCTCCAGATGGTTACACATCAGGTTCAGCAGTTGAACAACACAATGAACCATTTCTGGGGCAGACCTCTGATGGAGATGTGAGAATCCAATATTCTGGTTTCCTTTATTCTTGAGAAATGGGTTTCTCTTGGTAAAGATGGTGTCAGCATATTATCTAAATTGTGGGAGAGATCTTCCAGCAAGAAATGTAGCTCAGCAGGCCCAAGCTACACAACTTCTGTAGCTTCAGTGTGCATTTCAGTATCTACGATGGATTTGGTCACAAGTTCACAACGCAGAACAGAAGGCCTCAATGTTAGCCTCTCAGAAAAATACACTGTAATTCTGTAGTGACACTGATGTCTTTCCTCCCTTCCCTGTGAGCTCCTTGTCTACTGGCCTCTACCAGTCAGCACAGCATCATATTCCGAATTATCTTCTTTTGCAAATGTGTCAGGGAGCGTGCTTTGTAGCCACCTGCTTTTTGTTTCCTTCCTCTATCTTATCTTTCCCCTTTTTCCTTCTTTCTCTCTTTCTTTCTGAAGCAGGAGAGCTGCTATGAGGTGTTATATCTAAAGTTTCCAAGTCAAAATTTGCAAGAGAAGGAACACAGTCTGGGGGTGACTGCCAAGTAGTTTTCCAGGATTTCCTGCAGTTCTACAGTGTCCTTTAGTCGAGAGAGCACCTTGCCCTTCATCCCATGTGATATTTATCAGCAAAAGGCATTTGAAACCTCTTGGAACCAGTTGAGGGTAGGAAATATGAGTGAACACATGTATGAACACTCCTTAAGAGACATAGACTCTAACTTCTCTCCAAATTCCAAATCAGTAAGAAATATAGGACAATGTAAGAGACCAATAATTTCCTCCAGGTTTCCTTTATATTGTCTTGCCACACAAAGTCTCAAAAACAGGAAATTGGGAGCCAGGCACAATGGAGACACTAATTTCTGGCCTGCTTCCTGTGAAGTCATTGGACCACCCTCTTTTGAGAATTTCTGAGAGAACAGTGGCAGGAGGTTGATGAAGATCCCATCACAAGTATAGTATTCTTCCAGTCCACAGAGAGTTTTCACAGGGAATGGAAAGTCACCTCCTGGAACACAGAAGTCTACCACTAAGTCATCTTGGAAATCATTAAAGATGGTTGGTCCAATCCATTCCAAGATTACTCAAGTCAGCTTCTCTTTTTGGATTAGGTTGGCAAACTCCTCATAATAAAGTGCATAGGCCTGAGGAGACTGTTCACTACAAGAATGAACCAACCTCAGCAAGGAGGTCACCTATGTACACTTCTCATTGCTCAGCTCAGGTCAACTCTCCTTTGGGTCAAAGTACATTTAATTCTCTCTGTTGCCACGATACCAGCCATACTGACACCACAAATAACCCCAATATGTTTGTACTTAAATATGGTTCTAGAGAGCTGCTTTTGTACCACCAGATGCATGACATCCTGGATGTGGCTGCTGGCTTCATGATGTTTGCTAAATGCCAGAATGCTGAGAATATAGAAGAGTTTTTGTATTTGCTGAGGGGACATATTATCCAGACAATCTAAAATGCCCTTCACAAAGATGGCATTCAGCCTCATAGGAGTTGGATTTAATACTAACAACCCAAGGAGGGCTTACAATGCAGTATCAACTTCCATTTCATTCCCACTGCAGACGTAGGTCACTATAGACATAGGGCACCAACTGCTTCCTGCTGGCAGTGATAAAAAACTTAAAAGAGCATTAAATTTATAGGAGACTGACTGCCAAACAAATTTATATTCTGATCTTGAGAGTAGAACAAACTCTGAGCAAGCAACAGAATGGATGGACAAATAACCTTCAGAATATTCAATATCTATAATGAGTATAGAAAGAAACTGATCTTGAATGTAGCCTGATTTAATCATTTTTAGTACCCTTTCAATGTTCTTCTTTGCCTGAGTGTTGGTGCTATAAATGATGAAAATCATTGCCTAGTTGAAATTCTTGTGCTCAGACACTGGGGCAATGTTTGCAATTGCCTTAATCCAGTCTTCTGAAATGATTTTCTCAGATCTAACAGTCAACTTTAAGATATCAAAGAGAAGGATTTGCTCATCCTTCACATTCCTACGTGATTTGGGAAGCCTGAAACTATGATGTCAAAATAAAATGCTGTGCATCCACCTACTCCTGAAGCTCAGAAATTACCTCACATGCTTTGGTGGCTGTCAGGAAATGAAGAATGAACTTGACTATCATAGGTTTAAACCATCCAATCTGATTGAGGACAGTTGACCCATCACCAACTGGTGGACCTTAGATAGGAAGTTTGGGTCAAGTTGGAGGCTGGAAAAAGACATCCAGGATTGGGACTGTGAGGGGAGTATTCTCCATTAATAGGTCATCAGCATGCTAGGCATCCCCTGAGATCTCAGGTTGCCTGGTAACAGTCATGCTGCAGATACAATGAGTGAGATCGATCAGCTGCATGATCTTGGTGGTGAGGTCCTTGCCATCCACGATTCTGTCAAGCCATTTTAGGTGACTGAAAATGAATTGAGGCATGTTGATTTCATTACTGCTCACAGTTTTGAAAAAATATTCTGGCAACTTTTCAAATAAGGTTTTGATAATAGCAGGCTATATGTCAATCCTCAGAAGCAGTTTGATTAGGCTCTTAGAGAAAGATCCACCCACACTGGCTTCCTCATTGTGCAGACGTTCACAGGACAAGAGGCAGTTCCTCAAACTGTCATGGTCTTCAATGTAAGATTCCAGGCTATGGAGAAATTCTTCTATCACTCTGGGATAAGAAGGATATTTTCTCAGTAAACAAAATAGCTTCTTTTAGAAAACTATCTGATCCACGGCTAATTGATTCTGATTCTCTCTAGTTTTAAGAATAAGTCCTGATCTTAAGAAGACTTACAAAGACAGTGTCATTTTCTTCAACTTCATTAGGAACATTAAGATTCCTTTCTCTTTTTGGAAAGTGGTTGCTTCCCAGCTGTGGAGGTATCTTCCCTCAAGGTCTCCTTATCCTCAGATTTCGACAGCCTTCTTTTGGAAATCATTTTGAATGAAGTTCTCCATACTTAAAATTACACCCCTTGCTTTCCACTTTCCTGCCTGGGGTGATGTTGCTTTGGTTCCTCACATTCTTAAAGTCCACTTTTCTTTCCTGTTCTTGGTTGTTTAATCATCCAGTGCATGCTTATAAAACAAAACCATTCTTTTTTACCAAAGTTAATTCATTGGTGGAAACTAGTTAATAAATTTCCATCATTTATAACTAAGTTTATATTAACTGTACTTTGTTTTCTGAGCTCTTTTAAAAAAGAAATCTGTTATCAGAAAGATACAATGCTTTTATTCTACCAATGGCTAGTTATATATTTAAAAAACATAAAACACAGATGTACACAAACACATCCCTGAACACATTTTCTGTCAAAATAAAATTTTATATAAGAGAGTTAATAGTAAACTTTTACTTCATGCCTTTATATTCTAGTTTCCTAATTAGAGATTTTTGGAGCCCAGTAATTACTTTACATTTTGTATCTTCATTTGAAGAGCTATATTTAGTATATATTTTCAGTTTCATATTTACTTTTTTCTTACAAACTTGTTTTCCTTCTAGGTTAAAAGACATTCTAGATGTCTAAGTGATGGATTTTAAGAGTTTTTTTTTTTTTTTCCTTAGAAAGATCTAAGAATGAGCTATTACTTTTTCTCCCTTCTATTGCTCTGTCTTCTATGAGTTCATAAACCACTGTGCCAATTTCATTCAAGTCACATGGAAAGACCCCTAAATGAAATACACTATAGGTAGAAATAATGCATGCTGTGGTTGGATATGAGGTACCCCCAAAAGCTCACATGTGAGACAATCCAAGAAGTTTCAGAGGAGGTTGGTCAGAGGAGGTTGGCTTTGAATTTATGATCCTCCTGCCTTGGTCTCCCAAGCTGCTGGGATTAAAGGCTTGTGCCACCTTTCCTGGCCAGTTCAACAAATATTGATAGACAATATCCGATGTGCAAGGCACTATGTAAGATGAAGTATATTAATTAAGAAAGCCTCCAAAGTCAGGGAACTATATCATCCAAATTCTAGAACAAATGTTGTCATCTACATTCTTCCCACACCTGGTTAAAAAAAACAAAAAACAAAAAAAGAAGTATATAAAAATAGAACATTGTGGATATACTCACATCATTTATTACTATGTACCTCAAAGTATGGGGCATGAGCCTATGACAGGCAGGATTCACCAGACCTTTTCAGGCTCTACTGAGGTAAGCACTATTTTCATAACATAAATGGAACTTCTTTTCACTGTGTGGACACTTGCAATGATGATGCAAAGTGGTATTGAGTAAAACTATAAATTTTTAATTGACAAAACAAAAAGCTGGTTTTATGAAAAAATAAATAAAATTTACAAACCCTTAGCCACTCTAATGAAAAGGAGAGAGAAAACTCAAAATTACTAAAATTCGTGATAAAAAAGGCAATATCACAACAGACACTACTGAACTACAGAAGACAATTAGAAGCTATTTTGAAAATTTATAGTGTAATAAAATAGAAAACCTTGAAGATACCAACAAATTTCTAGAGTCACATGATCAATCCAAAATAAATCAGGAGGACAAACATAATTTAAAGATCAATTTCAAGCAAGAAAATAGAAGATGCCATTAAAAGCCTACCAAGAAAAGACCCAGACCAGACAATTCACAGACAAGTTCTATAAGACCTATAAAGAATTAATACTAACACTCATCAAATTATTCCATGAAAAGAAAAGGAGGGAACCCTTCCAAACTCATTCTATGAGGCTAGTATTATCCTGATTCCAGGACACCAGGCAGAGACACATCAAGGAAAGAAAATTCAGACATATACCCCTGATGAACACAGATGTAAGAATTCTCAATAAAATTCTGGGAAATCATATACAAAATCATATTTAAAAAAATAGTGCACCATGACAAGTGGAGTTCATTCCAGGGATGCAAAAAGTTGGTCCAACATATGGATATCAATAAATGTAATTCATCACATCAACAGACTTAAAGAATCATATATCAATTAATGCAGAGAAAAAATACAGCACCCTTTCATGTTCAAAACACTAGAAAAACTAGGGATAGTAGCAACATACCTCAACACTGTAAAAAGCTATCTACAGTAAGCCCAAGGCCAACATCATTCTAAACCGAGAAAATCTGGAAGCATTCCCTCTAAAAACTGTAACAAGACAGGGATGCTCTCTTTCTTCACTTCCATTCAACACAATCTTTGAAACTCTAGCCAGAGCAATTAGACAGACCAAAGAAAATAAAGGGCTACAAATAGGAAAAAGAAGAACTCAAACTATCATTATTTGCCATTGACATGATTCTATACTTATAGGATCCAAAAAACTCCACCAGAAAGCTTTTAGAAGTAATTAATAAATTCGGCAAAGTAACAGGATATAAAATCAATACCCATAAATCAAATGAATTTCTATACATCAGTGCTGAAGCCTCTGACAGAGAAATTAGGAGAACTACCTTCATTAACAATAGCCTCAAAGAAAAAAAAAATACTTGGGAACAACTTAACAAATGAAGTGAAAAACCTCTACAATGAAAACTACACAACACTGAAGAAAGAAATGAAGAAGACCTTAGAAGATGGAAAGATATCCCAAAGTCTTAAATAGGCAGAATTAATACTGTTACAATGGCCATACTACCCAAAGCACTATATAGATTCAATGTAATTCCAATTAAAATCCCAATGTCATTCCTTATAGAAACAGAAAAAGCAATCATAAGAGACCCAGAATCACCAAAGCAATCCTTAGAAAGAAGAATGAAGCAGGAGGCATCACTATACCAGACCTTAAACTATACTACAAAGCTATAGAAACAAAAACGGCATGCACTGGCACCCAGACATGTAGACCAATGGTATAGAATAGAAAACACAGAGACAAACCCACATAAATACAGTTATCTCATACTAGACAAAGGTGCCAAAAACATACATTGGAGAAAGGATAGCCTCTTCAACAAGTGGCGCTGGGAGAACTGGAAATCCATATGCAGCAAAATGAAACTAAGCTCCTATCTCTCACCGTGCATAAAATTCAACTCAAAGTAGATTAAGGACCTAGAAATTAGACCAAAGACCTTGCACCTAACAGAGGAAAAAGTAGGCACAAATCTTCATCACGTTGAAGTAGGCCCTGATTTCCTTAACAAGACTACTAAAGCTAAAGAAATAAGATCAATAATCAATAAATGGGATAGATTTAAACTAAAAAGCTTCTCAGCAAAAGAAAAGAGAAGAAAAGAAAAGAAGCAATCAACAAGGTGAAGAGAGAGCCTACATTTTGGGAGCAAATTTTTGCCATATACGTCAGATATAGCACTAATCTCCAGGATATATATAAAGAACTAAAAAAACTCAACACCAAAAAAACAAACAACCTAATCAATAAATGGGCTAAGGAGGTGAAATGACACTTCTCAGAAGATATACAATCAATCAACAAATATATGAAAAAAATATTCAACATCTCTAGTAATTAGAGAAAGGCAAATCAAACAGATTTCATCTCATGCCAGTCAGAATGGCAGTTATCAAGAATACAAACAATAAGTGCTGGCAAGGATGTGGGGGAAAAGGCACACTCATACACTGCTGATGGGACTGCAAATTACAACCACTATGGAAAGCAGTATGGAGATTCCTCAGAAAACTTAGAATGGAACCACCATTTGACCCAGTTATCCCACTCCTCAGTTTATATCCAAAGAACTTAAAAACAGCATACTACAGAGACACAGCCACTTTAATGTTTATAGCTACACAATTCACAAAAGCTAAAATGTGGAACCAACCAAGATCCCTTCAATAGATGAATGGCTAAAGAAACTGTGGTATATATGCACAATGGAATATTACTCAGCATTATAAGAGAATAAAATTATGGCATCTTCAGGTAAATGGACAGAGTTGGAGAATATCATGCTAAGTGAAATAAGCCAATCCCAAAAAACCAAGGGCCAAATATTTTCTCTGATAAGTGGATGTTAATCCATAAGGGGAGAGGTGGGGTGGGGCATGGGAAGAGTGGTGGAACTGTGGATGGGGCAAAGGGGAAGGGAGGATAAGGCACAGGAATAGGAAAGATGGTGAAATGAGCCGAACATCATTACCCTAGGTACATGTATAACTAACTGAGTGAACAGTGTGACTCTACTTCATGTACAACCAGAAGTGAAAAATTGCGCTCCATTTGTGTACAATGCATTGAAAATCTTTCTGCTGTCATGTATAACTGATTAGAACTAATAAAAAATAAATAAATGTAAAAAAACTATCAATTTTTTAGCTCAAATAAAGGTAGTGGTACTTAACTAATTTTAAGCTTTTCTTGTAAGGAAAAACAAGCCACTATGTCCTTATAAAGTAGTAAAAATTGTTAAATCTTGATCATTAACTACACATCTTTTATTAATGTATAACAAAAAAGTCATGTACACATCAAATATACATATCAAAGGGTGATGGTCATGAAAAAGATTTGCCTGAAGGTTCTAATAGTAAACTTAACTGAAATCATTTCCATCAATGAATACCATTTTTATATTATTTTAATAAATTAAGGTTAAGTTAGATACTGAACAGTCATTTTCTCAAAAAATGTATGAAGTGATGCCCCCCCCCCACACACAACTTCTAAGATCTAACTATACTTGCTCATGGTATAAAAATTCAAGTTAAGGGTTTATAATTCTACAAAACTGAACTATGCTGTGAGCTTTATAGCTTCCCAATATAAAGACTTTTCTTTTGATATCAATTATATTTTAGTGTAGTTTTTTAATGCTGTATAATGAAATATGGCAAAATTTAAAAGATGTGAATACATTAACATATTGATATAAAAACCATGCTTAGGTAATAGGCATTCAAAGTTCAAAAAGGATGAATGAATTCCAGTGTCACAATTTACAGAAAAGTTAGCCAGTAGACCTAACCTTTTGTTTCACTAACCTCTGAGAATTTGTCTACCTGAATGTTTTCTATATTACTAATTGATAAAGGTGTTTATATGCCTATGGCATACATATCCTACTAAATTCTACTATATCTGTCTACCTAGATTATTTATGCAAATAATGTGATTTACAGTGAATCCCTATTTCACTTTGGGAAGGCTGGAATTTTGGTAATTGTGAATGGTTGCTCAAGTACAAAATACGTTTATGACTAATCTCCTATAAAAGCTCTAGTCTAAGGGACTGGGGTTGTGGCTCATTGGTAGAGTGCTTGCCTAGCATGCATGAGGCATTGGGTTCAATCCTCAGCAACACATAAAAATAAAATAAAAATAAAGGTTATTGTGTCTACCTACAAATAAAACAAATATTAAAAAAAAAACAAAAACGCTCTAGTCTAAGTCATATAGGAATGGCCTTTCCTTGGCAACACTTTGCATGTTGTGCAACCCTTTGGTAGACATGTGAATTCTGTGGTGTGTCTTTAACAATCCCCCTTCCCCTAGTAGTCTGATAAACTTTTATGAATTTCAATACTTGATGCAAAACTCTTTATAAGATACCATGAAGATGAAAAAATAATGTTAATTAAATTAACTAAATGATTAAAACAAATGATAGGATGTTACACATTAGAATAGCAGTTAAAGGCTGACAATCTAAAAAAAAAACAACAAAAATTGTATGATATTCAAAGAACATCATAGGTTAAAAAAGCGAAAAAATATACAACTGAAGCCCACAAAGGAGCAAAACCCCACTAATTTTCAGTTATAATTTCTTAAAAATAAGCACAAGGGGGCTGAGGTTATACCTCAGTGGTAGAGCTCTTGCTTTGCACGTGTGAGGCCCTCGGTTCAATCCTCAGCACCACATAAAAATACACAAATAAAAATAAAGATACTGTGTCCATCTACATCTAAAAAAGAAAATTTTAAAAAATAAAAAATAAATAAAAATAAGCACAAGGGGCTTGGGTTGTAGCCCAGTGGTATAGCATTTACCTAGCATGTGTAAAATACTGGGTTCAATTCTCAGCACCACATATAAGTAAATAAAATAAGGGTCCATTGACAACTAAAAAAAATATTTAATAAAAAAAGCACAAAATAAAATAACTATGCAACTGAGCTCTTAACTCTGTAGGAACACAAGACCCGAGAATTACAAATTAATACTTCCACTACAATATTATATCTAGTTCTGATCTTCACATCTGTGGAAACAAAAAATTCAGAGTACAGCAAAGTATTAAAGAATGAAGGATTAAGAAAAATTAGAGGGGAGGTGGATTTTTTTTCACAGAGCAATCAGTAAAATTTTCAGCCCAGTAATGTTAACAATAAAGCTAAAAATCTGTTTTTGCATCACTAGTGATTTTAAGGAATATGAAAGCGGGGGGGGGGGGGGGGATGGAGATGATGGGAAAAACAAGACAAATAACATGCAAAACTGTAAATAAGTTTGTTTTACATCTTTAGAGAATAGCATGGTGAACTATTTTAAAAATGTCTCGGGATATTATCCTATTGTTATATTGTATTATACAGGTGGCCTTCAACATCCATTGGTAATACAATGGTTTTCCAATCAAATGATTATGAAAACCTTCCCATCCCACACCAGATACCAAAATCCATAGATGCTCAAGTCCCTTAGACGGAATGGTGCAGAATTCACATATAATCACCACATATCCTTCCACATACTTCAATCATCCCTAATAGAAGAATTGAAATGCTATGCAAACAGTTGTTATGATGTGTTATGGAATAATGACAAAGAAAAAAGTTTACATGCTTGCTACAGATGTAATTTTTTTCTCAAATATTGCTGACCAGTTCGTTCAATCAATGGATTCAGAACCCAGAGATATAGAAGACTTTTACAGTGTTTTCTTCCATCAATCCAACAATACCTGCTTTTCAAACGAAAGGACAGACACCAAAATCATCATCCCCTTTATATCCACAAAAATTAAAGGCTTTAAGTTATGAACAAAGGATTAAGATATTTCAAAAACAACACTGAGGAGGGCAGAGAGGTATGTGCTGGAGAAGCTAAAGAAAGACCTCTTGATGTAAATAATATATATTTGCTTTAAAGAACAAGTATAATTCCAGACAAAGAAAATATCAGTATGAGGCTGGGGATATAGCTCAGCTGGTAGAGTGCTTGCCTCGCATGCACAGGCCCCAAGTTCAATCCCCAGCACCACAAAAAACAAACAACAAAAAGCTTTTTCATTGCTGGTTGGACTGCAAATTGCTGCAACCAATATGGAAAGCAGTGTGGAGATTCCTTAGAATACTTGGAATGGAACCACCATTTGACCCAGCTATCCCACTCCTTGGTCTATACCCAAAGGACTTAAAAACAGCCTACTATAGTGACATAGCCACATCAATGTTCATAGCAACACAATTCACAATAGCCAAACTGTGGAACCAACCTACAGGCCCTTCAATAGATAAATGGATAAAGAAACTAGTATATAAACACAAGGGACTATTACTCAACAATAAAAGAGAATAAAATTATGGCATTTGCAGGTAAATGGATGGAATTAGAGAATATCATGCTAAACGAAGTAAGCCAATCCCCCAAAACTAGGGGCCAAATATTTTCTGATAAGTGGATAATAATCCATACTGGGGGCAGGGGCATAGAAGGAAAGATGGTGGAATGAGAAGAACATCATTACCTTAGGTACACATAGTATTGCATGAATGGTGTGACCCTACTGTGAGTACAAGCAGAAAAGTCAAAAATTGTGCTCCATTTGTAATATAATGAATCAAAGAGCATTCTGCTGTCATGTCACTGATTAGAACAAAAGTTAAAAAAAAAAAAAAAAAAAGAATACAAGTAACAATGTTGGTGAGGACGTGGGGAAAATATACATGCATACATTGCTAATGGGACTGCAAATTGGTACAATCACTCCTGAAAGCAATATAGTTCCTCAAAAAACTTACAATGGAACCACTATTTGACTCAGATATACCACCGCTCAGCATTTACCCAAAGGATTGAAAATCAGCATATTACAGTGACATAGCCACATCAATGGTCACAGCATCTCAATTCTCAATAGCTAAGCTATGGATCCAGCTTAAGTGCCCTTCAACAGATGATCAGATAAAGAAAATATTGTATATATAAACAAGAGAATATTACTCAGCCATAAAGAAAAATGAAATTATGGTATTTGTGGGTAAATGGATGGAAGTGGAGACTTTCATGTTAAGTGAAAGGAGCCACTCCCAAAAAAACCAAAGGCCAAATGTTCTCTCTGATATGCAGATGCTAACTCACAATAGGCAGTGGTGGAGATCAAGAAGGGGAGGTTT
The DNA here is from genome assembly GCF_964194105.1 of Spermophilus citellus. NCBI lineage: Eukaryota > Metazoa > Chordata > Mammalia > Rodentia > Sciuridae > Spermophilus > Spermophilus citellus. The sequence goes on from NC_138183.1 coordinate 173,190,293, forward strand.
ACTGAATTGGACTGGGGAGTCAGGGTTGGAGGGGGAATGGGAAAGACAGTAGTATGAATTGAACATAACTTTCCTATGTTCATATATGAATACATGACCAGTATAACTCATACCATGTATAGCCACAAAATTGGGAAGTTATATTCCATGTTTGTATGATATGCCAAAACACATACTACTGTCACGTTTTACTAAAAAGAACAAATTAAAAAAGAGAAATTAAAAAATAAAAATAATATAAAAAAAATTTTCAGTATGAGAGAAAACAAGGGAAAGGCTTGCAAACTTCAAGTTGATATGATGTGCAGAATGGAAACCTAATCTCTGGCTACTCTGGTGAATTATGATACATAGCAAAAAGGACTTTCAGAGATGTTAATAAGGTTATGGCTCTTAAGATACTGAGACTATTCCCGAACCTAACTAATTACATGAGTAGAAAGTTTCCTCTAGTTATGGTTACAGAAATGTAGCCACAGCAGAAGTCAAAGAGATTTAAAGCATATGAGACCTGATTCATTGTTGCCATAGGAGACCAAGAGGAAAGTATGAGTAGGAATAAGAAGTCTAGAGAGGTGAAGACTGGTCCTGACAGCAGGAAAATGAAACTGTAGTCCAGCAGCAACAAGGAATTGAATTTGGCCAAGAATATGAATGTGTGGAAGCAGATCATCCCTAGCATCTCCAGAGGGAATATGCCCAGTCAATACCTAGATTTGAACCACATCAGACTGTCAGCAGAGAAGAACCCACCCAGATTTCTGACCTATAGAAAACTACAACATGAATAATTTGTGTTCTTTAAAGTGGCTTAGTTTGTGGCATTGTGTTTATACATTTATTGTGTCTGGCTTTAACCTAGAGGCCCTCTAACATCAAGCCACATCCCCAGTCCATAAATAAATAAATAAGTAAATAAATAAATAAACATATTTATAAAATTATATATAATATATAAATATATATGTATACCTATTTATTTATTTATATTTTATGACTATTTTATTTATTTATTTTTTATATAATGCTGAGGATCAAACCCAATGCCTCACCCATGCTAGGCAAGCACTCTTGTCAGATTGCTGAGGCTGGCCTTGAACTTTCTATCCTCCTCCTCAGTCTCCTAAATTGCCAGATTACAGCTGTTCGTGGTATTTGTTAAGGCAGGCAAGAAAACCAACAGAGGTACATGTATGTCACAATGTCTTCCACAATTATGTAATTACAATGTGCCAATTAAAAATTAATTTTAAAAAAGAAAATTAACATAGATGTCAAGCTCTAAAAACAAATACATTTCAAGTATCGAGAACAAAGAATGTTTAAGAAAGGAGGTGGGGATGAATTTACTAAGGCAGACAGGGTTTAAGTTGTAGGAAATCTAAGACTTCATTATTATTATGTGAGCCAGAGAGGTGCTGAAACTTTGTTTAAAGTGAGAGACATAATAAATGATAGTGATGTTAAGTGGGGATCAGAAGGAGACGAAAGGCATAGATATTTGTTAGTTTTCTATGAACATATCAGATAATAGATAAGAATGTGAATGAAATCAGAATAAAAAAAATGCTTTTGAGATACTGCATTTTACTGAAGTAAAAACACAGTCTAGGATCCTGATTCATGTTGAAGATGATAGACTAGTGAGGTACGATTCAAAGTACTTTATCTTAAGTGATGTGGTAGATGATTATGTTCACCAATCAAAATAAAGAGCACCCAAAAAAGCATATTTTTAGTAGGCTAAAAACAGGCAGTAAAGGGGAAAACATATTTCTCAACTTTTGAAATAACGGAGAACAAAAACAACAATTTTAAAGCAGCAGGTAAACAAAAGCAGCATCTTTTTATCAGGGTTTATTACCTCTACTATTGCTTTCTGGATAGGCAAGGGTAGGCTTATTTGGAGAGCGCCGTAGATCACTATTAAGGAAAGGCTTATCAGATGGATATGATACATAAGGAGATGAAGAATGGCGAACCACACCCCTATTAGACCTTGATGGTTCAGCTGAGATGTTCTGAAAAATAAAAATACAGAAATTACTTTTCAAAAATTGAAACCATATTCATGACTTAAAAATTGAACTGCCTATATATTCTTCTGATAAGAGACAATGGGAAAAAAGAGCCCAATAACTATACACAGTAGAATTCAACCATCATTTATTTTAAGGAAATACAACTTTAAAAGTGTTTCATATTTGTCTAAATGTAGCCATATGCCAAACACTACAAAGAATACTCTCACAATCTAAATACAAACACTGTATAGAAAAAAAATGGTACTCAACAAATATTGTATCTTAAGTATATACCATGAAACATACATTCAGAAAAGTAATATACAGAATGAGAGATTGCTACAAATTACTCTATTCTCAAATGCAACAAAACACTTCTTAAATATTTTAGTGTCCAAAACTTAAAAAAAAGAGAGATATTGTCCTTGCCTCAAAGGACTTATTTTAGTTAGAAAACAGGGAAATAATCAGAAAACATAAAGACTTATCAACATTCATATATAAAACTTTATTTCCAAACATACATCATCTGTCATGAATGGAATTCTAACAAATTTAGGATTATGTTCCATGATATGAAAATTATATCAGAAAATTATATGATATATTAGAAGATAATAATGGACTTTCTTTGATACAGTGGAGAAAATAATCAATAAGTTGAAGTCTATGGTAGAAGTTGAGACTATGACTGTTCTAAATTCTCAAACATCCATTTTTCTTTTTTCAACTGCCACAGGAAAGTCTTACCTTTTGAGAACTGCACTTTATAGAGTACTAAATAATCTGTGTTCAGAAAAGCACAAAGGAACAATAAATATTAATAATAACAATAAACAACTTTGTGGAATAGACAAACGCTATCAAAATACATATATTTAAATGTTACTAAAACCAAAGATTCTACTTTCATGTTAGAAATCACATAAATTCTCAGTTGATTTACAAAAGGAAATATGAAACATACACTATTGCTGTGAAAACAAGAAGGTAAATAATATGATCAAGATAAAGATATTCTAGAAATGAAAAACTAGATTGCATTATAATATTTTTCAATGTAATCCACTTCATTCAAGTAAAAATTCACATGAAACAAGAATGAGAGCATTGAATAACATTCATTATCCAGCAAAGAATAATTATTTTATGGCAATATAAAACTTCATCAAAAACCATGGCAAACATACTTCATTTTGCAAAATTTGAAACAAAGCCCTCTGCACAACTTCTAATTGATGTTCTTAATACTAAATTGCATCTCTTAAATTTAAGCATATTAGGATAGCGAAAAGAACAGATACTACAATTGAAAAGAAAGAATCCAAACTTCACAGATTATGATTCTCTAAATAAAAAACACCAACGAATACTAAATTATTAGAATTAATTTGAGCCTGGAAAGGTTACTAGGTAAAATTCATTAACAAGAATCAGTATTTCTATACATTAGTTGGAAAATGCAACTTAAGAAAGCATAGGTCATACAATAAAAAAGTTAACTAGAATTAATGTTTGGAAAAAAGACTCAGTATACTAAAAAATATCAGATTAAAACAGAAATTCAATGAAATTTCAATTAAAATTCCAAAAACAAGTTCAACTATTTCTATTGAAGAAAAGCGAAGACCAAGAATACTAACATTTCTCTTAAGAACAAAGAAGATAACCGCCCCGCACTCCCAACTATATATATAGAAAGGAGAATCACTAAGACAGTATCTAGAAAGAAAAAACAAAACAACAACAAAAAAAGACAAAGCACCCTAACAAACTAATAAAAACATGGAAATTAATATACTCACAGAGCTAAAATTGTGGACCTTTGGGGAAAGGTTAACTTTTTAACAAGTAGTTTCAGGACAATTGTTTCATCTTAAATAAAACATTAAATTAAATAAATTTCAAGTAAATTAGAATTTAAAAGCTCCAACTTTAAAATGTATAGTGAATAATTTAGAATAATACCATTAAGATCTTAGAATGAACGAAGAATTTTTCAAATCACTAATTGTAGAAAGGAATGACTGACAAATTTTACCACTTTAGTATTAAGTATTAATCAAAAAATACCAAAGACAAGGAAAGATGTCTTTGGACTAGTCCTATAAGAGTGAGGATTAACATTCAGAACACAAATGAGTATACATCAAAAAGAAAAAACAGCCCAGTAAAAAATAGGCAAAAGACATGGATGGGCATTTCATAAAAGAAAAACACACAAAAGACTAGCAAAAGTATGAGTCAAAAAGGTGCATTCTCATCAATGACTAGGGAAGCATAAATTAGAAAGAGAATAGGATAACATTTTATAACTTACCCCTTAGAAAAAATTTACAAGTGGAATAATACTACCCATTAAAGGGGACACAGAATAAAGAGGACTGTTGGTTGGCATATACATAGAAAAACAATTTAGCATGAGTAAGCCAAAGTTGTACCTATTCTATGATAAATCAATTTCATTCACAAGTACACCTACTGAACTATTTTCATTCTCTCATTTTTGAAAATTACAAAGCATAAACCAAACACATATTTTATAAGCCTGTATTGAGGTCTAACCCACATGCCAATCTGCCCCTTGCAAATTTTTTGTTTCACATTTGGTATATTTTGGTTGACATATATGAAGCAAACCTAGCATTGCACAAACACATACTTGAATAAGAAAGAATCTTGTAGACTCCCTGAGAACCCTTTAGAAACCCGCCTAAAGTTCCATAGATCACTTCCAAAACTGCTGTTTAGAGAAATTTTTGCCATGTTGAGCATTAAGGATTTCAAGATTGTTATAATATCTAACAAACAAAAAACCCAAAGACCCCCAAAGCCTATCAAGATACTACATAGTAGTATAAATGAGATGAACTCTTACCCTTGACTAACTTCATGCATCACTTCGCCCATTTGAAAATGTAAATATGTCAACCCCACAAGGTTACTGTGAGAATTATGATTTCATATATGAAAAATGCTTAAAATAATGCCTGTCAGTATCATCTAAGTATTAAATATTATGGTCTTAGAAAGTACAGTAGTGTGGGATGGAAGAACGGAAAGATTAAAAATAAGGCAGGGAAGCATTCTCTTTATTATCCCCCCAAATAAAATATATCTTAAAATATATTTCATATTATAAAATCTATGATATATTAAAAAAAAATTCATGGAAATTAATACTACTGTGTTGCTTGGTTAAAGGACGGGACTAAAAAGCTTAAGACAAATTAGGAGATTAATTTATTAAGTCCAAAGTGACATAAGGGTGTTACACATGGATTAAGAAAATATTAACAGATGGCCTGAACAAACACTTCTCAGAAAAGGATATATAATCAATCAACAAATATATGAAAAAAATGTTCATCATCTCCAGCAATTCGAGAAATGCAAATCAAAACTATTCTAAGATTTCATCTCACTCCAGTCAGAATGGCAGCTACTATGCAGACAAACAACACTAAGTGTTGGTGAGGATGTGGGGAAAAAGGTACACTTATACATTGCTGGTGGGACTGCAAATTGGTGCAGCCAATATGGAAAGCAGCATGGAGATTCCTTGGAAAACTTGGAATGAAACCACCATTTGACCCAGCTTTCCCTCTCCTCGGTCTATACCCAGCATACTATAGGGACACAGCCACACCAACGTTTTTAACAACACAATTCACAATAGCCAAACTGTGGAACCAACCTAGATGCCCTTCACAAGATGAATAAGAAAAATGTGGCATATATACATAATGGAATAGTACTCAGTAATAAAAGATCATAAAATCATGGCATTTGCAGGTAAATGGATGGAGCTGGAGATGATTATGCTAAGTGAAGTTAGCCTCTCCCAAAAAAACAAATGATGAATGTTTTCTCTGATATAAGGAGACTGATTCATAGTGGGATAGGGAGGGGGAAATAGACAAACTCTAGATAGGGCAGAGGGGTGGAAGGGAAAGGAAGGGACAAGGGGTTAGCAATGATGGTGCAATGTGATGGACAACATTATCCAAAGTACATGTATAAAAACATGAATTGGTGTGAACATACTTTATGTATAATATGAATTGTAATGCATTCTGTTGTCATTTATTAAAAATCAATAAAAATAAATGAATAAATTTTTAAAAATTAACAGAAGGAACATAAAGTCATTTTGCTGTTTCAACACTATGTTATCTATATCTTACTTAGTATTAATTTCATTAAGCCCAATTATGTTGTATTCCTGTTGTCTCTTAACAGTGAGTTGATAACAAACAATAAATGTTACCTGCTATTGCTGCAATGAAAAAAAATACTCCAAAAAGACTGACTACTGCTCTCATGTTGTCCATGTTTGAGATTTATATAGTAGCTGCTTTCTAAAGATTATTATTTGTGTAAAACATCTCCATTTATTGTAATTAGTTTGGTATTGGGTTTTCAATGTAAAACATACAAATTGTTAATATTCACAACCCTGACATCTTAATGAGTAGCCTCCTGGTTTCATGTTGTAGTTTTAAAGTTTTCTAATATCGTATTACTTATTATCGGCTGTTTGCTAATCTAAAGTGCTTTTCAAATTCTGTTGTAAATGACAGCTTTATTTCTAATGGGACATTTACTAAGTAGCGCCATTTCTTGTGCACTGAGAAACCAAGTAAGTTTGTTTTTGTTTTGAGAAATAGTAACTTCTAAATTAGACATCTTAATGCAGCAAGTCAAGGTAATTAAACTTGTTGCACTCTGACTTGTAAAAATATTAGTATAGTCTTGATACTTAGAATCCAATTAAAGCTGAGCTTAATGCAATAAAAATATCTATGCTTTCCTAACTGAAACTCTGGAAGGATTTCTGTTCAAAGCTACTGTAAGGATCAAGGGTTTACTACATCTCAGTGGCACTGCTCAACCAAGGGGCTGAATTATACACATAGAATGGCTCAGAAGTCTTTCTGGTTTGGTCTCCAATCATTAAGTTTTGAGAGCAATGGAAAAAAGTATTCCTCTCCCAAGTTTAATCAATCACATCCCCTGTATAATTCAATCATCTGACATGTTTCTAACAGTTTCTCTTTCTCTTACCTTTTTCTGATCTAATCCTTGAAGAACTCCCATTGCTTCACTCATTACTTTTCCTTAATCTCCCAGAAGGCTCTGGAAACTTGTTACCCTATTCTAAGGATACCTGTGATACTTCTGGTCTCATTATCAAAAATTCTAATCATAGTCACAAAAAACTGAAACTAAGGGAAAATATGACTTCCCCAGGTGACTATGCATTCCCCTAAATTCTCTTTTAGTGTCTATGAAATTATTGATATTCTTCTGACTTCTTTACTCTTTTTTCATTTTCATCTGCTTTTCTAGTTCATCTCATCCAACTCTACTTTCATATTACCTCTGTTTATTCCAGATTATCTCAAGTTTCCTCAAAAAGTATCTATTTGTCTTGGCACATATCTCAAAATTCTTTTTTTAAAATTAGTTCTTTTTAGTTGTACAAGACAGTAGAATCTATTTTATATAACTATTATAACTATAATACAAGCATGGTATATATCTTATTCTAATTTAGGACCCCACTTTTTTTTTTTTAAAGAGAGAGTAGAGGAGAGAGAGAATTTTTAATATTTATTTATTTATTTTTTTTAGTTCTCGGCGGACACAACATCTTTGTTGGTATGTGGTGCTGAGGATCGAACCCGGGCCGCACGCATGCCAGGCGAGCTCGCTACCGCTTGAGCCACATCCCCAGCTCTAGGACCCCACTTTTGTAGATGTACACGATGGTGGGATTGATTCACCGTGATGTATTCACAGGAAAATTATGTCAGATTTATTCACTGTGAATAACTTTTTGACAATTGCCTCCAAATGGTAAATCTGGAGATTATCATGCTGAGTGAAATAAGCCAGTCGCTAAAGATCAAAATTCTTGCGGTGCTTTCTCCTGCTATTTTTGTGACAATTACAACTCCTTCAGTAGGTAGCTAGTTCCACTTTCCCTTTAGGAAATCTTCTCTAACCTACCCAAGAACTGCTAATCACCCCCCCCCCTTAAACTATTCTAGTAATGGTATCTCTTATAAAACTGTACTCTGTAATAATTATCTATGCATAACATCTCTTCAATGCTTCTCTCCTTCAGAGTAAGATTTCTATCCTATTCATCTGAGTAATTTTAAAGTTTAACAGTCTGCAAGGCATTGAATATTTATAAATTGGCTCCAACTTCATCACATTTACTTGTGTCTTACCAGTGTGCATTTTCCAGAACACTGAGTTCAACACTTCTATTTGCCAAATACCAGTGACTAAACTGGCTGGTAACTCTTGTGGTGAAAACAATGTTTACTATCTCTGTTTACTATCTCCCAAACAGCACTTCCACATTGCAGTCCTAGCAACATTACAGAAAGCGCGGGCTCTGGCTAAAGGATCACGCAACAAAGTTCATGAGCTAGGAGGCGGAGGCACTGCAAAGAAAACTGCATAAGCAACGACTAAAACGCACACTGAAGAGACTGCGCACCGCTCAGTGACTACCTGGCCTAGGCGAGTTTTCAAGGGGAGCCGTTACACTCACGTGACTAATGGAGCTGTTTTCGCAAGCCAGGATCTGCCAAAGCCCAGTCTCAGCAATATTAGGCAATCTGGCCTGCTAGGCCACAAAGCGAATGAGGGATGAGAATAGAAACGCACCAGCCTGTTTCAATGGAAGCTAGAGGGTGTAGCTATGACTTAGGAATAGTAGAAACCTGCGCAGCGAGGAGCCATCTAGGTACCCCCCCCCCCACGCTGTCTTCCAGGATGGGGTCAGAAGAGGAACCGAAAACGGCCTGAAACGTGGAAGTGTAAAAAGGCGCTGGAACCAACCTAAAGCCTATTCGAATGCCGATCACTTCTTACCGAGAACTGAGAATCAGAAACTGCAGAGACCGATGCCGTCGCCATTTTTCTGTCTGCCCAGCGCGGGCCTCCGCAGCTCCGGAGCGGTCTAGATTCTCTACTACTTCAAGACTCGAGAGCCGCCCCCCAGGGGCGACCCTAAGCCGAACCCCTGATGGGAGGGGTGGGGGTGGTGGCGCCGGGTCTAAATACCCCTGCTACACACCCCCAGTGGGACGCCCGCGCTCACAGCGCACGCGGAGAGGGCAACAACACGTCCTAACAGACGTCTTCTATAGCCAATCAAAAAAGCGGACGTCTTCCTTTGGTTGGAGAAAATTCGCCTCTTCCTCGATGACGTCACAAGTATCGCGCAGCTGCGTCTGCCAGGGCCTGGTAGCGCTGCCGGCTGCTAGGCAACTCAGGGAATTCTGCAAAGGGATTCTACAAAGGGGATTCCTTTCCAAGAGGAAATGTGAGCCAGGGTTTGTGTTGTCGCTAGTGGCAACTGAATGGAATGATTGAAGCAGAATAAAAATGAACGGGAAGTTCAAACACTCCATCATTTCTTTTGGATTTGACCCGCGAGAGAGCGTGAGCTAGACTCAGGGACGCCTCTCCAGGTGAAGTATTGACCTTCTGACCAATAACAAAATAGGAGGGGCTTAATGGTTTAGTCTAATGAAAAGGAGCAGAAAGAGAAAGCAAACCTTCGCGAACATTTGCCCAATTGGATTGGGAAGCCCTGACCCAAATCTAAGATACGCTGCTGGAACCTGCGGCGACCGGGACTTCTGGGCCGGGCAGATTCGAAGTGGATTTCGCGCTCTGAGAGCGTCGGACTCTTATTGGCCAGCGCCTTCCTCCCTTTGTGGGCGCTCCCGCGTAACCGGGTCTAGGGGTTGGGAGGAGCGGCCGAGTGACGCGATGTCCTCCGCAGCCAATCAGGGTTGCGGAAGCGAGGTGGAGAAGGAAGCGGATCCGCGGTCGCGCAGCTAAACCGCATTGAGCTACCCGCTTCGTCTCCCTCCGCCGCTATCGGGACCTCAGCGGGAGCGGCTGGGACAGCGTCACTGGGTGGGCTGGGGCGGAAGTGTAGGCGGAGGGAGACGGCGGTGTCCGCGGAGCCTGGGGCTCTTGCGGTGAGGCCCTGGTGGGCGAAAGGAAGGGGGTGGGGGAGGAGGAGGAGTCCGCGGCCCGGGCAGCGGCGGCGCCCGAGTTCTCCGTAGGGCCCCGCCTCGGAGCGGGCGGCTGTGGAGGAGGAGATTGAGGAGCAGGATGGCGGCCTCGGCCCTCTACGCCTGCACCAAGTGTACCCAGCGTTATCCCTTCGAAGAGCTCTCCCAGGGCCAGCAGCTCTGCAAGGTCCGTGGGCACCGGGCGGGCGGGGTTTCCTTTGCCTCATCCCGAGGGGCTGGGTGCCCGCTGCAGGGCACCCCGCTCTTCGCTGGCGCCTCGGGGTTTGGGAGTCTGTGGAGTCCTACCTCCGCACCTTGGGACCCTTTTATCCGAGGGTCTGGGCATCAGGTGGGAAAGACCCCTGAGGGGAGACAGCATCCTACCCTCTTCCAGGCAGTCCAGGAGGGAGCCGGGCCCCATTACCGTCCGAGGGTCTCGGGTGGGGCTGAGTGAAGCAGCCACCTGTCTTATGCCGCAGAAACCCTGGGGTGGAGATATTTTCATCTTGGTTTTCTGCCTGGTCTGTCCTCTCCTTCCACCAGGAGGCAGGGGACGGTTTTTGCACTTTCTTGCTAGGAATCTGAAGCCGCAAAGCTGATGGCATCCTTCTTCCCTGTCCAGGAAAGCGAAGCGACTGGTTTGGGAACAGAATGCTCTATGATTTGGAGCTCCTCCCATCCCATTAAAGCCAGGATGCTGTCTGTGAGCAACGGTGTAAAATAACAAGTAGTTTCACATTTAACCAACCCTTGAAATCATCCCTGACAGCTTTCTTAAATTATCTGTAATATATCCCACATATCTAATGAAGACAAAGACAACTATGCCTTCCCTAAGGAATTATGTTGTGATTGGCCACTTACATGATAAGTCACCCAATTTTTTACGTTGGGGGCCAGGTTTTATTGATGTTTTAGACATTTGATTAGGTTGGGTAATAATTTTCTACCAGAAAAGTGAGATTCAGGACTTTGAGGTAGATGCTGACTAATGTATTTTCTTATTACAGGAATGTCGGATTGCACATCCCATTGTAAAATGCACTTACTGCAGATCAGAATTTCAACAAGAAAGGTTTGTATACTGAATAGTTTTTGATTGTTAAAAACAAATGTTGTCTAAGGAATACTTGGGGATTATAATCCCATATCTGTGTTACTCTGATATGGGATGCCTTAGTTTCTGAAGTTTTAAGTTATAAACCTTTTATGTATGGTGGGACAGAGAATGTTGACAAAAAATACCTGGTTTTTACTTTACAACTAGAGTTCAGTTTATACATAAAAAAAGAGGGGTAAATTTTAAAAAAGAGGGATAAATGGAAAATGTTCAGTCTTGATAACAAAAATGCAAATATAAAAATTGCTATTAAAATCCAAAATGTTAATGGACTTGAGGAAAGGTTAGTAGTGTTACCAAATGCCTTCCAAGCATGCAATCAAGTCACTGATTCACAGAAGAATAGCACAGACTTTTTTAACAGGCACTTTGAGAGCACATACAAGAAAGTAGCCTAACAGAACAACAGATTTCTTCATGAGTGGGTATCAAATTAATGGAGAATGGCTGAGTAGAAAGTTAGATAGGCACTGATAATTCTGTGCATTAATGGTGACGTGTGAAAATGGTAAAACTAGAGAGGAGACATTAGGATTTTTTGTTTTGTTCCCTTTACAAAAAAAATACACAATAAAGAAGTATAACATTTGACTTAAGTTAATGGAAGAGAAGTAAATTTGGATAAAACAACCTTAAAAAAAATCTTTAAGTTTGTCTTTTTTGAATAAAATGTGTGGACTAAATTAAAGTTTTAGGTACTACATTTAGCTCAACGCTGTGCTGATTACCCCAGAAAACTACATAATGTGGTCATCTATATATATATTTTCCTTTCAGCAAAACGAATACAATTTGTAAGAAGTGTGCTCAAAATGTGAAGCAATTTGGGACCGTAAGTATGTCTTAAAATTTTTTTTTGTTACTGGTCAGTTAATGTTTGTCACAAAGACAAAAACTTTTAGAAATTATATAGTGTTATGTTCTTATGTATTCAAACATATCAAAATACTTCATGGGAGAAATTTTCTGTAGATAGTCTTATGTCAAGACTACATTTAAAAACAAACTGTGCATTTTTTTAAGTACTGTGTATAAAGTTATTCTTTAAACATTTAAATATAGAGGACTAGGACTTCTTTTTGAGAATCTACTTAGCCATAAAATTTGCATAAACAAACTCTTTTTTTTCTCTTTAGAACTATTTTTATATAGCAATATAGTTCAAGTACTTATTCAAAACAATTATAACAATACACTAATAAAAATTGTCTTATGTGTGTACTATAACAATTATTGGTATATTGGCAACATTATTATTGGTCAAAATGTTCACATTAAGACTACTAATCAAAATTGTCTTTTGAATATTCAAGTATATCAAGATATTTTTATTATAATTTATGTTGAACATGTTTGTCAATTTTTTAAGTTGAAGATTGACCTATAGTTTATTTTTATGTGTTCCTTTATATGACAAAAAGTTAAATTTTTTTTTGCACAAATGACACAGTAACTAAACAGGATATTGTTAGAAGTTCATTCCTCAAATTTGGATATATGAGATTTTTTTTTATGTCCCTATATTCTTTTATGTTAATTCTTTGAGGCTTTTTTTATGTGCAGCTTTTGTATGAAAATGTATCTTATCATTTAAACATTCTAATAGAGTAACAATGAGCTTCATGACTCTACAAATAAATATTAATTGAATGAATAGAAACATAAGCGTTATTAAATATGGCAGATGACATTTGAGCGAAAACCAGTTTTTTACCTTTTAGTTTCCTTAATTTTATCCTAGAGTTCCATTTATATGTAAGGAACTTTATGCAGCAAACTTGAATGTTTTTTAATGTCTCAGTCAAAATGTATGTCTGCTTTTCAGCCAAAACCTTGTCAGTACTGTAACATAATTGCAGCATTTATCGGTACCAAGTGTCAGCGTTGCACAAATTCAGAAAAAAAGTATGGACCACCTCAGACCTGTGAACAGTGTAAACAACAATGTGCTTTTGATCGGAAGGAGGAAGGAAGAAGAAAGGTATGTTTTATTTATGTTATGGTATCTTCCTGAAATTAAATAATATACCAACCAACCTAGAATTTATAATTGATACACGGATCAGATATGATTATTTTTTGGGTCCTGAAAGCAGATAGTTTAGATGAAAGCGTAAGAATACTGAAAATAATGAATTTTTTCCTTGTTTGCATCGTATGTGAATTCATGTCAATCATTCAGGGTTACTTTTAAAATTTCAATCCAGGCACGGTGGCACACACTTGTAGTTCCAGCTACTCAAGATGCTGAGGCAGGAGGCTCGCAGTTCAATACCAGCTTGGGTAACTTAGTGAGACCAGCATTTCAAAAATAATAAATAAATAAATCTGTGATGGCTATTCTCTACTATTTGGTTGCCCACCAATATGATTTCTGAGACAGATTTTTATTGAGTAAATCTTTTCACCTATTTACCCTTTTGCTGGTTACTTGAAATTGCTGGTGTGAAAAAAAAAATACCTGATGGCACATTAGCACATAAAATTCAAAGTTAGTCTACTGCCTTTTGATATGGGCTCATATTTGAAACCATTGTTTGTTTTTCTCTACCTACAGTGACTTAATAATTATGTGTATGCATGTGGCATTCTTCTGCTGATCAGCATTCACACAGGCCTCCTGTTGTCTATCAGTTTCAGTTGACTTGGAGGATGACTGTCTCTTTGAGGGGCTTCCCCAGGTCCCCCCACAGCAATGTATGTACCTTAGTTGTAAGACATGCCCCTCCAGCACTTTTTGTGTGAAAAACAGAAGACAGAAACTATTTTATAGGTTTTGTCTTAATTTTGGAAAGAATTCTCTCCCTCTCCATTGACTCACATAACAATTGATTCTCGTTATTTGCAGTAGTTAACATTCTTTGAAGTTGCCAGAAATACTGAATTGATGAAAACTGAATTCCTAAGGGAAATACAGGATTAGGTTCCTGTGTCTATTTATAACATGTTGGGCAATCTAACAGTACATAATATTATTTTGTATTTACCCTTAGAGATGCCTTATTGCATATATATATATGACTGATTAATTTAATTGAACTAATGACCAGTAGTGCTAATGATGCCTGAATAAAGTTTATCTAAAACATGTATTTTTTCATAAGGTACATCACAGCCTTCTTGAGCATAGGAGCTCTGGCCAACACTTCATCATTACTCTTTGGGACTATTAAAACAAAATCACAAAAGAAAACACAAAAACTTGAAAAATACAGCATTAGTGAAAAGGACAGTTGTTTATTGTATGAAATATAAAACAAGAAGGTAGAATGTTACCTTCTGCCTTAATTGGGAATGTGTATCTTCTGGTGGCACACTTTTCAGTGCTATGTACCTGCTGGGTGTGAATAGCCACAAATATGCTGCAAATAAATTTTATTATTTTGAGGGTTACAAATAAATTTTAGCAAAAAGGCAAATCTGCAAATATGAAATCTGAAAATGACGAGAATCAATTATATTATTTAAGCACTCCTATTTTTCTGTAAATTCACAATACTTTACTGTTGAGGAAATACTTTATCATTTTGATAATCACACAGTGACTTAAGAGGTCAGACTAGATTACTTGGAAGTATGTCAGCAATTTATGCTTATTTTGTAGGAATAAGAAAAAAGGTAAAATGTCTCTTCACAATTAAAATGCCTCAGGACTAATGGAAGTCCATATATCATACTAACCAGTTTTATAATCTTCAAAACAAAAAGTTTTGAGAAAAATCTAATTTGGCTTCCATTTTGCAAAGATCTGTGAATGTATATATTCACAGAATTTTGCACATATACGTGAAATGTAACTAGAAGTTGAGCAGTGTGTCTTATCTGGTTTCATTTACAGACAGATAAATACATTTAATTTAATACCAATATTTTCTTAAAAGGTTGATGGAAAGTTACTGTGTTGGCTGTGTACTTTATCATACAAGAGAGTTTTACAGAAGACAAAAGAACAAAGGAAGAGCCTGGGATCTTCTCATTCAAATTCTTCATCTTCATCTCTCACGGAGAAAGACCAGCATCATTCTAAACATCATCACCACCATCATCATCATCACCATCGTCATAGCAGTAGCCATCACAAGTAAGTACTTTGAAGTCAGGTTTTCTAAAGTCCTTCCCAGTGTTTTAATGCCATATTGATGTTTATTTGCCATTGTTAACTATGTGCTGCTCTAATTTTCATTTTATATTGTAAGCTTCTTGAGTATCTCAAGCTGTGTTATGTACTATGCAGTGTGTAAAATTATACACATGGAAAATGTTCAGGTGTTTATCATAATTATAATGATAGGGCATTTAGGGAATAACATAAAATGATTATACATAGTCAAAATAGTAATACATCAGAGAGAATACTTCACTGATTTCAGTTATCAAGAGCCTCAGTTTTTTCAGAGGGTTAATCATTGGAATTTTACTTATAAAAATTTATATTTACACCAGTTGTCATTAATTAAAAGCAAATAAGCCAGTGACTAAAAAATACATCTAATCTTTTTGGAGAATACTTTGTAACATTACCACTTGTGACTTAGTAGAATTTAGTAGAAGCATGTTTTGTGTGTTTGGTGGAGGGGTGTGAGGAATTGAACCCAGTGCTAATGAGTGCTAAGCATGAGCTCTACCACTCCACTGAGTGCATTCCTGTTACCTGTAGATGCTTTTTTAAACTAGGAATTTAACCCAGATGTATTTTACTATTGAGCTACATATCCAGTCCTTTTTTTTATTATTTATTTTTATTTTTTTAGTAGTTGTAGGTGGACAGAATGCCTTTATGTTTATCTTTATGTGACACTAAGAATGGAACCCAGTGCCTCACCTGTACTAGGCAAGTGCTCTTAGCTACAGCCCCAGCCTGCCTTTTTTTAATTTTATTTTAAGGCAGGATCTTGCTAAGTTGCTTAGGGCCTTGCTAAATTGCTGAGGCTGTTCTTGAACTTGTGATTCTCCTGCCTAAGCCTACGGAGCTACTGGGATTCCAGGTGTGTGCCACCACACCTGGCTTGTGGAAGCATTCTTAATCTTGGAGGTCACCAAAGTATGAGAACTAATATTTTAAACTAGTGGTGCTTTGCTGGTTTTTAAAACACAAAGTAGGAACCCTATTCAAAAACAAATAGTACTTGATTTTTTTTTTAAGATGTCGATGGACCTTTATTTTATTCATTCGTGGACTACTTGATTTTTTTAAAGTGACTTGGGGCAATGGGGAGTTATGTAGCAGTAATATTTTAACTCTGTGTAGTATACTTCTAAAAAGTGGTTTTATTTCTCATGGAAAAATGAATATTAAAATACAAATTGAATGCATAAACACAAATCAGGAACATGATGCACACCCATTTTCAGAAGACTTCATTGTTTTTTCCTAAATTTTACTATGACTTTAATTTCTGATAGTTATTTAAATATAATATCATATATAGAAAACAGATACCCACCACATTTTGGAACACAGAATAGTTCTGCCTAATTAAGATTTGATTATGAACTGGAAAATTTTGAGGATTTATCAAGGCACTATGTTTACTAGTTTATTTCCTAGGCATGATATAGTAGATGGCAATTCTTTTTTTGTTTGTTTGTTTTGGTAGACAACAATTCTAATTTGGCACTTTTGAAGAAATTTTGTGGTCATTCTATCAGTTTCCCAAAGGGAAAATGTACATAAAATTTCCTTGTTTTTGCTTCTTGATTTGAGAAAAAAAATATGACAAGATAATTATATACTATAATGGCATCTGCCTGCTTAATCTGAAGACTCTGCCAGAATGTCTATTTTCCCTGTCATTGTAGATAGATTTGTCTTAGCATGATTTGAAAGAAGCAATCAGTATATTTGAAAGATCAAATGAGGTGGCAGTAACCTAATCTTTGGAAAGAATAACAGGTTTCTAGAATAAAGGGGAAAAGGACAGTCTTCACTTTGCAATTTTCTTTTCTTTTGACTAAAGAAATACAAATATATAGTCATTAGTAAGTATCCACTGGCAATTGGTTTCAAGTCCTCAGTTCCCTTATTTAAAAAGGCACAGTTTTCAGAATAAAAAAAAAAAAAAAAAAACTGTGCCTTTTGTATATGGGGTAAAAATGGGAGTTCATAACCCACTTGAATCAAATGTATGAAATATGATATGTCAAGAGCTATGTAATGTTTTGAACAACTAATTAAAAAAAAGAAAATAAGAATAAATAAAACCCAAATTCAAAAAAAAGGGCACAGTTTTTGCACATAACCTCTGTACATCTTCTCATGTACTTCAAATCATCTCTAAATTATTTAAAATACCATTGGAATGTAAATGTTACATAACAATTGCTGTACTGTATTGTTCAGAGAATAATGAGGAGAAAAAAAATCTATTCAGTACAGACAACAACAATCTAATGATGTTTTTCATCCACAGTTAGTTGAATCCTCAGATGTGGAACCTGAGGATATGGAGGGCCAACTTTACCATTTTATATTTGATGGTCAGGGACCGTTTCATGAACAGGCAGCTAGTTTTTAGGGATAAATTGAATAGATCAAAACAAATATGAGGAACATACATATTGTGATAGATGGTGATTGGTGTGCAGGGATGGTATGGTCATGGTCACAGCAGTTATGATGCTAAGTTTGGATTCAGGAATGGTCACCCCTCAGAAAACTAAGATGGGGATTCCAAGTGTTTCTGATAAATAGTATTAATGTGATTGTTCTCACTTCAATATCTAATTAGTGTTATTAATTGATATATGATTATTTGGCTTCTTAATGCTTATTTTGTTAGTGAAATATGTAAAAGAATTTCTCGGTAGAATTGCCATTCATTGACACAAAAGAGTAACTCAGGTTGATAAGAGTTACAGCTATGATTTCCTCAACTTACTATTTACTTAAAAATGATTCTTAAGAACACAGTTTGTTTTTTACTTTGGCTTAAATATTTCCCATAGCTAAAACAATGTATATTTTATACATACATACATATTGTATATGCTAGCACTGTACTAAGTGTTTTTGTCCTTGTAAGAAATGCACTGCACCCATTTACAGATGGGAGAACTGAGATTGAGGAATTTTGAATAACTTGCCCAATGTTACATAGCTTACATGTTTTTAATCTCTTAAGTTGTATAATATCTGGCTTGCAGGAAATGCTGTATACCTGTTAAATGAATAAAGACATTAGTAAAGGATTGACTAAAGTGCAAGTTCAGAAGAAAAAAAATGTGGGATTCATAATGAGTTATAAGTTAATTTATTAACATGGCAAAATGAAACTGACATCATCATTCTAAGTCAAAGGACAATCATTTTTTACTGTGAATCTTTTATTTTTTTCAGTATGCCTTCTCTAGACTACTGACTAAAGAAAGATCTAAAGACTTCAGAGAGGATTCTTAGGAAAACTAGGAAAATATCAAAGGAAATAAGATAGTTCTTCAACCAGCATGATCATTATTCTGAGCAAATTGAGTTCCTTGAAAGAAAGTGTCTCCATTTTGGATTATTAAAAAAGTCTTGACTTTAAAGATACAATTTTTTGTATGGAATACTAAGGGCAGCTGAAGTATAGTGATTCTTAGATTTTTATAATTATAGAACCCTGTTATAGTTTTTATGTTTATACACCCCAACCCTTGGTATATTAAATGGAATTTTGGCACTCATGATGAAGAAGAAAGTTTAGTCTCTACCACTGAACATGTTTTTGAAAATTTAATGTGGCTAGGAGTCATTTGATTCGAATTTATTCCATTAAAATATAATGTATAAAATATATATTAGGTTAGCTTGAAAATTTAATTAAATACACCTTTCTCTGAACAAAAGATTTATAATGTTTTGTTTATGACATAATAATTTGATTCCATTGAGAAAGAATGCTATTAAATATGTGTTAAATAAGTGTTGTTATCAGATGTCGTTTATGTATTTTTCAGAATCAGCAATCTCAGTCCAGAACAGGAGCAGGGACTGTGGAAACAGAGGTAAATACATTAACATATTTTCCGAAATATTTGAAATGTATTCTTGTAAGTGTGATATTCCTTTAACTTTGTTACTTAGACTTTAAAAGTATCAGTGTGGTTTAGTAATATTTTAGGGGAAGAAGAATAACTTATCACTTGGTGCTACTATCCTTTTTATCTAATTATTCTTATTAATGTTTGGTTTCAGCCATAAATCCTCTGCAGCAATTCAGAATGAAACTCCAAAGAAAAAGCCCAAATTGGAATCTAAGCCATCTAATGGAGATAGGTAAAAATGAATTCCTTTAGTGCTGTAAAAATTTAACTCAATTGAACAGTTATGGTTGATTGCCAGTTATTACTAGATAAGAGAATAGAAAGAAACATGTGTCTTCTACACTGACTTCTTTGAGTCATCTAGAAGAAAAAACATTAGTTAAAAAAGATTAATTTTGGCAATAAGAAGGTGGCACTAAACTTTTGTTGTTCTAGTTGGGAATGAATTTGGGTTTTGAAAACAAGAAAACATTGAATAAAGAACATTATCGTAATTGTTCTTCAAGGAAACACAAATCTTGATTGTGATATTTTAAAATTGACCTACTTAGAAAATGTTTTTAGATTTGAAATATTTTTAGTGTGACTTTGTTTTAGTTCATTAGCCAAAAGTTTGCTGATGTTACTGTACAAATTGGCTGCCTATTGCTTTACACTAGAAGTATTGACCCCCTAAAAGCTAATACTGAATTATATTTCTGCAGGTGTATGTAATGTGTGCCATTAGTAAGGTAATTTGCCAGTTGCATCCATTTCTGTCAGGTACATATTTTTTTGCATTAGCCTTAAGGATGTTTGTGGAATTGTCTAATTTATGCAATTTGAACACATGCTGATTTTTCTTCTACTTTATTTAACTGTGTTTTACCTTTTTTTTTTTTTTTAGTAGCTCTATAAATCAGTCAGCAGATAGTGGGGGAACAGACAATTTTGTCCTTATAAGTCAACTGAAAGAAGAGGTGATGTCACTTAAGCGTCTCTTACAGCAAAGAGACCAGACCATTTTAGAAAAAGATAAAAAGGTAAGAGCATGGCTCACTGAAGCTGCTTAAGAATAATGTCCAGAGTTGGGATTGTAGCTTAGTGGCAGAGCGTTTGCCTAGCGTGTGTGAGGTACTAGGTTCAACTCTCAGCACCTTATACAAATAAATAAAAATAAAGGTCCATCAATGACTAAAAAACTATTTAAAAAAAAGAATAATGTCTTGACTATCACTTGATAATTGGAAATTTTCCTAAATACTTTGGTAATGTTTGTCATTCATGATTCTTATAAATTACCAACTAACTAATGAAGATAAGTAAAAATGGTCTTTCAAAATTTTTGTGATTCTAAGAGTTAACTGAGAGCTAATTAGAGTAGTAATAATTCCAGTTTTCACTAAGCATGTAATTTTAAAATAGGTCTAATAACTTAATTTGAAAATGAGATGTGATTGGAATATTGTGTGAGTTCTTGTGGTTTAAGAAAGTAATCAAATATATTCTGATATATATTGATGATTTGTTTTTATCAGTCCATATCAAATAACTGTTGGTTAAAAGTAATGGTATAAGAATTTCCTGTGTAGTACTCATTTGCATTAGGTATCTAAGATCATTTTGTAGGAAGCATACTTACTGATACTTAGTTTCTCTGTTAACTTAATAGGAATGTCACATACATTGTCCTTTTAGGGAAAAGAGGAATGTTAATAGAATTATGGATTTAAGGTTTTCTTATGCCCTGATATTAGGATTGGATAATAGTGGGCAAGAATGGAGCAGGAAATGGATTTTGAAGACATTTAGCCATACTCAGGGTTCAAACTCAGTTCTGTCACTTTGTGATCTTGAGCAGAAAATTTCCTTTTCTTTAGACCTTGGTTTTCTCATTTAAAAAATAAATCATCACTGCTATTCTTATTGAATGGGAAAGTGATTAAATGAATATGCAAAGTGTATACTATAGCTTCTGACTTAAGTGCTCATGGATGCCATTACCAATGTTTTATGATCTTTGAGGATAGAACCTACTCTTGTACTTGTTTTGTTATCCCAGAGAATGCAGTTTAGCCTATATTAAACAAATGTCTTATGCAGTAGGAGAACATTAAAAACATTCCATTTAAGAGTATAAAACATGTGGGTGTGGTGGTGCACACATGTAATCCCCAAAACTTGGAAAGCTGAAGCAGGAGGATTGTAGGTTTGACACCAACCTCAGCAACTTAGCAAGGCCCTAAGCAACTTAGTGAGATCCTGTCTCAAAAAGGACCGGAAATGCAGCTCAGGGTAAGAACACCCCTGGTTTGATTCCTGGTGACCCCCAAAAAACATAAGACATGATTATAAATACATACATGGATTATTTATCTCTGAGTCTCCATAGTAGCAGAACTTGAGCCTGAGCTGGCTTTTACTTCTGGTATTCAACAACGTTTTTTTGTTACACTTTCTCACCTTTGACGGATATGTATATTTAGATACATTTGTACCTTTAAATTTAGTATAAGAAAATTAAAATTGACATGTTAGATAAAATAGGATAGTTATAGGTGGCTTTTATAGTTCTTTTTGATAACATTTTTTAAAATTAATGCCTTTATGGAAATATTTTCTATGCACAGAATTTTAGAGAAACTTTATACAAAGCCAAGTATATCTACGTTAAACTTGAGAAAAGATGAATAAAATGCCAGACTTACTGCAAAATTGCAGAGATTCGAAAACCAAGTAGTTACACTTGTGGAATACTGACTTGTTTTCCCTCTCTGCCATTACTATTCTGTATTAGTTTAGTTGATTGAAGGTTTTTTGTTGTTGTTGTTGTTGTCAGTGTTCCTCATTAAAACAAAACAAAAAAACACAGTGGATTGAAATTAGCAGTGTTGTAAGAAACATAATTATAAATCTAGTAAGTTAGTAACTTTTTCTTTTAAATCTAAGAAAAGTTATTTTTCTGAATTTGTTTCAGGTTTTCATTGACTTCTAGAGCTAGACATTAGGTCATGGGGGTACAAAGAAAAATAAGACACAGTCTTTATCTTACAGAAGTTTATACATTGGAGGAAACTACAATATAATGAATAGAATAATTATCTTAGTTGATCTGATGTGAACTGGCATTTCAGAACCGGAGTTCTATAATATGGAAAAATAGAAAATTTAGTTATTTGAATATGATAAAGCAAGGGATTTTATTTGGAAAGAGGAATGTCAGACATTGTGACTTTGTTTTTGCTATTGTATATCTTTTGGTTTACTGGATACTGGATAATGATAGGAAAAAAATAAATAAACTTAAATCTTGCAAAGTGAAAAACACTTGAAAATAACCTAAAGCAGCTTATGCATGTATGTAATCACTTACTTTTTAGTTGGATGAGATATTTTGTGTATGTTATTTATGTTTATTAAAAATTTGACATGTAGTCTTTGCTTTCTCAAGCCACTGATTTTTTCTTATATTTGCTAATTTAGCTTAAATTTTTTGGTAACCATCTTTCCCTTCTCATTCTACATTAGTTGTATTTCTGTGCTTTGTTCTCCATTTTTATCTCAAGTGAATATGTTACTGTGGTAGTATTGTGCACATAATCCTGGACATAAATTTACAAGTAATTACAGCTCTTGGTTTATAGGACTATTCCTCTTTATACTTACCCATTGTGAAAACTTTTTTTCCTTTTACCACTGAAAGATTATTTTAATTCAAAACTAGTTTAAATGTTTACTTTTGCTTATACTAATGTGAATTACATTTTAATTGAAATGCTAATATATTAACATAATTTAGTATATCAGTAATGTAGCTCTGTCCATTGAAGCCAAAAGCAAAAATCTCAACTTAAGTTTAATAAAAGCAGACAGAATTCATCAGTTCACAGAACAAATTCTAACTAAATTATAAAACTCAGGAAAATGTTGTTAACATCTGTTTCACAAAAATGTTAGAAATATTTAAATGTTGTTTATATGGGCAGAGATATATATATATTTTGAGGTGGCGTGTGTGTATATATATATGTGTGTGTGTGTGTGTGTGTATATCTTCTGTTTCTTTTATTCTTTCAGTTAACTGAACTAAAGGCAGACTTTCAGTACCAAGAGTCAAATTTGAGAACAAAGATGAACAGTATGGAAAAAGCTCACAAAGAAACTGTGGAACAACTTCAGGTAAATGACATTATTTATATAAAGTGTTGGGGGGAACTAAACTTTGATAATGGCATTCATTGACTTAGATTGGTATTAGTATCTATTTTATGCATATGTGATTTTGTAAGTTTTTAATCCTAATTCCTGTAAAAAGTTACTGTTTGAAATCATTCAAAAGGTGATTGATTCAGTTCATTAATCCTGAAAACTTATGTTAACTTTAAATGGAATTTTCAGAAGAGGATATAATTGGGGTATATTGATCATTGGGCTAAAAGCAAAAAATTAAATATTACTTTCATGAAGCTAAGTTGAAAGTAAGGTTTTTAGTTGCAATCTTTCTTCCTATTTCCTTCTAGATAATAAAAAGGGAAGTAGACATAGAAAACCAGTTCTCAAGACCTTGAGTGAGGAAGTTTATGCTGTGGGCAGTGAATGGAAGTCAAGAGAGTGCCCTTAATCTGTGCACTGTGGTTTGCAAAGTGCCAAACAGTGACTCTTCCTTAATCTCAGAGTATTCCAAAATACAGTAAGCAGGATTTGAATATAGAGAATAGCTGGTAAATCTGAGAATCCTACTAGCAAAGCTGGTAGAACCTAATATCTGGCATTCAAGGATGGTGAGCATCTATCATGTGATAGAGATTGTTCCCTTAGTAAACAACAAAAAAAGTTCCCTTAGTTTACTCTTACTTATGTTTCATACATTTAGAAATGAAACCATACTAAATTAACTATATGTTCTTCAATGTATATATTCTGATATTTGTAGAACTAATTTATGAGTAATAGAGTTTTAAGAAAGGTTAAGAAATTGTTAAGTCTTAAAAGCATAGATGAGGCCAGCACACAGACTTCAGATTTGACAGAAGAGTTTATCTTTGAAAGGCAGGTATTAATACTGCCCCAGTTTTTGCTTTTGTTTTTGTTTTGTTTTAATATTGTAACATTAAGAGATACTTGGGTTCTAGTACTTGTCAAACATGGAGTAGAATTTAGATACCTGTTGAAATTCTAGGTACAGCTTGCTTGGTCTTAAACCTGACTTTACTATTCAAAATTTTTAAATAGGAACCTCATGAACCTGGAACATCGTAGGCATTCAAATGATTTGTTGAACGAGTAGTGATTTATGGAAATGTCCTTCTGTCTTGAGAAATTACCCACATCTTATATTGGACTTCTTGTGCATGAATTATTGTTTTTCACCCATCATCAAGTATTTTGAGTTTTGATATTCACATTTATTATTAATGCTGAATGATTACATGAAGTATAATCTTCAACCTGATAATTTCTGATTTAATGAAATGTAACCAAAGATCTGAAGTAAATCCAGAATGAAATATCAGTATAACTGTGAGCAATAGTTACATATGGTTTAACTTGGTACTTACCACTGTTAAAAAGATCATTCAAATAAATAAATAAATCATAGTTGTAAGCACAAGAAAACCCTCTTTGCTTTTAGCCTGATTGTTATCTTAAACCTACCAGATGTTTGGTAGCTGAATTTTCATATGATGTTGGAGTAATTAATATTTACATAGAATTAGGATGGTTTCAGCATGATTTTACATGCATTGTTTTCTTTGCTTCTTAAAATGAGTTAAGTGTTGTGCTCATTTTTTAGATGAAACTGTGTTCACATAACTAATGATATAGAAACTTGCATTTTCTGCCTCAGGTTTACATGTCCTTTTACCTATTCTTCATGGGCTCCCACTACCCAAATTACTCAGGTTTTCTATTTCATCCTCATCTTCCCTGTACCTTTTGAGTTATTGCTAGAAACGTTCTGTCAGAGCTAAGTGCCATCTTTTTACCCCACTCCCTTTAGCAACCAGTGTACTAGTAGGATTCTCTACTGAGGTGAGTAAACACAGTTAATTATTTTCTTATCTTTTTGGGATAAGGAATTGAATTTTGTAATGTATAATTTATCTTGCTCTACTAGCTCACAAAAAATTTTAACGATCAAACCTAGGAATAAGCCTGAGTGTAACTCCCAAAAGTGTGGAAAATAGCTCTTAAATACCAAGAACACCAAATAAAATCTGTGTTAATTTAGTAGGTGAGTGGCTAAAAGGGAAAAGGAACCATTTGAATGCCTACTATGTACCGGTTGTTTTATTAGGAACTGTTTGATATGTTTGATTAGTTCTTTCAACTGATTTCAAAGTGGGTAGTTAAGTTTCTTTAATACAAATGAAAAGTTATACTCCAGGTTACATAATAGGTAAGTGACAGAGCTAGAATTTAAAGTGGGATCTGTGTAATTCTTAATTTCGATTTTGTTTCCTTTAGGCTAACATTTAATTTGCTTAAGAGTTTCTATTTCGTAGAGTGCATAATAAAGAAAAGTTTTTAGGATAAAACATTTAAAAGTATAAAGATTTATTTTTAATATACTCTAATTATAGAGTAAGACAAATTTGAGCCTCTGTCCATTTAACAGATACACTGCTTATCCTAAAGAGTTTTACTTACATAGTTTATCAGCAATCATACTTATTAGTAATGTGGTTTGGGGACTTAAATATATAAATTGCAGATTGAAAATTGGCAGCTAAATCATTAACAGAAAAAAATGATTCCAAGATCTAATTTTTAATTTTTTTGTATTCTGTAATTAGAATATAAATATTATAAGCTCTTTTTAAATTTCTCAGCATGTTTGAGAAAAGAATTTGGAGATTCATTTTTTAACCATTTGGTATATTAGTACAAATTTTTTATATACATGTAACTTGCAGATCTGGGGAGATCTCTATAGGCATAGCCCCTCTGTTACTTTGTATTTCAAAATTTCTGTTTAATTTTTCCTGTTTTTAGCCAGTAGATCCATTATGGTCATGAATTAAATAATGTGTAGCTAACAATTAGTGAAAATTTTTAAACTACCACGTTGACCATAACTGTTTCGTTGAATAATAAATTGAATAAATGTGCATTGCTACTTGATTTCCTACAACTTCCAACTCCCACGCATTCTTGCTTGATTTGTCCTTTTGTTTTTCAGGCTGTTTCATTTTATTTTATTTTATTTTTATTTTTTAGTAGGTCCTTTCTTTCTTTTTTTTTAAAGAGAGAGAGAAAGAATTTTTAATATTTATTTTTTAGTTTTCGGCAGACAAAACATCTTTGTTTGTTGTATGTGGTGCTGAGAATCGAACCGGGGCCGCACGCATGCCAGGCGAGAGTGCTACCACTTGAGCCACATCCCCAGCCCCCAGGCTGTTTCATTTTAAAGGGAAAATAAAACTCCTTTTTGATTTTGATGACTTTCTAGATTTGAAGTTACTATTGATTTTGAATGAAAAGTAATTCCACTTTAGTTATTTAATAACTATTGAATATGAAAACCTTACTCATCATGTAGCCAAACATGAAAGATGATTTGATTGCACATATAGGAGACCACTGAAAATATTTGCATTTTGGAGGCCATACGTGTTACTTAGGAAGAGTTTGTAGACGTCCAGGGGAGTAGAAGTACATAGCCTAAGAATCTACATTAAGATGGCATACAGGAAAGGTAGAATATTATTTGGCCATACAGAAGCTAAAATTAAAGTAGAAAATGAAGCACTAACATTAAAGAAGTCTGTCTAAATAGAAGAATTTAAAACCTGTGAATTAAAGTAGTTTTCAAACAGAAGGATATCTTTAAAACTTTTGTTATTTTTAGGACAGTGCTCAAATTTCAAACCATTTTTATCATTCTTTATACTTTGGATCAAAAACTTGGCAAATGCTTGATCATTAATATATTTGTATGTACTAGAGATTTTTATCATAGTTTCCAGAGTCAAGAAACTGCATAGAGTAGCAAAGGCAGTCAAAATATGAAAATACTCATTGAAGGTAGCTACTTAGACAGTCCTCCACACTAAACACTAGTGACTGTTGTAGCACATTGGATTGAGGGGCAATGTCTTTGTCAATGATGGTTGGGACATTATATAGTGCAGTGTTAAGTTCAGTTCAGGTTGTTGGCAAAGAAATTTTGAATCTTGGCCAAAAAAAAAATAGCCTTTATTGAAAGTAAAAGCACTATATGACAATTAAAGAAACAAAAATAAGATCAGGAAGAGTGGTTCTAATGGGTATGTAAAACAAGAAGATCTTTGGTGAAGTGATAAAGGGGATAATTTTTATTTAAAAAAATTGCTTAGGCTTGTTCTACAAGAAGGTAAAAATCAAATGAAAGACTTTATACAACTTGCTCATGTCATGTTTTAAAATAAAGGACCAAATTGTTTCTCCTACTTAAAACTTGAACCTTTTAAGCAGACTCACTTTGTTGCCTTTTTTGTGACCAAGTTTATCTTTGGACATAAATTATATTAATACTGACGTTTACCAAAAAAGGATCCATTAAACCAATATCTAGAATTTTTCTTCTACCTGTTTAATCTTAAAAGGAAGAATCTAAACACACCAACTCTTTCATTTGATCTGTTACTATTTTAATCTTTTGTTATAGAAATGAAAAAACAGTATTCTGCAGCGTGACTTTATAATATTTCATACTTTTTAAATCTTGAATTTTTGTCTCTCACAGGCCAAAAACAGAGAACTACTCAAACAGGTTGCAGCATTGTCAAAGGGTAAAAAGTTTGACAAAAGTGGAAGCATACTAACATCTCCTTGAAAAGGTTGTTTATTTAGTGTTTCTGCTTATAGTGTAAATTTGGGGAAAAAAATTCTGTGAAGCCCTTAAATTCTGTGTTGTAGAAAATATTTTTGCACACCAAATAATTTGGCGTGTTTCCTATTCACTTTTTGTAATTGATATACAGCATTTTTTAAGTTGTAAACATTCAAATAAAAACTTCAACTGGTTTGAAGTACCTTTCTAATTATTTGATATCCAGGAAATTCTTGCCAGCAATAGTATTAAACAGTTGTAAAGGAGTGCATGAGTAGTGCTCTTTATGAAATGAAACATGCAATAATAGAGGTAGGTATGGTTTTAAGAAGTCAGAGCAGCAGGGTTTTTTGGGTTTTTGTTTAACACTATGCTAATTTCAGAAAAAAAATTAGTTTTCAATTTAGAAATACAAAAACTTTTAAACAGGAAAATGGTGAACACTGGTTTTTTTGGAATTGTATTTTTACTTTGCATCAACATGAATTTAGGAGAGAATCATGGTGCTTTTATTAAATGAACTTTAGAGTATATGTAAATATGTTTTTAAAAGTTACATCATTAACATTAGTTAGTAACCCAGCATTTTCATTACTGGTATAGGAATTAACATTTATTGTACAGTATCCAAGGTAAAATGTGTTTTTGTTTTGTAAAAACTACTGTAGATTTTTACTTACAAGTGCCTTTTTGCCACCTAATGTTTTTATTTATAGGAATGCTGATATTTTGTACATACAATTTGTTTTAAAATCATGTTCAATAAGTGTTTGTATATAAATACATATGTATAGAAGCCTATTTCAAAAGAAATAAAAGTTGCTAATAACATTTGAGGTTGCATTAAAGAACTAACTGATAATGCATAGAGACTTTAGGTGATTTGTGGTTGGTTTTCTATGTGATAAGGGAAGCTGTTGGTCATTGAATTCATTTAATTATATTGAAGTACTTCCCTAAAGATTTAATTTTAAATCATTTCTGATAGAGTGTTTTTATTTTTTATGGTATGTGGCTTCATGTTCATATTTTGTGAATTACATGTTTTACTTTATATACATATTTTATATATAAAATTTCTTTAAAGTTTATGTTTCTGCAGCGGTCCATATATCTGCTTTCCCCATAACTTGTGGTTATCTAAGTTAATATTTATGTGCACAATACTTATTCTGTAAACTTAATGCAAATCTGGAAAATTAAATAACTTTTTATAATCTAATCTGTGCTTACCTTTGAATAAATTGAGTCTACTATAATGTTCAGGCACTATTTATAAGTAAATTGTCTCAAAGTCTTCAAAATTGCCTATAAAAAAAAAAGGTTAAGATAGTGTGGGGTGTGTTACATGAAGTTATTGACTAATATTCGGATCTAGTTTTTTTCAGTCTATAGTGGAAATTGATCTACTTAATATCAGTTCAGACTTTTAGTTCAATATTAAAACCCTCAGGCATTATAAAATATACACTGTATAGAGGAAAAGAGTTATTTCCCTTAGGAATTTTTTGGTAAAGATAAATTTCCAGTAAATTTTAAATTGATCTATTTTGAAGGTTTTGTTTTTAAATGTTGATTATGAATTTCATATCAAATTGGCTTTATAAAGGACATGAGTATAGCATTTCTTTTTAACATCATTCTTGTTTCAGTGGACTATTCTATAGTTGCTCATTAATCTTTGTCCAATTTGGAAACACATAATCTAGGGTAATTTTCAAGAAATAGTAAATGATTGAATCAGCCATATTTGGAAAAATTAAGCTGGTTTTTAAAAATGAGACCTTCATGCAGTACTCTCTTAAATTTAGTACTCTCAACCATGGTAGATACTGCCTTAACATGGATTTCAGTATTTGCAATATTTGCTGAGTTCATAGATGATCATTCTTTAAAAAATTTAATGTTTTATATTTTGGTTTCATAGCCATTTGTCAATCCACAGTGATTATGATTCTACCGTAAACTGTGTGATGGTTTTTATACCTTCCTGAAAACGCTTCACAAGAAAATTGCCCATCTCCCATTAGCTAAAATTAAAATCAGTTTAAACGATTAAGCTTTATACATTTCAAGGCTAAAACCATTTAGGGGCTTCACAGTATTTCCTAATTAAATACTCTCTCTTTATTCCATTACCTTATTTTTTATAATTTAAAATTTTTACAATTGTATAAATTAGTAATTGAGTCCCAGTCCTGATCTGTAGTGTATTGACATAATGAGCTGATATTCTTTAAATGTGGGCCTGTAAGGGGATACTATGGTGTGCTGTATTGTGCTTCTAGCCTGTTTTCCACAATTAATTAGCATTTACCAGTTAGGGTCATTGGCTCAAGTAATTTGTGTATTAATAGCCTGTGCATATTGCAGTCCTTTTTAGATTGTATTGGTCTAAATAAACATTCGGCAGTGAACCTGGTAAGCTGTTCACATGTATAGACTATTGAAATACTGTACTTGTACACATCTGACTGTTGACATTTTGTACTTTTTTCTAAATCCAATATTTCACAATAAAAACTTTGCAAAAGTTTGTATGTATTAATTTTCTATTTCTGTTGTAACATTACCACACATTTTGTGGCTTAAAACAACAAAGTTAATTCTCTTACAGTTCTAGAGGCCATAAATCTAAAACTTGTCTCAGTAGGTGTTGGAAGGTGTTGGAAGGACTGGTTCCTTCTAGAGGTTCTAAGGGAGAATGTGTTCTCTTGCTTTTTCCAGCTTCCCTTGCTATCTGTGAGCTGTTGACCCCTCTTCTGTCTTCAAAGCCAGAAGTATGAAATTCCAAATTTGTCTGCCTTCATCATCATATAGCTTTCCCTCTCTTGGACATCATTGGGTCCACCTAGATAAACAGGATAATCTCCCCATCTCAGTTCTTTAATATAGTCATATATGCAGAGTCCCTTTTGTTCTATAAGATACCATATTCACAGATTCCAAGGATATTCAGCATGGACTTCTTCAAATGCTATTACTGACCCAGCTATAAATAATATGCCCCCCACCAGCCACTTTTTCCCAATATAAGATCCCAGAACAACAGATACGTGAGGAATGGCTCAGGCTAAGCATTGGAAGTTAGAAGTCTTTTTTCAGGCTAAGCATTAGAAGTTAGAAGTCTTTTTTCCTATTGATTCAGTCTACTTTAGTATAAGCTATTTGGTGGGGAGGATTTTTTTTTAAATTTTTATTCTGTTTTGATATACATGACAGTAGAATATACTTTGACATATACATACATGGAATATAACTATGGAATATAACTTCCTGTTTTTGTGGTTGTACATGATACGGAGTTTCACTGGTAGTATATTCATATATGAACATAAGAAAGTTATGTCTGATTCATTCTGCCTTTCCTAATCCCATCCCTGCCTTCTCTTCATTCCCCTTAGTCTAATCCAATAAACTTTTTTTCTTCCCTCCACTCCCTTATTGTGTGTTAGCATCTGCATATCAGAGAGATCATCAGCCTTTGGTTTTGGGGGATTGGCTTATTTCACTTATCATGATAATCTCCAGTTCCATACATTTATTGGCATTTGCCAGTAATATTACATTGTGTAAATATACCACATTTTCTTTATCCATTCATCTGTTGAAGGGTACCTGTGTTGGTTCCATAGTTTAGCAATTGTGAATTGAGCTGCTATATTGATGTGGCAGTGGCACTATAGTTTGCTGATTTTAAGTCTTGAGTATATGGGTTGAGGAGTGGGATAGCTGAGTCAAATGGTGGTTCCATTCCAAGTTTTGAGTCTCCATACTGCTTTCCAGTGGTTACACCAGTTTGCAGTCCTACCAGCAATGTATGAGTGTACCTTTTCCCCCCAACATCCTCATCAACATTTATTGTTACCTGTATTCTTGATAATTGTCATTCTGACTGGAGTGAGATGAAATCTCAGTGTGGTTTTAATTTGCATTTCTCCAATTGCTAGAGATGTTGGACATTTTTTCATGTACTTGTTGGCCAATTGTATTTGAGCTATTATTTCAAACAATAGAGAAAGCTAAATATAGCATGTGTTTGTTTAAGCTTTGGAAAATACATACCATGTCAGGAGGATAAAAAATTGAAGACATGATAAGTAACTTATAGACCAATTGGGAAGATAATTATACATGAAAAATATATAATTTAGGTATTATACAGTATAGCAAAAGCTTGTAGCTTTTAGAAAGGGAATTCCAAGAATCATGGGATTGATTTTAATTGATTTCTCAAACTTTAATATGTATGAGTTACCTAGAAGGCTTGTTAATCATATGTTGCTGGGGTTCATCAGTTTCTGATTTGGTAGGTCTGGTATGGGGCCCAAGAATTTGCATTTGTAAGTTCTCAATGCTGATGCTTTGGAAATAGGTTCTACTGTTGAACCAGTGATGTAAGAAAAGACACGTGGTGGTAAAAATTTGGTTTAAGGAATAATGGATGGAAGACATTATTGGAAGAATTGTGGCATGAACTTGGAAAAATTATTTGAAGCCCTATTTAAAATGCAGTTTGGGCAGAGAGACCACTAATTTTTTTTAAACAGAAGTTATGTATATGACCAGATCATTTTATACTTTTAAAGAAAACTAGAAATCATTTTCTTCAACTCTCTGATGTTATATCCCCACCCAAAGCAGGAAACTATAAATGGCTTATATATTGACTTTTAATAACATCCTGTTTTCCAAATAAATTCAATATTATTTGACTTAAGTGTCTTGTATGCAGCAAGTTTTCTGCATAAATGATAATCATTTTTAAGGAGGTATATATAGTCATCATGTCAGATATACGTAAGAATTTGAGAATAATCTGAAAAGGCAATTGGATATGACAAGCTTATAAGCAGAGTAAAAATCTCACTTCTCAATAATGCATTGACATATAAGGTGCAGCATTTTTTTTAAAATTGACAAGCTGGTAAGTTACAACAACAACAACAACAAAAGCCCAGTATTTCTCTGATGCTTAATACTGGTATGATGGACTATGGAATATGGTGTTTGTCACCACTTCTCAAGAAAACTAAAATCTGAGAAATACAATTAGGTTTAGAGACTGAAGTCTTGCATTCTAAACAAAAAGCAATATAACCCTACAGAAAACTGAATCGAAGAAATGAATAGACAGTTCATAGGAAAAGAGCAAATAGTTCTTAAGCATATCAAAAGATGCTGAGCCTCATTGATAATAACATAATTAAAAGAAAGTAGAGTTACTTGATGCAAAATCCAAATTTGACAGCATTGTTGACAAGGTTGTGGGGAAACTGAACCTTGTATACATTGCAGGTGGTCATAGAAGAAAGGTCCCTGTGAAGGTAGATATTGTTAATAACTGGCAGAATTATAGATCCATTTATACTCTGACCTGGCAATCCAATTTATAGGAATCTATCCCAAATATACACTTGGGAAAAAAAGACATGCTCAAAGCTATTGCAAAATTATTTGTAATAGCAAAAATCAGAAAACAATCAAAATCAGAGAATTGGTTAAAAACTATGAGAGAGCCACACAATGGATACTATGTGGTGGTAAGAACAAGTTAGCTACTACTACGTAGTACATTCTTAGTTAGGAAGAGGAAATACAGAAGTGTATTAAGCATGTTACTGTTTTCTTAAGAGTTAGGACACACACATACATGCCAAATTATTTTTTATGAATTGAAGGATTAATCATTTTTTGAAAAAATGGTTACTAATAAGTTTGGGAAGAAGTGAATAGATTGGAGGAGGGGAGAAGCTGGGTTTCTTTGAATATATTTACCATATTTGTTGATTTGATTTTGGAGTCATTTACAAATTTTACAATATTTTAAAATGAAATAAACTCTTAAAATGGAGCAAATGTACATAAATGTGTATCCAGTTGTTTTAAGTGATATAAACTTCAATAATTTGTACCTCCCTAGTTGGATATATCCTAATGGGGAAAAATGAAAAAAAAAATCTGTTGGCTGAAATCTTATTGTTGGTGGCAATGTCAGTATTATTATTCTAAGATAGTGTAGGATAAAATATTGTGGGATAAATAAAGTGAATAATTATGTGATGTTCTAATTCCATTTGTTACATCATTCTGGCATTTTTGACTAGAAGAAAAGGAGAGACACAAGTAAAATCTGTGTGGTCTTATTTTTAGTTAGAATTGTGAGTATAAACTGAAGCTGTTTTATCTGAGAAAAAAATAGACATTCAGCACGAAATGTATGAAGAAGAACCTGTAACCTCTTGTCAGACCAAATAGCAAGAAAAGTACAAGGATTATTTTGTATGCTTTCAAAAGGATAGATGAGCCAATTTAAATGTAGTATAATGTGAACAATAATATAGAAAATAACAAGTTAGGTGAGGTGTGCACACCTGTAATTCCACAGAGGTTCTGGAGGCTAAGGCAGGAGTATTTCGAATTCAAAGCCAGCCTCAGCAACTTAATTGAGACCTGTCTCTAAATAAAAATACAAAAAAAAGGGGGGGGGCTAGGGATGTGACTCAGTGATTGAGTGACCCTGGGTTCAATTCCCAGTACCAAAAAAAAAAAAAAAAAAAAATCAGTGAGTTGAAATGTTGAATGAATTTATGTACGTGAATTCAGAATGATACTAAAGAGACAAACCACACAAAAACAAAGCTCTAGTCAGTCACCAATGGTGGATGGCTTGTGATTAATTATTTTGAAAATGGGTAAATAAATGTAAAATAATATTTTCTGACTTTGCAGTAAAAACTGTGTTGCTGGGTAGGTAAATTAGATGAAAACTTATTTCTCTTTAAAAATAAATTCCATTTAATACATGAAAAAGGAACGATGGAATTACAATCTCACCGTTTTGCAGCTTCTAAAAGAGATAAGCATTGGTCATCAAGAGCTGCTAAAAGAACAGAAAAAAGCACATTCTTATGCCACTTGCCAAAGAGACACACCTTAATCTGATGAAGCATCTACCAATTGATAGCAAATAGGATTGAAGGTCATGTTGACTGACAACAAAATAATGCAATTGGCACAACTGTTTTCTTAGTAAGTTTTGTGAGGGTGGGAGCAATAAAGGTAGAACCTATAGAATAAGAGGGGACTTAGGAAATAGGAACCAATCACAATGTGTGGACCTGATTTAGACACTAAATCAATTTAAAAACTTTAAAAAGCGGGGGGAGGGGAAGAAATGCAAATTCACACATTATTTAACAATTTAAAAATTACTTTTAACTTTTTGGGTATGATAATGGTATTGTTAACTATGTTTTTTGTTTTTTGGGGAGGTGGCATTGGGGGGTTGATTTTGAACTCAACCCCTGTTCCACATTCCCAGCCCTATTTTGTATTTTATTTAGAGACAGGGTCTCACTGAGTTGCTAAGCACCTCCCTTTTATTGCTGAGGCTGGCTTTGAACTCGAAATCCTCCTGCCTCAGTTTCCCAAGCCTCTGGGATTACAGGCTTGTGTCACTGCGCCCCACTGTTTTTGTTTTTGTTGTTTGCCTTTTGGTACCAAGGATTGAATCCAGGGGCACTTAACCACTGAGCCACATCCACAGCCCTTTTTGGTTTTTATTTTGAAAAGGGTCTTGCTAAGTTGCTTAGGGCCTCACTAAATTGTTAAGGCTAGCCTGGAATTTGTGATCCTCCAGCCAGCCTTCCAGGTCACTGGGATTACAGGCGTGCGCCACCATACCCAGCTTTTCTTAGAGTCTAGTGACACTAAAATATTTACCACAAAATGGCATGATTTTGGCATTTGCTTCAAATTAAAAATGGGGGAAGATGGATGGGGAATATAAATGAAGCAGGATTGGCTGTGAGTTGTTCATTTTAGCTGAGTGATGTATACAGTACAGGGTGGTTCACTTTGCTGTTCAAATTTTCTGTAAGTTTGAGTTTTTTATAATAAATTACAAAATTAGACTCATCTTAAATAATACATGCTTACTGAGAACAGAAGAAAAAAGAATAGTACTAAAAAAATAAGAAAGAAAAGACAGAGCCAAAGAAAGAGTATCCACAATTCTGCCTGGCCACATCTATGTATTTATTTTTTGTGTTTTCTTCCAGCCCTACTTATGAGTAATGTCTATAATTATGCCATGATGCAATTTTGATTCCTGTTTCCATTCTTCTTTTCTGTCTCT
Source organism: Spermophilus citellus (assembly GCF_964194105.1). NCBI lineage: Eukaryota > Metazoa > Chordata > Mammalia > Rodentia > Sciuridae > Spermophilus > Spermophilus citellus. The sequence goes on from NC_138183.1 coordinate 173,226,444, forward strand.
TTCCATAACAAAAGGAATTAAGACATTAAAATATAACAACATGGGGGCTGAGGGTGTTGCTCAGGGTAGAACACTTGCTTAACTTGCAGGAGGCCCTGGGTTAAATCCCCAGCACTGAACATAACAAGAACTTTGTCCTTTCATGGACAAGGCTCATATTCACAAGTGATCACATGAAAGAGGCAGTTACTAAGATAAAGCCATTTCATGTAAAAGCTGTGTAAAAATACATGACTTCCAGAATATCACATTGTCTTATCACATTCCTGCTGTGTCTTTTTTTTTTTGTTGATTCCTTCCCATATTCCTTACATTGAAGGGTAGGACTTATTCAAGACTCCATTCACTTCCTAGGTGCATTCAATAAATATTATCTATAAGCCTAATGACTCTCAAACTTGTGCTAACAATCTGGCTTTCCTAATTTCCAGATTATATTCAATGCAACTTGAATTTCCATTTAGGAGTCTTTAAAAAAAAAAAAAATCGTGTGCTCTTTAGCTACACCCCTGCTTCCCCACCCAGTCCAAATGGCAGCCAAGACCATACTTCCTTCTGACTTCCCATCTCAGTTAATGGAAACTCAATTCTAGTTGTTCAGGCCCAAATCCTTCATGTTATCCTTGATTATTCATATCTTTCTCTCACTCTATAGCTGTCCTTTTTCTGTCAGCTTGAACTTTCAGAATCCAGGATTTGAGTACTTTTTACCATTTCCCCTCTCAATGATATTTCTGTTGCCTGTTGTCTCTTCCCCGCAGAAAAGCAGAGAGTGAGCCTATGAAAAGATGTCAGATCATGTTGTCTCTCCGCTCCAGTGGCTCTCAAATGAAGATGATCTTACCCCCCCCCAAGGGACTCTTGATGGTATCTGAAGATAGTTTTGATTACCAGAACTGGTGGGACTATCAGGGGCTGCTACTGGCATCAAGTGGGTAGAAGTGAGGGATGTTAATAAACATCAGTCCAGGATGTAATCAACACCCCAAGATGCATAGAACAGCTCTACACAAAAAGAATTGTTTAGTCCAAAAGGTCAGTAGTACTCAGATTGAAAATCCCTGCTATCTTAGTCCTTTTGAACTGTTCTAACGAAATACCTTAGATTGGGCCTCTGAGAAATGACAAATTTATTTCTCACAGTTTCATAGGCTAAGTTCAGGATCCAGGCATTGGCATGTGTGGAGAAGGGCTCTTCAATAGTGCCTTCCTTCCACATCCTCACATGGTGGAAAGGGCAAGGCAGCTCTCAGTTCCTCTTCTATAAAGGCACAAGTTCATTCACTAGGGAAGATCCCTTATGATCCCATCACCTCCCAGAGACTTCACTTTCCAATACCATTACTTCAGTGACTAGGATTCAACATGAATTTTGGAGAGACACAAACATTAAGATCATATTACCTGCTCTACTCAAAATGCTAAAATGGATTTCTATCTCAGCCTTTCATTAACTTAAAAGGCCTTGACTTTAAGTTAAACTTTTTTTAAAGAGAGAGAGAATTTTTTTAATATTTATTTTTTAGTTTTCGGTGGACACAACAACTTTATTTTTTATGTGGTGCTGAGGATTGAACCCAGTGCCCTGTACATACCAGGCCAGTGCACTACCACTTGAGCCACCTCCCCAGCCCTAAGGTAAATTTTTATATCATATTACAGCTTATATTTAGTTCATCAGTGAAATAGCTATTCTCCCCACACTTTTGTTTATAAATTCTGTAAACATTGAGAGGAGATGAAAGGTATTTTAACAGACTTTATCCTTTTTGTTAGAATTCCAATGCATGTCCACAAGAGGGAGCACTTTACTGCTAAATAATATTAAGTATGCACTATATTCATTTGCTGCTCCGCAGCCATAGGAGTCATTATAACAAGAGCAAGCACAATTACTCTTTATGACTGAATGACTTTTTGCATATGGTAATCCATTTTCAGAAGCAATTGGTTTTGCGCAATTCTAGTGTGTGTGTGTGTGTGTGTGTGTGTGTGTGTGTGTGTGTGTTTAAATTATCCAACCAATTTGCTTAGTAAAAGTTAGTTTTAAAATATAAGTTTGTCTTTAGACAGATTCTTTTTTTTTTATTTTGGAAGTACTATTTAAAAAAAATCTGGGAGGCAGGAGGGGAAGGAAAGAGGAAATACTGGAGAATAATATTGACTAAATTATATTGTTATATAGTGCATATGTATAAACATGTAACAGTGAATCCCACTATTATGTATAATTATACCCATAAAAATATGGGGAGAAGAGTTCCTTGAAGAGTATCTGTATTAAAATTTTTGCACATATTTTCCCCACTAAATACAGTTCTTCTGTTACATTGAATACAACATTTATTGGTCCCTCTATCTACCTCTGAGGAAGTTCCTGCACTCAATATACTCAGGGGCCACATACTGGGTTAGGGAATCAACAGTAAGTCTCCCAAGAGACTTGACATGGACACTGCATTATTAAACTTTTCTGTGTCAATGCATCCCTGGAGGCCTGGAGCAGTATACCCAGCCTGTGTAACCATGCATAGTCACTGAGGCTTAGAGTACTCCCTGGCTAGAAATGGTGCAATCAAGCTCTTGCATATATTAGATGGTCCTAAATGATCTTTTCTTTATAGATTTTGCTCATTTTTGCACATTTCAGATGGTTTGAATTTTTCTTTGTGAGAGTTGTTAGGCCTCCCTTATTCATTATTAATGTACATTATCAACTGGGAAATCAGGAACTCATATGGGCTGGGTCATTCAGCTTCTGTTCTGATCTCCTCTTTTCATATTGTTCATTTTCAGTGCAACTAGAAAAAATTATTTCTGCCTTTTCAGTGTGAGAGCCAACTGAATTGCTTCCATGGAGGAAAGGGTTTATAAAATTTATTTTGGGGGTGAAATTGTTAACTGTATGGTGTGTGTGGTGTGTGTGTGTGTGTGTGTGTGTGTGTGTGTGTGTGGTCATTACTGAAGTACTGGGACAAATATTTTACATGAGTTAACATTCTAGATCATAAGCCTGGCATGTTGTAACTTATTCAATGTACAGTTTTGAATATTCCTGAAAAGTAATGAGTAAAACTAGAAATAAATGATGGAGTGGGAAGGTAATCTGAGAATAGCTGGGAAAAAAGCTGGAGCTTTGGCATAAGTAAAGTTCAGGTAGAAATCTATAAACACCAGAAGCCAGCACAAAAGACTTTTAAAACAAGTGTAAGACTGAGGTTGTAGCAATAACCATTTTTCAGCTGGGTGCTTTTATGGATAAACTGTGTTAGTCAGCCTTTAGTTACTGTTACAAATACCTGAGATAATCAACTTACAAAGAGAAAAAGGTTATTTTGGTTCACAGTTTCAGAGGTTCCACTTCTTAATTTATTGGCTATATAGCTTTGGGCCTGTGATGGAACCTCATGATGGGAACATGGGATAGAACAAAACTATTTAAGGCCAGAGAGCAAAAAAGAGAGAGAGGAAGACACCGGGGTCCTACAGTCCCCTCCAAGCCACTCACCCAATATAGCCTGAAGACCTCCCACTAGGCTCCACCTCTTCAAGGACCAAACCTTTAACACATGGACTTGTGGGGACATTCAAGATGCAAACTAGAGAACAAACCAGTCAAAATCAATAATCAGTAAATATATGAGATCTGCATTCGTATTACTTTACATCATTTTAAAATTGTCTTATGTTCTTTTGTAATATGCATTAATACAAACTGAAGGATTAAGAATAACTTCAGGAAGTTATATACATCTTTTACTAATAGTTTCCAAGTACTTCACAAAAGGATTAAAGGCCTTTACTATCCCATTTTCTTTACACCACCTTGTGGTTTTCTTCCTACAGCAGTGCTAAACAAATAGAAGCCCCCGTGTAGCCTTCTGTTGTCATCACTGCCTGCCCCTCTGAGGTGAGCCCACAATTACTGACCACCTATGTCAGTGTTGTAGCCCATTTTCTAGACTACAAGTGTCTGTAGAGTAGAGGGAGTCCATCAGTATTTAGTCTTTCCTTTGGGTAATATATATGAGAATTTGAGGATATAAATTTTTCTAAAACATAAATATATATTTTTTTCTGTGTTTTCAAAATAGCTATGCCCTCTATCCATCCAAATCAATGTACCTAGGGTAAGAAAACCTTTCAAACATTCAGAAAGGTATGCAAAACAAATAGATGGCTGGAAGCTGTGGCATATGCCTGTGATCCCAGGAGGTTGAGGTAGGAGGATCATGAGTTCAAAGTTAGCCTCAGCAACAGCAAGACCCTAAGAAACTTAGTGAGACACTGTCTCTAAATAAAATATAAAAAGGGATTGAGGATTTGGCTCAGTGGTTAAACACCCTCCAGTTCAAACCCTGGTACAAAAAAAAATGGATTAGGAATAGGACTGTCAACTCAGCTTGTACATATAGATCATTTACAGTAGGATATGAGATTGAAAGTTAGATTGAGATAAGATACAATGGAAATTAGAAACAAAAGTGAAATGGGACACCCATTTTTAGGACTTGCAAAAAGAAGTCCTGAAAACCCAGGGCACAATTCTTAAATTCTTTGCCAATCCTGAGGGTCTGAAAAGCTTGGGGGAGGTACCTAGAAGATTTATTTGGAGACAGCTGATGTGTAAACCCTCCATTGCCATTGCTTTGGGACTGTTGCCTCATCAAAAGAAAAGATCTAGGAATTCACTTGAAGAGCTTGATATGTTCCCTGCCATTAAGTGGACAAAATGGACTTAATGGACTGCCTCCTGGAAAATCCAAAATCTGGAAGAGGTGACTGGCTAGCCACTCCAACGTTATCCATGAAGGAGATGCCACTATGTTGAGACCAATTTCTATTCCAGGATTGGTGGGTAAAAGCTGTGTGAGTAGTTTCCAAGGGAAGAAAATATGATATAGGTGGCTTGGACTTGTGCTAGATTTTGCCCAAGAAGATTACTTTGAGTGGGTGGGAATGAGCCATGAGGCAATTTTGGCAGAATGTCTTTATAAAATAGCATAAAGAAAACTTGAACTTTCAGGGGAGCAAAGAGACACACAGGAGCATCAGTAGAAAGTACAGTAAGAAAGTACCATCAGAAGGAAAGTACAGTAAGAAAGAAGTTCCCAATTACCTGGAGGGAAATCTCAAGGGAACTTACGGGATTCACTGGTTCTGCTGCAGCCACTTGTCCATCATGGCAGAAGGAATTCAACTTACATTGATTGAATCCAGAGTGACACCGTCTAACTCCCACCCTTCTTACTGCTTTTGCCTCTCTGGGCTTGAGTACAAGCTGGGCCAGAAGCACTGCAAGCTGGAGGGAAAAGCTGACTGGGGAAGAGACCCTGACCTCTCCACCTACCACAAATGGCTGTGCACAACAGTCCTCTGAGGGGGAAAACATCTTAACTTTAAAACTTTAAAGTTTCAATTTGTACAATAGATATGAAAGCTGCTTCAAAAATTAGCCCCATGAACTATGCCTTCCAGGTTTCATGCCATTGCATAGTCTTCTGCACTGAATCTGGGATGACCCTGTGTCTCCTTTTAACCAATACCATGCAAAGGAAGGGATGCTGTGCCAGTTCTGGGCCCAAGTCTTCAGAAGATCTGGCAACTTTCAGTTTTGTAATCTTGGGAAAACTTCATGTGAGAAGCTCAACTCTGTTGTCAAAAGGCTACATGGAAAGACTACATGGAGAAGAAAAGTCTGCCTACACAGGGAGGGAAAGGAGGCCAGTTCTACTTAAGTGCAAAGCCATTCACCTGTAACCATGCCCAACTACTTTCAATTATGTTCAAGCAAATTTTAATCCTCATATAATTTTATTCATAAATATGGTAGTATGACCCCAAGTGAAAAGGTTTCTTTCTAAAAGTATCACCTTAATTCCATGATATCATTTAAAAGTTATAATGGCTTAATATCAATTTTTAGTGTTTGGATTTTCCTAAATAGAGCCTATTTTAGTTTATTGAAACAAAGGTCTATGTAAGATCTACACATTATATTTATTAGGTTTTTAGGTTTATTTTCATCTCTAATTTCTCCTTAAATTTACCCTCCCACACCATATAACTCAGAGATAAGAATCTTAAACAGAAGATTCTGAGGAAAGCTTGTAGGACAGATATTCCTCACTGTATTCTAAGAAGCCAAACTGAGTCCCTGTGAGCTAGCTGGCACATGCACCCAGTTTATGGAGCCCAGCATTTAGACAGAGGCCCATCAACCAGAACAAATAATTCATGCACAGTGAACTGAAGATGCTGCTAGAGAGAAAGAAAATTTTTAGCAGGAAACTAAAAAAAAAATTAAAGAATTTCACAAATATGGGGGAAAAGAGACTTTCCAGACTTAAAAAAAGATAATTTCCCACTAGACATTTCAATAGATAGAGAAGATGGTAATTGCTGAGATCAGGTTAGTGGACTGGAAGGATAATGGCAAGACCAAAGTGAACTCTACATTATGGAGAGGGTGGTGGGAAGGACATGGTGCTGAGCAAGGAAGCTGGTAAGATGTGTTTATCCTTCAGTAGCGCACACAATGCTAGACTGGAATGTTTTGAGTCCAGAAAGTGATTAAAAATGAACTCTTGAAAAATAAGGGACATATCACAGGTTTTTAAAGACCTCTGCAAAATCTAGAAAGAAAACCAAGTGATTCTATTCTAAAAGTTTCATTCATGGTGGGCAGGGCAGGTGGCAGGGAAGAACTAGAGATGGAATAATGAGCATATTTTAAATATTTAACTTTCTGGGATGAAGGTTAAGTGGAAAACTAGAACCTTGACTTGGGAGAAATGACCATATCATTTCTTTAAATAGGAAGACACGGGTGTCACTGTGAGCACAGGAGGGGGAAGGGAGCCATTAGTGAAGTAAAAAAGGAGAAGGGTGTCAAAATGTCAGCAGAAAAACTGGACTGAATGCAGCTTGCTCAAACCAGCAAAAATAAGGGGAAAAAAACCCAGTTCATTTAAAATGTAATTATGAGAAGGGAGAAGTGGCAAGTGTCCCAGGGTGGCTGTAGAGAAAGAGAAGGCAAAAGGAAGGAAAGGGACTAGACAATCAGAATCCAGCAGAGTCATATTCATGCCTATATAAAGCAGGTGCATATGCAGTTTGGAAATGAATTACTACTCAGAAATTTTATTTTTAGGAAAACTTCTGCCTTATGTAAATAAATATGATAAAATTTAAATGATAAAAGTGATATAGATAAACTTTAGCAAAGATTTACAAAGTAAAAGTAAAATAACAAAAAACTCATCTATAGTTGCAGGGAAAAGAGTAATTAAGGAAAGTAATTTCTATTGATAAGTTTACTTTTAAGTTTACTTAAAAGTCAAAAAATTTAAACCAGCTTTTGATGAAGAATGTCCACGAAAATATAATAATTCCTGATATACTTAGGTGGTGATTTCTGAAAAGAATTTAATTCTTCCTTAATCCAATATGGTAGTATATAGAGACCACAAAAAGTGATGGTTATGAACCAAAGCTTCAGGTTAGATCCTGATTCAAGCTCAGTCTCATCCACTGTTTGGCTGTGTAACATGTAGAAGTTACTTAACCTCTCTGAGCCTCAGTTTCCTCGTTCTAAAATGAAGGTAAATCGCATGACTGTTGTCAAGTTTAAATGGGGCATGTAAAAGGAGGATCCCATTGCCCCTGTAAAGAAAATATAGGACTTCATAGGAAAGGACATTTGACACTCAGATATAAAAACTTCTTTGATATCTGCTTTCTTTTAAATTATTTGCCTATTCCAAATAAAGAGAAGTGATTTCTATGCAGTTTCCTGACTTCCAGAACTGAGCCTCCACTAAATTAATCATTGTGTCAAACTGTGTTACAATGGAGAGAATTAAAGGTGAGACATGGAGCCAAGAGATATTGAAAATGACTTTTCTTTTTCATTTTTAGTTTCCTCACTTTTTAAAGTGTCTTAAAGGACTGTAACTATCAACCTGTGGTTGTAAGAATCAAGTGAGGTCACAGTTATGAAAATTCCTTAGATATCATAAATTGCCATCAAACACTGTTACCCAAGACCATGCAGCAGATGCTCCCTGGGTAGCTGAACAAAGCCAAGCCAGCAGGGCATCTTAGACATGGCACAGTCTGATTCTGCCACTCTGCAGAGCTGCTCAAGTTCACGCGTCAACACGCCCCTTCATGACTGTCCCTCCAGACCTTAGAGCTCCTTCTCAGATTGGTTTAAAAGGATAGATATATAACAGGGCTGCTCTTAGGCCTCAGAATTCTTTTAAAAATGTTTTTTCAGGGCATCACAGTTATACACAATATTGGGGATTGTTCTGACACAATCACGTACTCATGGGATATAATTGGCTCCATTGGCTCCATTTCAGCATCCCCGCCCCTGCCCCGAATTCTTATGGTGCTCTTAGCATAACAGAGTCTTTTCTTCCTGTCACCTACACCCTTCTGCAGTTTGCTGCCCATGTCAGGGCCAAGGCCAGTCGGCTCCACCTCTGTCTCTACTATCCATTCTGCTTTCCTTGGTCCCCAGTTTTTGCTCCTTTTTGCTTTTGTTTTCCTTTCTTTTCTTGTGTGTTAGTTTGTTCTCCTTAGCACTTTTATTATTTTTTGCTCTCTTATATTTGCTTTTTTTTTTTTTTTTAATTTTACTATTCTAATCAGGAGCTTGACTTTCTGACCCCCAGAGACCAATGAAAATGGGTTGTTTTTGTTTTTATTTTGCATTCTGAATATTCCAATCAACCAGTCAATTGATCCAAATCAATAAACATGACAAGATGACTATGGATCTGACTGAAAAATCCAAATTTGGGGAAATCTACAATAAGCCAACTTATTTTGTGATTATTTTGTTGAGGTCATGGGAATCCATGGCACCATGAAGAGTTGAAAGGCTTTGCCTCACAGGAAATGAATGCTCCCACTGCCAATTGCCTGGGGTGAGTGGTAGACCAAAGACTTTGTCTTCCCTCTGGAGCTCTGAGTAAGGTGGGCATGATTTCTGAGGACTAGAGAGGCCTTGAACAGCCCAAGGAGAAGAAACAAGGTACATCAGCAATGAGTACATCAGGCAAGTAGAAACAAATGAAAATAAATAGCTGTTTTGTTTTGTTTTGTTTTGTTTTTCATGGCAGAGACAGGAACAGCAGTAAAAAATAAGCGCAGAGGCAACAGCTTCCAGGGCAGCATGGAGAGCCTGGGAATCTACAGGCTCCTTTTTGAGTTCCACTCAGCCCAAAGCAACAAGATAATCCAGCAGATGCAAGAAAACTCCTCGGGAAAACAAGATTTCTTGCAAATACAATTAAGTGAAGGCTTGAATTATATACCTTGCCAATGAGATGTTTGTAATTCCAACTAATTTAATCATTCATTCCTATTGCAAGGTTTTCATACTATGTTCCACAGAAGCTACGAATCTACAAATATAATAAAGATTCATTTAAAATATTTTGAACATTTCAAAAATGAATGAGAAGTAAAAAGCAGACTCATATTGACAATGAATTTTAACACATGGCAGGCTTTTCTTAGGATTATGACTTAGACTAACAGACACCAATCTTTCAAATTGTTAAAGCAGAAATGGAGAATTTTATTTGAGGGACTCAGGACTTGTCACTGACCTGAGGCTGGAATGCAGCCAGGTTGCTGAAAGAGATGGAAATCAGGTACTAAAGGTTAATGAGACTCTCTATTTCTCATCCTTATGTGTTCCCTCACATTTTTTCTTTTTTCTTTTCTTTTTTTTTTTTTTTTTTTTTGGAAGATTGCAGTTCCAATTCCAAATGCTCAGGTGACAGAATCTAATTGACTAGTTTGTGTCAAGTATCAAATGTAGATCCAATCTGCTGCGGTCAAGAGCACAGACTCACACACTATAAACTGCCAGTATCCTGTTCCATCAGAAAGGGAGTCCATGTGAGCCAGCACTGGGACGTCCCTCAGATGTCTACTGTAGGGACCATGAGTTATGTGCTGACTTGTTACCCACTCTAACTTGCTTTTGAGCACACTTTGGAATAAAATTTTTCTGAAAACTTCCAAAGCACACTTTGGAATAAAATTGTAGTACTTGTACTTTAAATAAAAAACAAATGTGTTATATTAGAGGTGTGTTATGTTTGCTCCACCCTAGTGTTTTTCAAATTCAGCTGGGTGCATGTGGCCTCTCTGAAAGTCAATATGTACATTATAGCAACCCAGGAATGCTGTGCTCAATTCAACTTTAGGCAACACACAGATGCCTCCACTGGGTGTGTGGCCCAGAAATAGCCTGTCTAAAGAAGTACGTGAATGGACAACATGTTGTGATCCAATTATATCACAGATAGTTTTAGGATTTGTGAGTTTGTGGTGCTGTCTGACTTTTAATAAGCAGAACATGCTCAATTTTAAAATGCAATCTTTGAGTACTTTCCAACTTATAAATGCAGATAAAATGTCAAGAATAAAAGTGAACCTTAACATTTGAAATCTACATGCAAAACAAAATAAATATAACAGTTTAAAAACAGGCTCAGTATGGCAAAGCAGTTAGTTCTGGATTTAAATCACTTGAGTTCCACACGCAGCTTCCCCATCACCCACTGGAACACTTTGAGCATGCTGCTCCGCTCTGCTGGGCCTCCTTTTTCTCAGTTAGGAATTAGACAGTATTGGCTATATAAGATTTCTATATAAATGGGACAGCATCTAGTGAGGCATTCAGAACACAATTTGGCATGTAATAAGGACTCAGTACAACTAACTATCAACTCCTGACTTCAGGGGCATCACTACTAAAACTGACCATCTATCTCAGCCTCTCTGGGCATGCTCAGAGCTGGAGTTACCTCTGTTTGTTCATTAACAGGTATCACATTAACTAGCTTCTATTTGAGGAAAACTTACCAATGACTTCCACATGTTGATATTGCCCTTCCCTTTTTAGTTCATATATGACTCCCCCCCACCCCCGCCTTCTTTGCTTATTGCTATTTCAATGAGCCTTCAGGAAGAAGAGAGGGAAGTGTGTGCTCCACTTATAGCGTGGAACAGACGTCTTTCTGAGATTTTAGAGACATTCTTGGATATCTTGTAGTGATCTCAATTATGTATGCTTAAGAAACTGTCTTACCAGCTCACTCCAAACTGAAAAGTTACCCATGACAAAATGTGAGCTATGTTAGATATTGTTGGTGAGTCAACTTTGAATAAAACAGAATTTTTTATGATTGCTTTTTTAAGCTTCTGAAGGAGTTGTAGTATCAAGAAACTGCTAGGCACTCTGTTAAAAACATTACTACTTGCAAGTACTTGTCTATTAATTAGAAGTTTCTTAATACTCTGTACTCCAATAAAAATGAAATACTACACAGTGATTAAGTACAGGAGGTAATTATAATTCATAATGATCTATTATATATTTTACAAATAACTGGAAAAGAGGAGTGTGAATGCTCCAAACCTAAAATAATGATAAGGAGTTGAAAATGCCAAGTACCCCAATTAAATCAGTATGTATTGCATTCATTTATTGAAATATCACAATGTACTCCATAAGTATATACAATTACTATGTGTTAATGAAAAAAATTAGACTTTAAGGAGATAGAAAGTCTAACCACTCTGATTTTATCATTACACACCATATATATGTAAATATATTTTAATTAGCACACTCGTACTCCATAAATTTGTACAATTAAATTATAATAAAATGATTTGAAAACAAAAAAGTACATCAGAGACTGAGGGTGATATAATACAGCAACTACCATTCATGATTGCTATCAACCCTGATTTTTATGTAAGTGAAGATTTCATTATTCATTGGTGACTTTTAAGTAAATGTTGGCAATTTTTTATTAAACTTAGTGTACTGACCATATACATTTATTTTCTTTTCAAAACTTCACTAAAAATAAAGAAAATTAAAAGATACAGACCCAGGGATAAAATTGGCAGATGCAAGAGTTTATACATTTTGAAAGGTGCAAAATGGCTGAAGAAGTGATAACTGTCTTAGCAGAGTAGAGGAGACTATGACACCAAGAGTCACCAAACAGGAAAGGGACCAGCAGCAAGCTAACCCATCTCCCACAGAGAACTTGCAAGGCTCAGAACTTGGATTTATCTAGTACATGGAGGGTTGGGATGAGGCACGGGGCTGAACATAAGAAGGTGGTTTGAAAGTCGACAACAAACCACACAAAGCATAAACGCAGCACTAAATGGCCTGGCGTACAGCTGAGATGAGAGGCAGGCTGAGAGCAGGGGCTGAGTGGAGTTTACAAACAGAAGAGCAGTGCTCCAGACACTTTCCCCTGTCTCCCTTCCAGAAGGCCAGAGCCTGAGAATAAGGAGATGGAAATACACAAGGACAGAGAAAAGGGGGTAAGAAATCACAGCAGACATGAGATGCCAATAAGTATTTTAGAAGAAAAAAAGCTGATGGGTGGGTGGTTTCAACTTAGAGTGAAAACAGCTGAAATATAAGTGCCTGAAAAGGGGGTTCCAAAAATGAGGCAGCCAGTTTACCTTGCAGGACCCAGGAAAATGGAGGAATTGGAGGGCAGGGATAAAGAAGGGCTGAATGAAGGCAGACTGAAACTTAGACTCTCTGACCCTTTCTGACTGCTCTTATAAAGCCAGGCATCTGGAGGCTTATTCTTGAGAAAAATTAAATGAAGATACTGTGAACTTAGTGATGACAGACACAGCCCAGGGCCAGAGTGAATCAATGTACTGGAAATGCGGATGACATTAAATTCTGCATAGTGAATAGTAAGATCTCTCAGTCCATTTATTTAGCTGGATTCCCAACTAAATTATAGTCATTCCTTGTGTTGTATTAAACCATGAGTTCCTTCCAAGGCAGCAGGCATGGAAAAGACTAAATTTTTTTGGTTGGTTTCTTTTTGTACCAGGGATTGAACCCAGGGGTGCTTTACCCACTGAGTAATATCCTCATCCCTTTTTAAACATTTTTTATTTTGAGACAGGTTCTTCCTAAATTGCTGTGGCCTTGCTAAATTGCTGAGGCTGGCTTTGAACTTGTGATCCTCCTGCCTCAGTCTCCTGAGTTGCTGGGATTACAGGCATGTGCCACTGCATCCAGTGGGTGGGTGTTTTTTTTTTAATGTATAACAAACTATGACAAAATATAGTAGCATATGCATATACCATTTTATTATGTTAATGGTTTCTCTAGGTCAGGAGTTCAGACATAGCACTCTAATAAAACTTAAATGAGATGGCTTATCTCTGTTTTACAACACTTACAGGCTGAACTGGGAATAGTCAAACATCTGGAGTAATGCAAAAGATTAGGGATTAAATAATCTATAAACTTCCAGAACCCCAGATATGTGACTAAAGAGATGGCAGGAAGAATGGGTTCAGGTGGGACTGTCAACTGAAATTTCTGCATGGGGCCTCTCTGTGTGGTTTGAGATTCCTTACAGCATGGTTGACTGATGCAGCAAAAAAAGATAAAAACTTCTTGCACATCAATAATCTAGCCTTGTAAATCACATTGTATCACTTCTGTAGTACTCTATTGGCCAAAGCAGTTGAAACTTGTAGATTAGAGTGGGGTCACAGTCTCCACTTCTTAGTTGGAAGAGAGTCAATTCATAGCCAAATTTTAAAACTGCCATGGTATCAGGAGACTTGTAGTCAAAAAGTTTTTAGCTCATCAGGAAAATCAAGGCAGAAGCCAGAGGAATATCAGGCTGAGTTTTAGCTCATAAGGGATACATGTCTCAGTCAGCTTTTTTACTGCTTTGACCAAAAGACCTGACAAGAATAACAGAGAAGGAAGTTTATTTGCTGTTCACAGTTTCAGAGTTTTGAATCCCTAGAAGGCTTCCTCCATAGCTCTAGGCCCAAGCTGAGGCAGAACATCATAGTTAAAGGGCAAGGTGGAGGAAAGCAGCTTAGGACATGGCAACAGGAAGCACGGAGAGCTCTGCTCACCATGAACAAAATATAAACTCCAAAGGCACATTCCCAGTGACCTGCTTCTCCAGCCATACCCTACCTACCTACAGTTTCTACCCAGTTAATTCATATCATTGGAGGATTAGATTATACCTTTCATAATCAAGTCATTTCTCCTCTGAAAATTCTTGCATTGTCTCACACGTGCTTTTGGGGAACACCACATATCTAAGCCATAACAATATGACAAAAAAATTATCAAGATCTATCTGCTGATGGCTGAGGTGGCTGCCGTAATCAGCCTGGCTGGATACACCCTGGTTGAGAAGCTTCCGGAGAAGGGCAGCTAGGACCCTACGTGGGAGGATGTGGAAAGGTCCAGAACCTCTGGAACCCTAGTAACCAAAGTTTTGAGTGACCCTTGTTTTTATAATTCCTGAAAAAAACAACCAGAAACTTGGACAGTGATGAGTCAGGGGATTTACTGTACTATTTGGTGGTGATTATAATACTATTGATATATTAAACATGATAATTTCATTTTGTTTAAAATGAGTCCTTATTTTTCAGAAACATATAAAAGAATGTACAAATAAAATAATAATATTTTCAATTTGCTTCAAAATAATCCAGCGAGGGGAGGAAGAGGAGATGGATGTATAGATGAAACTAAATAGACTATAAGTTGATAATTATGGAAACTAGTAGTGGGCACATGGGAGTCAATTATACATTTTTCCTCTTTTGTTTGCATTTGAAAATATAGTCAGAAAAAAATATTTAAAAGCTTAAGCATAAACTCATGCACGCACACATGTACATGCAGATAGGAGTTAACCTCCAGAGTGGATTTGCCATATTTAAGAGAAATGAGGAATTTCTAATAAATAATAAATATTTGCATTTATTTAAATCAAGTTATCTGTATAGATAACAAAGTCACACAGCTATTATGTGGAGGACCCAAGTCTCATATTTTAGTTTTTTGGCCCCATAACTCATTGTTATTTTGTCAGTCTATGCAGCAGTGACTCTTAACATTTAGGGGTTGGATGACACTTTGATGGCCCGGACAAAGCTATAGAACTGCTTCCCAGAAACATTCTCATGTGCACATATCCAAAAACATGAAGACAATTTCAAGGATGAGGAAGTTCATTTCTCCCAGTACATCTGAAGGTAATTCATAGACCTCAGGTCAGATACGTTACTACTCTATGAAGAGCATGCTTATTAGTCAGTTATATTTCTCCCCCATTTCCTCTCATTAGTCACCCTTCTAACCGAGTTCTGGCTTACTCCCTCAACCAATTACATCAGATATGCTCTTTTGCTTCCCCCCTTCTCTTTGTTAATGATCTGAGCACTGAGCAAGTCTTAAATCATCTTAAATCATCTCTTCCTCACAGACAAACCCCCCATAGCTATTTTGTTCTGCAATGTTTAATTTACGGCTCCCTGTACCTCTTACAATGTTTCCACTATTATGAGAAGCTCAAGTATACTGTCCATCATCTGTTGAAAAGGTACCTGCTTTGGGAAGCTTTTCCTATGGCATGAAGAATTAATCCCTCTTCTGTGTTCCTACTGTTGCTCTCTGAACATGTCTCTATCAAGTGAGAGAGTCCACACAATATTCTGCTTTATTGCATAATAATGTTACTATTATATTATGATCCAGTTACCCATATTCCTCCTTCATGGAACTCTGTGCTCCTTGGGATCAGGAACCATATTCATTCATCACTAAGGAATGCTAGCAAGGGGCATGACACATAGTAAGAGTGAAACAAATATGTCTTGCATTAATAAATAAATGACTACAAACATATCATTTAATGGATTACTTCAAAGAAGTAAAAACAAAAGCAAAAACAAAACAAAACAAAAACCCTATAAATACTTGCTAGGTATAATTGTATAATCTCCTAGAGCTCAATTAAGTAGGAGTTATTTGAATGATTCTTTCTATTGCTCTTCTGGTGACTAGAGGGAGATATATATATTTTGCTTAAATGTCATTAAAAATTCTCCAATATTATTAACTACTTTTTCAGAGACTTATTTTAGGGCAAGATCTAGTTAGAATGTTCACTTCCAATGATGTCCATAAGGCTGTTGTTCCTACCTGGATTGCTTAAATGTTTTCTTCTGGGTTAAATAACAAAGGTAAAACTGGTGTTTCCAGAAAGCATTTGCTGAAAAGAACATGTGTTACCTTGGTAAATAGCAACAATCCCTCAGCTAGTCTCCCTACCACCACTGTAGCCCAACCATATAGTTCCTGAATGGGGAGTTGAACTCTGAGCAATTGGATAATTAGACAGGAAATTCTATTGAGAGACATTTTGAAAAATTGAGGAGTGTAGTGTATTGCATGGGAGTTCAGAATCAAGGATGCAGGTGAGAAGAGGTGGTCTTCCAGGAGACTGCTACTAAACAGAAAGTATAGAACCCTTTTTCTAAATGCAAAGCCTACCAGTGTCATGACTTTCGGGATTCTTTGCTCTTTCTCAGAGTCTGTTCAATGAAGAAAAGGGATTACTAATATCTTTAGGGGTGAAGATTAAGTCTTTTGTAGATTAATATGAATTTTACTTACATTGGAAATCCATTTTGCTCAAAATAAAATATCAATCAAAACCCAGAGTTTGAAGCAGGGCGTAGTGGCACACGCCTGTAATCCCACTGGTTTGGGAGGCTGAGGCAGGAAGATCTCGAGTTCTAAGCCAGCCTCAGCAACAATGAGGTGTTAAGCAGAGTCTCAGTGAGACTCTGCCTCTAAATAAAATACTAAAAAGGGCTGTGGCTATGGCTCAATTGTTGAGTGCCCCTGAATTCAATCCCCAGTACCCAGAAAAGGCAAAAAACAGAAAAACGACCCGATATTTGAGTTCCGTTGCCAGATGTGACTCAGTAACTGACTTGCTCTCTTAAAGAAAAATGGGCCAAAATATATTTAACAACTATCTTTAGACTTTGGACAACAGTAAGAGAAGGACTGTGTTCCTGGACAGAAGGTAAAACTGTAATGTGGGATGCAGAAGGACCCAGGCTTTCTGTACTCTGTCTATGGCTGCACATAATAGGGGACCTGAGTAGAACCCAATGTTCTTATGCTGAGAACACAAAAAACAGTGGTTGAGTGGTTGAGGTGGCTGAAATTTGTAGGACAGGCAACAAGAGAATAGAGAGCTATGCAAAGAAAGAGCAAGACACCTGTATACAGGTCTACTTGAGTCTGTTCCTGAATATTAAACAACATATCCAGAGGGTGAAAATTCCTCAAGGCCAAACAAGGAATCAATTACACGTGTTTAGAGTACTTAAAATTGTTCCACAGATTACTGAGGCTCCATTTATTTATTTTAGTATTCTTTTCTTTGCTTCCATCTGGAGAGTTTCTATTGCTATGATTCAATGATCTGTTTTTCTATTCTATTTGGTCTTTCATTTAACTAATATTTGTTGAGCAACCTCTGTGTGTCTGATATCATGCCAATCACTGGAAACTCGGATATAAATAAGATATAATTTCTACTTTCAAAATACTGGAGATTCCTCCAAGACGACTTAGTGAAAGGCAAGTAGTGCAAAGAGGAATTTGCAACATGAGCTACAGTACTGTAGACTGGGTACTGAAGCAGCACACTTGCATTGATGTTATCTGGAAACAGTCTGTACTTGACTCACTGAAGGTGACACCTGGGCATCCCTGCGGGTCCTCTTATCTTTACCATTAAGCAATGTGAAGCTATAAAATAATTAGGGTTGGCATGCTTTTAGAGGATTAATGTTCTAACAAATTGGGTGATTTTGCTCAGTGTGGCTATTCAGGATAACATATTGTGAATTTACTGAGCTCATCTGTGACCAGATTCCTCTGCAGGGTAATTGAAAGTGAATAGAAATGGCTATTTATGTATTCTCAGCCAATAGATTTTGCTTTCATCCTTGATTTTTTTGGATGATGAGTCAAAATATATACTGAGATCATTGCCTGCGGGTGCCACTTCGCATGTTCAGTTAACTAAGGCCCGTGATTAGTAGTGGCCATGAAAAGGCAGATGTGAAGGGAAGCCGTACTGTAAGAATTCAGAAGTGACCCAATAGCCAAAAGGGATATATTTCTGAATTGCATCATCTTCTATAAGTGCTTGATAGCCACTAGGGGTGTGTGGCCTTCAGCTAAATTCAGTCCTATGACAGGATTGTCCAAAGCTTTTGCAAAGATGTTAAGAATAATTAAAGTCCACAAATAATGGGTTCTTGGTGAAATAAATTTAGACAGTGCTGGATTAAACAAAGTATTTCTTTAGTGAAGAGGTTTTTAGAGCTTGAAGCATTTTTTAATTTCTCTTAAGAGGGAGGTGATAAAATTATCAAATTTTCATAAGAATACCATCTCTTATTGAGTACCTGTGTGCTATTTATTGCATTAAATGTTTATATAGATAAATTTATATAACCTATTTTATTTTATTTCAATTTTTGGAATATTGCCCATGAGACGCAGAGTGCTTAGTAAAATGGCCAAGGTCACACTGGTCAAATGACTTTAGCTATTAGTCTGAGTACCCATATTCTTTATCATAAGGCTCTTTTCATGCTTTTTCTTTTAATTTCTTTCACAAAAAGCATCTTGCTCAAGCAGACCCACAGATTACACTAAGAAGGGAATTTTTAGGATAAAGAAAATAGATTTTGCTGGAATATGTCCTTATTGTGGGTCAGCATATTAATGATATAATGGAGGCAAGGAAACTTAAAGCCTATGTTAGATATTTTTCTAGTCGCCTTATCTGATCTTAATCCATAAAGTACCAAATAAATGGATGACTCCCAAACTTTTGGAATGCAAGCTGACTCCACCTGACCCTGATCATTGGAATTACATTGTCCTTATGTGGTTCACTCCTCACTTTTTTATTCAAGCCTCACAAAAACCCTGACCACACCATGTCACCCACTAAACTCACCCATTTTTGAGCACGTATTATGATCCAGGCCCTGAGCTAGCTGTTTCACTCAGAGCCAATTCCATAGTAAATGTAGGAATCTAAGAGATGTAAAACTGGCTTTGTTGGTAAGGCTGATTAGAGAATGTGGTTTAGAAATGCCATCCTCAATGGGTCACCTAAGATTTCACTTCTGAATTAGACAGACTTACCACCCATGCCCTGGAAGAGCTGTTTAACTCCATCACTCAGCCTGCCTAATACAGATAGTGTCAGGGAATATGGGTATCCTGAGGGCCAGTGGCATCCCAAAGGAGAGGCAGATGGGGCAGAGTCGAGCATGCCTGATTTCTTCTCTTACATCTTCTAATGAAGTCAGTCACCTGGCAAGTATGAGGGAGGGTTTAGAGAGATGTCAGAATCTCCGCCCCGCACCCTCCCCCTGCTTTTCTCTTCTGAGGACAGCAATAATTCCCGCTTCTCTGTGGTTGGAAACAGATATATAATATATAATTTTTATATATTAATACTTTTCCATTCACTCATCATCCATCATCCACAAATGACTTTTGAATATTTACATGTGGTAGTGAACCTTAAGCATATAAGATAACTAAAATGAAGCTCAACTCAGGGATAAAAGTTATATTCTCTTAGAATATTTAACTGTGTGAATTAATTATAACAAAACATTGGTTTACTGGTTATGTGGGAAGTACTTGAGGTTCACATGACACAGAGGATGTAAACTTTTGGGTAGGGGAGCTGTGTCAAGGGTACCCTCTGAGCACTATAAGTTAGGAGGCAGAAAAAAAGAAAAAGTAGTTCTAGGGAAGAAAAAAGGGTGTGGGGCTGTTGGGGTTTCAGTGTGCAGAGTTTAGCTCCCTCAGGCCTGACATTTTGCCGTTCTGAATGGTTTCATTCCATCTCTCTTTCGGCGGGATTCTGTATGTAGAAGATAAATCACAAGCAGTAATATTCCATTCTGAACAATTTTTTAAGAACATCCCATAAAGACCCCACATGATAATATCCTGAAATATCTTCCCAAATTTACCTAAACATTCCTGCCATATGAAGGGGGAGTATCTCAAGTCCTGATAAGTAAAATCGGGGCACTCGGGGAACATAGAGTATTTTTGTTCAGTTATATTATCCCAGGTCATATTAACGGACCATGCAGACAACCGTTGTAAACGGGTTCGAGAACCATCACTCCAGTTTCCAACTAATATCCAATGTTGCCAATCTAATTGTAAGCAAGGAGGAACGCCCAAGCATATAGGTTTACTGTTATTATTCTTATAAGTGAAATTAAATGATGTTCCATCATTAATATTCATATATGTTAAATTGTTCCAAGGGGGAGATAAAAGAGCAGGAGAAGTATATAAGGTAATATCCATGTCTCCCCAAGTAACAGGTTCCAGCAAAGGTGGATTGTGAATATAGGCCCAATAGTGAGTATTATTATTTTGTACCTCAGAAGCGGAAGACACTGTCAATAATGCACACATGGCCAGAAATAAATTTTCTGGGGTGCAACTCTTCCCTGTTCGTTGCAGCACCTTTTGCCCTTCCCCACTCAGCTTTTTAAGGGAGAAAAATTTGGGCGTCGACGACGTCGGGCCCCAAGATGAAGACGCGCCATTGCTGCCACCGGAACATCAAGCTCAGGATCTTGATTCCTCGGCTGGGGTAGTGGATAGGGTGCCCCCCTTGGTGCCATTCTGATTGTGACAGGTCTGGATCCACCCCCCTGGGAGCCACTGCCGGTGTCCATTTTCTGTTGAAACATAAGCATAGCCCTTTCCTCTATAAAGTAAAATCCCTGGCTGCCATTCAGCATCTGCCGCAATTTTTATCCAGATTGGTTCATGAACTGTTTCTAAGGTTTTTTGCTCAAAATGTCGTTCTGCTCTTGTCAATATTTCTCCTTGTGGAAGATTAAGGAAATTTAAAATAAATAAGGCTTGATGTAAAAATGCTTTAGGTTGATTTTGTAAATGTCTAAACAAGTGCATATTTAAATCTGTCATTTTATCTTTTCTTTTTTTTTTTTTTTTTTTTTTTTTTGCAGATGGCGCCCGAACAGGGACCCTGCTGGATTGACAGGAAGGGTAAGTTCTTTTTCTTTATATTACAGGGTGATGGGACAATCTTCATCTTCTCCTTTTTAACGTATTCTTAGGCATTCACTTGCCATCTATGGTATTAACATTTCTCATTCTGATATAGAGATGTGTCTTAAGGTGGTCAGGGAATGGAATCCCTGGTTCCCAGAGGAAGGATCTATGGATGTGGATAATTGGAAACGGGTCCGTCATAATGTTGAAAAGGCCATGAGGCAAGGTGAAAAAATTCCGATTTGGTTTTGGTCTATCTGGTCTATTTTATATACAATGTTTAAAGCTATGGAGGAAGAAAGGTTGATTGGCAATTTACAAAAGGAGCTAGCTCCCTCTATTCTAGATCTCCCTCTGGATATTAGTGAAAAAGAAGAGGTAGTAAAAGATACGCAACAATTGACTCATAATTCTTCACAAAATTCTGCTGATTTAACTAGTAATGATATGGAAAAGAAAACAAAAGTAAAAATGACGATTGATGATTGCTCCGTTTCGGAACAATTCAAACTTGTTATGGAAGAAGTTCTGGGACGTCTTAATAAATTAGAAGCTAAAATGGACCCTAGGCCTTTATCGGGAACCAGGCCCTCTGCCCCTCTGGCCACCAACCCTTTTTTGGCAGCTTCTTTAAAGGCTGTCCAGGAAATGGACTCAGAACCTTCTGACGATGAGGACGAAACTCCCTTCTTTGCTTTTCCTATAATCAGGCCTGATCCAGCAAATGGAATGGCACAGCCACCTCGGTATGAGGGGATTGATATTGATCATATTGGCAGATTAAAAAAGGCAGTGACAATGTACGGACCTCAATCCCATTATGTAAAAGAATTGCTTAATGCTTTTGCTACTCATTACAATAATTTTGCTTCTGAGGATTGGAAGATTGTGGGCCGTGCTCTTCTACGGGAACCTGAATATCTTCAATGGCACATGTGGTTTTTAGAAGGATGTGCCACTAAGGCTAGAGAAAATGATAACAGTCAAAACCCTGTTATTCATGCAATAGGATACCCTATGTTATCTGGCACTGGTATGTATGATGACATTCAACATCAAATCAATATTCCTCCTGAGATTCATGAGCAATTGAAGGAAATAGCTTTAGAAGCTTGGGACAAAATTAGACCTACTGGAGAATATTATGGCTCATGGACAAAAGTCTCACAAAAACCCAATGAACCTTATGTAGAATTTTTATCTAGATTAAAATTAACAATTGAACGAACCGTAGTAGGAGAGGCTGCCAGGCAACAATTACTACGTTTGCTGGCTTATGAAAATGCTAATGAAGATTGTAAACGAGCCATTTTACCGATTAAAGATACAGGAGATATTCATACATACTTAAAGGTGTGCAAAGATATAACATCAGAATCGAGAAAGATGCAATTATTTGCTGAAACCATGGTTTCTACATGGCATGCTTTGCAGAATACTAATCGAAATTTGGCTAACGTGAAGTGTTTTGGGTGCGGCCAGACTGGACATCTGAGAAAAAATTGTAAGCGAAAGAATGAAAAGGAAACTAGGGGACCCGGAATATGTCCTAAATGCAAAAGGGGTAAACATTGGGCTCGAGAATGTAGAATGAAAAATCACAACCACAGCTCTTTCAAAATGTCATGGCTGAGGGAGCTAAACTCTGCACACTCAAACCCCAACATGGGGCAATACTTTGGAAAGAACAGTAATAAGTGGGTTTAGAACTTTATTTATTTTTTTAAGAGAGAGAGAATTTTTTAATATTTATTTTTTAGTTTTTCGGCAGACACAACATCTTTGTTTGTATGTGGTGCTGAGGATTGAACCCGGGCCGCATGCATGCCAGGCGAGCACGCTACCACTTGAGCCACATCCCCAGCCCAGGGTTTAGAACTTTAGAAATGAGTTGTAGGGAAGCTCCCACCCAGTCTTCAGGTGTTTCACAATTTTGCCTGGAGTCAGAATGTCTTTTATTAAGATAAGAGTGTACCCATGAAAGTCCAAATGAGGTCTAGGAAATCAAATGAAAGTCTTAGGATTGAATTGGTAAAACACTGAGAGTGGTCAGAAAGTTCTGACGTCAAAGGACATGAACTGGTAATTATTCTATTTGTGAAGAGAATATGGAATGACTGAGGGCTTAGAGATAAAGGAGCTCAATTAACTCTAATGAATTATGGTGGATATGGGAACTGGGGTATCCTAATGTGTAGTTCCATAAATCAGACCTGGAAATTAAAAGAGTAAAAAAAGCACCATGTAAAATTTTATTGCTTATTTGCTAAAGGAACAAAATCAGTACTTGCTAGTAGGAGGTCTTGTTTCAGGGGAAGGGGTGTGGGCCTTTACAGGAAATTCACTCTTTGGATGACTGACTGCTAGGAGGACGAGGGAAATTTCTACCTATCTCTCCAACACCAACTCAGCCTTTCTGGGCCTGCCCTACAGTTCATTGTTCTAAGTCATAGTACTTATCACCTTCTAACACATTATAGCCTTACTTCTTTTTTATGTTTCTTGTTTACATCAGTTTTTCCTTTTAGAATATAAGTTCCATCAAGTAGGATCATTTTATCTTAAAAATGTATTCTGGGTGCCTAGAAGATTATATGCATATCATGATTTGGATCTAAAACAAATATTTATTGCAAAATGAATTATTTGCTAAATGCCTCCAAGGAATTAACACAGAGGTATTTTCATAGAAAAAAAAAGAAAAAGTAGTTCTATGGGGGAAGAAAAGGGTATGGGGCAATACTTTGGAAAGAAAAATGAATGGGTTTGCTATAGGTCATTCTCAAAGGTTTGAATTAGAGATTAAGACAAAGCCGTTTAACTAAAACCAGAATGAGATTGCAATAAGAATGCTTCCAGGGTGGTATCTGAATAGAAAACTGCTCCAGATTTCACACTGGCAGGTGGAGTAAGATGGCAGCCATGATTATTTGCCTACAGGTACACCAAGTTGAAAATCTACTCATGCATTAAACTGACTTCACAAGAAACCACGGTGCCTGCTTTTGGTATAAAAAATAAAAAGACATGTTGAATAAAGCAGGAAAGAAAGAGTTTCTAATATTACCCCTCCCCCAACTCCAAGCTGTCTACCTTGAAGGAGGGGGAGAAAATTAAATCTAAGTCTTAGACTTAAAACTCAGTAAAAAGTCCTTCAGCATGAAACCCAATTCTGGGGAGAGCACTACAAACTCCTTTGCCAGGCCAGTAACTGTGGACTGACCCAGTGGAATTGCATTAAGCCAGGTAGCTGATTGCCTTTACCACCTCTCCTCCAACCTCCGGTGACAGAGTAGGAAGCAAGATTCCACTTGTTGGAGAGTAGGATATGAAAACTAGCACAGGGCTTTGTCTTGTGGCCCAGCACCTGGTATATATTTAGGCCAAAACTCACAGGCTGATCCTCTAGATAGGCTCTGGCATCAGCTAGAATCCTGTGTGATGGTAGGACCCACTCAAATTTTGACTGCATCATCTCCTACTCTGGAGTGGGCCTAGGACACATCTGCCCTGCTTCTGACAGTACAGGTTCCTGCTGCTATGAGACTCTGGCACAACCCAGTTTAGTGTCAGTCTAGGTGGCCAAGGAACGGCCTTCACCAACACTAACTAACCTTGGGCAGCATAGTGTGGTATGAGACTCTGTTTGCTGGGAGACAGGACAGGGGTGTAAGCACAACACTGTGCTCTGAAACTTAGGGCTGGGTTGGTAAACCCAAACACGGGTAGACTCAGCATCTACCAAGACCCTGTCTCAAAATAGAAAAAGGATTGAGGATGTAACTCAGTAGTAAAATGTCCCTATGTTCATTCCCCAGTACAAAAATAAAAAAGGAATAAAGAAACCTTACATTTTTAAAAGAGCAAATATTTTGGGTTGTTGATTCAAGAAGGACATGCCAATGCCAATGAAATACAAAGCTTATTCAAAGAAAAAATAACAGAAAACTTCCTAAACCTAGAGAAGTACTGATATTCAGGAATAGGGAGGCCAAAGAGCACCAGTCAAATAATTCAATCAAGTGTGCCCTAAGACATCCTAGATCAAGTTCTCAAAGGTGAAAAGAAGATTCTCAAGGTTATGAGAGAAAATAAGCAAATAACACACAGGGGTGTCCCCATTTGTCTGACAGGAAACTTCTTAGCAGAAACCTTATAGGCCCGGAAAGAATAGTATGACATTTCCACAGTACTGAAGAAAAAACCCTGTCAATTCAGAATACTGTATTCAGCAAAGCTAGCCTTTTGAAATGAAGGAATGATAAAACATTCCCAGAAAAACAAAAGCTGATAGAATATATCTCTATCATTGTTCTAAGAAAAATGCTAAAAGAAGTTCTTTAAACCAAAATAAAGAGATATTAATAACAAGAAACATAGGAAAGTGTACAATTCATTGATAAGATTAATCAAACACATCCAGAATGCTTTAGTGTATAAACCATTAATTTGTATAAAGTGTATAAAACATAGTGTATAAACCATTAATTTGTTCAGTATTAAGACTAAAAAACAATTAAAAATAATAGCTACATTAATGAATTAAGAGATGGGCAATATAGAAAGCTGTACACTGGGATACCACATATTCAAAAGTGGGGAAGAATGAACTATAAGTGGGAAGTTTGATTAGTATATCTACTGTCATTTGTTTCTGTTCTTTAGAATTATATTAAAGTTGCTATCATTTCAAAATCACATGTTATAATCAAAAGATGTTTCTTGTAAGCTTCATGGTAATCCCAAAGCAAAAATCTATAATAGACAAACCAAAACAACAAGCAAGGACTCAAAACACATTAGCAGAGTAATTCACTTACCCATAAAGGAAGATTCTAAGAGAGGAAAAAGAAAGGGACTATACAAAACTAGAAAATAAGTTACACGGTGGCTGCAGTAAGACCTTACCTGTTAATAATTCCCTTGAATTTAAATGGATTAAATTCACCAACTGAAAAACATAGATAAACTGAATGAATTAAAAAAAAAACAAGACTGACTATATATTGCATTTTACTTCTAAAGACATCCGAAAGGGAAGAAATGAAATAAGATATTCCATGATAATGGAATCTAAAAGAAAGCAAGAATATTCACATCATATAAAATAGAAATCAAATGAAAAATAGTAAAAAGAGACTAAGAAGGTCAATTTAGCAAAAGGAAATAACAATTCCCAATGTGTACGCAGTATACAAGGATCAACATATGTAAAACAAATATTAATAAACCTAAAGAAAGTGAGCAAGAGAGAGAGACTTCAATAGAATAGTAGTTGGGGACTTTTACATCCCACTTGCAGCAATGAACCCATCATCTAGAGAGAAAACCAACAAAGAAACAGCAGAGTTAAACTACACCCTAGATCAAAGAACAGAGCATGCATCCACAGAGCATTCCATTCAACAGCTTTCAAATACACATTTTTCTCATTTGTACATGGAGCATTCTCCAGGGTATATAATATGGTAGTTCACAAAACAAGTCTCAACAAATTTTAAGAAATTGAAATCATATTGAGTATTTTTCATCTGACCACAACATAATAAAGCTAGAAATTAATAACAAAAGCACTTGAGAAACTATAAAAATGTATGGAAATTTAACAACTTACTTCTAAACAACCAATGGGTAAGGAAGAAATCAAGAAGGAACTTAAAACTTTTCTTGAGACAAATGAAAATGGAGATATGTCAGAACTTATGGATAGAGCCAAAGCGGTAGTGAGAGGGAATTTTATAAACTATGAATGTTCATATACAAAGAAGTAGAGAGATTGCAAACAAATAGCCTATCACAGTATTTCAAGGAACTAGGGGAAAAAAAACAAGAAAAAAAAGCCAAACCTACAATTAGAAGGAAAGAGACAATAAAGATCAGAGCAGAATAAATGAAATGAGGACTAAACAAACAAAACCAGCAAATCCAAAAAAAGAGCAAAAAACAAAGAACCGATTATTCAAAAACACAAACAAAATAAACAAACCCTTTGCCAGACTAAGAAGTCTCAAATAAATTAAAACAGAGATGAAAAGTTAGACATCACAACTAAAACCAGAGATAGAAAAGATCATTAGAAATTATTATGAATGATTATATTTCAACAAATTTGATAAACTAGAAGGGACAAATACCTAGATACATTTTACTGAGGGAGAATCTGAAGAAATAAAAATCCTAAACAGACCAATAACAAGTTATAAGGTTGAATCAGTTATAAAAAGCCTACCATCACAGAAAATCTCAGGACTAGGGAGCTTCACTGCTGAATTGCACTGAACATTTATAGGAGAACAAATTTTTCCTAAATTATTCCTAAATAAATAAATAAATAAGTGCAGAATTGTTTCAAACACATTCTACAAGGCCAGTGATATCTTGACACCCAAACAAGATAGGGACACAATGAAAAAAGAAAACCACAGGCCAATATCTCTGATGAACATAGACACAAAAGTCTTCAACAAAACATTAACAAACAAATCAACAGTACTTTAAAAAGATTCACTATGATCAAGTGGGATTTACCCCAGGGATACAAGGATGGTTCCACATATGCAAATCAATAAACATGGTCCACCACATCATCCGAATAAAGGACAAAAGTCATATGGTCATCTCAATAGATGAAGAGAAGGCATTTGATAAAATTCAGTATCACTTCATGATAAAAACACTCAGCAACAAAATAGGTATAGAAGAAATGTACCTCAACATAATGAAGGCCATTCACAACAAGCCAACAGCTAACATTATACTGAATAGGGAAAAGCTAAAAGCTTTCTTTCTGAAATCTGGAACAAGACAAGGATGTCCACTGACATCACTTTTATTCAAAAGAGTGCTATAAGTCCTAGCTGTAGTTATCAAAGCAAGAGAAAGAAAAGGACATCCACATTGTAAAGAAGTCACTGTTTGCAGATGATTTGATCTTATATATAGAAAATCCTCAAACAGCCATCAAAAAACTCTCAGTACTCAATAAATGAATTCAGCAAAGTTTCAGGATACAAAACCAAAATATAAAAATCAGTGGCACTGCTATATGCCAATAGCAAATTATCTGAAATAGAAATCAAGACTGCAATCCCATTTATACTAGACATAAAAAATCTAAGAATAAACTTAACAAAAGAAGTGAAGGATCTCTACATTTAAAATTATAGAACATTGATGAGAGAAATTGAGGAGGACACAAAAAAAGTGAAAAGATACCTGTAGTCACAGATTGGAGTAATCAGTATTGGTAAAATGTCCCTACTACCCAATATGATTTACAGATTCAGTGCAGAACTATTTCTATCAAAATACTAATGATATTTGCGGAACTAGAAAACAATTTTAAATGTCGTATGAAACACAACAACCCTGACTAATGAAGCCAGCTTGAATCCAAAGAAGAAATCAGGAAGTGCTACACTACCCAACTCCAAAACATACTACAGGATAGATGCAGTGGTGCACCCATGTAATCCCAGCTGCTAGGGACACCAAGGCAGGGGGAATCACAAGTTTGAGGCTAGTGTGGGTAACTTGGTGAGACTCTGTCTCAAAATAAAGGGCTGAGGATATGGCTCATTGGTAGAGTGCTTGTCTAGCATTTGCAAGGCCCTGGGTTCAATATCCATAACTGCAAAAATACAAAAACAACAAAATATTTCACAAATCTATAGTCATTAAAATAGCATGGCATTGGCATAAAGTCAGGCAGATAGACCAATGGAACAGAACAGAAAGCCTAGAAGTAAACCTACACATCTACAGCCAACTGATTTTCAACAAAAGTGGTGAGCACATGTATTGGAGAAAGGACAGGGTTTTTTAATAATTGGTCCTGGAAAAACTGGATATCAACACGGAGAAGAATGAAAATAGACCCCTGTCTCTCACCAGTTATAAAGATGAACTAATCATGACTTAAAGACCTAAATGTAAGACCTGATAACATGAATCTATAGAAAGAAAAAAAAAACATAGGGGAAACACTTCAGGATATGGGAATGAGCAAGTACTCTTTTGGACAAGACCCAAGAAGCACAGGATACAAAGGCAAAAATAGATAATACACAAATGGTATTGCATCAAACTAAGAAGCTTCAGCACAGCAAAGGAAACAATTAGCAGAGTGAAGAAACAGCCCACAGAATGGAAAAACATCTGCAAACTGTATATCTCACAAGGAGTTGATATCTAGAATATATAAGGAACTCTAAAAACTCAATAGCAAAAACAAAAACAAAAATCAAACAAACAACAACAGCCTCCATCAAAAAAGTTTTAGTACTCAATAATTGAATTCAGCAGTTTCAGAATACAAAACCAACATATAAAAATCAGTGGCATTGCTATATGCCAATAGCAAAATATCTGAAATAAAAATCAAGACTGCAATCCCATTTATACTAGCCACAAAAAAATATAAGAATACATTTAACAAAAGAAAAGAAGGATCTAAATAAATAAATAAATAAATAAATAAATACCTTGATTAAGGAATAGACAGTATATCTAAATGGATAATTCTCAGAAAACACAGGTACATGAAAAACTGCTCCACATCACTTATCATCAGGGAAATGCAAATCAAAACCACAAATCAAAAAGCCCAACCAGCAGCTTGGGAGGCTTAGATAGAAGGATTACAAGTTTGAGGTCAGCCTCAGCAAAGTAGGCCCTAAGAAACCTAGTGAGACTCTGTCTCAAAGTAAAAAATAAAAAGGGCTGGAGTGTGGCTCAGAAGTTGAGTGCCCCTGGGTTCAATCCCTAGTACCCAAAACAAACAAACCAACAAACCCACAATGAGCTATCACCTCATCACATTACCTTAGTAAGAATGGTTTAAAAGGACTAACAAAACAAAACAAAACACTTACTGGAAGAGTGTAGAGGAAAGGGGAACACTTGCACATTGTTAGTGGGAATGTGAATTAGTATAGCCAATATGGAAACAGTATGGAAGTTCCTCAAGTAATTAAACCAGAATTACCATATGATCTAGCAAACCCAATTCTGGGTATATCTATACAATATCCAAGACCTGGAAACAAACCAAATACCCAACAACCATTGAATGAATTAAGCAAATGTGGTACATATATGGGTAAACTTTCTATCTTTGGACAAAATACCTAAGAAAATCAACTTAGAGGACGAAAGGTTCATTTTGGTTCATGGTTTCAGAGGTGTTGGTTCATGGTCAATTGGCTCTGTTGATCCTGGGCCTGTGCTGAAGCAGAATATCTCGTCAAGGAGCAAGTGGCAGAGCAAAGTTGCCCACTTTATGGTGGTCAGGAAGCAGAGAGCAAGGCTGGGACCAGGGTTAAAATATGCCCTTGGATGTCATGCCCTTAGTGACCTACTTCCTCAAACTAGGTCATACCTCATAGAGTTTCCACCATCTCCAATAGATCCATCAGCTGGGGACCAAGTTTTCAGTTAAAGGAACTTTGAGGGGACATTTAAGATACAAATGATAATAAATACAATGGAATACTCTTTATCCACAAAAAAAGGGAATTCTACAATTTGTGGCAACATAGGTGGAATTGGTGGTCATTATGTGTAAGAGAAATAAGCCAGGAACAGAAAGACAAGTGGTGCACAATCTCATTCATATGTGGAATCTAAAAAAGTGGATCCCTTAGAAGTTGAGAGAACAGTGATTATCAGAGGCTGGGAAGTGTAGGTGTAGCAGAGACAGATAGTGAGGAAATATTGATAAATGGGTTCTGAGCTACAGTTGGGAGCAAGAAGGTCTGGGGATCCATTGCAGGGTAAGATGACCACAGATAACTACTATGTACTGTACATGCCAAAAAGCTAGAAGAAAGGGTTTTGAAAGTTTTCACCACAAAGAAATGATAAATGGTTGAAAGGACAGATATGTTTAACCTGATTTAAACATTATGCAAATATACGCATGTATTGAAACATTACATGTCCCCCTCCCATGAGTACATACAATTTTTATGTATCAATAAGAAATAAATTTGAAACAACTGCAAGAAACTTGAACTCACAGAATTAATCCTTTCCCACCCTTCTGTGAGCTAAGACAAAAATGTCCAGGTGGTCTTCATTTCTTTCTCTGATTATTGAGTCCACTGTTCTGTAGAAAATTATTGGTTAACTTACCAGACCCAAGTGAACCCTATGCATATGGAATATTTAGGGCTGTAAATATTCTGTTATGCATGGGGTGCCCTCAGTGAATTTGACTTGATTCACTCAGCCGCTGCTAGAAGTGAGGAGGCATTGAAAAGTGTCTTGTTCTTCTTTTAATCCTATAATTGTTTGTACTTCTGAAGACTGGGTTAATTATACAGTGGCTATTTTAGGGTTGCTTCTGGCTACATAATGCTCATTTTGGTATTTTTTTCCTTGGATAAAAGTAAAGTGTATTCCTGAGTACCTGAAATCAAAAGGAAAACAACAATAGATGGCATTTGTTTTGTAGTGACCATTGAATTTTACTTCATGAAATCACAACTGCGAGCCTGTGGAATGGTACCACGGCTGTAGCTTTTATTTCAAATGACTTAACACTTAGTGTCAACAGGCTTATCCAAAACCACCCAGCTAGGAAGGTACACCCAGTAGTATTCAGATCCATGTCTTAGGACCAAAATCCTGGGCAGGTTACTGCCCATAAGTTATCATAGTCTTTGTGCAACCGTGGCCTAAACATTAGTTTTATCATAACATTCTGCCTAGTGATTTGGAGATATAACAAGCTTACAGACCCTTGAACTTCAAGGGCACACTCATTCTTCAGACTGATTTTTTTTTATTGTTGTTAAAATTGCTTTACTATGACAAATAGAAGAAAAATAAACTACCTCTCAATTTTACCTGCCAGGTTCATTTCTCTAAAAATACACAAATCATCAACATTATCATTAAAATATGACCTGTAGAAGTCCTTTTTTTTAAAAAAAAAAACTTATGCTGCAGCTAGAATAGCTAAAATAACATGGAGACGTCTAGCCACCTTTGTTCACCTTACTACCACCAATCTCTGTGCCATAAGAGGCTGAGAAAATAGAATTACTGTGGGATAGAATCGAATAAGACTTCCTTTTTCTATCTCTGCTTCAGTATTGATCTATTCTAATAATATTTTACCATTACATAGTCTTCCTTCCTCCTTCCTTCCTTTCTTCTTTCTTTTCCCCCCATTTGGAAACTAAGAGAGCATAACCCTTTTACCCTCCCTCATGCTCATATGTATAATTTTGAAATATTCCAAAATAGCACCATACAGAAGACCATCTATTGTGATAGAAATTTTCAAATGCTTTCCCCGTTCTTCTCTATGAGTTTATTCTAGCGGATTGCTGTCTTTAGATCCATCCCTTGCCCTTCCCCTGCTTGAGGGGCTGATCCCTGGAGTCTGTTTTCCAGGTTCTTGTGTCAGCAGGCTTGTGGCTGGATATGGCTAATAAGCCTTGAAGGAGACTGGAGGTGAGATAAATGGAGATACTGAGGTGTTTCTCTTCCCTTGAGTACTTCTTGGGTTCTCCCTGGCTAGGCAATGTATTCCCATGGCACTAGCTCCTGTTTGACAGATCTGCCATGAAACTGGCTTCTGCCCAGTAGCCTGGTGCCTGGACCCTGGCAACTTAGCCTTGTTCTGGCCTAGGTTGCAGTTGTTTCCTTGATGTCGTGAGGAGTCCTCTCAGTGTTCCAGTTGGCTTCTCAGATTCATTATTACCTGTGGAAACAATAGCTCTCATATGTATTCCTCTGTTGGAAACACTTCAAGTGAATTGTATTTTCCTGGTTACACCCTGACTAAAAGAGACACTGATAATCCCCTTAAAGATTGCCAACACAAGCAGTTTTGCTAAACCATGTAGTAATAAACATTGACTTGCTTGATGAGAGAATCGGCTTAAATTGTGAATGAATTCACAGTCACTTGAGTGAACAAGTAGAGAAATGAGTGATCAGTGATTTTATATGAATTCATTGTTATTTGCACTACTTTAAAAATTAATAAACTCTATTTTTAACATAAGTTTAGGCTCATAGGAAAATTATTTAGAAGGCAGAGATCTCATATATCCTCTGACCACCATATATCCATCATTTTTTTAAAAAAAAATTTTAGAACAATAGAATTTAATCAATAAATAGCAAAAATCAATCCTAGTTCTGTTACTCTGTGAAAGCATGTATCAAGAGGGCAAAAGAAATACAACTTTCTAGAATTTTCTGCAGGTAATATAGTGTATAATATCTACTTCTATTCAGTGTATTAAGGTTTGGATGTGAGACAATGCAAGAGGGTTCAGAGGGGAAATGATTGGGTTGTGAGAGCCTAAAACCCAATCAATTAATTCATCCCCTGATAGGGATTAACTGAGTGGTAACTGAGGATGAGTATGGTGTGACTGGAGGAGGTAGGCATTGGGGGCATGGCTTCGGTGTATATATTTTTTAACTGGCCAGTGGAATCTCTCTCTCTGTCTCTGCTTCCTGATCATGATGTGAGCTGCTTCCCTAAGACACAATGTTCCACCATGATGTCCTGCCTCACCTTGAGCCCCCAGGAATGGGGCCTTCTGTCTATGAATTGAGATCTCTGAAACTGTGATCCCCCAAATAAACTTTTCCTCCTCTAAAAATTGTTCTTGTTGGATCTTTTAGTCACAGCAGCCAAAAAGATGAATAAAACATAGTGAAAGATCTGTTCAGCTCTGGCAACGGAGAATATGATTTCCTTTTAGGTTCTGAGAAAATGGAAGTGGGCAGGACGTGGGGTTTGGGTGTTGCTCATGGGAGAGGGAAAGGAAAATTGAAACTACCCTCACAATTAGCTAGTGAGTATTGGGAAGAAGGAGGGGAAAGATAATTAAAAACAGATCTAAACACACCTAAGCAAAAAACAAGTAGATTAACAGTCAGACATTTTAGTAACTCCATCTTAAAACATGGAGGCTTTCTGTATGATAGAAGACTCTCCATATAAATGCTGAAGAGACAGGCTGGGTAGTCCACTAAATTTCACTGGGAACAACTGGCTACTGCCTCGCAGCTCAGAAGGCCTGAGAAATCACATAGAGTAGAGATGGCCTGGAAGTTGGAGAAACACTTCAGACTTTGCCTTCTTGCTTCCCCCTTCTTTCCTTCCTTCTTTCCCATTTAATAGTTATTTGAGTGCCACTTAAATGTTAGGGACTGTTCTAGGCAATGGTATCTCATTAATTGATGATAGAACAAAATATTCTTGTCTTCATTCTGGTGGGAGAAAAGCATCAGTAATTCTAATAAACAAGTTGTTATTGTATAGTTTGCTAAAGGATGGAGAGTAGTATGGGACAATCTAGAGATAACAAGGATTGGGTTGGAGGATTGGTTAGGGAGAGCTCACCAAGAATGTCTTTTGGCAAAGATGTGAGGAAGCAAAGGGAGGTGCCATGAGATATGTAGAGGGACAGCATTCCAGGTAAAAGGAACAGCAAGAACAGAGACCAGAAGGCAAGAATCTCCATATAAAGCTAAATATACATTGAGCCCATGACATAAGAACCCCATTCTGGAACATTTGTTTGACAGAAATGAACATATATGTTCACATATAGTCTTGTACACTAATGTTTATAGAAGCTTTATTCATATTACCCCAAAATGGAAAATACCCCTAATCTACCAAGAATATGCATGGTATAGTGTGTGTGTGTGTGTGTGTGTGTGTGTGTGTGTGTATGTGTAACAACATGCATGGTATAGTCTTAAAATGGTATATAAATCCATGCCAGAATATGAATGATTCTCAAGCAAATTATTCTATGTCAAAATAACCAGACATAAAAGAATATATGTATATTATTTGATTGCCTTTATAGTAAATATAAGAAGAGGCAAAACTATGGTGACAGAAATTGATCAGTGGTTCCCTATGGTTGGGAGGAAATTGACTGGAAAAGTACCTAAGGAAACTTTCTGAGGAGGCAGAAATATTCTAAATTGGTTTTGAGTGGTGATTAAATGCATATATGTAATTGTCAAGATTCTATGAACTGAACATTTGAACATTTTATGTTATGTAAATTATACCTCAATTTAAAAAAAGTATATGTAGTGTTTGTTGAGCTCAAGCAGGAAATCAGGGTATTTGGTGTGAAGTGAGATGGAGGAATGTTGCAGGAGGTGAGGCCAAAGATAGAAGAAGCAATGGATTGAGTCCTCTACTGCATAGCAGCCTCTGGCTTTCATTCAGGATGAAATGAGGAGACTTCACAGGATTTTGAGCAGAGGCATGAAATGATCTAAATGTTTTAAACAGATCATTGGCTGCTATGTTGAGAAAGACTGTGGGAAGTAGGATTAAAAGAGGCAGATCTATCAGAAGACCATTATAGCAATCTGAGCTAGAGCTAATGATGGTGGGGATGAGGAGGGCGGCAGTGTGGAGATGTTAAGAAGAATCTGGATTCTGAATTTGAGTTTGAAGGTAGAGATGTTGGGATTTGTGGTATGATTGGATGTGGGGCAACAGAATATGAGGAATCAAAAGTGACTCCATGTGGCTGGGGTAGTAGCCCAGTGGTAGAGCACTTGCCTAACATGTGTGAGGTACTTGGTTCAATTCTCAGCACTGTATATAAAGAAAATACAATAAAGGTCCATTGACAACTGAAAAAATAATAAAAACTTTTTTAAAAAGTGACTCCAAATTTTGGCTCTAGTAACTAGGAACATGTAGTTTGCAGTTGCTGAGATGGGGAAGACAGTGGATGGAGAAGGCTTTGTGGACATGTTAAGCTTGAGGTGCCCAGGTAACATCTAAGTAGAGAGGATGGTCAGGCAGTTGGATACTGGGAGTTTTTAGTGTACAGATATTATCAAAAGTTACCTATCTGAAATCACCAAGGAATTGAATGTGAATAGAAAAAACAAAAGGGCCACAGATACTTGAGTGTCAGTCACTCTGAAGATATTACTGGCCTGCCCATGTAAGGCAGGAGAGGAAAGGCCACCAGAAGGGAAGGGCAGTTACAGAAGAGAAACCATTATCTCTTCCGCCAAGCCCCCTTTCTGCCTCAGCATCAGAGGAGGATGGAAAGCAGGATGGGTGGGGAAAGCAGAGTGTGTCTCCTCATACTCCCAATTCCTAGAGTCATGAGTTCAGCTTTTGTTAGGATGAAGAAAAGGAGGGCTTTGGGTAAACTTTTAGACTGAAGCTAAAATGAATAGCATTCAGTTTTAAAGATCCAAAATGTAAAGCTGCCTACAGAGTTATAGAACTGGAATAATACCTTTTGAAAGTCTGCAACCCTGCCTGGAAAACTGTGTGGGCTAGAAAACAGTATGGGTAATGTTAAACAGAACACAGGTGGTATCAGTTATTGGAAAGAAGCCAAAACTTTTTCTGTTTATACCCCTGTGAGTTGAGACTGCTCACAAAATTCAGCATGCTTCTCATGCAATAAAGTCTATGAAAGAGAGCTCTTGGCTTCAATTTGTTTACATTAAAAAAGTAGGTTGGAAAGCATGATAATCTATAAGATCATTTCTATCTTTTGATTTGAGGCACTTTAAGATGAGTGGTAACACATTGGCTGGTGCTAAATCAACATTTTGCTCAAGAGTCATTATTTTTCTTTTAAAGTACATCTGGAAGAATAGGATTTGTCTATCTGAGTTGCAGTGAAACTAAAGAACCTTCTAAAACCCAGTTATTACAATACTTTAAAGATTCTGCTTTTAAGGCAACAATTACCAATAATAAAGAGCAATATAATTCCTATCTATATGCAGAGCATGCATGCCAATGTAATTTCAGTTTATGCAGACACCTGCTTTACAAGGTTTAATGAGAATCTAAAAATAAGAACTAATGTCCTATGTGGAAATAAACATCTGACAGATTTGTTTGACACAGAGTTCCCAACATTAAAGAACATATTCTTCCAACTCATGTTTTGGCTTCTTTAAGCCCTTTAAACAGCTATCTTTTAGCAAACTTAATGACGGATGTGTTCCAGAAATGATTTCCCATAATTCTTCCACATTAGTGTAGAAATCAGCTAAGGTCGCAGAATGCAAATCAGTGATTTTACCATACAAAATTTATTCTAATTTTCCTCTTGGGAAAAAACCTTGCAGTTGAAACACATTGGTTCTGAGCAGAGTTGAGGCCCATTTTGCAACTGCAAATATACAAATATTGAACCTCAAACAGCAACCAATGGTTGCAGCATCTGTGCAACTGTATGTTACAAAAGAAGAAAAACCATCTGAAATTGATTCTGGGAATTCACTACTGGTGTGAGCTATTGTTTTTTAATTTAAGAGGATTAATACAATTATTTAAAATCTGATTGTTTGGAACCTGGGTGTGTTATTCCAATGAGGGGAAAAGCATTCAGTGAGATCTTACCTGATATATTCAATACAGTTCTATGCCCTGGAAAGTACTGGCTGGTCAGTTAACTGGGTTTTCACAGAGATAGAGGGATCAAATGTAGTGAAGGTGCATTTAGAACAGAAATGAAACTATTATGATTTGAATGTGAGGTGTTCCCTAAAAAACACATCTGTGAGATAATACAAGAAGGTTTAGAGAAGAAATGAATGGGTTATGAGAGCCTTAACCAATTAGCAGGTTAATCCCCTGGGGATTAATGGGGCTATAACTAAAAGTAGGTAGGGTGTGGCTAGAGGAGGTGGGAATACGCCTTTGGGGTATATAATTTGTATCAGGTGAGTGGAGTCTCTGCTTTCTGATCATCATGTAAGCCACTTCCTTCTGCCATTCTTCTTCCATGATACTCAGCCTCACCTCAGGCCCTGAGAAATGGCTGTGGACTGAGACCTCTGAGACCATGGGCCCCCAAATAAACTTTTTTTCCTTAAAATTGTTCTTGTTGAGTTTTTAGTCACAGCAGTGAAAAAGCTGACTAAAACAGAAACAGTCAATTTTATCTAAGCAATGCAAGTAGGCTAAATTACTAATACCAGAAAAATTTTAAAAATGGATTAAATTATAAGTTTAAAAGTTCTTATTCAGAATACTAGAGTTTGTGATGATTTTTCTTGGCTGTGTTGCATAGTTTTACTTTTATTTCTGTATATGTAGTATAACAAATTTGGGAAGTGCCATGTTCTTTGGAAACAAAGAAATATGGGTACTAATATATCTATCTATATATATATAGATAGATAGATAGATAGATAGATAGATAGATAGATGTAGATGTGTGTGTTTATACAGAAATAAAACATGGTGTGTGTGTATGTGTATGTGTATGTGTGTGTGTGTGTGTACATATATATGAGAGAGGAGAGAGACAGCTCTGGTCTTTAATTTGCTTACCTTAAAATAATTAAGGTGGACAGTCCAGTGGTCCACAAGATTATGTCCTATCATATATAACTACTATGTACAAGTCTTTTATGCAGTTTCTCTCAGTAAATTGTGAGATTAGTGACAGGCTCCGTAAATGTAAGAAATGTGTTCAAGGTCACTTGGCTAGTTAATTGCAGACAGTATTGATTGTGAGTCTATTTGACTTGAAATCATACTCTTTCACTCTGCTCTTCTTTCTCTTTCTGTTAACCTACTAAGAAGGCAATACAAATCTACCAAAAAAATTAATGAGATACTATGTCCTTTACAAATGAATTCATCATAAAAATTTTTAAAATGAGCAATGTTTAAATACCATCTGCTCTTATATATAATCCATCATAATGTATCTGTTTTTTACGAATGGAAGTATTATATAATATAAAACATGTTTTTAAAAATGAATGCCATGAACTGAGTGTGGTAGTACCTGCCTACAATCCTCATAATTCAGGATGCTGAGGCAGGAGGATCACAAGTTTAAGGCCATCCTGGGCAACTTAGACCCCATTTCATAATAAAGAATAAAAAGGGCTGAGGATGTATCTCTACAGTAGAATACCCTTTGGTTAAATCACTAATAGCACAAAAAGAAAGCAGGAAAGAAAAAGAAAGAAGGGGCCGGAAAAACAAGAAAAATAGCCAACCAGTTAGCCATAGATGTATTCTGGGCTTCAAAAAGCGTTTGCTGCTTCATTCCATATGTATTAGTTTCTGACATGTTCACTGATATCATGGGTAGAATCCTTTACAGAGAATAGAAATAACATTGAGAAGATCATATGCACATGAGGCACCAGGACTGTGATAAGCAGCCAAGGTTTATCAAATTCCTAGTGTGTCAGAACATGTCAGGGAAGGGCACACAAATGTACAACTTCCTTACCATTAAGTACTGTGAAGTAGCATGGCAAAGACACAACACTCAGATGCAGAGAGGGAGAGAGATGTTCACATATTTCTAGTAATATATGCAACACATTTTCTAACCCACACTAGGTAAGAAGTGAAAATAACAGGGTGAGAACATCAGGACAAATACATATTTCCTTTGGCTCTGTCTCCTCTACCTAAGACACCT
The DNA here is from genome assembly GCF_964194105.1 of Spermophilus citellus. Classification (NCBI taxonomy): domain Eukaryota; kingdom Metazoa; phylum Chordata; class Mammalia; order Rodentia; family Sciuridae; genus Spermophilus; species Spermophilus citellus. Next base: position 173,265,891 of record NC_138183.1, read on the forward strand.
TTAAAATTGTGTTTCACCTGAATGCCCCCCCCCTCCCCACCCCAAGCTCCATCAATTTACTTCCAGTCCCGGCTTTGCTGCGTAGGGTAAAGTCTCCTGCCAAATTTTCCAGTGCCAAAGAGGCAGATGCTGCTGCCCAGGGCTCCTGCCTTGGCTCCCTCCTCCCTCCTGCCCCCTGCTTTTCCCAATACTGAAGCTATTTTCACTGTGCCAAAGCCATTGATGCGAGCAGCTCTGGTGCAGAAATCTCCTGTTGTGCTCTCCACTGGTGTGTGGAGAATCCCCCTCTCTCTTTTGTATCACACTCTTAGAATATGTGTAACTCATGTCCTCAGGCCCCATCAGTCTGTTAGAAGAAAGGAAGTCACATTAACATAATGCCCAGGATTTGCTGGCTCCTTTGCCCTCATTTATAAAACTGCAGTGATTTTCCAGTCGTCATCCCTGCCTGAGTCTCCCCACTTTGGTCCTTAGAGAGCAGCAGCTCTATGCCCTCCAGAACAGATCTGTTCATATTTTTCTACACACTGAGTCCTCCTTCGAGCTGTTCTCTCCTTTATTCCAGTCTCTTTTGTTTAGAAAGCTTCCATGTAAAGAATGTTTAAAAGCAGTCATGAGCTCCAGATACATGATCCCGCATTTGGAGGCAGTGTGGATCTTTGTAATACATTTCTGAGTTGCTTAAGTGAGCTTTAACTTAGTGCCTGTCATTTCCAAAAAGAAGAATCAACTGATAATAAATGTGGCAGAAAGGAGTGCCGTTTGTCTCTGGACACAGTTGCTTTTTATGTTCTGAATCATTTATTTCTTCAGAATTCCCAAGATCGTCCCCAAACATTCCATTACTAGTTATATTCTACACAGTGAAACTCTCAGATTTATTAATATAGAGGACACAAATCATTTCTCTGATGTGATTTGCTATGTGCATGAATTGGACAGTTTTTACTTATTTAAAATTATTTTTATTAGCACATAACCGTACCCATTGATGGGGTACTGTTTGACATTTGACACATGTATACAATGTGTAGTGGCCAAATCAGGGTAATTATCATTGCTATCTCCTTAAACATTTATCATTTCCTTATAGGGGGAAACTTTGTACTCCTCTCTTCCAGTTTGTCATATGATATGTACAATACCCTTGTAAATGATCGTCACCTTACAGTGCTATAGGAGACAGAACTTAATCTTCCTATCTATTTGGTAATTTCATTTTTCTTTGAGATTGCATAGTCTAACATTCTCTATCTCATGAATTTATTTATATTTTATACACACTTAAGTTGAAAAATTAATTGTTCTTTTGATAAGCTACTCTCATAGCAGCTGTACTACTTTTGTGCTGAAGATAGTAGAAACATGTGTTAGTGATAATTCTGCTACTGTAACAAAAACTTTAGATGATCAGCTTCAAAAGAGGAAAAGTTTATTTTGGTTCACAGTTTTGGTTAGCTGGTGGGAGCACATGGCAGAGGAAGCTACTCACTTTATGGTGGTTGGGAATCCAAGAGGAAGGAAGAGACCAGTGTCCCACATTCCCTTCAAGGGCACACCTCTGTGTGACCTAAATGCTTCCCATGGGGCCCCACTTTTTAAAAGTTCCACCACCTCTCAGGAGTGCTAAGCTGGGCATATGGGGACATTTCAAATTAAAACTATTGCAGTCCTTTTAGCCAGGAGACCAGCAACTTGGTCCAGGATCCATCACTTTTTCTGTATGGCTTTTATTTAGGCCTTCAGTATCTCTGAAATTATTCCATCACCTGCCAAAGAGGAAAATGAGATAATGTTATGCAAAAGTTGTGAAAATATTTGGAATCTATAAAATGTAGAGTGTTTAATAAAAATAATAAGCTAAAGGTCATTGAGAGTTTCATCTCTTTATAGAAGACAGGTTTTCAAAATTTTCACATTTGAATCATTTTCAAAATAATTTTGGAAGTGATATAAGAAAATTTTCAAATAGATAGCATTTAAGGAAAACTTTTAGAGAAATAATAAAAATGTAATTGAACAAATAAAGATTTTTGGTAAAATTAAAAATATACTTATGCCTTTATAAATGAGATGAAGATACATATTTTCATTAGAATATTTTGTAGTGTTTTTAGTGTTTCATACAGATGGTATGATCTTCTTTGGATATAACACCCTCAGAGAAAGCTGATTTTTAGGCTTATGTTAAGGTTAAAAATCCAAATTTATCAATGTTGAAGATAGCTAAGTAGTGATTAACTCATCCAGATTTTAGGATGAGGAGAAGGCAGGCAGAGTTAATGTTTAACCTTCTTTTTTCTAAAGGACTGGTGAAGGTGATACACCTTCAACAGGTACTATAATTCATCACCTGAACTAGGTAAAAATTAAGACTAAACAGTTATTGTTAATGCCTTAATTACTAAACAGTGCTTAGACTTGGAATAAAATACATTTTCATAAGTTGCTGTTAACTGTTAACACATGGATGTACTCCTTGAAGTTCTAAGTTATTTTTTCTCTTTTCATTCCTGTCCTAACAACATTGTTTATTTGTTTCTTTGTCTGCTTGAATTCAATTATAGCAGGCTTGGTAATACTAAGATAATACAGCATCATATATCCAGAATGATTGCAACTAAATTAGTCAATAAATTAAAAGAAACTAAAAAAGTGTGTTCTCATACATATAATTTCACATGGATTTTTTTTTTAAAGAGAGGATAGAGAGAGAGAATTTTTTAATATTTATTTATTTATTTATTTATTTTTTATTGGTTGTTCACAACATTACAAAGCTCTTGACATATCATACTTCATACATTACATTGAAGTGGGTTATGAACCCCCAATTTTACCCCAAATGCAGATTGTAGAATCACGTCGGTTACACATCCACAATTTTACATAATGCCCTATTAGTAATTGTTGTATTCTGCTACCTTTCCTATCCCCTACTATCCCCCCTCCCCTCCCCTCCCTTCTTCTCTCTCTACCCCATCTACTGTAATTCATTTCTCTCCTTGTTTATTTTCCCATTCCCCTCACAACCTCTTATATGTAATTTTGTATAGCAATGAGGGTCTCCCTTTATTTCCATGCAATTTTCCTCTTCTCTCCCTTTCCCTCCCATCTCATATCACTGATTAATGTTACTCTTTTCTTCCTACTCTTCCTCCCTGCTCTGTTCATATTTGCTCTCATTATATCAAAGAAGACATTTGGTATTTGTTTTTTAGGGATTGGCTAGCTTCACTAAGCATAATCTGCTCTAGTGCCATCCATTTCCCTGCAAATTCTATGAGTTTGTCATTTTTTATTGCTGCATAGTACTCCACTGTGCATAGATGCCACATTTTTTTTATCCATTCATCTATTGAGGGGCATCTGGGTTGGTTCCACAGTCTAGCAATTGTGAATTGTGCTGCTATGAACATCGATGTGGCAGTATCCCTGTAGCATGCTCTTTTGAGGTCTTCAGGGAAGAGTCCCAGAAGGGCAATAGCAGGGTCAAATGGTGGTTCCATTCCCATCTTTCCCAGGAATCTCCAAACTGTTTTCCAAATTGGCCGCACCAATTTGCAGTCCCACCAGCAATGTACAAGTGTACCCTTTTCTCCACATCCTCGCCAGCACTTGTTGTTGTTTGACTTCATAGTGGCTGCCAATCTTACTGGAGTGAAATGGTATCTTAGGCTGGTTTTGATTTGCATTTCTCTGACTGTTAGAGATGGTGAGCATTTTTTCATGTACTTGTTGATTGATTGTATATCCTCCTCTGAGAAGTGTCTGTTCAGGTCCTTGGCCCATTTGTTGATTGGGTTATTTGTTATCTTATTGTCTAATTTTTTGAGTTCTTTGTATACTCTGGATATTAGGGCTCTATCTGAAGTGTGAGGAGTAAAAATTTGTTCCCAGGATGTAGGCTCCCTATTTACCTCTCTTATTGTTTCTCTTGCTGAGAAAAAACTTTTAAGTTTAATTAAGTCCCATTTGTTGATTCTTGTTGTTAACTCTTGTGCTATGGGTGTCCTATTAAGGAATTTGGAGCCCGACCCCACAATCTGTAGATCAGAGCCAACTTTTTCTTCTATCAGACGCAGAGTCTCTGGTTTGATATCAAGCTCCTTGATCCATTTTGAGTTAACTTTTGTGCATGGCGAGAGAAAGGGATTCAGTTTCATTTTGTTGCATATGGATTTCCAGTTCTCCCAACACCATTGTTGAAGATGCTATCCTTCCTCCATTGCATGCTTTTAGCCCCTTTATCAAATATAAGATAGTTGTAACTTTGTGGATTAGTCTCTGTATCCTCTATTCTAAACCATTGGTCCACCTGCCTGTTTTGGTACCAGTACCATGCTGTTTTTGTCACTATTGCTCTGTAATATAGTTTGAAATCTGGTATCGCTATACCACCTGATTCACACTTCCTGTTTAGAATTGCTTTTGCTATTCTGGGTCTTTTATTTTTCCATATGAATTTCATGATTGCTTTATAAATTTCTACAAGAAATGCCATTGGGATTTTGATTGGCATTGCATTAAACCTATAGAGAACTTTTGGTAATATCGCCATTTTGATGATGTTAGTTCTGCCTATCCATGAACAGGGTATATTTTTCCATCTTCTAAGATCTTCATCTACTTCTCTCTTTAGGGTTCTGTAGTTTTCATTGTATAGATCTTTCACCTCTTTTGTTAGGTTGATTCCCAAGTATTTTATTTTTTTTGAGGATATTGTGAATGGAGTGTTTTTCCTCATTTCCGTTTCAGAAGTTTTGTCGCTGATATACAGAAATGCCTTTGATTTATGCATGTTGATTTTATATCCTGCCACTTTGCTGAATTCATTTATTAGTTCTAGTAGTTTCTTTGTAGACCCTTTTGGGTCTTCTATGTATAGAATCATGTCATCTGCAAATAGTGATAATTTAAGTTCTTCTTTTCCAATTTTTATGCCTTTAATTTCTTTCGTCTGTCTAATTGCTCTGGCCAGTGTTTCGAGAACTATATTGAATAGAAGTGGAGATAGAGGGCATCCCTGTCTTGTTCCGGATTTTAGAGGGAATGCCTTCAACTTTTGTCCATTCAGAATGATGCTAGCCTGAGGCTTAGCATAGATAGCTTTTACAATGTCAAGGTAAGTTCCTGTTATCCCTAGTTTTTTCTAATGTTTTGAACATAAAGGGATGCTGTACTTTGTCAAATGCTTTCTCTGCATCTATCGAGATGATCATATGGGTCTTATCTTTAAGTCTATTGATGTGGTGAATAACATTTATTGATTTCCATATGTTGAACCATCCTTGCATCCCAGGGATGAATCCTACTTGATCATGGTGCACAATTTTTTTGATGTGTTTTTGTATTCGATTCGCCAGAATTTTATTGAGGATTTTTGCATCTAGGTTCATTAGAGATATTGGTCTGTAGTTTTCTTTCTTTGAGGTGTCTTTGTCTGGTTTCGGAATCAGGGTGATGTTGGCCTCATAGAATGAATTTGGCAGAGCTCCCTCTTTTTCTACTTCCTGAAATAACTTGAAAAGTATTGGTATTAATTCTTCTTTAAAGGTTTTGTAAAACTCCGCTGTATACCCATCCGGTCCTGGGCTTTTCTTGGTTGGTAGTCTTTTGATGGCTTCTTCAATTTCATCCATTGATATTGGTCTGTTCAAATTGTGTGTATCCTCCTGACTCAGTCTGGGCAAATCATATGACTTAAGAAATTTATCGATGTCTTCACTATCTTCTATTTTGTTGGAATATAGGTTTTCAAAATAATTTCTAATTGTCTTCTGTATTTCTGTAGCATCTGTTGTGATATTGCCTTTTTCATCCCGTATGTTAGTAATTTGAGTTCTCTCTCTTCTTCTCTTCGTTAGCATGGCTAAAGGTCTGTCAATCTTATTTATTTTTTCGAAGAACCAACTTTTAGTTTTGTTAATTTTTTCAATAGTTTCTTTTGTTTCAATTTCATTGATTTCTGCTCTGATTTTAATTATTTCTAGCCTTCTGCTACATTTGCTGTGGTTTTGCTCTTCCTTTTCTAGGGCTTTGAGATGAAGTGTGAGCTCATTTATTTGTTGTTTTTTTCTTTTTTTGAGGAATGACCACCTGGCGATGAATTTTCCTCTTAAAACTGCTTTCATTGTGTCCCATAGATTCTGATATGTTGTGTCTGTATTTTCATTTATCTCTAAGAATTTTTTGATTTCCTCCTTTATGTCTTCTGTAACCCACTGATCATTCAGTAACATATTGTTCATTTTCCATGTGATGTAGGATTTTTCCTTCCTTCTTTTATCATTGATTTCCAGTTTCATTCCATTATGATCAGATAAAATGCATGGTATTATCTCCACCCCTTTATATTTACTGAGGGTTGCCCTATGGCATAATATATGATCTATTTTTGAGAAGGATCCATGTGCTGCTGAGAAAAAAGTATATCCATTTGATGATGGTTGATATATTCTATATATGTCAGTTAAGTCTAGGTTATTGATTGTGATATTGAGTTCTATAGTTTCTTTATTCAACTTTTGTTTGGAGGATCTGTCCAATGGTGAGAGAGGTGTGTTGAAGTCACCCATGATTATTTTGTTGTGGTCTATTTGATTCTTGAACTTGAGGAGAATTTGTTTTATGAACATCGCAGCACCATTATTTGGTGCATAAATATTGATAATTGTTATGTCTTGTTGGTGAATGGTTCCTTTTAACAGTATAAAATGACCTTCTTTATCCCTTTTGATTAACTTAGTCTTGAAGTCGATTTTATTCTATATGAGGATGGCCACCCCTGCTTGCTTACGAGAACTGTGTGCGTGGTATATTTTTTCCCATCCTTTCACCTTCAGCTTGTGTATGTCTTTTCCAATTAGATGTGTCTCCTGGAGGCAGCATATTGTTGGATTTGTTTTTTTAATCCATGATACCAGCCTATGTCGCTTTATTGGAGAGTTTAAGCCATTAACATTCAGAGTTACTATTGATATATGGTTTGAACTTCCATCCATGTTTGATTGTTTATCCTTTTTTTAAAAAAAAAAAATTTAGTTTGTTTCTCCGTGATTATCTTTCCCCTCGCCCTCTGTCTTTACTGAGGCACTTCCCACTGATGGTTTTGGTTATTGTTTTTCATTTCTTCCTCGTGTAGTGTTTTGCTCAAAATGCTTTGCAATGCTGGTTTTCTGGCTGCAAATTCTTTTAACTTTTGTTTATCATGAAAGATCTTTATTTCGTTGTCATACCTGAAGCTTAATTTTGCTGGATACAGAATTCTTGGTTGGCATCCATTGTCTTTCAGTGTTTGAAATACATTGTTCCATGACCTTCTTGCTTTCAGTGTCTGTGATGAAAAATTCGTTGTTAACCTTATTGGTTTACCCCTGAATGTAATCTGTCTCCTTTCTCTTGTAGCTTTTAATGTTTTCTCTTTGTTCTGTATATTGGCTATCTTCATAACAATGTGACTTGGCGTTGGTCTACTGTGATTTTGTGTGCTCGGTGTCCTGTATGCATCTTCAATTTGTATATCTGTTTCCTTTTTTATCTCTGGAAAGTTTTCTGTAATTATTTCATTCAGCAGGTTTCTCATTCCCTTGGTTTGAATCTCTGTACCTTCTTCTATCCTGATGACTCATAAGTTTGGTTTTTTTATGTTATCCCATAACTCTTGGATGTTTTTCTCGTGATTTTTTACCAGCCTTTCTGAGTTGGCTAGACTCTTTTCAAGATGGTATATTTTGTCTTCATTATCTGACGTTCTGGCTTCTACTTGCTCCACTCTGTTAGTGATACTCTCAATTGAGTTTTTAATTTGGTTTATCGTTTCCTTCATTTCTAGAATTATTGTTTGATTATTTTTTATAATCTCTATCTCCTGATGAAGATGCTTAACTTCTTCTTTTAGCTGTTTATGTAATTCATTCTCAATGTGTTCTTTTGCTGCTTGAATTTGCTGTCTTGTATCCTCTTTAAGGTTCCATTCCATCTGTCTAAGGTGTTCCTTGAGGTCTTTATATGACCATTTTTCTGATGACTCTAGGTCCTCCTGAATATTTAGGCTGTCCTGCATTGTTTGTACTCCTTTCCTTCCTTGCTTCTTGAAGCTGCTCATGTTGCTTCTTGTTCTGTTTGACTGCTGAGTTACTGTTTACTCCTATAAATTTATTTGATGCTTGGGAGGAAAGGTATTAGAAGGGAAGGGAAGAAGTCACTAAAGAGAATGAGAGTAGGCAGGTAGAATTCAAGGAAGGGGGGATAAGAAAAATGAAAAGACAAAAGAAGAAAGAAATAGGAACTAAAAAAGAAAGAAATTTAAAAAATAATAATAATTAAAAAAAATTAAAATTAAAATTGGAAGAGAAAAAAGAAAAAGAAAAGAAAAGAAAAAAAAAACAACGAGATAGAAAAATGAAGATGAAAGAAAAACCCAAATCAAAAAAAAAAAAAAAAAAAACTAATAAATGCCGTCTTAGAGTTTGATTAACTTCTCTTCCAGTAGGTGGCGCTGTGTCCACCAGGTCAAGTTTCTCCTGTCAGTACGCGGGAACCAATCACTGTGCAGCAGCTCCTCCCAGACTGGGCGAGTCTCCAATCCTGCGTGCCTAGGGCCTCCTCTTGTGTCTAGTCACTTCCCACTTTTCCTCTAGCCAGGCCCCTCTCACCACAATACTGGCTACACGCCAGGTCTGCTGCTCCCGGAAGCCCTGTTTTCATGAACGACTGGGCTCACTCTTCCAGTTTGCTATTCCCTCAGACCCTAAGTTTGTAGAGCTTGGGGCTGAGAATCCTTAGCGAATTTTACTTGCACTCCGGTAGCCACTCCCCCGTAGCTGGTGCAAGAGACCTCAACAGTCAGCCCTGGTGGGAGCGGTAGTCCCGAGTTGCGGGTCCTGCACCACCTCTGATTCCCTCGGGCTGGCTGTAGCACTCATGGGAGAGCTGGGAGGGGCCCTTAAGGTTTCCCCGATGTGTGGAGAGGGAAAGCTAGGGGGTTACACACCTGTAGCAGCAGGTTTCAATGAAGTTATCTCCTCCGCCGCAGTCTGGTGACGTCAGTTCTCCGCCATAGTGGTGTCTATTGCAAATGGCGACAGTTCGTTTCCCTTTGCCGGGAGACCAATGCAATGGGTGGGTCCTTACTGTCTCTCTCAAGCCCCGTTTGGATCCTGTGGCCACTACTTATGAAGGCTCGGTAGGCATTTACCTCCCTATGATGAGAAGGGCTGATCGGTTGTTTCAGCCGGATGGATTAATGCTGAGTCACAGCTGTTTGTCTCATCTTTTCAGACGCGGCGGTGCAGGGCGCGGAGCACGGAGCGGCTTACTCACTTCCCGCAGCCATCTTCCTCTTCTCGCTATTTCGGGATGATGGCGGGGCGCTCGCTCCGCTCCCTCCGGTGTGTCTCAGCCTCGGGCTCCCGCGCCTCGCTCCGCCGCGGCCTCCACAGCCAGCGCCGCCCCGGCCGCTCTCTCCGCCCCCGGCGTTCCCGGCTTCTGGCCGCACCGCAGCCCGCTCCGTGTCTCTCCGGCTCGCGGCTCCAGCGGCACCCGGGGCCGGGGAGGCGACAGCCCCTCCCCGGCAAGTACCGCATTTCCCGGGCCCCGAGTCCCGGGGGCCACAAACTGACACTTCTAATAAACCTACCAATTCCCGGCAGGTCCCCTCTTCACGGAATTTTGCTAGAAGTTCCTCAGTAGGTAGACTGCCGCTGTTCCAAAGGGTCTTTCTGATCCCGTTAATGTGGAGACATTGGAATCGCTGCTTCCTCGCCGGCGGCCATGTTGGATTCCTCTAATATTTATTTTTTAGTTTTCAGCGGACACAACATCTTTGTTTGTATGTGGTGCTGAGGATCGATCCCCGGCCGCACGCATGCCAGGCGAACGCGCTACCACTTGAGCCACATCCCCACTTGAGCACTTCACATGGATTTGTTTCTAGCAAGCCAACTAATATAAATAGAATATACCACTAAATATATTGCACTGGAACTTTTATTTTTATTCAATAAAACCACATCAATTCTGTCTGCATTGTCAAAAATTATGAAATAATAGCATACAAATTAATGCATAGCATCTCTTAGATTTTAAGTTTGAATGTATTCTAGTTTTTCCTCTTTCTATATGGCATATTTTTTGCTTCTGGAAATAAATTGGATGAAATTTCTTTCACCCTCTGCAAGATAAATTGAATTTTCTTGTGTGGAAGCAAAGGAACTAGGAATATATATATTTTTTCTGTCTTGGACAACTCTGTTGAGTTATGGCATCATTGCACACCAAGCCTTTACAGATAAGCAAGTCAGGTGTGGAGAAACAAGAGTTATTAAGGAGAAAGGGGTGTATTGGTGGAAGATGGAACTGTATTTGGCAAACTTGCAGTCTATGATCTACCTGGAAAGGGGATATAGCATGCTGGAGTAGGACATGGTCTGGTGTAAATACACAGACTTATGTTCCAGCTAAGCCACTAAAGGTGGACCTTCAATGTATTTGGAAATTTTTATAGTCACATTTAATTTTTTAACCAACTCTTCAAGGCAGGTATTATTACCAGAATTTTATTGACAAAGGAATTGTAGCTCAGAGAATTGCTATGGGTAATAGGAGACAGAAGATGGAATTTGATCCTGGCTCTTTTGATTCTAATAGACTCATTCATATCCTATTTACCATCACTTTCCTGAGAGTCCCCCTTATTATCAATGGAAACTGCTTGTTCTGGGCCTATGGCTGCCAGGCCCTGAGTCAAGGAGTCAAGGATGTATGCTTCTCTCTTTGGGATCAGCCTCAGGACACTGCAGTAGCCTCTGTAGCCATTAGGTTTTATAAAGTCCTCAATCCGTGTTCTTTCCCTATATTTGTGCATTTACTTGCTGAATGTTACTACTTCAAATTAGACCATTAGCTCCTTGAGTGAAAGGACCAAATTTGTTTTCCTCAGTGTTTTATCTGAAATGTAGCCCACTACAATGCAAAAGCAAATGTGTCCAATGTAAAAGAGAAAAATTTCTAAATACCCTTTTTATTTTAGGACAGTTTTAGATTTACAGAATTATTGTAAAGGTAGAATTGTATACTCCAGACTGTTTCCCCTATGATTAATATCCTAGATTAAGATGGCATTTTTCCACAATTAATGAATCAATATTGATATGTTACTCTTAACTAAACTCCATACTTTATTTAGATCTCTCTAGTTTCTAACCTGATGTCCTTTTTGTATGATAGATTTTATAGTCTTGTCTTCTTTTGGCTGTGAGAACTTAGAGTTTCCCTGTTTTAAGGACCTCAAGAGTTTTGAGGAATTCTAGTCAAATATTTTCATGGTTTGAATATTTGTGCTTTTCAAAACTTATTTTTAAATTTCATTGTCATTGTAACAGTATTAAGAGATAGGACCTGTAAGAGGGGATTAGCCATGAGGGCTCCAGCCCTCTGGGTGAGATCATTGCATTGTAAAAGGGCAAGTTTGGCCAGTCTTGCCCTCTCTTGCTTGTTTCTCCTTCTACATTTGCCAGATGCCAGCTTGGATTTTCCAGCTTCCTGACACATGAGTCAATGAGTATTCTGTTAGAGTAGCAAAAATAAAACTTAATTGTTACTTAATTGTTCAATTTCACTATTCAGGCTTGTGATTGCTAAATTGTTAAGTGATACTCTTGAGGGAAACAAGTTTATCGTCTAGAATTTGTATAGAGTATCTTTTGTTTTTAGAGTTATAGATTGTACCCATTTCCAGTGTTATTTAGGTCAGCATTCTAATCCCCCAACCCATTCAGTGAGGTTGCTTTATATATTTATATGTAATTTTCTTTGTCACATCTGCATCCAATCCAATCCAATCCTGACCCCCTAAATGATTCTTTTTTTTTTTTTTTTTTTTTTTTTTGGTGCTGGGGATTGAACCCAGGACCTTGGGCATGTGAGGCAGGCACTGACTAACTTATGTCCCCAGACGCTAAATGATTCTTAAACATTTGAAAACATGATAGCCACACTTTGTACTTCATGTTCTATAGACTGAAAAATGCATTCTATCATGTATATACCATTATAATATCATACAAAATAGTTTTACTACCTTAAAAATCTCATGCACTTTTTTTTTTTTTTTTTTTTTGGTACCAGGGATTGAACCGGAGGAGCTTGAACACTGAGTTACATTCCTTGACCTTTTTATTTTTTATTTTGAGAGTCTCTCTAAGTTGCCTAAGGCCTTGCTAAATTGGTAAGGCTGGCTTCAAACTTGCGATTCTACTGCCTCAGCCTCCCAAGTCACTGGGATTACAGGCATGCACAGCTTAAAAAAAATCTCATGTACTTTCAAAAATCTCACATACTTTTAAAATTCAATAATACTCATCTCTTTTATCATACTCTCCGCCTGACCACGTAGCAACCTCTGATCTGCTAGTGGTTTACCATCTCCATAGTTTCGCCTTTTCCAGAATGTCATATTATTGGAATTTTACATTATTGTAGCTTTTTAGACAGGCTGTTTTCATTTAGCAATGTACATTCAAGAATCATTTATATAATTTTGTGGTTTGATAGTTTCTTTCTTTTTATCTATCATTTCATTGTATGGATGTAGCAACATTTGTTTATCCACTCATTTATTTCAAGACATTTTGATTGCTTCTAGTTTGGGGCAATTATGAACAATCTGATATATACATTCGTGTGGAAGTATTTGTGTGGAAACATGTTTTCAAATCATTTAGGTAAATAGCTATAAGCATGATTGCTCACAAGGCTTTATTAGTTTTGTAAGAAACTGCTAAAATGTCTTTTAAAGTGACAGGATCATTTTGTATTTTCATCTGCAATGAATGGAGAGTTCTTGCTCTGTGTATTTGTCAGCACTTAGCATTGACAGTGTTTGGGATGTTAGCCATCCTAATAGGTATATAGTGGTATTTCTCTGTTGCTAAATGGATGGATTCCCCCAACCCAATAGGAAAGGGTACCATTCACTCCTGTTCCTTGGAAATGTACAATTTATAGATGATCTTCTGGACCAAACCCTTGTTTCACAGATCAGTAAATTGAGGACTAAGGAAGAGTAGTAACTTGACAAAGTTCAATGGAGTTCAGCAGAATTAAAAAGTTGCACTGAGACTGTAGTGTGAAGATTGTCCTTCACCTCTGTAATTTTACAATACTACAGCTAGCCTAATTGCATAAAATTTTAAAAACTCAATCTAGCAAGGGTGTTTTTCATTAAGTTAAGAGACTTTAGAATGAGAGGCAGGAACTCTGGTCATGAGCAGATCCTGGGGATGCCTAGAATTGTGGAGCTCAGGTGCTGTGGAATCATTTGGTCTGGCCCTGGTAGCTTTATGCTAAGGCTAGGTCTACCCATGACCATGAGATCATATATTTTTAAATACTAAAAGAGTTAAATTAATGCATGAAACATTATAAGAAGAAACATACTTTTAAAAAATCTATTACACTTACCATTTGTAAAACACAGAGATGATAAGCACATCTGCTGATTACCTAAACTTTATGTCTAGATACCCAGAATATTGACTGCAAAATTCAATCAAGTTCCATCAAAATCTAAAAATCTTTTTATAACAAACAATACCTGGAGAACTTCTTTAACTTGAATTTTATTAAGAAAATAAAAGAAATAATGTATGGTTAGTAAATATATATTTTAGATTGAAAATCATGTGAACTTTATTTTATTGTTAGCATGAGAAAAACAATAATGGTAATAATCAACTAAACATCCTCTTACTTTGGGAATAATTTTGATTTCTTCATCCGAAAGAACTGTTAAAGACCTAAGCCAGATATGACCAACGAGAGCATCTCTATTTTTATTCTTTATTCAGGACCTGTGTTGTTTACTTTGGTGCTTTATACTATTTAAGTTCCAGACTCTGAACAGATACATTACGTTCCTCATGAGTTTTGTATCTTGTTGCATATAATTTTCTGTATTTTTTTGCAATCACCCCAAGTTCAGATGGTATTTGAGTGTGAAGATGTTTATTATTTCCAGCCATCTTCTTCATATAACTCATTTACTTACAACCAAAGCTCTTCAAAACACTGGATGCAGCTTTCTGCAGCTCTGATCTATGCTGCAGTGATGGGCAGGGTATGAGTGGAAGAGAGCTATTGCTCAACTAGGTCTGACCTGGAAACATTCCCCCAAAGCATAGAATCTGTGGATTCTTCAGATTGATGAAATAGACATTTGTGATTTCCTGCTGCAGTAGTTGCAGTGGGTGCTCCCAAGGTCATTTCTTCATGCCCAGAATGGACTAGTGGTGGCCCTGGTTCCCAGATTCCTCTTAAAGTCAAATTTTTCTAATGGCAAAGTATGCTAGTCCTGCTGAATCATTTCAGGATTGGTGAATTCTATGAACTTGTCCGTATACAGAAGAAAGAGTTCAGTGATTCAGCCACAGGATTTTCTGATTTTATTGTCTTCATTTTCAACTAATGAGGGGCAAGGGGTAGCAGTCTCAAGGGCAGGTTTCTTTTAAAGACTTCTCTCTGCTTCAGGGTTCTCAGGTCCCTTCTCTTCAGCTTCCCTTTCTACATTATTTCCACAAAGATCCTGTATCTGGGGCATAGCCCACTGACATTGCCACTCCCCAGCAAGGGTGTGAGAGCTCCAAGCAGAGCTGATAGAGAGTTCCAGGAAGAAAACTGGAGGAGGAGAAAGGAGTTACCTGTAAAGCATGGCTTGAGAGGCTAGAAAGCTTGAATTCTTTACCCAAATGTTTCCCTTTCTGATTCTGTCAAAGTGCATGGAATTTTCCAAAGTTATTTATCCCGTGGGCTTAGGCAGTGAAGTCTAATGTAATATATTTGTGCTGGTTAGATGCAGGAGCCATGAAAAAATTAACTCAGGTTTATCAGTTAAGCTGCAGTAATTTATTAGAGGAATAGGGTATTCCTGAGGGAATAGATATGAGACATGAGATTTGATGGGGAAAGAACAGCGGTTCTTAACCTTTGGTCGTTGTGGACTCCTTAGAGAATATATCAAAATCTATCAAACTTATCCCCAGAAAAACACATATACAAGGGAGGTGACTTTGCAGTGGGGCATTTGCAAAAGTCAAAACTAGTTGCTTACATACCCTTAAATCACTCATGAAGCATTCTTTTCAGAATTTTGAGGCATTTGGCTTTTTAGTAGTTATCAAGCATATTAAAATTTGATTACTGTTGGTCTAGACCACAAAGGGAATAAAAAGAATATATATATATAGGTGATATTTATCCTTTCAAAGCACTCTACCTTTAAAGTAACTGTGGAATCTTTGAAGGAGAATGGGAGATAGACGTAAATTCTAAAGCCTGCCTGTAGGGTGTATTCAAGTCTGGTTTTTACTTAAGCCCGTATAACATTAATACCTGCTAATGAATTTACTTGTAGTTAAGAATTTTAAAAAAATTAGTGGCAAGGCTAGGTTATAAAGTCAGAATACCAATTTCATTTGTGCAAAATGAGTCTCCACTGTATACACAAAACTGACTTCTCCTTTGAACTACTTATTGTTTCAGGTGGTTGGGAGGCTGGGGAATGGAACAACTGGAAAGAGGGTAGGAACTGAAGTGAAGAGAATGCTGCAGAGAGAGAGAGAGAGAGAGAGAGAGAGAGAGAGAGAGAGAGAGAGAGACTGCCTCTCTGAGAGAGGCAGAGAGGATGGTGGAAATGTCCTTCTTTTACTGACCCTCATTTCTTTTTTGGATCAGTTTCAATTGGAGGCATTTTTCCTTTTAAAAACACCCTTTTCTTCTTCTTCTCTTTGCTCCTTCCCACCCTTCTGTCTCCTCTGTTTGCCCCAGTGTTCTCCCCTGGACTCTTGGCACTCAGCAAGTGAGGCCCACAGGAAGTTCCCAGTTGGACAGAGGGAAAGCATAAAGCAGCCTTATCACAGCTTCTTGGTTCCTCTGGGGTTTATTGTTATTTTCTTATGCAGTGTTTCTATGCGACATCTGTATTTTCAGCTGAAGAAATTTGTGACCTTAAGAACAGAAGGAAAAATAAAGCATTAAAAAAAAAGTCAGTGAAAAATTTTAAAAGTCAGGATTTCTTTAAATAGCCCCAACTGTAGCCAGTTCCCATCTTTTCAACAAATTCTTCTCTGGCTATTGAATAGAAGGTAAATGGTCATTCTCTATGGTGTCACATTTCTTTTTTGGCACAGGGTTATGAACAACAAACTTTCTTGGTATCTAGTGAGACCATTCATTATATTTGCTAGGAAGTTAATTGGTGATTCAGTAGCTTTGACCATCAGAAAAAACTATCATCATCTATTGGTACAGAAAGGTATATCTCTACCTCTTACCCTATTTCCTCATTTGGAAGAAACAAAAAGGAAGGGGGCAGAATGTGATTTAGTGTGTTGTTTATGTATTGTAAAGATAAATGTGATAAGCATTACTTAGTTCATGTGAACATTCAGTACCTGTTAGTTTCACTTCCTTTCTCTAGATGAGCACTCCCACACTCCAGATGTTTCTACTTCTACCAGAACCCAGTGCCCACTACTCAGAACACTGATGTGAGAATAAGCAGTAAGACATATGCATTTATGTTAAAGCAATTGGGGAACTTCTAGCTTCACACAGGGAGAGGTGAGTCTCAAGTAGTCAGTTATCTTTGATATCTATTCTAATAGGTTTCTATACCTTTAAATTACATTCTCGGGTTAAATTCTTCTGGTTTTATGGAGATAATTCCTATCTGATTAGAATAGACAATTTGTGAGATCCTTAGTGACTTTTTATGTTCCAATTCCTGGATTGTTAAAATTTCTTTTTCGGGTGCAATTATGCTACCGTGCAAGCTCACAAAGATGAAGAGTTTGTCCTTTTCTCATTGCAGCACCCCAGTCATTTTGGTGCCTGATACGTAGTAGGAACTAAAAACTTCTTTGCTGAATGAATGAATGAGCTTGTTCAAACTGCCTGGGGGAAAGAATCAGTCCAGGCTCTGCCTCTGGAATAATTGAGAATATCTGCCAAATATTCTCAGGAGTTTTGAAAAAAAAAAATGTTTTGAGATCTGACTATGTATCTGGCATTGTGTTGTACCCCGGGGATTTTGTGGTTAATCAGTCATGTTCCCTGCTATGAAATGAGTCTATAGTTTAATGAGAAAGAGTAACATTAAAAAAGTGAACACAACAGGGATGATTTTATGAAAAAGAAGGTAGAAAGTGTGGAAAGAGCTCTGCAGGGTCCCCAGCATGTGCCTAAAGCAAGTGTAGAGAGCAGAAAGGTATCCAGAAAACTAAAACCAGTATTGCAAATGAAAGGTATTGTTAGCAAAGGCCTTCTGATTAACTAGCTGCCTCTTTCCTGGTGCTCAGTCTCTTTCTTGGAACACAGGGGTAAGGAGCTTGGTGTCTCAATGGTTTCCATGTGTGCATGACCCTGAGCTGCAGCTAAAACATTGAGCCTGAAGAGGTCAGCAAGCAACTTGCTCTAAAACGCTTCTTTTGAGGAAACATCTGTCTCTCTTTCAGGATGCTGTCACATGTGTCTTCCAACATTAGCATATTTTTCAGCCATCTGCAGTGGTTGCCTCCCACCTACACAAGCTTAGTCACTGCACACAAACATATACTCTTGCCCAAACTTCAATTTCAGGCTGAAAAGTGCTGCAACCATCTTAAGGCTTCATAGCCATGCATATTTCCCCAAGGTACTACTTACTTATCTTATTTGCAATGAATTTATCAGTTTTTAGGTCAGTTGGAGGCAAGAAAAACAGGAGAATGAACTGTGGTTGTAGGTCTTTCTTTTTGTTGTTACTACTGTCCCTTAAAATTGGAAGAAACCCTGAGATATCATTTGGTTTCACTTCCTACTAGGTGTTAGGTAGGCCCATTTTTAAATGAAACCTCGAATTCAGTACCTTCTCATTGTTAAGCCACCTACAAGGATGAAATTATTTAGGTTCTCATGGTAAATTATTCCAGTTAATAAATCTTGTTTTCAGAAATCCCTTTTACATATAGCTAATGTATCTTTCTTTGCCTCTGTTCATGCATGTAGTTTCAGTTACAACACAGCCTATGATGTAGTCATGATTTGAGTTCAAATCTGGCCTCTCTTCTGATGGATTATATAATTAGAGACAATTACATGACCATTTTTAAATCCCAGTTTCTTCATTTGTAAACTGAGGAAAACAGTTCTCATATCAAAAGGATAAGTGATCCTGAATTGTCCCAGTTTCTCCCACATAATGCATATTTAATAGACAATGATTGCAATTATTGTTTAGTAGAAAGTATCTAATCATAATATCTATGGGAGCAGAAAGCATAATTTATATGGGTTTGTGTCATTCATAGCCCTTAGGTAGTCCTGTGAACATGATAGGCACTCTAGAAATTATCTATGTTAATGATCTATGTGTATATCTATAGATGATTAACAAATAATTAAAACAATAAGAGTAGGAAACAATTTGCTCTTCTATTAACTAGCTTAATACCAGGAAAACTCATTTGTACTTCCTGAATTTTAGTTACTATACTGTAAAATAGTGTCAAAAATGGCCATTTTTCTCTTAAATATTTTTTTTATTCTGTCCTATAAGAACTCCAGAGAAGGAAGTTCTTCAGAAAAAATTTCTGGGCCTGAAAATTATTTCTTATTAATCCAGCTCATTTTTAAGAATATATATATATATTTAGCTACATTTTTCTGTGCCTTAAATAGGTAGAGGTTTATTTCTTTCCCCTGTTAGTAGTTTGCAGGTGAGCCAATTAGGTCCATGGGGTATCTCTGCTCCATATGGTCATTCAGGATCCAAGTTCTGTCCATTTTTTAAATTTTATTTTTAATTAACATGTATGATTGCACATATTAATGGAGTTCAGTGTGGCATTTAGCTACGTTTTAAAACATCTTTAAGGAGAGACATTAGAAATTTTGTCATTTATTACATTTGATTAGATTCAATATAAAAAGGAGGAAATGGTAAGTTCTGGCTCCCTTGGTATTACAGCATGGGACCAATATTGAATACTGTTTGCCAAAGTAAAAGCAGAGATGGGGAAGGAGATGAAGGCGCCAAGCTCCAGAACAATTTCGTTTCATTTTTTGATTGGGTGACTAATGTCTTCAGCATTCTCCTTGAAGTGTTTCCGAAACTTTGCTCCTGTTCACCTGGACTCTGCCCATATTCTCAACCACAGCTAAAGGAAACAGCTATTTCTGTCTACATAGATGCTGAAGAAATGCAGCCTGTAAAGCCTGGGCCCAATTCTACTTAAAGAGACTGACCAACCTACCCTTATATTGTTTTAACTCTATTGATTTCTTTCCTTTAATTTAAGTGGGTCAAGGCAAAGAAGTACATGATTAGGAGGCAGTGGAAAGCCCTCGGGAGGTCTTAAATGCTCTTAGGAGTTTCTTTTTACATCTAACTCTTCTCAGGAGTTCTGAAGTTTCCAAAATGAATATTAATCACATCACAAAATTCTAAACAATGAATCATTTTGTCAGTTTCACCAGTGACCACTTTGGATTCTCAAAAACCACAGTAAACTTCAGTTAGGTGAACAAAACATTAGGTGGAGAAAGAAGTGTGTCAGTATTAGCATAATCTTCTCATCTGATTCACCAGGCAACAAATCTTCTGCAGTCTATGTTCATTATTATACATATTGGAAGAAAACAATTTGAAAGAAGTAAATGAAACTATATCCTTCCGTGTATATGAAGACTCACAGAAGCCTAATCGTAGAGGGTATTCAACAATGAAATTTTGCCATATTTACTTATTTTTTTTGATAGGCAGGTGGCATTCCTTAGGCTTTTTGGTAGGACTAAGCTGTAATGTGGGAAAATTTGTCTAATTTCAGGTTAATTGATTGCACCAATGAGAATAAAATTCAGGTAGATCAGTGAAATTTCATAGTTTCACTGTTAATACTGAAATCATGTTTTTATATTTAGCCATTTTGCTTTGAGTCAATGAGAAGTTCAATCCTAAAGGAACTTTTTGTGTTAAATCATTGTAGCAAAGTCATTTCTTCTTAACTTCCTAAATGCTACCACTGATCTATTGGATACAAGGTAAAGAGTCTTTCCTTTGAGAACTTTCTTTCTGCAAGCTAAGAGTATATGGTTCAGGAAACTATTTTAGTACAAACTAGGAGAAGTTGATTTAAATGAAAATAAGGTGAAATGAAAGCAGTGGATAGAGTTTGACATGTTTATTTATTAAAATACCATAGTTATGAATGGTACAATATGTTTCAGATTCCACTAATATTTACTTAATGTCATTATCACATACACCATCTCATGTAATATTTGGATTAAATTTGTCAAGTAGCTTTTACTATCACTCTTTTTCAAAGACAAAAATAAAATGGAGGCAGAGAGAAGTTAATTAACTGCCTCAAACAAATAGCCAGTATGGGTAGAAACCCCAATTCAGTTCTAGCTCCATCTAATTGTAGGGTCCCCCCAACTCCCGGCCCCGCTACTTTGCACACTTGTGAAACCATTTTTTTACTCAGTGCATCTGATGATTCCTCAATTTTTTCCTCACTCAGTGTCCCTGATCATTTGTTTCTCTCAGTAGCAAGGTGGTGGTGGTGGTGGGGTGTCTCTGTGGGCTCTGTGGGGTGAGAAGGTAGACGTTTTCCCTTGGGGGCCCATCAGAGTCTATGTGTGGGTGGATATGAGTAGTTTAGAGACGATGCCAGAGATAATTTCACTTCCCCACCACCCACCTGGATTCACATTTTCTGTATTATCTATCCCACACTCTGTACCATTTTGGTTTGATTCTAATCAAGCGACTTTATTATAGAACTTCTCCCAGTTTTCTTGTTTAGTATCTCTTGAGTTGTATTTATTTTTTTTTTTTAGCACAAATTTCCTGGGTAATTAGTTTCATGGTATATTCCTGGGTTGGCACATTTCCTTCTCTTAAAATTAAATCTTATAATATACGGGGCAAGAGACTCTTACCAGAGAGTATATTAAAATTTAGTTAGGATAAAACATTAATTCAGGGGTTATGAGAAGGAGTTGGGAATATCTGTGTTATGTCTCCTTGTTTCTCATCTTGTGAGAGTCTTGACATTCTGTACAACAGACTTTGTAATAGGAATCGTCCTCTTTAGCTGATTCAGGCCATGGCTCAGTTGCTCCCTAATATGCCTCAGGAAGAGGATTTAATTCCTTTCTCTACCCATTACCTGTAGGTGCCTTTGTTTCCTGGCTGTGGTCATCTCTAGTCCCCCAACCGTGCTCAGCATCTCAGCCAAGTTCCATTCATACTTAATATTCAGTTGTGGTTTTTGCTGGTTACTTTGGTTTTCCTTCAGTCTCCTCTAAACCATAACTCATTTTTCTCATTAACGAAATGAGGTTTTATGGTATTGAATTGGACATAGGAAAAACACAATATTAGGTTGTCAGGGCCATGGGTCCCACTGAATTGTAAGTGCCTTTAGCCCTATGGAAACAAAATCAAGTAGGTCAGATTATATGCTTTATGTCCAGTCTGTGTGTCATGCTGCTGCTCAAAGGGACACTTCTCTTTTTCTCTCCGTGTTGGTGGTTTCAGTATTAAAGTCATATTCTCTCAGAATCATTGACCAGTTTGGATTTTACAGACAGCACCATCCTTTCAGGCTTTATCTGAGAGAAAGGAGCTGTCATTTTTCACAGAAAGTCTGCTGTCTGACAGAAGCCAAATCAGGAGAGGATTTTTCACAGCTGGCCTTGATTGTTCTAACTCATCATGGAACAGCTGGGAGCCAGTGACTTTGCTTCTAACCTCAGAGGTTATGTGAAAGAAGAGAGCTATGTGTTCTACATTCTCACCTCCATCTTTCTATTGCTTTCTGTCTGCTCTGCCTGGACTCTGACATTCATGAAAGATGGAGTAAGTGAGCCCACAAATGATGTAATTTCAGGAACAGATGTAATTTTCAACCTTTGTCAAGATATCTGAAATCTAACCCTGAGAGATTCATTCCTTTGGGGCTTTATTCAAGAGTCTCATACAAAAGTGTGTAAATACCATTGGGAGGTATTGTATTTTAAGCCTTATGCTTTTTTTTTTTTTTGCACTTAAAACACCCTAAGGCAATGTCAGTCCACACCTGAGGGGCATCCATTGACAATGAGTTGAAAGCTAAATTATAGGGAAAGCAATGACTCAGAAACAGTGTGTCAGGGAATGGTGTTAAAAGAAACCAAGGACAAACTTTGACAAGTTCACACCTTTCTGGTCCTCCATATGTGTGTAATAATAATTCCATCGCAAAGGGTTTTGGCACATTGCATTTGTAGGATGCATATCATGGATTGTGTTTGAGAATTAACAATAGTGAACATTAGTTTTTAACAGTGGCTAAGCTAACATATAATGTTAAAATGTGGAATACTTTATTTTACAGCAACTAGTAAAAATATAGTCACAAAGTTGAATGTGTTTTCCTCTCTTAGGTAAATAATGGATCTTTTTGCTTTTGTTAGCCAGTTTTTCATTTGAATGATTGTAATCCCCTCGTTCCCTCTGTGAGATCAGCAGGGCTTTCCTGGATAGGATGCAAAGTGGAAATAATATTAAAGCAGACAGGGGTGGACCCAGAATATGACTGATGGTTCATCTGGGTCTAAGAGCACAAGGACAGGCCAGAGGGGCATGTCTTTCTCGGTTATTAAGGCTGAAGGATCCAGAAGTAGAAACTAGGAGGAGAGTTCAGAAAGACAGAGAGGATAAAAATAGGAAGAGTTATGGTTAAGTGAACAGTCTGGAAAAAGATTAGACATTAGGACTTTGGTGTTAAAGATGGACATTTACATATTTCTAAAGCTCTTGGCTTTATCAGGCCTGATCTGTGTATAGGATATGGGACAGGACCTGTCTATTCTATTTTAACATGTATTCAGATGTTGAGTACTTCCTGTGAGCTAGCTGTCTGCTAGACCATGTAAATATAAATACAACCACCAATAACTCTTACTGCAGGCACCATGGTAATATTCTTTCAGGTAAATGTTATCTTTATTGTGCAGATGAAGGAATAGGATCAGTTGTGTCAGAAATGTGCCCAAGTTTACATGGGATATAAATGGTGGAGTTGAGAATTGAACTCAGTTCTTTCTTCCTTTAAAATTTATGATCCTAAAATTTTTATAAGCTTTATAGCTACCTATATCTGTTAACCTGTTATTGTACATTCATGAAAACAAGGAATTCAAGAATTTCTGTTATATGACTGGGTAGTTGAAATTAAACACAGGCATATTTGTGGTGGGGAATCTTAAGAGACAAAAAATATCTTGTGCTTCAGCCTTGCTATGGCTTCCTACTGTTGCTAGCACTCATCCTGTGCTCCTGTGCACCACGTTGTGAGGAAGAGAGTGCAGGGTATGAAGTGAATTCAGAGCTCTCTCACACACAAATGAGCTCCTGTGAGGAATGGTGTGAAATGCAGTGAAAGGTCACCAAGAGGAAATGACCAGATCAAGAAAAAGTGTTTGTTAGGTAGGTCCAAGGCACTACTGGGGTTGCATGATATGAATAAATATCACTGCTGCTCTCCTGGAGTTTAGAAATCTGCTGGGGATATTACCCCAATGCACATAACTACTCAGAGAACCAGACATGAATGGTTTAATAGTATATACAGAGCTACCAGTAGGAAGTTCAATCAATAAGTAATTGATGTTGATCATGTGTGGCATGAAGAATTTTAAAGACATCCATGAATAGAGAAAAATATTCATAACTACTCCTTAAATAATACAAAGGTTTTGACTTTGTGGTGAAACCAAACCAATGAGAATGGAGTAAAAGTATGAGAAACAGTATAGGAAAAAATTGAGGAATCCAACTTGGTACGGACTTGGCATAGAGGGCTGGTGGCACTTATGACAGGAAAGTGGACTGGGTAGAGAGTGTATAGGATTTCAAAAATCATGCCAAGGCATTTGTATTGTTAGAAAATGTCACCTTTTAAAGGAAGAAAAGATACTCTTAAAGGGCGTTTTAGGAACATACACAGGGGTGGTGGTGGTGGTGGTGGTTAATTGTTATTGAGAGAGGATTCAGAAGAGAAGGAGCATGTTCTAGCCACATGCTGAGCTCTTTCATCTTTCAGTTCTCTGCCTGGATTTTGCTTTCACCAGGTCTTCAACTGTCTACCTCCTTTTCACAGCTCAGACAAGACCTCTCTCAAAAGCCTCTTTTCGATCTCTCCTTTCTACCATATCACCCTCTCGATTTCTTTCATAGAAATGTCTACCATCCAAAATCATCATGTTTATTTATTGTTGACTTGTTTATTGCTTTTTCCCTTAATGTTAGCTCCTTGAGGATATCATATGCAGTTATTTCCTACAGGACTCCTATATCCTCCGACTATGTCTCTTGAGTAGTGCCTGACCTGATAAAAAACTGATAAAGAGAAGTTGTGAACCAAACTGGAATCTGGACATTATTTTTGATGGCTAATATAATATTCCAAGCATGAAGTAGTAAAAGCTTAGAAGTAATTTATTGGGAATAGAGCCAGAATTGAAATGATGATTATGTGCATTTTCAAAAAGTAGAGATGAAAAGTGAAAGAAAGATTAATTCTGTCATATGTCTAGTTAATTCACTGCTTTTTTCTTTTTGACTTGGACTTTACGTCTTAGTAACTGCCAAAATGAGGAAGACCTCCCATCAGTTTCCTGGGTAAGACTGTATAGATTCTTTTGACAAAAAGAACAGAAATTACAGGACACTGAAAGACGTGGAGTCATAAAATTGTTTATTCCCTCTTTATTCCAAATGAAATTTAGTGCCAAAGGTATCCAGCTCTTGTGTAGTTCCCTATTCTCTACCTGAGGACGGAACTTTTCTCCTATCTGAACAATCCTGATTGCAGAGCTGCTATGGCTTTCTCTGCAACAGTTGGAGGTAATAGTGGGGTTGCCTGTAGAGTTGCTGAGTCTCTGAACCCGAACAGGTGACTGTTCTCAGGGGTGAGAGTATTTCTATCACTATCACTGCTTTGCTCAGCTCTGTGAACTCACTGTAATGCTAATCCTTACTTTTCCTGTGCTTTATTCGTGACATAGCAAAGATGACCTTTGTTAGGGTATGATACTACTAATCACATAATGTATAACAGATAACATTTATTAAGTACTCTGTGCTAGCCATGGCTATATGCACTGACAATGTCTTAGTTCATTTAATTCTTGCATTTGCATTATGAGGTAAGTACTGTTACAGTCCCCCTTTTATAGAAGAATGCATCAAGACACACAATATTTAAATCATTTGCTCCAGTTAGTAACATCAAAGCTGCGCTTTGGAAACCTACGTACAATCTGCCGTTAGAACTGACATTCTTAACCCTTATCCTGCCACTCATACTACTTTCTGCGGGCCCTCTTCCTTGGTGTGCATGTT
This sequence comes from Spermophilus citellus, assembly GCF_964194105.1. NCBI lineage: Eukaryota > Metazoa > Chordata > Mammalia > Rodentia > Sciuridae > Spermophilus > Spermophilus citellus. Next base: position 173,291,326 of record NC_138183.1, read on the forward strand.
CAGTCTCCCTCCGGTGATGGCTGCACATGCCTTAGTGCTGTGGTGCTCTGGAGCCAGCATGTGTGGGCTCCTAAGAGCTGATTATGCACAACCTTTCTCAATTTTGCATTCAGTGATAGCTTAAAGCTGGCCATGGTGGGAGTATTTATACTACAGAAATCAGCAAATACTGTAAGTCAGGGCTTTCCCCCTCCAGAGAGCTGGTTGTTAAGCACTAACGAGTGCCCTGCTGCCTTTATGTAAGAAAGAAAATGATGTCATCTGCTTCCTATGAGAAAAAAAAAAGTGTTTATAGATGATCTCAGGATTTTTGTAGAGTGCTTTCTGAAGGGTCTCTCATAACTCTTCTATAACATTTACTTGGCAGTTACATGGTAGTTACAGCATTGCTACATTTACTTTGTACAAATTCAAGGGTAAACACATATTAAAAAGGAAACCCAGAGAGGTAACAGCATCAGCAGGATGTTTTGTAGACTTGTGAAAGTTGGGGAGCATTTCTCTTGTAGTGAGCCCCGGTGCAGTGAAACACAGGAATAGAGAATAGGCTTTGGGATCCATAGGTTCACATCCTGTTACTCACTGTTTGACCTTGGATAATGCTTTACTTCTCTCAACTTCATAGTTTATTAGGAATATTGGATGAGATAACCTATGAAGACTCCATTCTTCAATATCCTTGATAAGTTTTAGTTACCCACCCTTTCAAGAACTACATGGGGGAACCAGACTCCACTGTCTCAAGCGGCTTCTTCAAGTGGAAAGGAGCCTGTTTGGGCCTGAATCCTGAGATGCCAACTCTGAAAGACATATCAATGAGATAGTGTGAGCAGAGAAGTGTCAGGAAGTAGAGGACAGACAGAAGCAGAGATGGCCTCAATGAAACACCAGCCAATGCAGCAAACAAAGAAGAGCGAGAACAACAAAACAATGATGACATATGAATATCTGTGCAAAATCACTGGCAGAAACGAATGCTGACAAGGAACCACAGCTCCCAAGACACATATTTGCTAAGCACTGAAAATTGTAGAACTGGTGGACAATTAGGTCAGACATTTCCAAAGGTGAATTCTTGCCTGGGTAATGCAATAAAACTAGGTGTTAATTAGGAACCTGTGTTTTAAAAGGAGGAAAGAATGCAAAGAAAAGGAAGTCTGTTCTTTTGCTTTCTTTCTGGTTCTGTCTCTATTCTTTTCTCTGCTTTTTTGTTCCTTAATGTCTCCTTGGCTCTCTCTCTCTAGATTGTTACTTCCTTCCTGCTGATTATCTCTTATTCTTTTTTCTATGTATGGTCAGGGGTAAAGAAATCTGGTACCAGTTTCTTTTGCCCTTAAATCATGTTGGATTTTCCTTTAAGCCATCCTCAGAATGAGTATCTGGGGGGTGAAGGGGAAATCTGAAATCCTCCTTCCAAATATGTTTTTCTTTTCCCAGCTCCAAAGTTGCCCCTCCTTCCCCTTCCTTTATCCCATAGTCCAAGACACACTTGTCCAATTGGTACTTATAAATATTAGGGTTGGCCCTGGGTAATTGGGATGTTTGGAGCTCACAAAGGGACTGTTATGTGAGAAGTAGCAAGGGAGGTACGGTAGGTGGCGCCCTGAGGTCAGCAGTGACTGAGGAGGCAAGGTCAGAGTGCAGCTCTACCCTTCCTTAAATCTGCAGTGAGGAGCTTCCCAGCTCATTAAAGGAATTACCATACTGCAATTGGTATATTGCTTACTACTTTAAGTTTAACTATTTAGCTTTTTCATAATGTTTCGTTGTGTGGAGACTGAGATACTTATTTTCTAGAGACTTTATTAAACCTCATTTAGGCTGCTAGAATTCAGAGTTGGATTGATATTCTCCCCAGATATCAGGTAGATGGTAGTCTAAGAGAAAAGACTTGTATGTCAATTAGAGGCCTCTTTTCTTTCCAAGTGCTCAGTTTTTGCACAATATTGCTAAACTTTATGGCAATACATAAACAAATAATCAACAACTACTGACCTTTTTTGTAAGTGTGAAGAAAAGTCTATTTTTATTTGAGAGGGAACTTGGGAATATTTAGAATAGAAGGCTCAGTGTAAGTGGGGCAGGAGGTGTTGTCTCTGGAGAGTTGCTATGGTAACGTGCACTTTACAGCTGGTCCTTGGTTCCATGGAGGGGCAACACCTGGCTCAGGGCTTAGTCCAGAGTAGGGACTCAGGAATGATGAATTGAACACTGACTGTCACCCTATTCTATGTTCAAGAAAGTAGGATATTTTGTCTTTGTTTACTTTTCCTTTACTGTTTTTTTCCTCAGAAGACTGCAGCAAAAATTTTGAGAGCTAATAGAAACATTAGGGTCACCAGCAGTCCTGTGACATTTTTATATTCAGATCCAGCTGATTTTCTTTTCCTATTCTCCTCTGTGAATTCTGTGATGCTCCCGGGCAATGATGGCTACATGCTGCTTGTTCCATTCCATGGGATCTGTTGCCTACCCACCACCTTCTCCACGAACACAACCCTATTTCATGCCTATGAGAACTTAAGATCTCAGTTCCTCTGGTCTGTTGTGAGTTTTAAAAGGTTGAAAATTTATAATTACATTTTTACATGTCCAATCACTTGACCCAATTTGGGACTTGTAAAATATAGTCACTATTTAGAAGATTCTTTGCCAACTAACCTGAGAAATGGCTTTGTCAATTGCCATTTTTAAGTTGAAGCAAAGGGCTGATCCTTCGAATTGGATTTTGACATAATGCTTGCTTTAACAAAGGGAGTGAAGAATTTCAGACAGAAGGCAGGCTGATGAAGGAGATGATTTGGGGGTAAATGGGTCAAGTCACACCCTCTGTGAGGAGAGGTATATACTCCCACAAAATCTTTTGGGACCCTTCTTCTGCAGCTCTGCGGCTGTTGGCATGTAGTGTGACATATTCAAGTAGGGATAGTCTTTCTGATGCAACATTCTGGAAGGGCCATTGCTAATATTTTCCTACGCTGTTCATCAGAGTCTTGGTTATGATTGGCCATTGGGAATATCCTGTCCAGATAATCATTCATCATGATTATATGCTAGGGATAGCATATCAGATGTTAAAAGGAACACAAAAAGGATTAATTGAGAATAATTAAAACTATAACTGGAAATGTACTAGTTTTTAGTTATTTTCACCTTCTTTTCACTATTTCATCTGATTCCAGCATTTGAGTTTAGAGTGTATTTTATATGATATACAATTTCATGTTCTCTGTAGTCCTGCTTTGAAATGGTCACATGTCTAACTATAGCTCTTAAACTACTTGAGAATTCATAGGCTGTATATATGCAGTTGCTTAGCATTCACCCTTTAAGGTGAATTTCTATCAGTTGTTATTTATCCAGCTCCAATGACTCCTTTTTTTGTGTACTAGTCCCTGAATCTATATAATGCTGGAACTTCTTGAGATTTTCTTTTTTTCCAGTCTGCTCACAGCTCTGGTCACCTGGAGATGACTTAACTCTCCTGTGCCTGCCTGCTTTCTTTTTTCCTTCCTTCCTTCCTTCCTTCCTTCCTTCCTTCCTTCCTTCCTTCCTTCCTTCCTTCCTTCCTTCCTTCCTTCCTTCTTTTTCAGCTCTCTCATTCAGTGAGGTCAGTGTGAGCAGACATATAGAAATAACTCTGGCTTTTAATTAAGAAGAAAACAACTTCTGAGCAATAACTACCTAAAAGTCTCTATTATGAAAGTTCGTTTGCTTTGGGCTTGTTCCTCCATCTTGTTTGTGTGCACAGTGGTCTTTACCGTGGTTTTGCCCACCTAGTTATGCAAAACTAGAGGTCTTTTCTCATCCAAGGGTGGAGTGGTGCTCAGTCAGCAAGCAGTGCAGCAGGGGCATGCTCTATCTGCTAAATATCTGTAGCTTTTCTCTAAGGGGAAACTGACACAAAGAAGACAAGTAGTGTTGCTGAAAAGAACAAGCCAGGAAGGGAGGGGTAAATTACTGGAGAAAGAACTGTTGGGAGCTCTCCTATTTCTGTGGCAGAGAATAAAAGTTGGGATTATCCTATCTTACAAACACTTCACCACTTAAAGTCTTGTTGCTGGATACCCTGGTAGTAGAACCCGGTGAGTTTTTTTCACACTCATGCCCTTGATACCTAGGAAGCAGCACCAAGCTGCACCAGATTTTCTAATTTCTATCTTTGAAGACTGGTTAAAATTTAAGTAGTTAGTCCTTTGTTGGGACTGAGGTTTAATTCTGGGTTGAACTGTGGATTACATACTCAGAAGGATTGAAGAGAGGTGACAGAGCAAGAGTTTGTTGAGCTGTAAAAAGCATTTATCATGTAAGCACCATTGTTTTGAAAATGCCATGATTCAAGTTGCTGTGAAAGCGTGTGTGTGTGTGCGTGTGTGTGTGTGTGTTTTCACATGGCTCCTTTCCCAGCTCTTAAAGCTTCCCCATGACTCACTGCTTTCTTTCCCCTAACAAATAACCATCATTATGTTTTGAAATAACTGGAAATGACAGATAGCAATGTTTTATTATTACTATAAATCAGTAGTATCAAAAGGATATTGGCTTGGTAGGTTCGAACTCTTCAGTCTTTGTGTTCTTTGAAAGTCACAGCTTTGCAAAAATCAGAGGGGTATTGAGTATGGGTCTTGAGATTACTTTTCTGTTTGGGAGAGGCATAGACAAGAGAATACTTTCTACAGACTTCTTATAAAAAATGTTTCTACTGGTTACTGCCTGAATGAGTGGCTTGAGCATTTAGGTGCTTTTTATAGTGATGCTTTTCTTTATTGGAGTGAAGGAAGTTAAAATGCTTGAAGAACTTAGGCTGCTTTATGCAGCACTTAACAAAGTAGTACTAAGGTACTTGGAATGCATTTGTTGATTAAATGATTGAAAAGTCAGCTCTAATATGCTGCTTGACTCCTTTCTCTGTTAATAAAAACAAATGTAATCCTGGCACACAAACTGTAATCTGGAAATGGGTTTTAGAAATCCACTCTACTGGATAAATGGGCCATTAGAGCCCATCATTACTGAGGTTAAGAAGGTACATTAGACTAGATGGAGGTGGGAGCTGAGGGGGAGGGAGAGGTGTAGTTAACTATTTCAAGATGTTGATAGAGGAGAAATTTTAGCCTCTAAATCTCCATCTGTGTAATATTCTTTACCGACAGGCTAAAAATCATAATGTCTGGAAATTGTAAGGAACAGTAAAGGGTTGAGATTTTTTCCTATTTGTAAGCTAGTACATTAGCCTTCTAGTTTCATAGATGCTGGCAGAAGACACAAGAGTTCTGGGCCAGAAAGAAAGGACTTTATTACTCAGAGTAATAGCAATAGACAGTGTAATAGAATTTGTGTGTGGGTGACAGTTTCCTCAGCCCCAGTTTCTACAGGTGATGTGAAGAGGGCCAGGTTACATTTGTACAGATAGTGGTTGTAGGTCAAGAGAGAAACCTGGAAACTAGAGAGAACTCAAATCCATTACAATGGGCAGCAGGCTTGCCTTCCCTTTGCTCTGGAAGCAGTTATCCTATCTTCAATGACTGCTTTCTATACATACATCCTTGAAAAGATAGTCTAGGACAAAGGAAGTCAGTGCCTCTGCTGGCAAGACGTGCAGAAAGTGTGAGTCTGCTAACACTGAAGGGAAACAGTCTTCTAACAGAGAGCTCTTGAACATACATGGCATCTATGCCCACTACATGCTCCCTGTCTCTTTTCCACTGCTTTCTCGAGGCCACCATCTCAACTGGAATGTAATGGTTTTCACTGGGTCCAGTTTCTCTGCTCAAACCTGGCTTGAAATTTCCCTGGGTATCTTTATTTTCCTTGTATCTGATCCTTGAGAAGTCCCAGGATCTCTGCAACCAAGAAAATGATAACATAGAAAGTGAAAGTCTCTGGTGGGGCTGGGGCTATAGCTCAGTTGGTAGAGTGCTTGCCTTGCATGCACAAGGCCCTGGGTTCAATCCCCAGTACCACAAAAGAAAAAAAAAGTCTCTGGTGAAATAAAGTAACTTTCTCTGGGGCCAAAGGTGACAGCAGATTGACTAGGCCATGGGGAGAACAGAATAAATAGGAAAGGAAACAATGCAGGCTGGGGGAGAATGGGCACAGAAAGGGTAAGAGAGAAAGGGAGAGGAGAACCAAAGCCTGTATGTTGTGGAAAATGAGAACTAAAGAGAACGGCATTAGCTGACAGAGTTAGACAACTACTGTTTATGAAAAGCAGGCTGGTGAGTAGAAAACAAAAGAGAAAAAGGAGAGAAAAAAAGGGGAGGTGGGAAATCTATTGCATGGTTCAAATCTAACTACATTAGTTAATTTTTTCCTTGAATATTTTTATCTGCCATTTCCAATAGAATCAGGGACAGTATTTAGCGTCTATTTATGAAAAGTAAAGCAGTGAGTCATAGCATGCTGGTAAGGCTAAGGCCCCAGAGGAAACTGTGTGGGTAGCAAAGAAATCAAGCTTTCATACATTGAGCTAGTTGAAAAAGATAAAGATCCTTTTAAAAAAGGAGTCTTTCTATTTAGTATAGTGAACAATTTAAAGGAAACTTGAAGAAAACATGTTATGTAAGTAAGAAGTGAAGGTTTGATGTCTACCACTTACAGAGAAACTTAAATTCAGACTATTCTAAAGGTGAGAAGGGAACTCTACTAGTACCACCAGACTTGGAGGGGTACCTGTGTCCATAGGCAACAACCTGATTAAGCTTTTTAATCTCCTCAACATCCACACAGGCTTTACTAAATCTCTTTAACAGTAGAGCAGACTCTGGTACGAAGTTCAAACAACTTGTCCTCAATGGGCCAAAACCATGAACAAGACTAACTGATTCCAAGTCCAGATTTTTAAAAATGTTTCATTAGTGCATTATAGTTATACATAATAGTGGGGTTCATTTTGACATAATCATACATTTGTGGAATATGATTTGCTCTATTTCAGTTCCCAGTACTTCCTCTTTCTCCCCTCTCCTCCCTCCCACTGTTTCCTTTTGTCTATTCCACTAGTCTTCCTTCTGTTTATTTATTGCTTTTTAAATTGGTATCTGAGCCCAGATTTTGACCCGTAATGTCAAACTGTAATAGAAGCCAATAATGTGGAAAAGCAAGAGAGGAAACATGCCATTTCTCTCCCTCTCTTTGCTCAAAGTTGACCCTCTTCTTTAATATAGTGAGAGACAATATGGCATCTGTTTTCACACTGACTCACTGCTGTATGCAATTAACAACACCCTCTCTGTGACATGCAGAAACAAAGGCCTAGGCAAACAGAAATGACGGCAAAGGGACATGCTGCTCAAATTGGGAGAAACAAACTGATCACTCTTGGGATGTTTTATGCAGAAGGGCCTGTGTTTATAAAAGGCAGGGAAGAAGAGCTTCAAAGAAGCTGTCCTCAGTCTACATTCATTTGGGGTTCTTGCACTCTGAGTTTTAAAGAAGCAGCTGGATTTTCTAATGAAACATTGTGATCTTTCTTATCTTCATTCAGGTGATTCAACCTGGTGTGCTGGAAGTTTTGAGTTTGAGGTGCCACCTTCCTGCAGAACAGCCACGTGATCTTGCACAAGTTCTGAAATCCATGGAGAGGATGCGATAAAATGAGCATAAGGTGTTAAGTCCTAGATAAATGAAAATAATAATTATCATATAAACAACATACCCAAACCATTTTCCTTTGCTAAGGAGATGATGACTTAAATCAACTCTGCCAAAACAGAAATTCTAGATAATTTCCTTTTTATCTCCAACCACCAACATCCTGCCATTGGTCTTATCTAAAAGTATCCTTCCTCTTCCCTTGTTTCCTGCTGTAGAGGATGGATACTACTTTTGATCTTATGTAGGTATTGTTCAATGATTAGTTCTCTACCTTTGTTTTCTCAACATATTGATCTTGTAAATGTTAGCTGTCTCTGGAAATTTCTCAAGGACACAGAAGCTGTTCCAGTGAACTGTGTCTACAAAAGTGACAAACACAAATAGATGCTGAATAACACTTTGTGTTAACTTGAAGACAAAGTTGAGGGTGATGATAATAACCTTCCTCACATCTTATGAAGAGTAAGGCTGGTGGTTAATTTCTTTTTTTAAAAAATATATTTTTAGTTGTAGATGGAAACAATTACTTTATTTATTTTCATGTGGTGCTGAGGATCGAACCCAGTGCTTCATACTTGTGAAGCAAGGGGTTTGCCTCTAAGTCACAATCCCAGCCCTGATGATTTTCTTCCCAAATATCCCTAATAAAAAGAATCTGAGATATATTCAAACTCACGGAGAGAGAAAAATAGTGATAAAAGGGAAAAATGTCCTTCTCTTACCCTCTTAAGTTTATAGTTAGCTTTTCTACTTATGAATTCTATCATCATATGAAATTCAACATACCTTAAAACAAATTCTCTATTTTCCCTCTCAAAGCAGCCTTCCTGATTAGGGTCCTTTTTTTTTTCAAATTTATTCTCATAGCCACCTAAGCACAAAATCCAGGAGTCATTTATTACTGCCGCCTCTTCCATACACTCATATCCAATCAGTAATCAAGTCCTGTTGTTTCTGCCTTCAAAATAATTTTTATATCTTTCCCTTTTGGTTACCATGGATACCATCGAATCTCCCTTTTTGCTTCATGCCTGGACAACTGCAGTAACTTCTGAGTCTCTTGGCTCCAATCTACCCTGAATACAGCTGCTGCTAGAATAATTTCTTTCGTCATGTCACAACTCTGCCCAGAAACCTTCAGTAGCTTCTCACTGTTCTTAAAGTCCAAATTCTTTAAAATAACTTGCATGACCTTCCATAATATGACCATATTTAAAGGATCCCTTCTAATTTACATGGTTCCTTTGTGTAAAACTGGGAAAGCACATACACTCTGGGCATAGGAAGCCTGGAGATTTAAAGGTTAGCAAGTGAAACTGTACTTTTGTGTGAATTATAAGGGTGGTTGCATCCTCAGGGTGTACCCCTCACTGCTGAGAACAGGGTACAGGCTGTTTATTGGCCTCCAAGCATTTAGAGGCCCTTGCAGGAAATATTCTACACAGCCACAGGCAGTGCCCTGCAGCCTACCTGTACAGCCTGATTTCTCCTTGCACCTGAAATCAGTCCTTTTCTTAGATAACTTCACTCTCCTTGAGCGTACTATATACTTGATTTTATCAGTGTCTCTTGACTGGTTATTGTTGTCATTATTATTATTATTTGCATTTCTTGAAATATAGTTCTGTTTCATCATAGCTGTATAATTTCTGCTTACTCTTCAAAATTCACCTCAAATGTTATTCCTCTGGGAAGCCTTTTTCTAACTCTGCAGTATGAAAAAATTAATTGTTACTGTCCCCTTACCACTATACATATTCAATTATACTACAGAAGGATCAATTTGATAATTGACTGTACATATGGGCCAAACTATGTGCTTCAAAACTTTTTGGTGACTAATTTCATCTTGCTCTGGAATTTCTGGCAATGTTGAAAAAAATATAAACTTTCTGCTTTCAAGGTAACTCTGTGTCTTTTAAATAAATAGTCACTTCAAATATTCAAACTCCCTCCTCAAAGGAGTTGATGGAATATGGAACCAGGGGAAGATCTACATGTTCAGAAAGTGCTAAGGAGGTGAATGAGTCACATGTTGTCTTCTGCTTGCTCTGGTACTCTGGTTAAGTGTATCTCAACTGGTATTTGGAAGTCACCTTCTATTCACATTAAATCTATTACTAAGATTTTTAACTGTTGTAACTTGGGTTCTGCTCTTCCAGGATAGGTTATGCATGCTTACGGCTGCCAAAGAGCTTGGCCATCACCTCCTGTTGATCAAGTCCCACCACATATTGTCTCTTTCTGGTGCTTTAGACTGTTAGTGATTCCATTCCATCCCTGGATTAGCCCATATCTGCCTCTAGTAAGTTCATCAGCCAGTACTTATGGTCTACATTCCATGAATCATCCAGGAGTTTCTGGATTCCTTCCACATTACATAAATGCCAAAGGAGAGTCAGGTGCATCATCCCAGGCCCCTAATAGCAGATACCTCTTCTACCCTTTGTTGCTCTGCTATTCCAAGACTAGCTGGGCAGCCTGGCTGCTAATGGGTTCTGCCTCAATGTGTTTGGGGTTTTTTGCATTCTCTATTGTGACTATTGTGCAACTGGGTGTTATGATGATTTGTCAGGTAAGAATGTGCAATCCTGCCAGTGAATCTCCATATAGGAAAGAACTAGATATAAGCTGTGTTGCTTTAGGCTGCTAAAGAGAGAAAACTATAGAACTCTTATTTTCATGGAGCTGCCTAGGAATAGTGCTGACTATTATAGAAAATGTCCAAGTATCCCAATTTTTGGATACCTCTGTACTAATAATATGACAATTATCAACTGTTGAACTGACACTATATGTCAGAGGCTCTTCAGAGAGCTTTATGTATGTTCACACATTTAATCCTTCCATGATAAAGTAGTTGCTATTTTTAAATTCATTTCACAAATAAGGAAATGGAGATACAAAGAGGTTAAGTGATTTGCCTACGGTCACATAACTATAGAATAGCACAGCTAGGAGGTAAACACAGGGACTGTAACTCTACAGCCATGATTATGTGTATGTAATCCACCTGAAAATCCTACTCAGATAATTCAAACATAATATTTCTATATAAATTCAAACTGTTGCATTACAATCAAACCGAATAAGCCTATTTTATACTTCAGGCTCATAGCCTTCAACAAATCTAGGGGAGAATCTATTGACCAGAAGAAAGAGAGTTTGTTTCAAGGAACAGATGTGCAAAGAGGGTACAAAAGGAAATTCCCAAGAAGGAAAATTTCCTGGGCTAATCCACTAATATGCAAAGTCCTAGAAAATTTCTTTTATAATTCAAATGACTCTCAAACTTTATTTAAAGCAATACTTGTAATTTTTTCCCAAATAAAATCTTACAAGAGAGTAAGACAAATAAGACAGATCAATGTGATGCTGCAAAGCTGGGAAATGCAATGAGGGCTCAGAGTCTTCATTGCTTAATCTTCTCCTCTGCATCCTCACCTAGTCCCATGAAGCATTTGGCAAATTCATTGTACGCCTTTTTTGAATTTTTAAATTTTAAAAACTTTAAGCATGATTAAAAGAAAGAACTACTTTTCAAAATGTTGTCTGAAACTTTCTTTATGATCTTTTCTTTGAACACACATGCACAAATGTTGGAATAGCTGGGAGGACAAATGTTCACTTACTTGAGTGAGTATACATGTTCATTTTTGTTGAGGAAAAAAGAAAGAATATTGATTTGATTTACTATGGTGACTGAATTTTCTAAACTAAAATTTTGGTGTGATACATCATGTAATAAAAAATCTAAACTATCTATATAGCTCATTATATATGGTTGGCAGTTTGGTGTAATTAAGTCAGAGAGATCTGGTTTCAAATCCTGATTTCATTTCTGTTGATTTTGGGCAAAATAGTTGACTTCTTTATGCTTCAGTTTGCTCATCTAAAATTTGGGGATACTTATAATATTTATCTCTTTGTAAATGTTCTAGGGATGTTCTAAGTATAAATGAACTCACAAAAGCAAAATGTGAGTTCATTTATAAGCCAGGCATAGTCCAAACTTATCCAAACTTCAAACTCTCAGTTTGTATAATGTACAAGGTTAACAGAAAAAAAGAGATCATAAAATGTAATGGTATAAATAGAAGAGATTTTAAAAAGGTAATACTTGGGCTAAAATTTGAAGAATGACTTAGTGAATTATGGACCAAAAGGAGAGCATGTCCAAAGGAATAAAGAAACACTTTGACATGTTATTGAATTTAGAGTAAGTTAGTATATTCTAAGCAAAAGGTACATGGAGGAGGAGCTGGGGATTTAGGTAAGTGCCATATTATGTGGGATACTGCCTACTGAGAAAAAAAAATTGTATTTTGTAATAAAATAATGCAGAAGTATTAAAGAAGTTGAGTCAAGGAAAGTGATATTACTAGGTTGACACTTTAGAAAGACCACACAAGAATGCAGAATGAATTGCAGAACAGACTAAAAAAGGGAGGCCATTTAGAGCTAGGACGACAGGAAGTTATTGCTGTAATAAAGTGAGAAGTTATAAGTGCACAACTAGGAAAGTATCAATAGATATATAAGGGTGGGGGCTAGATTCAAAAGATATTTGGGAGGTCAAATCAATTAGAATTGGGAGGTATTGAATTTGGGCAGGGATGGTGAGAGACAAAGAGAAGCATGGATAACATCTATTTTCTTCCTGTTTGGGTGACTAAGTTTGAAAGATGATGCTCATTATGATGGCAATTGCAAGAAAAAAATACAGGTTTGGTAAGAAAAGCATGATTTGGACAGTAAACTTGAAGGACTTTGGGGTTACTAAGTGAAAATGTTTATGCACAGTTGAATGTTGTACATCTGAGTTTAGCCCAGAGGTACAAGTCAAAGTAGTGTGTTTGTCAATAATATGTATCTAGGTAAGAGTTACATTGTAAATGTGGATGAAATTCACTAAGGAGAATGCATAAAACAGAAAAACTAGGATAAATAATGGAGCCCTGGAGGACAACAAATTTGAAAGTTAATTAGAGAGAATAGGATCTACAAAGGAGTGTGGGAAGATGAGGCAAGAGGAAAACCAAGAGATGACTGGGTTCTGGAAACCACAGAAGGAAACAGTTTCACATAGGATATAGTAGTGAGGAGCACCAAATGCCACAGAGGTCAAGTGAGATAAAACTTTTAGGATGCCCATGAGAACAGAGAGCTAAAGGAAGTCACTGATATTTGGGAGGAAAGTAGAGTTGATGGGAGAGCTAAAGTACTGAATAACGACTGGTATGACTGTAAGGAAAGAAAAGATGAGATGATAGATAGCTCATGGAAAGAAGAGGCCTGATGGGGCTGGGGATGTGGCTCAAGTGGTAGCGCGCTCACCTGGCATGCACAGGGCACTGGGTTAGATCCTTAGCACCACATAAAAAATAAAATAAAGATGTTGTGTCCACCGAAAACTAAAAAATAAATATTAAAAAATTTTCTCTCTCTCTCTCTCTCTCTCTCTCTCTCTCTCTTTCTCTCTCTTAAAAAAAAAAGAAGAGGCCTGATGTAGAGGAAGGGAATTGTGTTTCAGTAACTTACATACCCGTGAATTATTTCACAGATCTTTTTTTTTTATGACTTACTAGATTCTCTGCTTGGGGTCTCTCTAGGCTGAAATCAATATGTGATGCTGGCTTTCACATGAAGGATGCTGGGGATGAATATGTATCCAAGTTCTTTCAGGTTGTTGGCAGGATTCAGTTTCTTATATTTCCATATGTTTATTGGGTTTAGGTTTCTGATTTCTGGGTGAGCCCATTCTCCAGAGGACTCCTCAATTCCTTATCATGTGCCCTTTGTGTCTTTCAGGCCATAGTGCACTGAGTTCTTTTTGTGTTCTAGATCTCTCTGATTTGCTTTTTCTGTTTTAAAATTTTTGATGTTTTAATTATAGTTTAGCTTGACACAAAACTTACCATCTTAATCATTTTTAGTGTATATTAGTAGTGTTAAGTTTATTTACATTGTTGGGAAATCTATCTCTAGAACTTTCTGATCTTGCAAAAACTAAAATTCTATACCCATTAAGCAACAACTTTTTGTTCCCTTCTCCTCCTACTCCCTGGAAACCACCACTCGACTTTCTGTTTCTAATGTTTGATTCCTCTGTATATCTCATGTAAGAAGCATCATGTAGATTCTGTCATTCCATGACTGGCTTATTTCACTTAGTATAATGCCCTCCAACTTCATCCATATTGTTTCATGTGTCACAGTTTTTTTTTCTTCCCTTACCTACCTACCTACTTCTTTCTTTCTTTCTTTCTTTCTTTCTTTCTTTCTTTCTTTCTTTCTTTCTTTCTTTCTTTCTTTCTTTCTCTCTCTCTCTCTCTTCCTCCCTTTCTCTCTCTCTCTCTCTCTCTCTTTCTTTCTTTCTTTCTCTCTCTCTCTCTCTCTCTTCCTCTCTCTCTCTCTCTCTCTCTCTCTCTCTCTCTCTCTCTCTCTCTCTCTCTCCCTTTCTTTCTTTCTTTCTTTCTTGTACTGGGAATTGAACCCAGAGGTGCTTCAATGATATCCCCAGCCCTTTTTACTTTTTGTCTTGTGACAGGGTCTCACTAAGTTACTGAGGCTAGCCTTAAACTTGTGATTCTCCTACCTCAACTGCCTGAATCACTGGGATTACAAGTCTACACCACTATGCCTAGCTTGTAAAAGGAATTTTTAAGATGAAAAAATAATGTACAAAGCAGGCCATAGGAGAGGAACCATTCCACATGTTAAGAGTGAAGAGGTTCTACCATCTGAAAGTCATTTATTTGATTCTGAAGATTTTTGTTCTTTCAGTCTCCCAAGTGAAAAGCTAATACACCTGGAGAGGCATCAAAAGATTGATTAATTAGCTGATTACTGAAACAAGTTGCTACAGAGGATGGAAAGGCAGGTGGATACCTATAAAAGCAAAATGAAGGCAGGAGGAGGTGAAAGTTAGTAAAAGGGTCCATAGGTCAGATGGTGGTCAGAAGTCATCCTTCTTACGAATCCTACCAATATCATCTGGATTGTCTTAGAATGCAAGTTATGACTTTACTTGCATTTGGAATTTTATTTGGTTTGGTTTATGTGGATATTAATTCTGTTTGCATTTCAAGAAGATACTGATGATACGGAAAGAGAACCTGGGAAGGTTCTAGTTGGAGAGAAATGAGATGATACCTAGATACTTTCATAGAGAATTGATTCTAAAAGGAAATTCCTCATGTGTGGGAAAGAGAACATGACTGTTTGGAAGCTGGTGTAGCACTTTGCAAGGAAGGGGCCCAGCCCTCAGCAGTATTATAGGATGTTCTATATATTCCCAGTTGTGCCCGCTCCTTTAGCCTCTTGAATACTCAGTTGCCTACTTGACATCATTATTTAGATGACTAAAAAGAACCTAACCTCAAAGTTAACATATCCAATACTTAACCCAATTTCCCATTTCACCCCCAAATCTATGCATTTCCTAGTCTTCAAAAATCCAGAAAATGTTACTAGTATCAATCCAGTTGTTCAGGCAAAAACCCAGAAGTCCTTCACATTTTTTTTTGTAATCTATTGTCAAATTTTGGCAGTTCTATCCTGAAAGACATGTATTTTCTCCCATCTTCACTGGATGACAGTCCAATGTCTATTATTTCTTATCTGAACTTCTGTAATCGCTCCTAACTGGTCTTTCTGCTTCTTCTTCTTCTTCTTATTATTTATATCAGGGATTGAACTCAGGGGCACTCAACCACTGAGCCACAACCCCAGTCCCATTTTTTTTTTTGGATTTTTTTTTATTGGTTGTTCACAACATTACAAAGCTCTTGACATATCATATTTCATACATTAGAATCAAGTGGGTTATGAACTCCCATTTTTACCCCAAATACAGATTGCAGAATCACATCGTTTACACATCACATTTTTACATAATGCCCTACTAGTAATTGTTGTATTCTGCTACCTTTCCTATCCTCTACTATCCCCCCTCCCCTCCCCTCCCATCTTCTCTCTCTACCCCATCTACTGTAATTCATTTCCCTCCATGTTTGTTATCCCTCTTATATATAATTTTGTATAACAATGAGGGTCTCCCTCCATTTCCATGTGATTTCCCTTTTTTTCTCCCTTTCCCTCCCGCCTCATGTCTCTGTTTAATGTTAAACTTTTCTTCCTGCTCTTCCTCCCTGTTCTGTTCTTAGTTGCTCTCATTATATCAAAGAAGACATTTGGTATTTGTTTTTTAGGGATTGGCTAGCTTCACTAAGCATAATCTGCTCTAGTGCCATCCATTTCCCTGCAAATTCCGTGATTTTGTCATTTTTTAGTGCTGCGTAATACTCCATAGTGTATAAATGCCACATTTTTTTTTATCCATTCATCTATTGAAGGGCATCTGGGTTGATTCCACAGTCTAGCAATTGTGAATTGTGCTGCTATGAACATCGATGTGGCAGTATCCCTGTAGTGTGCTCTTTTAAGGTTTTCAGGAAATAGTCCGAGAAGGGCTATAGCTGGGTCAAATGGTGGTTCCATTCCCAGCTTTCCTAGGAATCTCCATACTGCTTTCCAAATTGGCCGCACCCGTTTGCAGTCCCACCAGCAGTGTATAAGAGTACCCTTTTCTCCACATCCTCGCCAGCACTCTTTGTTGTTTGACTTCATCATGGCTGCCAATCTTACTGGGGTGAGGTGGTATCTTAGGGTGGTTTTGATTTGCATTTCCTTGACTGCTAGAGATGGTGAGCATTTTTTCATGTACTTGTTGATTGATTGTATGTCCTCCTCTGTGAAGTGTTTGTTCATGTCCTTGGCCCATTTGTTGATTGGGTTGTTTGTTTTCTTATTGTCTAATTTTTTGAGTTCTTTGTATACTCTGGATATTAGGGCTCTATCTGAAGTGTGAGGAGTAAAAATTTGTTCCCATGACGTAGGCTCCCTGTTTACCTCTCTTATTGTTTCTCTTGCTGAGAAAAAACTTTTCAGTTTAAGAAAGTCCCATTTGTTGATTCTTGTTATTAACTCTTGTGCTATGGGTGTCCTATTAAGGAATTTGGAGCCCGTCCCCACAATCTGTAGATCGGAGCCAACTTTTTCTTCTATCAGACGGAGAGTCTCTGATTTGATATCTAGCTCCTTTATCCACTTTGAGTTGACTTTTGTGCATGGCGAGAGGAGGGGATTCAGTTTCATTTTGTTGCATATGGATTTCCAGTTTTCCCAACACCATTTGTTGAAGATGCTATCCTTTCTCCATTGCATGTTTTTAGCTCCTTTATCAAATATAAGATAGTTGTAGCTTTGTGGATTAGTCTCTGTGTCCTCTATTCTGTACCATTGGTCCACCCGCCTGTTTTGGTACCAGTACCATGCTGTTTTTATTACTATTGCTCTGTAATATAGTTTGAAATCTGGTATCGCTATATCACCTGATTCACACTTCCTGCTTAGAATTGTTTTTGCTATTCTGGGTCTTTTATTTTTCCATATGAATTTCATGATTGCTTTATCTATTTCTACAAGAAATGCCATTGGGATTTTGATTGGCATTGCATTGAACCTATAGAGAACTTTTGGTAATATCGCCATTTTGATGATGTCAGTTCTGCCTATCCATGAACAGGGTATATTTTTCCATCTTCTAAAATCCTCTTCTATTTCTTTCTTTAGGGTTTTGTAGTTTTCATTGTATAGGTTTTTCACCTCTTTTGTTAGGTTGATTCCCAAGTATTTTATTTTTTTTGAGGATATTGTGAATGGAGTGTTTTTCCTCATTTCCGTTTCAGAAGTTTTGTCGCTGATATACAGAAATGCCTTTGATTTATGTGTGTTGATTTTATATCCTGCCACTTTGCTGAATTCATTTATTAGTTCTAGTAGTTTTTTTGTAGACCCTTTTGGGTCTTCTAGGTATAGAATCATGTCATCTGCAAATAGTGATAATTTAAGTTCTTCTTTTCCTATTTTTATGCCTTTAATTTCTTTCGTCTGTCTAATTGCTCTGGCCAGTGTTTTGAGAACTATATTGAATAGAAGTGGTGATAGGGGGCATCCCTGTCTTGTTCCAGATTTTAGAGGGAATGCCTTCAATTTTTCTCCATTCAGAATGATGCTAGCCTGAGGCTTAGCATAGATAGCTTTTACAATGTCGAGGTAAGTTCCTGTTATCCCTAGTTTTTCTAATGTTTTGAACATAAAGGGATGCTGTACTTTGTCAAATGCTTTCTCTGCATCTATCGAGATGATCATATGGTTCTTATCTTTAAGTCTATTGATGTGGTGGATAACATTTATTGATTTCCGTATATTGAACCATCCTTGCATCCCAGGGATGAATCCTACTTGATCATGGTGCACAATTTTTTTGATGTGCCTTTGTATCCGATTCGCCAGAATTTTGTTGAGGATTTTTGCATCTAGGTTCATTAGAGATATTGGTCTGTAGTTTTCTTTCTTTGAGGTGTCTTTGTCTGGTTTCGGAATCAGGGTGATGTTGGCCTCATAGAATGAATTTGGCAGAGCTCCCTCTTTTTCTATTTCCTGAAATAACTTGAAAAGTATTGGTATTAATTCTTCTTTAAAGGTTTTGTAGAACTCCGCTGTATACCCATCCGGTCCTGGGCTTTTCTTGGTTGGAAGTCTTTTGATTGCTTCTTCTATTTAATCTATTGATATTGGTCTGTTTAAGTTGTGAATTTCCTCCTGACTCAGTCTGGGCAAATCATATGACTTAAGGAATTTATCGATGTCTTCACTATCTTCTATTTTATTGGAATATAGGTTTTCAAAATAATTTCTAATTGTTTTCTGTATTTCTGAAGTGTCTGTTGTAATATTGCCTTTTTAATTTTATTTAGAGACAGGGTCTCACTGAGTTGCTTAGTGCCTCACTGTTGCTGAGGTTGGCTGTGAACTCGCAATCTCCCTCTCTCAGCCTCCAGAGCCACTGGGATTACAGGTGTGTGCCACCGTGCCTAGCTCTGCTCCATTTTTTTGACAGCCTATGTCAACCATCCAAACACACAACCTTGAAATCCTTCAAAGTCTTTTCACTGTTCTTGGGATAAAAGTCCAGATTTTCTACCATGGACTCTGGATTCTCATGACCTCTCTGGCCTCAACTACTATTTCTCTCTCCACTTTTCATGGTTTAGCTGCTCCATCTGCTTTCTATTTCCTGAGCACCCCAATCTTGTTGGCATCTTGAGGTTATTGTTTCTACCTGGAACCTACTTCCTCTATATACTATCATTACTGCCTTATGACAATTCTGATGTCATTTCAAATGTTTCTTCCTTAGAAAGACTGTTGCTGACCATCCATTCTGAAGGAATTTACTCTATGCACTCTGTGCAGTGCCCTCCTTTTCTACATTCCTTCATAAACATTTCCGATATCTGGAGTGATCATTTTTATTTATATGCTTATCACCTTACTTTTCCCTATCGAGTACAAACTCCTAGGAGAGAAGATCTCTTCCATCTTACTAATGAATTCCCAGAAAGTTCAACAGTGTTTGCTTCAGAGTAGATGCTAAGTGATCGTGTGTTCACTAAATAGGTGAATCCTTTCAAATGGGTTGGTTGAAAATTGCTGGTGGGTGAAGCAGATGGTGAGCAGGGGAGCTCTGTTCTCAGAATGGATTTCTGCTCTTGTGAAAAGATGAAACAAGAACACATTATTTTAAAAATTAACAATAACAGTTCTGGACTCTTCCGGTTACAGGGTAAGTGTGTTTGAAGGTGAAAACAATGTGGTGTTGATCTCCCTTCCTGGCTCTGCAAAGAACCAGGAAGATGAAATCAGTAATTTCAAAATGAGTCACTGGAAACAAGTGGTTTTCAAAGAACACACCTTGAAGTTTAAACCAGGTGACAATGAAGGAGGAAGAAAAACACGATAGTCTTTTTAGAACTTATCAACCTTTTAGCAGTTTAGAGTAGGTTTTCCATTTGAAATAAGTGTGCTAAGCCATGGTCTATAGCACCCTCAAGGAATGAGTGATACTAGGTACATGTGGATGGATGCCTGCTTTCCTGAAAACTGATGGTTAACTTGTAATTGCTATAACTGATTTTTTTTAAAGTGGAAAATGTTCTAAAATTTTTCCCTCAATTAAGGGAGGCAGTGGAAAAATACATGGGCTTCAGAGTAGGATAGACCTGGGCTGTGTCCAAATTCTGCAGCTAAAAAATTCTGTGACCCTGGCATTAAACTGTGCTGAACTGAAAGTTATTTATCTGTAAGATGGGACTAATGATATCTCATAGATGTGTTTCATGAATGAAATGAAACAGTAGTTATAAAAATGTCATTACACAAAAGAGTAACTTCAGAAATGATAAATATTATAAATGCTACTAATAAAGGATACTCTTTAAAGACTTTGAACAGCATATATCTTTTCATTGTCACCATTATAAACACATCATTTCTGTGACAACTTGTTAAAATAGCTATAGATGCATAAGGTGTGAAATATGAGCTCAGATATGTGTCAATATCGCTAGCAGCATTAAAATTGTCTTTTCCCCAAAACTTCTTTGATATCAGATTGTTTTTGATCATTCATGAAAATCAAGTAGAACACAGCTAAATTCATGACTTCTAAGGAAGCCTAACATGGTCAGTTTTTGCAAAGAAATCAGACAATTAAAGCCTGCCCTTCCACAAATGGATTTCTGATTCTCCAAAAAGTCTTCTCTGTGTCCACATACTTTCTTGACAGGCTGTAATCCTGAAAAGGATTTTGTGATGGAATATACTTGGGAATTAGATTCAGTATACAGTGACATCTCTGAAATATTGTACAGCAGGAAAAACATTCAATTTTGTTTGCACTAATATTTCTTAAGCAATTATGATTTTTCTATAATAAATAGAACACCTATGGGCAGGAAATTTACTTACTGCAAAACACTTTTGAAGTAATGCTGCTAAAAGAAAATGCTATATTTCCTTAAAAAATAAAAATAAAACTGAGGCCCAGAGTTCTTCCTGGAAGGGGATGTGCCTGTAGGGAAGGAAGTGGCATCATTCTAACCCTGGATTTTATTACCTTCCCAGGAGCCGTTCCTGGGAACAGTTTGAAAACATGAGAGTGTCTAGAGTAGTCATGCTTGAGCCTACATGTAGGAAAAGAACTACAATTATTTTCAACTACTTTCTCTCTCTTTTTCTTTTAAAGTACTGTTTGGGAATTATTCTGATCTCTTTGTATATGCACATAGGTTACAGTTTATGAATTTTATTTTAGGATAGCAAAGAGGAGATTACAAAATATTTATTATAGAAAATTGTTGCTTTAGTAGGGTTGGAAGTTACTCATTAAGGGTTTTCTTACTTATTACACTGTCACATCCACATAGGTGTGCAAATGTTGGGATATCTTTGTTCTTCTTCCAATTTCATTTCAAGCAAAATAAAGCCAAACAAAATTTTGCTAACAGTTTAAGGATAAAAGGAGGAAAATAAACATAGAAAATTGGGAAAACCCAAAGGAAGAAGAATCTAAACATGATCTAACTTGAAGCAGGGTCCTATGTCTGAGAGATAAAGAAATGACTGACTCAAATCTCTAATTTTGTAGTACCCAGCTTTTCCCTATGGGTTGATTATCTGTTTTTAAAGTGTTACCTAACAACATTTTATTAGAAAAAAAAATCTACATTCTCCAAAGTTCAAGTCAGGAAAGAGATAGTTGTCTACTATTCCCTTGTATTTGTTAGCATTATATTCAGTGTCTTGTGGGAAATCTGGTGGCTTACCCCAAAACATTTCATTATCTCATAGATTATCTGGAGGTCAGCATCCAGGGGTTGCAGGATCCACATTATTTGTCTGGAACCAGGATTCTTTCATTTTTCTTCTCTGCTGTCCCTTAAAGGTATTATATGTGGTCCAGAATGTTTTCTCAAGTTCCATTCATTGCACATATCAGTCAAAGGAAAGAAAAATGAAAGGAGAAAATCATACCCTTTTAGGACATTTTCTCAAAGTTGTGTGTACCACTGCTGCTTACATGCATTGACTAGAACTTGGTCATGTGGTTGTACCTAACTGCAAAGATGACCAGGAAATATAATTGTAATTTCAGGAATCCACAAGTCCTGCTGAAATCAGTGGGTTCTAGAATAGTTGAAAAAAGGGCAAGTCTCTGCCATCCCCGTGTTCCAAAAGACCCTGTAGATTTGCTTGGGGTTTTTATATTTCCAGACTTGACTCTTTTATACAAGTGACGTTAGGAGTGTCTTCATGCACTTTGAGTGTGACCAGTCATTTTTACAGATCTAATAGTCATGTAACAACATATCTTAATACAATAATAGAATTCATATGATAGAAAATTTTAATGCACTATCATGGCACAGGTGATATTTTCTCATGAATATAGTTCATTTTTTTCTCTGATTTCTGCATCGTTGAGAGTGAAAATATCTTCACAATATTCTTCCTTCATTTAAAGTTTTTCTAAGGAGGTGTGATTGAGTAATTGTTTCCTCTAACTAGATTTAATCTTCTGATGTCATACCTTGGTTAGAAACATTGAAATTTGTCCCTTTGAAAATGTATGTTTCAGTCAGCTTCAATTACGCATGAGACATTATGATTTTTTTAATTGAGCACTGAACCAGAAATAGGATCATTATGATGTTTTATGGTTGAAGACATAGAGAAAGCAGTGCAGACTCTTCAATTAATGGAAGATGCATCTTCAGTGTTTGCATGCTGAGATAAATTGTAGTTGTCTCTTCTGATCATCAGTATCACAGAGGCTGGATAAATATGTTATCGTGATCTACTTGCAGTTTTCAGTTGCTTCTCTTGCCTTTCAATATAAGCTTTGTGACCTCAAGTTTTCCATTCTTCAAGGCCACACTTACTTTGATTAATAAGGATATTAGTAATTGTGATAATAGTGTACACATCCTTTCCACGTGTACAGAAAGTGCAGTAACTTATCATGACACCTCCGTAGACATTCCTTAGAATCCCCACGGAATCTTACATGCTCCATATCAATCCTGGGTTTGGCTTCTTCCCTCAGCTGGTCATTTTGTTCTAGGTGGTTTCTCTGTGCCCGAGCTCATATCTTGCTGTCTCACAACCAACTTCTCATCACTGACACTGCTTTACCCAAACTGATTTGTCTCAGTGTGACCACAGGCATCTTCTGTAATTCCCTAAAGCATCAGTGGGACTGGATTGCAATCATTAACAGAAGTGACCAATGGCTTAGGAAATACAAAGGAAGTGAGAGGGGAAAAATGTAAGCCTTTTCATTATATATTGCTACTCCTACTGCCCACGAGAGGGGAAATTCTCTCTTGATTGACTTTCAAAATGCCTCTGGGTTTTACTTCTTTCCCATATCAATGCCTTTGCCCAGGGACCCCTGCCTCTTCATGATCTCCAACAGCTGTGAAGACAACCAAACAAGCATTCTCACAGCCGTCCAGTTCTAGTAAGGACAAACAAATTTGTACACAGAATTTATCTTCCATGTTTAGATTATCAAAGGCATTTTGATTTGTGCGCTTAGGTTTTCATTAAAAATATAATACAATTTAAATCAAGTAATGGCTTCACCAAGATGCCACACTTTTGTTTACAATTTGGTGTTGGCAAAGTTCCTCTTCACCTTTAGTTTTACCATTTAGTTTTGCCTTGAGTGAACAGGGAACATCCCTACAAATTGCTAAACTATTTACCAAACATTATGCCTTTGATGAGGTCTGTGAGTCTTTCAAGGAGTATAGGGAATAGGGCAGGTGACCCTTGGCTTCATCTCTTTTCCCAGTTCATGTCAGCAACCTCCCTGGACTTACTCCACCTTGGAATGTCTCTTACTGCTCTTCCCATGGTGGCCTCTCACACAGTGCCAGGTTATCTGCTGCCCACAGAACTCCATCTTCAGAGCTGCCACCAAGGTTACTCACGTTTGTCTCTCTGCTTCTTTTCCTACTTTCTGTCTTTCTAACTTTTTACATGTTTTACCATTGTACTTAAGTTTCTTGGATAATGAGATGTATAAATATTGCTATCCAGTGAGAGCTTTTCTTCCATTTCATGGCCATGGGATGAATTTAGGCCCTTGGCATTGGTGGATCCTTTGTTTGATTTTGGGTTTCTCAGAAATTTTTTGTTCCCTGCTGCAAGGCTTTTGCTCTGTTTTGTCCAAGTTCCTCAGCCATCTTTTAACCTGGAGGTGTTCCAGAAGTCTAATGGCTCCGGAGGGCTCCTGTTAGGACAGCCAGGGGTTTTTCTGTACATCAATTATTGTAATGGTGCTTAGTATTCTACATGTGTCGCACACCAGCATCTACAGAACCGAATTAGAGGCCGCATTTTCCAGGAAGGCTCAGCTCAATCTTGGGGGAAAAAATATGTCTATGGGTTGTAAATGCTTCAGAAAGATGCAAATCTGTTCTATCCATTATAGATTTCGGACCATCCTAAGTCTGTTAAAAATAATTTAGTGTTTAAAGTTATCTGTAAAGAAAAAGTAAAGTTTGTATAAAACATTCTGGATATAGTAGGAGAAGACAAGAAAGACTGGGAGGAAAGGATGAAATTAGTTGAGAATTCTTTGATTGTAAGTAACAAAAATCCAACTGAAGTTGACTTAAGGGAACAGGATTCTTTGGTTTGTGCAACTAGAAAGAACAGGGTAGGGCTGGCCTCAGGGTAAACTGGATACACACTCTCTCTGTATCTCCATCTCTCCTTCCTTTGGCCTCCTTTTATCTAATAGTGCTTTTCTCTGATGGATGGATTTTCACCAGGCAATGTGGCCAAGGTAGCACATATGATTTATTCACTGTTCCAGACTCTGGGCTTATTGAAATTTTTCTATCTCAGTGCCTACTGAGGAATGAGTGGATCTTTCTTTCCCTCTTCAATGCATATAAATTCCAGTTAAAGATTCTGATTCGCTCAGTTGATGCTACGAGCCTATAATATTTCTCTAATCAGACTATTTTTTGGCCTGACTATGATCACTTGCCCAGAGCTGTGGCAGGTCTGTGGATATGCTTGTGGGTTTTTTTTTTTGAGGGGGGGAGGCTTTAATTTTCAGTTTTCCAGATTGTAGTATTTTTTAGGAGGGGTAGAAGCAGTTACCTGGAAAAGTGAAAGGGATATTACACAGACAAAACATCGGGTATTCACTATAGAGGTGAAGAAAGGAATTAATTTTTTCTTTCCAAGTTTTGGGGAAAAAAAGGTAGATGGAGAGTAGAATAACATTACAAGAAATACAGGAGGAAAAAGGACAAATTTATGGTGAAAATATAAAATAAAAATGATTATCATAGTAATAAACATTTGAAAATTATCCAGAATAATTAAAGTCTTGGGGCATCTAGAATATACCTAACAGTAGGATGTACTATTAAAAGTAGAATGGACTAAAGTGGAAATGATTTAAGGACTCCAGAAAGATATAGAGAAAAATCTCAAGTATCTGATTTAAATTTCATCTCCCCGTAGGCTGAAATAGCATTAGGTGGATTTCCTGAAAGATTCAGTCTCCAAAGTAGATTTGCTGTGAGTTAAAGCATAATCCATGAGGAAGAAAAAAGGAACAGAGGTGAGGGTCTGTTCTGGGAAGATATGCCATCAAAGCTTTAAAGAGCTGGAGAATGCAATGGTGACCTCAGCCAGAATGACTCGGTGACCCAGCACAGCCGACCACAGGCAGCCTGAGCACCAGAGGAAATTTCCAGAGAGGACATAAAACAGCCACCTCATCTGGACTGAGGCTTGTGCCAATGTCAGGAATTACACAAGCAGCACAATACGGGGAAGTGTGGCCTATGTTTGGCACTATAAGGTCCAAAAGTTCATGGATTATTCTTTCCTTAGGAAATAAACAGTCAAAACTCCAAAGCAGTGAAAGGAAAGTTACTCAGTGAGAATGAAGCTTAACTTCTTTAGGGTCTCTTGTTAAATAAATCCATATCCTTAATCCCTGGAGAAGACAACTATTCATTCTGTTCCACCCTCTTCTCTGATTTAAGACGGCAATCAAGATCTTGACCTATCTTTATAACATAACAAAACAACCCATTTCTATGCTGATGCATTTATGTAAATGGAAAGCGAAGTTGGTCTCAAATCTTAACTTCACCACTTGGGTATGACATAGTCATTTACCTTTTTGAGTCTCACCTTCCCCATTTGGAAAATGGAGAAACCTGGGACTAAGAACCTAGACTTTTTTTTTTTTTTTTTGGTCTAGTTTCCTTTCCCCTAAATAACAATATTTCCTTCTCAACATGGTAGTTATGCGAGCTGAGCTGAGTGAAGAATATATGAAAATAATGTATAAAATGTAGATAGAAAGAGACTGACATTTATTGAGCATCTATTGTGTTCCAGGCATTTGTGATAGAAGGGTGAGGAAGATCTTGTTCTTTCCAATTTTGGAAAAATAAAAAGTAGATGAAGAGTAGAATAACATTACAAGAAATTACAAAATTACAAAAAACCCCCGCAAGCATATCCATATGACCTGCCCTTGATGATGTACTAGACAGACTGATGGTGTCCCCAGAATGTCCATGTCCTGTGAGTACACCACCTTTCATGGCAAAAGAGACTTTGCAGATGTAGTTAGATTTGGGTTTTGAGAGGGGAAGATTATTTCAGATTCTCTGGGTGGGCTCAATGTAATTGCAAGGTTCAATACAAGGGAAAGAGAGAGCCAGGAAGGTCAGAGTCAGAGAGAAGAAGATGTGCAAATAGAAGCAAAAGTCAGAGTGATGTGAGGACGGGGCCACGGGCCAAGGAATGTGGAAGCTGGGCAAGGCAAGGCCCAGCTCTAGAGCCTAGAGCCTCCAGAAGGAGCACAATTGCAATCCTGCCAACACCTCGATTTTAGCCAACACCCATTTTGGATGTTGGCCCAGAATGCTAGGATAATGCATTTTGATTGTTTTGATGATCCACTAAGTTTATGGTAATTTGTGACAGCAGCAATGGGACGCTCACACACATGGCTTATAATGTATGGAATGAAGATATCCAATAACGGAGCATTTCATTTCAGTGTGGCAGGCCATGACGGGCGGGTGCAGTTGGGTGTGCGGTAGACTTGCTCAGAAGAGGTTTAGGATGCAGAAGAGCTTGGTTATGAAATTTCTCAGGCCTGTCTTCAGTGTCTCCCTCTGTGGTCTTTTCCTATCAACCTTGCATTCCAGTCCTCACTATATGCCCCTTCTTTCTATACCCCTGTCTCTACCTTGACTGCCTTTAGCTCCCTCTGGACCTTCTCCAAAAATCAAGCTCTTTGTCAGAGTTGCCTGTAGGGCTGTCACCAGTCCTACCTTTCCTTTTCCTTATGCACTGCATTCTAGCTTCCACTTCACGTACAGTTCCACTGACCCTCTACTCTTTTCTCCTAAAACAGAGAGAAAGAGAGAGAGCATGAATGTGTGTGTGCACGTGTGCGTGAATTATAAGTGGATTCCTACTGCGGACATAATGTGCAGGGAAGAAGCAGTAGGTAAGGAGGTTGGGGAGGCAGTAGGGCCTGGCATGCTGTGATAAGCTGTTTGGTTTTATTCTGTAAGCAATGGGGAGCTGTGGAAGGCTTTTGGGTAAAGGAAAGTGAAGGGAACACTCTTTAAGTCAGGGAAGATTGTTAGAAGCACCAGTAAAAGGGGCATAGATATTCTGTCTCCAAGAGTTGTAGGAAGTGAATAAAACCAGCAAGAAATGTCTTCAAAGGCTATACAGAACTATACATATGGGTTCTTCTGTTTTACCAACACATTCTTTGTTATTTCTCAGGAAATACCATATATTTCTGTTTATTTTCTTGTATAGAATTGTGGAATGTTGGAACTGGGAAATATTTGAGCTGGAAAGAGTCTTAGAAATCTTAAATGATGTGATCATCTTATTTACATATTAGAACTTGGAGCCTGGAAGGATTTAAAGTGAACTGACAGCAGAATAAAAGCATTCAGTGATAGGACACAGACTGGAACTTGGAACTCCTGACATCTAGTTTGGGAATTTCCTAGCGCACCTCGACTTCCCAAGCTGTTCCACCCATTCTATGTGATTATGATGGGGTGGAGGGACATTCCATTGCTAAAGAATTCTGAGAAAATGGGAAAAGAGAATGATAAAAATCAGAAAACTCATAATGTTGCATCTTTCACTTCATGGTGCATATCAACATTTTAAAGTGCCTAAGAAAGCCATAGTAAAAAAAATAATGTTGCCAGCTCACTATTTTGCAGACTTATTTTCCCATAGACCTGCCCCCTCCTTTTGGATTCCACGTAGGACTGACAGTACTGCATGGGTCCCTCCTGGGGGAGCCCATCCTGCCTCCCTTCTTTGTTTCCTTCACTTTCTACCTTTCTTTTTTCTTCCTTCTCTTTGTCCACATAATTACCAAGGGGTGCCAAGGTAGCTGTATAATTTGTTCGTAACCTATGTGAAAGGGGTAAACATTTATTTACATTGTTTACTAATCTTGTTTGGTTAATGTGAACTCGAGCTCTCATTTTATTTTTAAAAATGAGTGTTTATTATTTGCCTTTCTCTGTGTCTATCAGTTAGCTGGGGAACCATTTACTCCAGCCAGAAATTGGAGTGCTTTAACTTAATTTAAAAAGTAGGTTATCTTTTCGTGGGTGGAATATTTCCTAGTTATACCCATATGTAAGTTACAATAAATGCAATTGGACTTATTGCCATTGCTTAACCACGCATTTCTCCAGTACTCTCACGTGCTTTTCTTCATGTTCCTTGTGCCAACCTCCTAAAATCAGTTCAATGGACACTTTATCCTTATTTTTATAAGTGGTAATCTGTAGCTCAGGAAGATTCTATCACTAGTGACTACGTATGGCCACTGTGGGAGAAGATGTCTCCTCATTATTAACTGGAAGGTGTTGATTTGAAGGCCTAGAGAATGGTTCAAAAAGGAGTTCTCAAATCTGACTTCCTGAAGAACTGGCTCACACAATTGTGGGGCTGGTAAATCTACAATCTGCAGGATAAGCTTATAGACAGGGGACTGAGGGGGAATTCGTGTTGTAGCTCAAGGGCAAAGATAGACTGGAGGCAGAATCTCCTCTTCCACAGGGGATCTCTTTTTATTCTTAAGGCCAGTAACTGATTGGACAAGGCCCACCTAAATTATCTGCCTTGATCAAAGTTTTCTGACTTAAATGCTTCATTAATTTAAATACCATCTAGAAATACTTTAACAGCAACATTTAGACTGGTGTTTGATTAAATATCTAGCTAGGTTGATACATAAAATTAATCCTCATGGCTAATAACTGATATTCATACCTGACAAAACTCTCCCAAACTAGACTGAGCAAGTGATGCATCTTCTAAAGTTTGGAGTCTCCCATGTTGTTTCCGAGTAAGGAACCAGACAGATGAGGAAGTATTGCAGACAGAGAACTGGACAGAGAGAGGCTTGCCATTTTAAAAACCTGAGTCAGAATGAGATATGTTATTTGAAGAAGGCCAAATATTTCCGCATAAGACTTATGGTTACTACCCATTCCCAAAGGTTACCAGAGCTGGGCAAGCCTTATGGTCTTCTAGTTCCTTCCCTTCAATAAGTAGATTTGGGATGAAGGAACATCCAAGACAGAGAGCCTTCTCTAAAGAGAGGACTGAGAAGTTGGTTCCTCTATGTCCTCAGCCAAAATTATCAATTCTAAATTGTTTTAAAATACTGAATTCCATGGGGTCCTTAGTGACACTTTGGGCTGTCACCCACCAACTACGTATCTCAGTCAACAGAAGAAGGGCCATTGGAGGGTTTTAGATAATTGAATATTTGATTTAACAACAATTTCTTAAGTTGGGAAGTATTTGGGTGAGTTGCAATTTGGTCACAGGTTAAAGTAAGATTTTTCCCTAAGTGTCTATTTACTTTACCAAAATCACAGTTCACATAGCAATTTAAAGTGTACCTAAATATTAGCTAAATGAGATGTGAATAGTTGAGGAATTAGGAAAGGAGTGAGAAAAGTCTATATATGTGATTTCTAAGCCTGAAAAAAAAAATTAAAAAAAAACACCTCACAGTAGTAAGAAAAATTTAAAATAGATCTTTCTTATAATCCAGTAATCCCAATACTGGGTTTATATTCAAAGAAAATGAAATTAGTATGACAAAGAGACATTTGCATTCTCATGTTCATTGCAGCATCGTTCACAATAACCAAGATATAGAATCAAGTGAGTGTCTATCAATATCAAGTGATGAATGGATAAAGAAAACATGACGTATACACACAGGGGAATACTATTCAGCCACAGAAAGGATTAAAACCTGTCATTTGCAACAACATGATTGTAACTAGAGACCATTATATTAAATTAGATAAGCCACATAATGTCATTCATATGCAGAATCTAAAAAAATCTTTAATTTCATAGAAATTGAGAGAAGAATGGTGTTACCATAGGTAACAGCCCTATAAATATGCACAATTTTTATTGTTTTAGATACATTAAAATAAATTTAAATTAAAATCACTTTAAACAAAAGTTTTTGTTTCTCTAAGACTGCTGAATTCTTCAATTCTATCTCCTATTTAATAAAACTGGCATTTTCTTTTTATTTTTTAAATGTTTATTGACTTATTTTTTCTTCTTGATTATATTTTTCTTTTGCCTTTAAAGAAAACAATAGACAAGTGAAAGTTGTACATGTTTATGTGTATACAGCATGGTGTTTTAATATATCTATACATTGTGGAGTGATTAAATCAACTTATTTGTCTTATGTATTACCTCACTAATCATTTGTGTGTGTGTGTATGTGTGTGTATGACAGAACACTTAAAATCTATTCTCCTAGAAATTTCCAAGTATACAATACATTTTAAACAAATATCATCACTCTGATGTACAATAGATATTTTGAACTGATCTCTCCTGGTTGAAATTTTGTGTCTTTTGATGTTCTTCCAATTAACCATCACCTGCCAGTCCCTGGCAACTACCATTCTATTCTATTTGTTGATTCTAAGGATTCACATTTCTTAGATTCTACATATAAATGAAATCATACATTGCTTATCTTTCTTTATTTAACTGATTTCACTTAACATAATAATCTCCAGGTGAATCCATGTTGTCACAAGTGATGGGATTTCCTTCTTTTTAGGGCAGAATAGTACTCCATTGTGTATATGTACCACATTTTCTTTAGCCATTTATTTGTTGATGGAAACTTATGTTGTTTTTTAATAGTGCTAAAATGGATATGGTAGTACAGATAGCACTTTGACACATTGATTTCGTATTCTTTGTATATATACCCAGAAGAAAAATTGCTGGATTATATAGTAGTTCTGTTTTTAATTTTTTAAGAATGACTGTCCTAATTTACACTCCCATCAACAGTGTACAAGGGTTCATTTTTCTCCATATCCTGGCAAGCATTTTTTATCTTTTGCCTTTTGGAAATTACCATTATATTAAGTGTGAGCTGATGTGTCTTTGTGGTTTTCATTTGTATTTCCCCAATGATGAGTGATGTTGAGTATTTCTCAAATACATTTGGCCATTTTGATATCTTCTTTGGAGTGATGTGATTTTGATATCTTCTTTGGAATTGAGTGATATTGAGTATTTCTCATATACATTTGGCCATTTTGATATCTTCTTTGGAGAACTGTGTAGTCAAGTCATTTGTACTTTTCATTAAATTTATTTTAGTGGGTACATAAAAAATAAAATTATATCAGTGGGTAACATGAGTTTTGATACATGCATACATTATAGAATGTTTAATCAGGCTAAATATATCTATCTCCTCAAATAATTAGCATTTATTTATGGTAAAACTTTCAAAATCCCTTCTTCTAGGTTTTTTAAAAAGTGCCCTTCATACATTTTTAAAAATTTAGTTGTTTTCTTGCTGCTTAGTTGTAGCATATTTTCCTTATACATTAATCCCTCATTTGAAATATGGTTTACAACTAGTTTTCTTGCCTTCTGTATCTTATCTCCTTATTCTGTTAATTTTTTTTTTCCGTGCAGAAACTTTTTAGTTTGATGTTATCCCATTTGCCTTTTTTTGTTTTTGTTGTGATCTAGGGATTCTATCCAAAAGATCATTGCCTAGACAAAGGTCTTGGGTTTCCTGCTATTTTCTTCTAGTAGTTTTTAAATTCCAGGAAAAATCTTTACTCTATTTTGAGTTGCTTTTTATATATGGTGTGAGCTAAGGGCCTAGTTTCATTTTTATTCATCTAGATATCCAGTGCTTGTCAATGCCATTTATTGAAGAGACTGTTTGTTCTTCATTTCATGTTTCTGACATGTTTGCTGAAAATCTTTTCTTGCACACAGTAAACTCTCTCCCATCTCAGGGCTTCTTACACATGGCTCTTTTACTGACCAGAATCAATCTCTTTTGGCTCCTTCTAATTCCCATGACATGGATTAAATGCTTTTCTCATCTTATCTAAATCAGATTGTTATCCTCACACCCTCCATTATGTTTCCTTCACACATCTTATCACAGTATGTAACTATATGTTTGTTTGCTATCTCTCCTTTTCCATTAGAAGTAAGCTTTCTGAGAATAGGGACTCAATTTGCCAGGGAATAGACGGCATCCTGTCAGAGGACACATTGAGCAAGTCTTAATACTGGGGACAGTTACATTGGTGGGAGCAGGATACAAGAAACACCTCAGGCATAAGTCAATACTCCAGAGCTAGTAAGAAGAGAACTATTTCTACCCTAGACCTGCAGGGATAACAGAAAGGAGCAATCGCTGGACCTGGAGGGAGAGAACCATTTGCAGAGAATCAAATTGAGTGAAGCAGTCCCCTTTGATTGGAATACATCCAAACAACCTGACTCCACAGGAGTCAGAGTCAAAGGGACCCCTACATCACTCTCCTTTCTCTATCCCATTTTCTCCTGGGAACCTGAGGGTAAGAATGCCCACTGATATATCATCAGCCAGAGAGGAGGGTGAGAAAGATGGAAAGTACACATGGAAGATGTCCAGCATAGAAACCATATCTGCCTAATTCATCATTATTCTTAGTGCTGAGCACAGAACACAGTTTATTTATTATTAATTTGCATATATTCATAGATGCAGATAAATGAATAATAAATAGAACAAATTCATTTCCTATCATGTATTTTATTACACATTCCTTCCTCAGTTCTCATTACTTTTAAGGAGATGCTGTGGAGATTTGTTCGATGCAGATCAGTCTGAGAACTTTCAAGTAGATGGGCTTCCAGGCATCACTTCGCGTGAGAAGGTCAACTTGATGGGATTGAAGGCAGTGACTATACATCAGGGAGGCAGCCAGAGACTGCCAAGTTTGGAAATATCCTTCAGGGCTGCCAAGATTAGAAATATTCCTTCCCCTTAGAGAACAATTGCTGGTTTTTAATTATCTTGGCCTGATACTAGGGCAGGGATGCACTTGATACAGAATCAGGATGCATAAGCTTTGCATGGGAAGGAGGAGAGGGACAGGCAGTCATCACTTCCACTCTCATCTCTCCAGCCCCTTTCGTCTGTCCCAATGGTGAAGAAATGGTAAAAACTGGAGCAGCCACCTGGGACCCAGATGTGAACCCATGTATGTAGGATAGCAGAACTGTTTGCTTCTGGATTATCCCATGTCAGAAATAAGGTTTTTATCTTATTTGGGTCACCAATTTGTCTGTCTGTAACAGCAGCTCAGCTTACATCCTTACTAAAGCAGAAAAACTCCAGAGCATTTAGAGATAGGATCCAACACTGTGCCTTTTGGGTGAGTCCAGCAGTCTCTGGAAGAGGGATTAAAAATATAAGAAAGAGAAAAATAAAAGATGCATCATTGGGAATTTTAGTATGAAGCTAAAAGGAAAACAGCGATTATTCTCCTGTGTTCTACAATGGATAAGAAGAAGCACTTTGTAAGTGAAGGTGGTATGCAGATACTACACATGGTGGCATTTGCACCCATACATCATAAGAGCAGCAGGTAAAACCTTGGCAATCTGATATCCCAAGGCAGGTAGGAATGTAGAAGGTGACAGATGGAAGGATATCTACAGATAGTTTATTTTCAACAAGAGGGCATGATTTGGATGTTCACTGAGCAGATTCTGAGTCAAAAAAATTATTGTATTGTTACCTATTTTTTGAACATATACTACTGGGAAATCCTTGTTACTTTGCCTACTTATGATAGAAGAGTTGAGGCCAAACTTAAAATCACTGTGCTTTCTTAGAGAAGGCTGATACTCAGATGTAAATGAGAAAGGAGGAAGCCTGGATGCCCAGACCAGGTGTCATTCATTGGTGGGGAGAAGAGCGCATGTGTCAGTAGGAACTCGATTTGCTCATTGCCTCAGACTTGGTTCTCAGCTCTTCTGAGCTTAATCAAAATAACAGTCCACAAGAGATGTGTATGTAAATCATAATTTGAATTATTCATTTGTAAAGTCACTACTTCTTTCCAGTATATGAATTTCATATAACTATCATCCATCTCCTCTGTTTTTGCTATTATAGAAGAGACTGTTTACTGTATTTCTATGATTTCAAAATGAGAATGATAATTAGGATCATTGGATCCTACAGCATGGATTAATTGTCACTTTTGGAAAACAAAAACTAGTACCATACTAAGTGTGATCATTGAAAGATGCTTCCAAAATATTATAAGTGTAGAATGTGGAAATATGTACAGTATATACTATAATAATAAATTACAAAATGCTATATTGATCTAGATGCTCCTTTTAAATTATAAAATACTATAATGATCTAGAGGTTCCTTCACGACCAGAGGTTCGGAGGAAAACAGGTAAACCATTCAGACTGATGGTTCCCAACGGATCACGGGAAGCATTTGGGGAAAGAAATGAAAAAAGCTTGCCTGCCTGGGAGAGAAACTGAAGTTCCAAGAAACAGAGAGGAAGTGTGAGGTAGAAAAATCACATTCAACTTGAAATCATATGCGAGCATTTAGATAGGATCCAGCACTATAGCTTTTGGGTGAGACCAGCATAAATTATAACATTTATATTTTAGTTCTAATTTCACATTAACCTAAAGGAGAATAAAGTTTTAAAAAAGAGCAAATATTCACCAATTCAATCAATATTTATTTATGCTAGGTGTCATATTAGATAATGGGGACACTGTGAAGAACTAGATAATCTCTTTCTTCATGGACCTGAAAGCTCAAAGATAAAGACTGAGACATCCTATTCCAGGCTTAAGACCGCTCAATAAACAGTATCACCACCATGGTAGAGAATGTCCTAGAGACCACGTTTAGTTCCTCTACTGAGAACAGTGCTGAGAAAACATTGATAAGTTCTCATTCTCAGGCCCTCCTCTTTCTAGGCTCCATGGGCCTATCTTCTTGTGTCTATACATTATTTTAAAATAAATTAAAATAATAGCATTGATTTAGTTTTTTTAATCATAAATACAATTATTTGTTTTCCTGTCCCTGATCTTTGTTTGCAGAACAAAATATTTTTTATATTGTTTTCTGTAACAGAGACAATCCATTTAGAATTGATTTACTAGTATAAGCTTCAGAGTGAGCTTTTATTTTCAGATTTTCAAGGGCATCTTGATGTCATCTCTACTTTAACAATACATGACTATAACCTTTAATGAATGCTTAAGATGTGACCAGAATTGTACCAGACATGCAGGGTACAAAGACCAAAAGAATACGGTTCTTGATCTCAGATAGCTTAAAGCTGAGGTGCACTTGTATAAAATGACAACCAGTCCAAGGAGCCACCTCGTGCCAGGACCATGCACAGGAAGTGCTAAAGAATTTTGGAGAGGAGAATTGTGTGGGCTGTCAAGACTGTGGCCAGAGTTGATTCCAGCTTCTTGTCATTTAACTTCTTCATGTTGTCCCCATTATCTACAAGTTAGAAGTCCAACCAACCTTATCTAGCATTACTTGGGTTTGGACTAAGCCTAGCTT
This sequence comes from Spermophilus citellus, assembly GCF_964194105.1. NCBI lineage: Eukaryota > Metazoa > Chordata > Mammalia > Rodentia > Sciuridae > Spermophilus > Spermophilus citellus. The sequence goes on from NC_138183.1 coordinate 173,326,863, forward strand.
TAAAGCTTTATCTCTACCCAAATGGGCTCAATTGAAGAATTATTTTTTAAACACATGATGCTAGGCACCATAGGGGATGATGAAATGTAACATATCACTTTCTTCTGAGTAGTTTGAAGTCTGATTAGGGAGATGAGATGAAAACACCAAAGCTAAGATACAGAATAATATGAAATATAGAGTTAAATACTGAACTGTGCAATGCAATTAGGAAAACTCTACCAACCTTGTTATTGAAAATTTTCATTTAGCTGAAGGAAGCAAATGATTTTTCTACTCTGATGGAGTGAAAGGCAGTTTGCAGGCCTAAAGAGACCCTGAACAAAGTCTGCCTGGGCAGGGAAAGGGTTGTTCTGGTTAGGAAAGGGTTTCCATGATGAGTTCTGGCAGCTGAGAATAGGAAGTAGCTCTTTCAGGACTCAGGCCACACTGCTTAGCCAACTGTTCAGACATCTCAGAGCAGAGTGGGAAAGTTAACTTCACAGGCCTTAAGAGTTCTGTCTCATACTTAGAACTCAGGGGTGCTCTCTTCTCAGGTTGGTCAGGAGAGCAGGGGATGAAACAAAAACAAGGAAAGGGAAATGACCATTTATTGAGCATATATATACAAGGTTCCAAACATAGTATATGATGTATCTTTTCCTTATAGTATGTCATCTTAATTTTACAAAAGTTTTATATGGTATCTGTTATCATTTCTCTTTTACAGGTGAGGAAAGAGAAACTTGTAGAGTTTGAGTGACTTGTCTCAGGTCACATGCCTAGTCACTAGAATAGTTGGGATTCCAAATTATCCTCGACTACAAGCCATGCTTTCCCTGGCCTCACTCAGAGAGCAGGCTTGGGGGAAGTGCCTCTCTGGCAGAAATGTATCATAGGCCACGCCTTCCCGTAGGGCAGAAGTCCTGTCTTCTGCAGCGCAAAAAAAGAGGAATTCTAAATGTTTTAGGATGCTTCCCTATGACCTGCCATGTGGGTTTTTTTTATTCTTTTTTTTTTTTTTAAATCTACAGGCTTCTGCCAACAGAGAATAATACACACATGCACTCCCTATTTATAAAATATCATTTAACTGCAGTGAAGCAGAATTAATACACCATTCCTTTGTATGTAGCAGACCTGAAATAAACACTGAGAAGAGAATAATAATAATCTCAAGCACACCCAGAAGATGGAACAGCTGGTGTCCATCAGGGCATTGCAGTGGGAAATTTATGAGTCTGCCAAAAAAAAAAAAAAGGAAAAAAAAATTCTATTCAATTCTCACTCTTACCACTTGCTCCTTCGCAGTGACCCTTGAAGAATAATGTCATGGAAGATGTGTCCAGTTTAATGTTTTCCTTGATTTTTACCAACACTCTCCAATTAAGCATTTTCCTGCCCTTCTGATTCCTTCTAACACAAGGTGGAGGCAAAACCATGTATGCAGTGATAGGGTTGGGGGATCTGGATTCTAGTTATAGCTTTTTGGTGATAACTGCATAATTTGGGGAAGGTTACTCTGGAATCTCTGGCCTCCATTATTTCACCAATGAGGGTATTGTTTCAGGAGAAGCACCATCAATATTCAGTGGTACAGAAATTGAATAAAAAGTTTTGATGACCCCATTCAATAGGAAAAATGTCCAAGGAGCAGGGATTTGAGCCCAACTTGTGTCCTATAAAGAAAACCAAAGCAGGTAAGTATAGTAGAGTTGTTTCTTCCCTTTTCTTGGGAATGCCCAAGAATTATTTTTTCTGGTCATTCCTTGTTCCTCACTGGTTTGAGTCTAGTTACCATGTTATTAGGGTGGGACAGAAAGGATATGAAAGAGCAAAACATGCACTTCCAAGAGATAATAAGGAAATATTTAACTCTGGATATTTAAAACTGATTTTTTAAAAAAAGAAAATTGGTAAAATAGGACTTGAACTTCAATTAGGTATTCCTTTATTGTTATAATTTTTTTTGAAAAAATCATTCTTTTCAATTAATAGAAATTGAAAACATTCCTACTAAATTAAAGAAATAGAGTCCATCTTTGATTCACAATTTCGAGTCATGTTAGTGTTTCCTTTTGGTAGTTTATCTTTGTTACAGGAATAGGTATAAAAATGCTAAACAGATTCTACTCTGGTTGCTTATCAGTATAAAAGCCAGCAAACCCTTTCTCCCTTTTTTTTTTTTTGCTCATTTGCAATACAAGAACCTCTGTTTCAATAATATTTTTGGATGCAAGTGACAATAACCCAACTTGAATGGCGTTTGGCAAGAATCAGAGATATAAGAGCTCACAAAACCAGAGGTAAACTGACTTTGGAGGTGTCTCTGACTAGAGCTCACATGCTCTCAGGGCTTCCTTGCTTTCACACTCTTGTCTATTTTTATGTTTCATGGCTATATTCTTTTAGGTACTTAACTGCTCAGCTTCAGGCTTACGTTCGTTGAGTCTTTTAACCAGGGAAATGACCGTAAGCTTATTTGTAGAGGGAAAAGAGGTTTTTCTCTATGAGCAACAGTTTGAATAATTCAGGCCAGGGATTCTGATTGGTCTTGTTTGGGTCCCATGTCTATCAGAAGTTAAAGGAAAGGTGCATGGAAATTTTCCTTTCCTGTTCTATTGCAATTTCAACTAATGTCTCAGAGTTTCTTATCTCCCCATTCTACATATAAATCTAAATAGCCCACATTCTTGGTTCCTGATCTATGCAAAGTAAAATTCCAAGACTTAACAAGGTAGGTAAAGTCTGTTATTATCTGATTCCAGTCGAGGATTCCAACTTCTATTTCTAGTTACACACTCTTTAAAGTAGTACCAAATTATTTCCTTCTGCTCAAATTATGCACTTTGCATATGCTCTTCCTTAGCTTGGAATTTAGCTCAAAAACTCTTAGTGACATGCTCACACATAACTTTCTCTGTGAGATTTTCCTGGATCCCTCCATATATAATTATCTCCATAGGATTTTGTACACATGTCTATTATATATAATTAATTGTGATATTATTATTTACTTATACATTTTTTCACTTTTCATATTGTGAATGCTTCCTGGTTAAAGTCTAAATTTTGTTCAATTTAGTGTTTTTCATAGTATCTAAGATAGAGCTACAACTTAATAATATCTTAATAAATACTTGTTGATAATAAGTGAACAGATGAATGGATAAAGTTTGTGTATTTGAAATGAGCTTCGAGGTTGAAATAAAAACTGGAAAGCTCACCCATTAAAAGACAAAGACTGGCAGAATGTATTTAAAAAACTGATCCAATTATATGCTCTTGGCAAGAGACTTACTTTAGATCGAAAGACACAAAGTATGTTGAAGGTAAAAGGATGAACAATGATTCTCTTTAAAATATTAACCAAAAGAGAGCTGAAATGACTATAGTAGAATAGAAATTTTGAATAGAATTTAAGCCAATTTTGTATGATGCAAATAAGGTCATCATATATTACTAAAAGGATCAACTAACTGCAAATTTATAACAATTATCAACCTATATGCACTAAACAGTGGAATCCAAATTATATGGAGCAAATGCTGACAGAATTGAAGGGAGAAATAGTTATGTACTAATGGTTGAAGACCTTAAAATTTCACTTTTAATAATGGATTAAATGTCTAAACAGAAGAGCAATAAAGAAACAGAGGGCTTAAGCAACACTGTAAGCCAACTAGACCTAACAGACACATACAGAATAAGCCACCCAACAAGAAAACACACACACACACACACACACACACACACACACACACACACACACACATATATATATATATATATATATATATATATATATATATATATAAATTTTCATGGAACCTTGCCTGAGATGAGCCCATATATTATCCCAAAAGAAAATATTGATAAATTGAATAAGACTGACATTATATATTTTTTTCCAAAAATTCTGATTGCAATCAGAATAAAGAGAATAAAAAAATCAGCTACAGCAGGAAAATTGGAAACTTCACAAGTATGTGGAAATTAAAACATTCTTTTTGGAGGCTATTATCTTTAGGCTTTATTAAAATAATTTTTGGAGTAGTAAGATGAAGACACAGAAAGGGAGTGATCAAGTAGAAGAGTAAATTATAAGAATTTGTACATGAGCATTTCAATGGAAATGAGGGAATAAATTGCGCAGTTTTGAGAAGAGAGACAATAGATTCAGAGGATAATCAGCACAGGTAGACAAGAACAAGAAGGCCTCTGGGCTCCAGTGTGAGTGCCTGAATGCAGGGAGGTGGCAACTTTTTCTTTATTCTTCCCCTCAGATAGTTCAGACTTGAGTAAATGAGAGATGAGAAATTTTTATCCTATATGCAAAGAATAAGAACTATTACAGTATACTATTAATGATTAATAGTAGTTTTATGAGGGTTTTTAAATTAAGTTATGATTGACATATAAAAAACTATACATAGTTAATGTATACATGTTGATGAGTTTGAAGATAAGTATACAACTGTGAGGCATCATGCTGTAAACATAGAAATGACCTATAAAAGTTTCCTTCTTTCCCCTTTTGGTGGTAAGATCATTTAATGTAAGATATACCTTCTAACATTTTACATACACAATACAATATTGTTAATACATTCTCTATGCTACTAGGTAGACATCTAGGACTTATTCATTTTGCATAAATGAAACAATGTACCCTTTGACAAACCAGTCCTTCCCCTCAGATCTTGGTAACTACCATTCTACTCTGTGTTTCTAAACTATATTAGATATCCCATATAAGTAGAATCATGTAATATTAGTTCTTCTGTGATTGGTTTATTTAACAAAGCATAATGTCCTCTAAGTTTATCTATGTTGAAGCAAATTCATGATTTCCTTTTTTATTAGAGGCTGCATAATATTCCATTATAGGTATGTACATATTTTCTTTACCTACTCATTCATTAACAGATACTAAAGTTGTTTCATATCTTTATATCTTTACTCTTGTAAATAATTCTACAATAAATACAAAAGGGCAGATATCTCTTTAAGATTCTGATTTCAATTATTTTGGGTGTACATCTAGAAGTGGAAGTTCTGAATCATATAGTAATACTATTTTTACTTTATTGAGCAATCTCCATACCATTTTCCACAGAGGCTATATCAATTTATAATTAATATTAACAGTGTATAGGGTTCTCTTTTCTCCATATCCTCATCGACAATTATTGCTATTATTATTTTAATAGTCATCCTAAAAGGTGTGAAGTGATATATCTTTATGGTCTTGATTTACATTTTCCTGGTGATTAGTGATGTTGAACATTTTTTATATGCCTGTTAACTGTTTATTTTATTTTATTTTTTGGTACTGGGGATTGAATTCAGGGGTACTCAAGCACGGAGCCACATCTCCAGCCCTATTTTTTGTATGTTTTTTAGAGACAGATTCTCACTGAGTTGCTTAGCACCTTGCTTTTTACTGAGGCTGGTTTCAACTTGCAATCCTCCTGCCTCAGCGCCCCAAACTGCTGGAATTACAGGCATTTACCACCGTGTGGCTGTTAGCTATTTCTATATTTCCTTTACAGAAATGTTTATCCAAGTCTTTTGCCCATATTTAATTGGGTTATCATTATTGTTATTTACTGCTGGGTTTGTAGGAGTTATAATATGTTAAATATATTTTGATTATTAACCCTTCATAAAATACATGATTTACAAATATTTCTCCCCTTTAATAAATTGAATTTTCCCCTTCTCTGAATTAATTCTTCAATTTCTTTCATTTGTGTTTTAAAATTTCTGTGATCAATCTTTCATCTCCTGGGTTAACATTATTCTTAAGTACTTTATTATTTTTGATGCTATCGTAAATGATATTTTTTATTTGCTTTTCAGATAGTGCATTGGAATTGTATAGAAACATTAAATACTTTTGTAACTTGATTTTGTATCCTGCAATTTTAATAATTTTTTTTAATTAGTTTTAACAAGTACGTGTGTGTGTGTGTGTGTGTGTGTGTGTGTAGTCTTTAAGATTTTCTACATATAAAATAATGCCATATGCCAACAGAGATAATTTTACTTCATCCTTTTTGATTTGGTTGCTTTTCCTCCCCTATCCCATCCCCACAAGCCCTCTAATTGTTCTGGTTGACTTCCAGTATTATAGTGAATAGAAGTGGCCTTTTATTCATTCTTGCCTTATTCCAGGTCTCAGAGGAAAAACAGGTAGAATTCACCTATGAAGCCAGCTTTAGTTTCTTTTTTGGGAGGCTTTTAACTATTGGTTCTATCTCTTGGGTTGTTTGGGGGAATTTTAAGACTTCAATTTGTTCTTGATTTAGTGTTGGGGGCTCGTATATGTCTAGGTTGTCTAATTTATTGATTATGATTGTTGATGAACATCTTATATATTTAAAAATTTCTATGGCATCAATTGGAATGTCTCCTTTTGTTTACAATTTTATTTAAGTATTCTTTTTACTTTATTTTTTAGTCAGTCTAGATGTTAATTTTAATTATCTTTTCAAAGAAAAGATGAACCCTAGTTTTATTATTTTTTCCTACTGTTTTTCCATTTTTTTGTTCCACTTATTTCTGCTGCAGTCTTTATTAGTTCTTTCCTTCTGTTAACTCTGAATGTTTGCTGTTCTTTTTCTAAAAGTTTCTCAAGGTGTAGAGTTAGATTGTTTGAGATTTTTTTTAAGTGTAGGTGTTCATTGCTATCAATCTCCCTCTTAGTATTGCTTTTACTGCATTCCATAAGTTTTGATACTTTGGATATATTGTGTTTTTTATTAAATAAGTATTTTCTAATTTTCCTTTTGATTTCTTCTTTATTCCAATGATTATTCAAGAGCATGTTATTTAATTTCTACATATTTGTGAATTTTCTCATTTTTCTTTTTACTGATGCCTAAATTTATTCAATTGTAGCCAAAAAGATGCTTGTGATGATTTCAATCTTGTTATTTTGGGGCTAGAACTGTTATTTTGTGGGTCTAGAATATGATCTATTCTGGAGGATGTTCCATGTGCACTTGAGAAGAGTATACCCTGTTGTTAGCACAGTGTTTTGTGTTTGTTAGGTTCATTTGACCGATAGTCTTGTCCAGGTCTGCTGTTTCCTTACTTATTTTCTGTCTGGATTATGTAACTATTGTTGAAAGTGAGTTATTTAAATTTCTTAATATTTTTTTTGTGTTGCTATTTTTCCCTTGATTTTTCAATGTTTTCCTTAAATATTTAGAAGCTTTAATATTGGAAGCATATACATTTATAATTGTTGCATTTGCTTAGTGAATTGACCCCTTATATAGGAGTAGTGACATCACAATCCTTTAGATTTTATCTGGTAAATTCCCTTAGACTTTGTTTATCTGGAAATAGTTTTATCATTCCTTCATTTTTGAAATACAGTTTTGCAGGATATACTATTTTAGGTTGTCAGTTTCTTTCTTTTAGGCTCTGAATACATCACTACTTTCTTCTTGATTGGAAGGTTTATACTGATAGTCTTATGGGGAACCTTTCCCTTGTATGTAGTAAGTTGCTTTTATTTTATTTTCAAAATTTTATCCATCTTTAACATTTGATAAATTAATTATGATATGTCTCAGTATATATCTATTTACATTTAAAATACTTGGAGAATTTTCATGAATCTTTCTTGCACCTTCTTCACCTTCTTTGGCTCCCACTATGTGTGTGTGTGTGTGTTTGTGTGTGTGTGTGTGTGTGTGTGTGTACATACATATTGATGGTGTCCCACAAGTACAATAGGCTTTAAAAAATTATTTCTTCTTTTTGCTTCTCTGTGTGAAAACATATAAAAACAGGCTTAATTAACCAATGGGTCAAAGAAGGAACCATAAATAAAGTGGAAGATATTTAAAGATAAATGAAATAAAAACCCCAACATAAAATTATCACAGGATGCATTGAAGTCAGTGCTCTGAGGGAAATTTATAGCTGAAAACAGCAACATTAAAAAAAGAAAGATCTCAAATCAATAAACTAACTTTGCACCTTAAGGACCTAGAAAAACAAAGGTGAACTAAGCCCAATCAAAAAGTAATAAAATAATAATTATTATAATGAAGATATATAAAATATAAAACAGAAAAGCAATAGAGGAAAATCAATAAGACAAAATGTTTATTTCTGAACTCCCAAGTATATTCTATATTTATAATATATTAAAATTACTATACCTTATTCCAGTACCAGTTTTGATTGCTGTAGTTTTAGAATATGTTTTGAAATAAAGAGCCTCCCAACTTTGTTTTCTTTTCCAAGATATTTTAACTATTCTGATCCCCTAACAATTTAATATAAATATGAAGATTGAGTTTTCCAATTCTGCAAAAGTGGTTGTTAGAATTTTGATGGATATTACAGATTTGTAGATATGTAGATATGTATTTTCTTTGTGAATTGTTGTCATGTTAGTAACATTAAAATTTCCAGTTAATGAACACAAGATGTCTTTCCATTTATTTAGGTTGATTTTATTTTTTATAGAAATATTTTAATGTTTCACCTCTTTGGTTATGTCTATGGCCAATTAATTTCTAATAAGGATGCCAAGACCAATGGGGGAAAGAATGATCTGGTAACAGATGGAGCTGGAATAACTGAATATCCACATGCAAAATGAAGAATAGACATCTATTTCATGCCATATACAAAAATTAACTAAGAATAAATTATTGACCTAAATATGAAACCTAAAACTATAAAACTCACTAGTGAAAATGTAAATCATGACATTGGATTTAGCAATAAATTCTTAAGAGTTTACATTAAAAGTATCAAAAGAAAAAAATAGATAAATTGGACTTTATCATAATAGAAGACTTGTGCATCAAGGACATTATCAAGAAAGTGAAAAGATACCCTAAAAATGAGAGAAAATATTTACAAATAATATATCTGGTAAGGACTTAGCATCTATGATATATAAATAACTCTTATCACCAAAAGACAACACAATTTAAAAATGGACAAAGGATATGAATAGAAATTTCTTCAAAGAAATAACACAAATAACTAAGAAAAATAGGAAAAACTGCTCAGTTTTATTATTAATTGGGAAATGCAAATCAAACAATGACTGGAGGGCTATGAAAAAATGGAAAATAACAAATGTTGGTGAGATGTGGAGAAATAGGAATTCTCTTACACTGTTGATAGGAAAGTAAAATAGTTCAGCATTGAGGAAAAGTTTAATACTTTCTCAGAAAGTTAGATATAGAATTATCACAAGACCCAGCAATTTCAGTTTTAGGCATATACCCAATAAAATTGAAACCAGATACTAAAAAATATATATACTTGTACATGAATGTTCATAGCAGGAGTAATAGCAAAAGTGAAATGTTGGGAAACTACCCAAATCTCCATCAATGGGGAAATAGATATACATACAATGAGATATTATTCAGCCACAAAAAAGGATGAAGTACTGTACATGACACAAAACCTCAAAGCATTCTGCTAAATGAAAGAAGCCAGATATGAAAGGTTACATGAAAGGTTGTATGGTGCTGTTTATGTGAAATATCCACAAAAGTTAGATATTTAGAAACAACACACATTGGTTTGCCAGGAGTTCAGGGATGGGAGGATTGAATGATCATGGCTTAATGAATACAAGTCTTAATTTTGAGGTAATAAAAATGGAACTATATAGGGGTAATATTTGCACATTATGAATGTACTACATGTTGCTTAACTTTTACTTTAAATTGCTAAATTTTATGTTATGTGAATTTTACCTTAAAAACATGAGAAATAAACATATATTCAAACTAGGCACAGTGTGCATGCCTGTAATCTCAATTACTTGGGAGGCTGAGGCAGGAGGATTGCAAGTTCCAGGCCAGACTCAGCAATTTAGTGAGACCCTGTCTTATATGAAAAACAAAAAGGACTGGGGATGTGTCTCAGTGTGAAGTGCGGAGGTTAAATTCCTAGTACCAGAAGGAAAAAAAGAAAGAAAGAAAAAGGTATTCACTCAGGCAGTTCTTAGTTTCAATAAATCTGTTTTGATGTAATTCCATGTGCTTCAAAAATCCCTTCTATATAGAATATTATGGTTGAACCTCTTAAATTGAAAGTTCACACTCCTTGTATATCTGAGAGAATCTCAGGGTAGATCAGTAACATGCTGACTCCTGGATATGTATGTGTCTGCTCAGCTGATACTTTTACTATTTGCAACACCTATTTCAGTCATGTAACCTGCATGCAGCTTTTCAATTCAATCACTCCTAACTGTCTGACCTCCATTCCCTTTGTTTCTCCATCTTTCTTTTTCTTTAAGTTTGTGTTTTTCTTTTCTTCTTCTTTGTGGTCTGTATGACTAAAGTGAGAAAAAAAAAAAAAAAAGACCTGTGATAGTTGAGCCATCAAAGTAACTGGCGTAGTAAAGAAAGCTGAGTGTAAAGGAAAACAATTGGATTTGGAAGCCTCAGGGAACATTGTCCAATACAACATTGTGGCTTTTGTGGTCCTGAGTACATAAAAATCTCTGCTAAGCACTATTCATTCTCACTTATTTTAGCTGTTCCTTGTGTCTGTCTAATCTTAAGGTGAATTTTCAACCTAGCAGAAATACAAGCATTACCAGTTTAAGTGATCCTTCCAAAGTGCAGCAAGCTTTGTCACATTCTCTCCTTGATCCCTCACTTTTGCCCCTTGGTGAGTCTGAACGGTGGCTAAGGAATTTTCCTCTTGAAGGTTTCAGTGACCACACCAATTGAGCCCCTGAAGCAGGCAATGTTTAGAAATGTTTTCCTCCTCCCAGGTCAAGTTCTTGTTAAGTGCAATAAACTTGCCCAGAAAATGCTTCCATCAAACCTGAACTTTGATTCTCTGGGGCTTCAGGGCAGTACATTGTGCTGTTCATGACACCATGGTCTCCATGGCAACTCCCCAATGAGACTTCTCATGGTCAAAAGAAAAATAAATGCAGAGAAATTGCTGCTCAAACTTAATAGCCTTGGTTATTTTTTATTGAAGGAGGATGGAGAACTGAATTGTATTGGGAATAGCTACAAAAGAGTCAAGCCAAATTTTAAGAGTCTCACTTACTAATCTCTGTTCTCCCAATTTTTTCCTCATCCTCTCCCTAAATCTGAACTCTTCCAAGCCTTACTTGAATCAGTATTCTGACTATTGGAAAGTGAAAGACAACTTTACTGAGAATGTGGAAGAAGCTCCACATGAGGCCACAGGATTAAGACCCTTGTCACAGTAAATAGAAACTGACCAGCTGTATGATCTTGAACAAGTCAAATTTTCTGTGCCAGTTTCCTCTACAGATGAAAGAAAGCAAGTACATCTTTTTTTTTTTTGCCACCTTCAGAGAATAGATTGTGATGATAAAGTATTTATCATTTAAAATCCTAGATTATTTTTAAACAATTTAGAAAATTTTTCAATATAGTTTTGTTTCATAATAAGTTGTACAACACATCTCAATTGTGGTAGTTGCCACACCCATAAGCTTTTCTAATAAAAATATGTCTTCTGCTAAAAAAGGGATCTAGATAGTCATATTTACTGCTATCTAACCCCCCCCCCCCCAATAACTGACTAGAGAAGAGCACCTGCAAATTCCATCATATGACTTGGGACATGGAGAAGAGATAAATAATATAGGGTACCTGAAATTTGTGTGGGAAGATAATTGAAATTAGGATATAAACTTAAGAATATGTAAGTAAAAAGTAATCATGAGCAAGATCAGGGCAATGGGGGACAGTGGATGGTTGTAAGTAAAATAAAGAATAAAAAAGAGTGGCAAAGGAGATGTTATAAAGTACCATATTTCAAGTTCACAAAAGCTGTAGGGAGAGAATGAAAACATAAGTCAGTTGGTAGAAAGAGAAAAATGGTGCATGTTGCAGAGAGAAGTGAAAACACCATAGAGATACCATTTATTCAGCAAGAATTTATTGATTGCTTTCTACACAATTCTGGTCACGAGCAATTCAACCGTAAGACTGACATGGTTTCTAACTTCATGGAGCCCACAACTGAATGGATAATTATTTTTAAAAAGATTCCCTGAGTACTCTGATAGCAAATATATGAGGTGTTGCAGAGGTGCATAGCAGATACAGCTAACTTAGTCTCAGCAATTCTAGGAAGATTTCCCAGAGAAACTGATCAGTTAGGCTCAAACCTAATGGACAAGTAGGAGTAATTATTGTGAGAAGGGTGAGATAGTAAAAAAGTGTTTCAAACTGTTACAAAGAAAACATGAAAAGACTTGATAGTGAGACATCAGCAGCTTGCCTGCACCAGGACACATGCATATCTATAATTAATTTCTTTCTTTTAAGATGCTCTGAGAAAATTTTAGTTTCAGGGTCTAAATTTTTGTTCTGTGGGATCTAAAAAGAAAATGCCTATAAGAGTGCAGACAGTATACACAGAGCTCAGATTCACAGAGACAAATAAAACAGTCTAGTTTTCAAGAATCTCAGGATGTAGCTAGAAGTGGTGGCCACACCTGTAATCCACTGGCTCAGGAGACTGAGGCAAAAGGATCACAAGTTTGAAGTTAGCCTCAGCAACTTAGTGAAGCCCTAAGCAACTCATTGAGACCCTGTCTCTAAATAAAATAAAATAAAAAAATGCTGGGGATATGGCTCAGTGGTCCAGTGCCCCTGAATTCAATCCCCAGTTATCCCCCCACCCCCAAAAGAATCTCAGGATGTAGACAGCCAGATGGCAAAAAAAATAACTAATAATAAAACATGCTGTGTTTTAAATGTAAGTTATAAATACAGATAGCAAATGGTGTATAAATTTCAGGGTGACAAATCATAATTTCAAATACAAACTTCTTTTCAAAATAGAATTTTGTGTGTGTGTGTGTGTGTGTGTGTGTGTGTGCTTACTATAGGGCTTACCTAAAATGTCTTGTAGTTATAGCAGTCTATTTTATGATGATGCAACCTAATTGCAATTGCACACAACTCTACATTTTTATTTTTCTCTCACCACACTTCATATTATTGATATCACAATTTACATATTTTGTATTGTGTATCTATTACCATTTTTATAATCATGCTTATTTTGAATACTATATTCTTCAACTTTATGCTAGAATTCAAAGTGATTTATGTTCCACTCTTATAGAATACTTTATTCTGTATCTGTGTTTATACTTACTTTTATATTTTCATATGCTTTTTGTCCTGCTTTTTAGGGAAATTCCATTTCAAAATTGAAGAACTCCTTTTGTTCTTCAGCTCTAAGACATCTATGCAATTCTTTTGTATATTTTTCTATCTATTGAAATTCTCAATTTGTTCATGAATTTTTCTTCTGGTCCATTGAACATCTTTATAAGGATTGCTTTTAACTATGTGTCAAGGAAATCATGCATCTCCATTCCCTTAGAGGGTTTTCTGGGGCTTTGAGTTGTTTCTTTGGGTTGTTTCCTTGTATTATCACTTTCCGTGACCATTTCTTAGTATCTGAACATTATAAAAACATCTATATCTCCAGTGTAGAAGCAATGAAAAGTAAAAAGGAAAAGGAATTAAAGCAAATAACACACACACACACACACACACACACACACACAAAAAAAAAAATATCCATGAAATATAAATGAAGAAAGCAAGAGAAGAAGGAATGGAGGCAAAATGGCTGCCAGAGAGGCAGAAAACAATTTTTCAAATAGCAGTAGAACCTTATTTCTACTAAGAATTACTTTACATATAAATAAATTAAATACCCCAATCAGAAATATAGTGTTTGAATTGATAAAAGTGAAAGGCCAAATCTAAGTTGTCTACAATGGATTCTAGATTCAAGAGTACACATGGGATGATATTAAAAGAAAAAAAAAAGATACTCCATGCGAATGGTAACCAAAACAAAGGAGGAATGGTTACACTTATCAGACAAACAGACTTTAAGTCAAAATCTATAAAATGAGAAATGGAAGGTTATCATCATTAATGATAAATGAGTCAATAGCAATTGTAAATACATAGGTACACAATATCAGAGTGCCTAGATATGTAAGCAAGCATCAAGAGAACTGAAGAGAGAAATAAACAATAATACAGTTGTAGTATGAGATCAGTATCAAAATTTCAACAGTGAATAGACTTCATAGAGAAAATAAACAAGGAAATAGTCAATGTGAACCACACTATAAAGCAAGTGGACCTAAAAGACATGCACAGAACGTTCAACTCAATAGTGGACAGATACACAGAGAGCATTCTCCAGGACATATTATATGTTGAATCACAAGATAAATCTAACAAATTTAAGAAGATGAAAATCATTTTGTGATCTTTTCAGACCATAATGAAATGAAGCTATAAATTAACAGCAGAAATGGAAAAAACCTGAAAATTCCCAATGTCTGGAAATTAAGCAACAGTTTTTGAGGTATTGGGAATGAACCCAATGCCTTATGCATTCTAGACAAGTGTTCTACCACTAAGCTACATTCCATGTCCAAACACAAACATACACTTATGAAAAAAACCAAAGAAAATTAGAAACTATCTCAGGACAAACATAAATAAAAATATGACATAGCTAAACTTAGGGAATGCAACCAAAGCAATACTATGAAAGAAGTTTATAGCCTAAAAGCCCACATTAGAAGAAAAGGAAAAAAAATATAATAAAAGCAACCTAATTTTATACCTCAAGGGAATAGAAAAGGAAGAACAAGTTAAGCCCAAAATTGCATAAAGAAAATAATAATAAAGATTAAAGCAGAGATAAATCAAATAGAAAAGAATAGGAAAAAAACAATAAAAATGAGAGGTAGTGTTTTAAAAAATACAACAAAATTGACATACTTTAGCTAGTATCATTGCAGAAAAAAGGGAGACTCAAATAAATAAAATCCCAAGTAGGAGATATACCACTGATACTACAGAAATAAAAATGAGCATAGGAGACTACTATGAACAATTATGCACCAAAAATTGAACAATCAAGAAGAAATGAATAAATTTGTAAACACATACAACTTTTCAAGACTAATTAGGAAGAAATAGCAAATTGGAACAGATCTATAATTGGTAAGGAGGTTGAATCAATAATCAAAAACCTTCCCAACAAAAAGCAATCTAGGAACTGAAAGTTTTATAGCTGAATTCTACCAAACATTTAAAGAAGAGTAAAACAAAAATCCATCCATCTCAAACTCTTCCATATGTATGTATGTATATATATATATATAGTAATATACATAATGGAATATTATTCAGTCTTAAAAAGAAGGAAACCTTGCTATAAGTGAGAACATGGATAAATGCCAGAAAAATTATGCTAGTGAAACCAGGCATTTATAGAAGAACAAATACTGTATAGTTACACTTTTATGAAATATTTAAAATAGTTAAACTCAGAGGCAGAAAGTTCCCAGTAGCTGGCAGTAGAAGGAAATGGAAATTTACTGTTAAATAGACATAAAATTTTAGCTATGCAAGATGAATATTCCTAGACATATGCTGAACAATACTGAGCCTATAATTAATAATATAGTATTTATTGTACACTTAAAATTTGTTAAGAGGATCTCATATTAAGTGTTCTTACCACATTTTGTATTTAGAGATAATTTGCATGTGTCAAAATTTCATGTGAGTGACTAAGGATTCTCCAGAATGACGTAGCTAGCTCAATGAGGATATGAGAAGCAAGGATATATATATAGTCCATGGAAATAAGAATGCTGAAATAAGATTACAGGAAACTGGCTCTGGGCCACAGTGGATAGCACATTGGACTTCTAGCCAAAACCTGCAGTGGCCATTTGAAATAAGATTACAAAAATTAGATTAAAAATCTGGACACTGATCAATTTTTACTTAAAATTATATTTCAGGAGAGACCCAGATGGCTCTCAGAAATACTTTTTAGAAAATGACTTACTATGATATGTAAAAATCATATAATCATTTTTTGCCCTGTTTTCAAGTTGTGAATAAATTGTAATGAAATATTGTCTCTACTTTCACAAGTAAACTGAATATTATTCTTCATTAAGCATGTGTGCACATATCCTTATACACAGAGAGCTGATCTTATGTGTTTTTGCACTAAGATTAATATCTGAACCTGTTTGGTCTCAGAACTGTCATTATATTGTATAGGTTCTATTCCATTTGTCCTGATTCATTTACATAAGTGCAGCAAGAACATTTTTTGTTGTATTGTCAGCAAAACTAAAGAGAAGTTCACTTAATTACTTTCTATCTGGAGATTATGTAAAGAACCTGAGAATCTAGGTCTGTATTTTCAATAACCTTAATCATTTCAGAGATTTCTTTCTTACTACTCTTATTAGCTTATCCATTCTGTGAATAAGAAACCTAATCTTTAAGAACCTAATCTCCTCCAAGTTTTAGATGCAGCACAATAACTGCAAGAATTCTGCCCTCTGCAAGTTTCCCCAATCCATTGAGGTTCCTGGCTTGCCTTGCTTGACTTTCTTTACTACCAGCTGAAGTCTTCCTGCAAGGGCTATGCAAGTATTAACTCCACATAAAACACTACCTTTGCCCCTTAATGGTGGGCCCTTCCTACCCAATTAAAGGGAATTTTTTTTCCAACATGGCATTACCAGCATAGCTTTGGTTGCACAGTTGATCTGTCCAGTTAGATCTTGGAATAGGACTGATTCCTAGAAGTTCTGGGTAAATAATTACATTTTCATTAAATGTTAAGAGTTTCAATTCAGGTGGTTATAATACTATATGTTCAATGTTTTAATACTTATAAAAATAAGGCAAATAGTATCTTACATATTTTCTGTAGAATCATCAAAGATTATGCTAGAGATAATTTTAGTAAATGTAGTTTGCTTATTTATAGATGAATTATAATTAGAAACTTTAGAACCTGAAGTTAGGAGTGTTTTACCTTTTCAATCTTATGCATCTTTCTTTTTATTAGAGGTCAGTTGTGATTTTTCTAAACTTAATCCAACATAAAAGCATTCTTCTCGATTACAAGGAGCAGAGTCATTGTCATCCTTAAGTTGTCCTGATGATTATTAGTTCATAATTTACAATAAGATTTCCTGTAGGATAGTTCTACTTGATTCCTAAGGGTTTAGTACACACATGATAGTCTGATAACCTGAACATTTGGAATATACCAAAAAGAAAAGAGAAATCATAAAAAATAAACACTACCAACAATATTTTAAAGCAAATCACCACAGGTAGGTTTTCCTCATTGATTTTATTCAGTCTGGTGTAATTTATTTATATTCTCTTGACCTTGGTTCAACTGCCTACACTCATGAAATTGTCTCCTTCTGGGTCAGCATCATCCAGGAAAGTTGGTGGTCTCAGGCCACAGGTAACTTGCTAGGTGCAGGTCCCAGGATGATGTCACTGTATCCTGGAACCTTTCCCTTGCAGCACAGGTTGTTAAAACTGCTGGTTACAGTTCTCTCCTCCAAAATTCTAAGATATTTCTTCTTTGCTATTTTTTCTAGAAGGTCCAATTTCTGGTCTATGGATGACAACAAAACAAAACAACAGAAGCTGTCATTGTAAGATGAAAGAAGAAAGCACTCACTGATGACAAAAATGAAACTTTGACATAATTTTTCCCATTTAGCAGAAAAGTTATGAAACAACAAGTGATTAAGCTATGTAAAAGAAAGCAATAGAGTCATAAAAATAAAAAGATAAATATTTAAGAAATAAATATTGAAGTCTCAAGTAGGAAGTGGGTTGTGAGATTTACTGGATAAGAAATCAGAGGGCAAGAGAAAGGGAAGGAAAGTAATAACATCAAGGCCATTTGGGAAAAATTGGGTTATGGTTTATGAAAATAGTTTTCGATTTATTGGAAAAGGAACTGTAAATATGTCAGCCAATGAAGACTTTACATACTTACTGATAACCTGTAAGCAATAAATGAGATTGAAAAAATATTTTAAAAGGCTGCTGATATTCAAAAGTACATGTCAGGGAGACAGGGGTATTTCTGTTGATTGTAGTTCTCTTCAACAATCCCAAAGAGCAGTTTATTCACGGTGTTAGTGTTGACATGGAAATGATTGTAAAAGAAGAAGAAAAGCAGGGAAAGCCACTTAACATTATTGTTATATCCCAAAGTAGCTTTTCCAGCTATTTTTAACTATTATTTCTATATAATGTCCATATGGCTTTTAAGCTGTGACCGGAAGTCTAGGTAAGTATTTCATTATTATTTTTCTAGGTGAAAGGGAATGGGGTTGGAGCTAGTTTTAGTTTTCTCAAATGAGAACAAATTTAGAAGAACCTAAATATTAAAGACATGTGGCCTTATTTCTAAGATAAAACTTACGAGGTCCTTCAGCTCCAGCCAGAGTGAAAAATGAACCCCAGAACCTTTTTTTTTTTTGTAGAACACTGCACTGTCACATAACCTAGCACCTATTGGTTCCCACCTCTGAATCCGCTTATTCCTGTGTTGGTAGGTTTGTGCTTCTGGGAGCCCTCATCTCACTCCCCATGCTCATTCTCAATGCCACTTCATGCCAAATCCAACTCTAATCCACTTCCTCTGTGAAATCCATTCTGCTTTGCTGGCTTTTATTATCTATCTCCTCTTAACCGTTGAAACAGTGCTCAGAGGATATACTATAATACCCAGCATTTGTGAACCAAATGATGCATTTACAAAGTTAAAAAGTCATAAAGTGTCACCTGACAGTGGCTGTAATCTTATATGATAGAAAATAAATTCCTAGTGGGTTTGTAGCCTTGTACTGCTTTCTGACTATCTGAAGGAGATTGCAACATTTTGTTTGTTTGTTTGTTTTGTTTTTGGTACTGGAGATTAACCACTGACCCACATCCTCAATTTTTTTTCTTTTTTTAATGTATTGTTAGAGACATTAATTGAGTTATCAATTAATTAATTAATTAATTGAGTTGCTAAGTGCCTCACTAAATTGCCGAGACTGGCTTTGAACTTGCTATCATCATGCCTTAGCATCCTGAGCCACTGGGATTACACTGTGTGCCATCATACCTGGCAATATTGTCTTTCTGATCACTTTCTCTTCCCAATCCTTCAAGTTGCCAGGCAGTTCTTTTGGGATTTTTTCATGGGAAATCAAGATGAAGAGGAGAGGGAGGGGAAAAAAATAAGAGCACGTGACCCAAGTCTTACAGAAGGAGATAGTGCTACTTGAGGGAGTGAGAATAGTAAAAACAAGGACAAACACATGTTGAAGTGCAACTTTCTTCTATGATAATTCATGTCGAATTGGTATTATTTCTTTCTCATTGATAGAATTCATTGGTGAGATCATCTGGGCCCAAAATTCTCTCTCTCAGAAGATTTTGCTTTTCGATTTTTGCTTATTTTACCACATATTCACTTTTTAAAATATATGGTTATATTTCTTGAGAGTTACTTTTGGTGGTTTGTGTCTTTTGAGGAATTTTCCCATTTCATCTAAATTGTAAAATTTATTGGTATAAAGTTATTCACAATATTCCCTTATCATCTTTTTAATATTTGTAAAAATCTGTGATGATGTCATCTCTTTCATTCCTGATTATGATAATATTTATAGTCTCTCTTTTTTATAATCAATCTGTTTAGACATTTATCACCTTATTGATTTCTACAAAATCTATTTTATATTTCACTTATTGACCTTATTGTTTTTGTTTGTTTGTTCTTTTTGATGGTCAATTTAAGTGCCAGTTTTAAAGGTGTTTTTGAAAGAGATTAATATTTAAATTGGTAATCTTTGGGTAAAATAAATTATTCTTCAGAATGTGGGTGGTCTTCATTCAATCAGTTCAAGGCCTAAAAAGAACAGCTTTGCATGTGAGAGAAAGTTCTCCAGCAGAGTGCTTTCAGACTCCATGTGGACCATTGGCTGGCACCTGTCTTTGACTGCCAGCCTTTGGACTGGAAACCCACTATATTTTGGATCTCAAGCCAGCCAGCCCACAGTGCAAATTTTGCACTTCCCAATCTTTTTGAGCCAAAGCCTTATGACAAATCTTTTAAAGAAGTTATAGAATTAGCAAAAAGTGTTTATACATGTAATAACTCTTCTTGCTGTTCTTCCTTCTCTTATGATTTCCATCTGATTGGATTTTCTGTAAATTGAGTTTGGAGTGACAGGATGAATATTCAGCTTCTGTATGTGTGAATACATATTTACTTCAACTTCATTTTCTAATGATAATTTTGCTTGGTATAGAAGTCAAGATTGATAGTTTCTTTTATTTTGGAGATTTTGAAGGTATTATTCCACTGTCTTCCCACATTCATGTTTTCCACTGAGAAATCTGATGTCGTTCTTATTTTTCCTTTGTATATTTTTAAATTTTGGCTTCCTTTGAACTTTTCTGTTTGTTACTGAGTTTCAGCGGTTTGCTTATGGTGTGCCTGGGTTTCTTCTTCTTCTTTTCTTTATATGTTTCTTGTGCCAGAGGTTTTTTTGGAGCTTTTTTTTAAATTTATAGTTTTCATCAAATTTGAAAAATTCCTGGTCATTATTTTTAAATTATTTTTCTCTCTCCACCCATCTTCTCTTTCAAAAGTTAGAATAACCCAAATTAGACCATTTGAAATGGAACCACGGTTTAGTGATGCTCTGTTCAATTTTATGTGCTTCATTTTGTATTGTTTCTAGTGTTATCTTCCAGTTCACTCTTCTTTCCTTCTGCAATGTCTAATCTGGTCTTAGTCCAATCCATCATATTTTTTTAATCTCAGAAATTGAAGTTTTCATTTCTAAAAGTTTAACAAGTATTTAAAAATTAGTTTCAATTTAAATTCTGAAAATGTAGAATACAGTTATCATATTTTTAATGTCTTTATGTCATTTTGAATTGATTTTAATTGATTTATCTCTTCATTATAGGCTATGCTTTCCTGCCTCAGATGCAGATATTATAATTGTACTTTGAAGTAGACTGCTCTTTTCCCTATGGCCAGATTTTTATTTTTATTTTTTAGATGAGTGTCTTGCTATGTTGCCCAGGCTTGTATGGAATTCCTGGGGCTCAAGTGATCCTTTCTTTTCACCCTCTCAAGTAGTTAGGACTATATGTGTGTACCACCACACATGGGATATGGCCAGTTTAAAAAAAATTCAGTTTATATGTAAAAGTGGGCTTGCACACATGCACATATTCACATTCTTCAAATTCAAATGATCTTCATATAAATTTAACATGGGAATTATTTTAATTTACTGCTTTCTTACCTCCAAGCCTTTATACATGCTGTTCCCCCTCCCCACAGTGGCATCTCTCATATATCTGTCTAGTTAAGTCTTCAGGCTTCACATATTAGTTCAAGTATCATTTCCTTAATAATCCTTTTCTTAGTCCCTAGAGCTAGTTTTGAGCCTCTTCCTCTGTGTTCTCATATCTCCTTCCTTTTTATAAACCTTCAATTTCTTACTTAGTTTGTCTTTTCCACTAGACAGTGAACTCTATGAGGGGAGGGATATTAAATCTTTTTTATAGTGCAGTAAACCCAATGCCTACAACAGTATGTGGCTCATAGTGGGAACCCAATGAGAATCTACCATATTGATTAAAATTCCTTTTAGATTTTTGAAGATAGTTAACTCTCAAGGCAATATTTATCATCATTTACTTCAATGTATTCTCATGAGATAGAATATGGAGCTTTGACATCAGACAAATTTGGGTTTGAAGTGTGAGGCTTCCACTTATTAGCTGAATGGCTTGAGGAAAGCTAAAAGTTGCTTGCTTTCTGATTCCCAGGGTAACTTTTTTTAAATATTGAGATAATAATAGCTTCTTCTTGGAGTTTTTGTGAAAAATTAAATAAGGCTACCTTTGTAAAAGTTCTTAACACAATGGTGAAAATATAGTAGTTGTTCCATAAATTTTAGCTTCTCAGTTCATCCATTTTCCACTATACTCTCTTCTTCTTTGTTCTTCTTCTGCTTTATTATAGCCTTCTTTCTTTATAAGATAAATCTTGAGTGAATTATTAATACCAGCTGAAGAATATGAGCGACATAACAAAGTATTTCATTCTCTTCCTTCTCATTGGCAAGAATTTAGATCAACCTAGATGTAACACAAAATCAAAGGGAATTGGATCTGGAGGGGACTTGTAAATGCAAAATCTTCACTCTGAGGCATTGAACTTCAGAGAAGAAAAGTTACATGGCCAGGATCCTAGTGAAAACTTGGTGAGGTGCTTTTGGAAAGAATTTGGTTGAGTATCTTAGTGTGACGGAACTTATAGGTTTGTTGGGTTTTGAATTAATTGCAAATACAAACATGTTGAGTCCTGAATGGAGGTATCATGGAGTTGATGCTGAAACCCCAAATGCAGATGTTGGACAAATTCTATCCTTTTTTTCATTTCTAAACTCTAAGGCCCCTTGTCTAAAAGTGTGCAAGAAGGTGTTGTTTTCTAATAGAATTCTTGCTGTGCTTACTGTTTAGAGCAGTCCATCTGTTTAATTATTATCACGAGCTGTACCTAATTCCATGGTGTAAAACTCATATTGCAGGCAAGTGGGTAGCATATCTACAAAGGTTGGGTCCATATGCCGTGCTGTTGGGGCAGGCGGATGACAGTTAGGAAAAGAGGTGAACGCTTGTGTCAGACAGCCTGATAGAAATCAGGCCGTTGATATCTTATGACTGTGTGTTTTTCCTTTGAGTTGATCCCTGGGACCAGTGCCAGAAAAATAAATGAGAACCAGAGACCAAATTAAATGTTGCCTGATCATTATGTCAAAGACAAAAGCAGGAAGATAAAAATCTCAAAGCCAAATAGATCCAGGACAAAGGGAAAATAATGGCAGCTGTAACCATAGTTTGGAACTAAGAAGTGGAACAAATGAGGCTGAACTTGCTGACCATCTGTTCAGAAGCAGAGGGAGCCTCAGAAAATGCACTGGGCTTGGGATCTGGTGATGGGCTCTCATGTCCTTGTTCAATGTCTTATTAGTGGAGGACCTGGGAAGAGTAACCTGTTCTCTCTGAATTTAGTCTTCTCATGTATAAATGGAGATAATGAGAACTGCCCTCCAACCCCCATACTTTTGCAAGATGGGCACAAATTAGTTATTGGACAGCTTCACCCATTCTACCAACTGCCTTCCATCATTAGCACCCAACTTCTAGCTTCTATGATTTTCCAAGACCTCCTGTTATTGCTAGATCCCTGCCCATGGCAGTCATTACTTTTGTACTTAAGCAGAAAAACACAGCTTGACAAGATTCTTACTAAATATATGCAGAATGTTATAATCCTTCTTACTCATAGATGATCTTGAAATATCACTTATCTACTCTGGGCCTCAGTTTACCTAAACTCACAGGGTAGTTTTAAGTATTAAATAAAATAGTGTGCACAAAGTATTTAATACAGTTCTTGGTACATAGTAAGATATTGCTAAATATATATTATTATAAATATTGTCAAAGCATACCTTTTAAACATTTGAAAACATACACAAATGTATGTTGAGCAGATGTCAAAGATTTATTTACACCACCAAGGAGGAAAGCGCTGGATGTTAAAGGAGACTTTGAAAGAAAGAAGTGTATGTAGTTCATGAAAGAAAGAATGCTAAAATGAAGTTAAGTTTCATATAAAACTGTTAATGTCCCAAAGAGGTTAATAAAATGATAACCCCTCAGGTTATCACTTTTATTGGGCAATTACATTTATCTTCACTAGACAAAGATACCTTATAACATGTCCATCTTCTTCAAGTTAACATAGCTTTACATAGAGTCTGAGCCCTTATAAATAATAAATAGAAAGTCAAACTAAATCACAGTCCAAGACAATCAGATGTCTAACAGCAAGATTGTTTAGAAAATGCACTGATAAAGAGAATGAAAGGTCTGCTGGTGGTCTTGTCTTGTTTCCAGGTTTTGGATAACTATTTTAGTTTTTTTTAAATATTTCTTTTTTAGTTTTAGGTGGACACAATATCTTTATTTTATTTTTAATGGTGTTGAAGATGGAACCCAGCACCCAGTGCATGTCAGGCGAGCGCACCACCACTTGAGCCACATCCCCAGCTCCTATTTTAGGGTTTGATCAGTCTGAGATCTTGGTCTTCTGGGACCTGGGTTTCAATGATCCAGCTATAATTTCCCACCCTTCAAGTCTTTGTAACCAAATTATATCACCATAAGTATCTTTTGTTTCAAACTTGTGAAGACATTTGGGAATGAGGAAGGGACAAGAAACAGGAGTTTGGAGTTGAACAAGCTTAATGTTGGTTTTCGGTTTGAGGTGGACATTTAGAAATGGGGCATGTTCCACATTTGCAGCAGCTGGATAGATGTATGTGAAATTGCTCATGTTTGTGTTTAATCAACATATTTCTTAAACTCATTTGTTATTCTTTCCTCTTCAGCTTCTCAGATGCACTTCCTGTTTGGTTTTTAATACTTTCATTTCCCGTTATTTACTTATTTATTTTTTAAATCTCTAGCTAATGTTTCCCTCCTCCTTTTCTACCCCTCCTAGGTCTTCATATTTACTTCAAGCAGTTTTTCTTCTTATTTTACGACCATTCTCTTTTGGAGCAGTTGAAAGCAGAAAAGATTTGTTTTCTTTTCACTCTCTTCTCTGATTCTTTCTTTTGTTTACTTTTATAGTATTTGTACACCCACAGTTTCTATCTGCCCAGCCCCTTTTGTTCCTCAATTCCCTCCTTGTGGTCATTCTGCATATTCTTAGGCCTTAGAGGGTAAACAAAAGGGGAAGTGAAACTCTTATGACAAGTCAAAATATACTTTATTGGAGAATCTTTGCCTATTTTTAAATCCAGATGCTATTTTCATGATATTTACTATTTAAATAAATTGGGAGATATTTTCTTACTTTTAAAATTGTAAAGACAATCATACTGACATAGATTCTTAAAGTTCTTTTCCATAATATTGCTTTATTAATATAAGAATTTTCATTTCTGTATTTTTCTTCTGTCTTTGACCCATGTGCTTTTTGCATAATTATGTTCATCAGGTATCTATGTTTAAAAATTCTTTTTTTAAGCTTGCAGCTTATGATGTAGGTATAGTAAAGAGTAGAAGAAAATTGACAAACTAAGCCTGTGGGCATTGTGGCCTTCTGAGATGAGAAATAAGGACCAACCATCAGTAAGCTGAATCCATCGCCATTGAGGTCTACACAGTGATTCAATTACCTTTCTCTGCATATATTGTCAGAAAAGACACAGGTCAGCCTTCCACAAGTAAACCATCAGCAATGGACTTGTTTTCTAATTCATTAGAAACAGAACAAACTGTTAACAAAGGACATTCTCATAAACAAAGAATTACCACTGCATGATTGCATAGTGGCACTTATTGTGTAGCGAGAGAATCTGAGACCTGGAGTCAGACTAAGTTCAAATCCTGTCACTTGCTAGTTAGGTACTCTTTATTACGTCACTTAAATTTCCAGGCTTTAGTTCTTCCATAAAATGAAGACATGAATCATTAAATAAGCAATTATGACATTACATATTTTATATAATTTGTGACAAAATACAGGTTATCATCATTGTTGAAGAAATGTTGTAAGTCTATGGAACCACTTGTTTTTCTGCTTATCAAGAATTTGTGTGGAGGAAAAGAAATTTCAAGATTTGCTATAGGTCTGTAATATTGCTCTTTCCCCCCATAATCCCTTCCAATTTACAAGTGGATCTCAGTTGGGTAAATGAGAGTAATTAAAACAGTAATTAGCAGAACTTTCCAGAACACTCAGTGAGAGGTGGAGGAGCGGCAGCTGTCCAAGCTGCACAGTTATGAGCTCCTTTCCACTTTCCCACATCAGCCTGCTCACCAGCAGTAGAAAATGGTGAAAGAAACCACTTACTATGTGGTTTTGGGGGTCAAACCCAATGCCACCCAGGAAGAATTGAAAAAGGCTTACAGGAAACTGGCATTGAAGTACCACCCTGATAAGAATCCAAAAGAAGGAGAAAAGTTTAAACAGATTTCTCAAGCTTATGAAGTTCTCTCTGATGCCAAGAAAAGAGAATTATATGACAAAGGAGGAGAACAAGCAATTAAGGAAGGTGGATTGGGTGTTTTATCTCCCCCATGGACATCTTTGGTATGTTTTTTGAAGGAGGAGGAAGGATGCAGAGAGAAAGGAGAGGTAAAAACATTGTGCATCAGCTCTCAGTAGTGTTAGAAGATTTATACAATGGTGCAATGAAAAAACTGATTCTGCAAAAGAATGTGATTTGTGACAAATGTGAAGGCCAAGGTGGTAAGAAAGGAGCAGTCGAGTGCTGTCCCAACTGCCTATTACTGGAATGCAAATGTGAAGTATCTGATAGGCCCCCTGAATGGTTCAGCTAATTCAGTCTGGGTGCATGGAGTGCCAGGGCTTTTTTTTTTCTCTCAAACTATCAGTCCTAAAAATAGATGTAAAAGCTGCGATGAAAGGAAAATAGTTTGAGAGAAAAAGCTTCTAGAATTTCAAATTGACAATGGCATGAAAGATGGTCAGAAGATAACATTCCATGGTGAAGGAGACCAAGAGCCAGGACTGGAACCAGAAAATATTATCATTGTGTTAGATCAGAAGGATCATGTTATTTTTACTCTATGAGTAGTGTATGGACTTCTTTTCATGTGTATGGACATACAGCTGGTGGAAGCATTATGTGGCTTCCAGAAGTCAGTATCCACTCTTGACAATCGAACCACAGTCAACACCTCTTATCTGGGTCAGATTGTCAAGCATGGAGATATAAAGTGTGTGCTAAATGAAGGTATGCCAATTTATCATAGACCATATGAAAAGAGTCACCTAATCATCAAGTTTAGGTAAACTCTTCTGAAAATGGCTTTCTCTCTCCCTCTTTGATGGAAAAATTCCCACCTGAATAGAAGGAAGTAGAAGAGACTGATGAAATGGATTAGGTAGAACTAATGGCCTTTGATCCAAATCAGGAAAGATTGCACCATTATAATGGAGAAGCATGTGAGGATTATGAACATCATCCCAGAGGTAGTGTTCAGTGTCAAACCTTTTAATGGGCCAGTGAATAACACTAACTGTAGACATTTTATATGGAGTAGTGAATGAGTGAAGGACTATAATCATAATATGTTCACTATATCCTATTGTTTTGTTTTAATATTCAATTATAATAGTGTTTTAAAAGTTAAATGAAGAATAAATGCAAATACAAAAGCTCTAACTTTTTAATACACACACACACACACACACACACACACACACATATAAATATAAAACGGTGTTGACCAGTCCTGGTTACATTAATTTTCCCTTCTCTTTGGACCATGATAAGCTCTTGTAGTAAATTCCACAGCCTGATGACATAGAAATTAACATGAAGAAACCAATACATGGAAAAGTAGTTTGCATGTATAATATAGGAAGGAAGGTGTTCCTTAAGTATGTTATAGGCTTGCTTTAAACCATTTGATTTATGCTCCAAAATAACTGTAATTTGATGTTGGTAGTCTAGTAAATATGATGATTAGCTTTAACTGTCTGTTTAAAAGTTATCATATGTTCACATGCTTAAATCTGGGTATCAGAATTTAAGCAATTCTTGAAATGTATGTCTCCTTAATATACTGATTACTAAACAAAAAAATCCCTAATTAATTAAAGACAGTGTGTTACTGACATAGTAAAAGATGAATAGATCAGTAAGGCAGCATGAAGTTCAGAATGAAGCATACATGTGTAGAGACATTTAGCATATGAAAAAGATGACTATTTCAGACCTGTGAACATCTGGAAGAAAGTATACCCTTGTATGATGTGTAAAATATCCATGTTTTCTTACAACACTGTTTATAAAAAAGCCCTGAATTTTGTTTTAGAAATAATTCAATGAATTATGCAGAATAGTGAACTGAATCTTCTTCCCAAATCCTCAATGAATCAGAAGGAAGATACTTTAAATTCAATACATCCATAATAATGCTGAAAAAATGAAAGAGGATGCCATAAGGAATAGAAATTTAGAAGATCTTATGAATGATAGAAGGAACATTGGGTAAGATTAATGGAGACCACCAAGAATATCTAGACATTTGAGGCAAAATAGCAGCAAAACAAACAAACAAAAAAAGTTAGAGATGGAGAGCAAAAGCAGAATCAGTGACCCATGAAACAAAGAGGAGCGTTAAGAACACTCTATTACTCTTAGAGAAATTTAAGAGAGTACTGCAGCCTCAAATTAAGAACAGGCTGCAACAAAAGAGGAAGAATAAGAAACAGTTCTTAGAGATAAAAATCATGATTGTTAATTTTTTTTTCAGCAGAAGGCTTGAAAACCAAATTATAGATCTGAAAGATGAAGATGAGAAAACTCCAAAAGATGCAGAATGCAAAGACAAAAGGGGGGGAAAAAAAAGAAATTCCTAAAGAAAAATTGGGAGATAAGGAGTTCAGATCCAGAGGTTCTTATTTGTTGGTAGAATTTAAAGCAGTTAACTGCTCCTGGGAATAGATTGATAGATTAGTGTGGCTGGTGGACTTGCATTTATATGGAAATTTATGTATAGTGAGGTGGCATTTTAAATCAGCGGGCATTTGGGGAGACAGAGTTCGCTGGCCTCTGAGAGCAGTGTCAGCACCCTCCCTCTGCTCCCAAATTATTTGATTAGATGCAGAACTGATATGCCAGAACCCCTTACGACCATTGTGTCAAATTCATAACATTTTAAAGTATTTTAAATATCCTTCCACCATAAAAGTGTACTTCACATTCCCAAGGAAGGGTAAAAACGGAGTAAAAGGCAAAGGGAGGTGTAAATTCTTCTCTAGCAGATGTGAGCAGGGAAAAAGAAACAGTTTGGAGAGTTTTTCCAGTCCTCTCCACCATTTGGCTCCATTAAGAATAAGCTATTTGTTTTAGTCAGATTTTTGCTGCTGTGACTAAAAGGCCCAACCAGAACATTTATAGAGGAGGAAAAGTTTATTTGGGGGCTCACAGTTTCAGAAGTCTCGGTCCACAGACAGCAGGCTTCATTTTTCAGGGCTTGAGATGGGGCAGAACATCAAGGCAGAAGAGTGCAGTGGAGGGAAGCAGCTCACGTGATGATCAGGAAGCAGAGAAAGAGGCCTCCACTTGCCAGATACATATATACCCAAAGCCATACCCATAGTGATCCACCTTCTCCAGCCACAACAGTTAATCCCATCAGGATGATTAATTCACTGATTCAGTTAACACTCTCAAAACCCAATCATTTCTTCTCTGAATCTTCTAGCATTGTCTCACCTGTGAGCTTCTGGGGGACAACTCACATCCAAACCATAACACTATTGCTCATTTTTAACTGCGGAACAGACACTAGAACTCAGATTTCATTCTTTTCTTGGGAAGATGGCTCTGGCTAGGTGAATATCCCCCTAGACAACTTCTGTAGGCTTGCTAAAATAGAAATGCACCACAAAGCTAATGAAAAGCGTGTAAGATGACCACAACTATTTTGTGAACCAAGATCAGAGAGGAAACATTGATTTTACAACTCAACGAGTTTCATACCCATTCTAAGAAGGGAGTTAAAGTATGACATAGTGCTTAGTCAAGGGACTTGATTCCACTTAGTTACTCAAACTAGAGCTTATAAGCACCTTGGTAATTTAAAAAGTTGTGTTTAATTTTTAAACATTAATATAAACATATTCTGGGTCATCAAAAGGCTACGTTGGTGCTGCCACACTATTTTTGTATTGGAATTAGCTTTTATGTTTATTGGCCTCAAGTGGGAAGGAAACGAACAGAGAAAAGCATGAATATGTTCATGAATCCAAGGGCATCATGATGCACGCTGTGAACAAAGATTCATATTAACTTAAAGAGCTGTGTTGGGAACGTCAAGTTCTTTCCCAGTGCATAGGAGCACAGGCTGCCAAACAGAAGATATTCATTCTCAGGCTCAATACCACAGTCACAGAATAAAGTGATTTTTTTTTTTTTTTTAGCAAAGTAACATTATCTGTCATGTTAAGTTAATTTGATTTATATTGGTTCTATAAGTTAGTAGTTGTGTGAACATATGGAAATTATACCTAGCTTTATGTATATACGTATTTAGACATCATTGTGAAATAATTTAATTAAAAGTAAAAAGAGTCATGAGTACTAGTATCTTTAGTAGCCAGGACACACATTAAATTTTATCCTTACTGATGCCAGTGGTTCCTTAGGCCACAAGATTATTTCACATGCTAAACTGGAATAGAAATGAAGGCTCTGCTTCTTCATGAGATGAACTCTCTTTTTCAATTTCTGGCCCATTATTTTTTGTGTTTTAATTTTCTTGCATAAGTCTCCCTTTCCTTACATACTTCTGCATGCTTCTCAGCACACAGGAGAATGAGATGTTTGGGAAGAGCAAGACTTGGGGTTTCCACAGAGAAAAGATCTTTAGTGGCAGCAAGTTTGCAGCTAGTTTGTAACTAGCTCAGAACAAGGTAGCTTTAGTGGAATGAAAACACTATCCCAGAGAATTCTGGAAGATTCTGAAATAATCCCAGCTGTTTACGCACATAATGGGTGAGATTAATGCACTGGTGGAAATCATAATGACTTCCATTCAACTGGCTTGGCCAATTTCCTCCTTCTAAGAACCCACAGTTCCTAGAGTTCTTTTAGGGTAAGTATTGATGAGGTGGAAAGATGATGTATAGGACAACATGGAAATCTATGATGAGAACATAACCATTTTAGATAAAGTGCTCTTGGTTGCTGATTAGTGCATTTTCCCTATATAGTCAACTTCGATCAAAAAATTATTTGGTGAACATATATTCAGATCCAGGGGAGCTAGCTGATATGTCTGGTTGGAACAAAAAATGCTGGGTGAATGCAGCCCTGACTCTTCATAGATGTAAACCTGCACACAGATGAAACATTCTTCATGAGCCAAAATACCCTCTCTTTTGGATAGTGGAAGAATACAGCCAGAATTTGATTTTTTTTATAATAATTCTTCCCCCAAAGTCCCTTTCTGATTAATATATATTTCTTTGAATATACTACTACCTTAAATCCTACTTATAACCAAGGCTTGCCAGCCTAAGTTTTTAATTTTTAAGGTAACCTTATATTAAATCACCTTTGAATCACTGTATTCTGATTTTATTTTTCTCTCCAAAGGCAATAGTTTGTTTTACTACCTATTTTGTAGAATACCTAAGACTACATAATTTTTTTTTTTTTTTGATTTTAGGGTTTTTAAAATCTATTTATTTATTTATTTATTTATTTATTTATTTATTTATTTTTTATTGGCTGTTCACAACATTACAAGGCTCTTGACATATCATATTTCATACATTAGATTGAAGTGGGTTATGAACCCCCAATTTTACCCCAAATGCAGATTGCAGAATCACGTCGGTTACACATCCACAATTTTACATAATGCCCTATTAGTAATTGTTGTATTCTGCTACCTTTCCTATCCCCTACTATCCCCCCTCCCCTCCCCTCCCATCTTCTCTCTCTACCCCATCTACTATAATTCATTTCTCTCCTTGTTTATTTTCCCATTCCCCTCACAACCTCTTATATGTAATTTTGTATAACAATGAGGGTCTCCCTTCATTTCCATGCAATTTCCCTTTTCTCTCCCTTTCCCTCCCATCTCATGTCTCTGTTTAATGTTACTCTTTTCTTCCTACTCTTCCTCCCTGCTCTGTTCATAGTTGCTCTCATTATATCAAAGAAGACATTTGGTATTTGTTTTTTAGGGATTGGCTAGCGTCACTAAGCATAATCTGCTCTAGTGCCATCCATTTCCCTGCAAATTCTATGATTTTGTCATTTTTTATTGCTGCATAGTACTCCATTGTGTATAGATGCCACATTTTTTTTTTATCCATTCATCTATTGAAGGGCATCTGGGTTGGTTCCACAGTCTAGCTATTGTGAATTGTGCTGCTATGAACATCGATGTGGCAGTATCCCTGTAGCATGCTCTTTTAAGGTCTTCAGGGAATAGTCCGAGAAGGGCAATAGCAGGGTCAAATGGTGGTTCCATTCCCAGCTTTCCCAGGAATCTCCAAACTGCTTTCCAAATTGGCTGCACCAATTAGCAGTCCCACCAGCAACGTACAAGTGTACCCTTTTCTCCACATCCTCGACAGCACTTGTTGTTGTTTGACTTCATAGTGGCTGCCAATATTACTGGAGTGAGATGGTATCTTAGGGTGGTTTTGATTTGCATTTCTCTGACTGCTAGAGATGGTGAGCATTTTTTCATGTACTTGTTGATTGATTGTATGTCCTCCTCTGAGAAGTGTCTGTTCAGGTCATTGGCCCATTTGTTGATTGGGTTATTTGTTATCTTATTGTCTAATTTTTTGAGTTCTTTGTATATTCTGGATATTAGGGCTCTATCTGAAGTGTGAGGAGTAAAAATTTGTTCCCAGGATGTAGGCTCCCTATTTACCTCTCTTATTGTTTCTTTTGCTGAGAAAAAACTTTTTAGTTTAAGTAAGTCCCATTTGTTGATTCTTGTTATTAACTCTTGTGCTATGGGTGTCCTATTAAGGAATTTTGAGCCCGACCCCACAATATGTAGATCAGAGCCAACTTTTTCTTTTATCAGACGCAGAGTCTCTGATTTGATATCAAGCTCCTTGATCCATTTTGAGTTAACTTTTGTGCATGGCGAGAGAAAGGGATTCAGTTTCATTTTGTTGCATATGGATTTCCAGTTTTCCCAACACCATTTGTTGAAGATGCTATCCTTCCTCCATTGCATGCTTTTAGCCCCTTTATCAAATATAAGATACTTGTAACTTTGTGGATTAGTCTCTGTGTCCTCTATTCTATACCATTGGTCCACCCACCTGTTTTGGTACCAGTACCATGCTGTTTTTGTCACTATTGCTCTGTAATATAGTTTGAAATCTGGTATCGCTATACCGCCTGATTCACACTTACTGCTTAGAATTGCTTTTGCTATTCTGGGTCTTTTATTTTTCCATATGAATTTCATGATTGCTTTATCTATTTCTATAAGAAATGCCGTTGGGATTTTGATTGGCATTGCATTAAACCTATAGAGAACTTTTGGTAATATCGCCATTTTGATGATGTTTGTTCTGCCTATCCATGAACAGGGTATATTTTTCCATCTTCTAAGATCTTCTACTTCTCTCTTTAGGGTTCTGTAGTTTTCATTGTATAGGTCTTTCACCTCTTTTGTTAGGTTGATTCCCAAGTATTTTATTTTTTTTGAGGATATTGTGAATGGAGTGTTTTTCCTCATTTCCGTTTCAGAAGTTTTGTCGCTGATATACAGAAATGCCTTTGATTTATGCGTGTTGATTTTATATCCTGCCACTTTGCTGAATTCATTTATTAGTTCTAGTAGTTTCTTTGTAGAACCTTTTGGGTCTTCTATGTATAGAATCATGTCATCTGCAAATAGTGATAATTTAAGTTCTTCTTTTCCAATTTTTATGCCTTTAAATTCTTTCGTTTGTCTAATTGCTCTGGCCAGTGTTTCGAGAACTATATTGAATAGAAGTGGTGATAGAGGGCATCCCTGTCTTGTTCCGGATTTTAGAGGGAATGCCTTCAACTTTTGTCCATTCAGAATGATGCTAGCCTGAGGCTTAGCATAGATAGCTTTTACAATGTCAAGGTAAGTTCCTGTTATCTCTAGTTTTTCTAATGTTTTGAACATAAAGGGATGCTGTACTTTGTCGAATGCTTTCTCTGCATCTATCGAGATGATCATATGGTTCTTATCTTTAAGTCTATTGATGTGGTGAATAACATTTATTGATTTCCGTATATTGAACCATCCTTGCATCCCAGGGATGAATCCTACTTGATCATGGTGCACAATTTTTTTGATGTGTTTTTGTATTCGATTTGCCAGAATTTTATTGAGGATTTTTGCATCTAGGTTCATTAGAGATATTGGTCTGTAGTTTTCTTTCTTTGAGGTGTCTTTGTCTGGTTTTGGAATCAGGGTGATGTTGGCCTCATAGAATGAATTTGGCAGAGCTCCCTCTTTTTCTATTTCCTGAAATAATTTGAAAAGTATTGGTATTAATTCTTCTTTAAAGGTTTTGTAAAACTCCGCTGTATACCCATCCAGTCCTGGGCTTTTCTTGGTTGGTAGTCTTTTGATGGCTTCTTCAATTTCATCCATTGATATTGGTCTGTTCAAATTGTGTGTATCCTTCTGACTCAGTCTGGGCAAATCATATGACTTAAGAAATTTATCGATGTCTTCACTATCTTCTATTTTATTGGAATATAGGTTTTCAAAATAATTTCTAATTGTCTTCTGTATTTCTGTAGCATCTGTTGTGATATTGCCTTTTTCATCCCGTATGTTAGTAATTTGAGTTCTCTCTCTTCTTCTCTTCATTAGCATGGCTAAAGGTCTGTCAATCTTATTTATTTTTTCGAAGAACCAACTTTTAGTTTTGTTAATTTTTTCAATAGTTTCTTTTGTTTCAATTTCATTGATTTCCGCTCTGATTTTAATTATTTCTTGCCTTCTGCTACATTTGCTGTTGTTTTGCTCTTCCTTTTCTAGGGCTTTGAGATGAAGTGTGAGCTCATTTATTTGCTGGTTTTTTCTTTTTTTGAGGAATGACCACCTGGCGATGAATTTCCCTCTTAAAACTGCTTTCATTGTGTCCCATAGATTCCGATATGTTGTGTCTGTATTTTCATTTATCTCTAAGAATTTTTTGATTTCCTCCTTTATGTCTTCTGTAACCCACTGATCATTCAGTAACATATTGTTCATTTTCCATGTGATGTAGGATTTTTCCTTCCTTATTTTATCATTGATTTCCAGTTTCATTCCATTATGATCAGATAAAATGCATGGTATTATCTCCACCCCTTTATGTTTACTGAGGGTTGCCCTATGGCATAATATATGGTCTATTTTTGAGAAGGATCCATGTGCTGCTGAGAAAAAAGTATATCCATTTGATGATGGTTGATATATTCTATATATGTCAGTTAAGTCTAGGTTATTGATTGTGATATTGAGTTCTATAGTTTCTTTATTCAACTTTTGTTTGGAGGATCTGTCCAATGGTGAGAGAGGTGTGTTGAAGTCACCCATAATTATTGTGTTGTGGTCTATTTGATTCTTGAACTTGAGGAGAATTTGTTTTATGAACATCGCAGCACCATTATTTGGTGCATAAATATTGATAATTGTTTTGTCTTGTTGCTGAATGGTTCCTTTTAACAGTATATAATGACCTTCTTTATCCCTTTTGATTAACTTAGTCTTGAAGTCGATTTTATTTGATATGAGGATGGCCACACCTGCTTGCTTACGAGGACCTTGTGCGTGGTATATTTTTTTCCATCCTTTCACCTTCAGCCTGTGTATGACTTTTCCAATCAGATGTGTCTCCTGGAGGCAGCATATTGTTGGATTTGTTTTTTTAATCCATGATACCAGCCTATGTCGCTTTATTGGAGAGTTTAAGCCATTAACATTCAGAGTTACTATTGATATATGGTTTGTACTTCCATCCATTTTGATTGTTTATCCTTTTTTAAAAAAAATTTAGTTTATTCTCCATGATTATCTTTCCCCTCGCCTTCTGTCTTTACTGAGGCACTTCCCACTGATGGTTTTGGTTATTGTTTTTCATTTCTTCCTCGTGTAGTGTTTTGCTCAAAATGCTTTGCGATGCTGGTTTTCTGGCTGCAAATTCTTTTAACTTTTGTTTATCATGAAAGATTTTTATTTCGTTGTCATACCTGAAGCTTAATTTTGCTGGATACAGAATTCTTGGTTGGCATCCATTGTCTTTCAGTGTTTGAAATACATTGTTCCATGACCTTCTTGCTTTCAGTGTCTGTGATGAAAAATCCGTTGTTAACGTTATTGGTTTACCCCTGAATGTAATCTGTCTCCTTTCTCTTGTAGCTTTTAATGTTTTCTCTTTGTTCTGTATATTGGCTATCTTCATAACAATGTGACTTGGCGTTGGTCTACTGTGATTTTGTATGCTCGGTGTCCTGTATGCGTCTTCAATTTGTATATCTGTTTCCTTTTTTATTTCTGGAAAGTTTTCTGTAATTATTTCATTCAGCAGGTTACTCATTCCCTTGGTTTGAATCTCTGTACCTTCTTCTATCCCGATGACTCATAAGTTTGGTTTTTTTATGTTATCCCATAACTCTTGGATGTTTTTCTCGTGATTTTTTACCAGCCTTTCTGAGTTGGCTAGACTCTTTTCAAGATGATATATTTTGTCTTCATTATCTGACGTTCTGGCTTCTACTTGCTCCACTCTGTTAGTGATACTCTCAATTGAGTTTTTAATTTGGTTTATCATTTCCTTCATTTCTAGAATTATTGTTTGATTATTTTAAATAATCTCTATCTCCTGATAAAGATGCTTAACTTCTTCTTTTATCTGTTTATGTAATTCATTCTCAATGTGTTCTTTCACTGCTTGAATTTGCTGTCTTGTATCCTCTTTAAGGTTCCATTCCATCTGTCTAAGGTGTTCCTTGAGGTCTTTATATGACCATTTTTCTGATGACTCTAGGTCCTCCTGAATATTTAGGCTGTCCTGCATTGTTTGTACTCCTTTTCTTCCTTGCTTTTTGAAGCTGCTCATGTTACTTCTTGTTCTGTTTGACTGCTGAGTTACTGTTTACTCCTATAAATTTATTTGATGCTTGGGAGGAAAGGTATTAGAAGGGAAGGGAAGAAGTCACTAAAGAGAATGAGAGGAAGCAGGTAGAATTCAAGGAAGGGGGGATAAGAGAAATGAAAAGACAAAACAAGAAAAAAATAGGAAATAAAAAAAGAAAAAAAAATTAAAAAAATAATAATAAAAAAATTAAAATTAAAATTAGAAGAAAAAAAATTTAAAAAAATTGTAAAACAAATTAAAAAAACAACAAGAAAGAAAAATGAAGATGAAAGAAAAACCCAAATCAAAAAAAAGAGAAAAGAAAAAAAGAAAAAAAAAAACTAATAAATGCAGTCTTAGAGTTTGATTAACTTCTCTTCCAGTAGGTGGCGCTGTGCCCACCAGGTCAAGTTTCTCCTGTCAATACGCGGGAACCAATCACTGTGCAGCAGCTCCTCCCAGACTGGGTGAGTCTCCAATCCTGAGTGTCTAGGGCCTCCTCTTGTGTCTAGTCACTTCCCACTTTTCCTCTAGCCAGGCCCCTCTCACGGGTGCCGCTCATCACAATACTGGCTACACGCCAGGTCTGCTGCTCCCGGGAGCCCTGTTTTCATGAACGACTGGGCACACTCTTCCAGTTTGCATTCCCTCAGACCCTAAGTTTGTAGAGCTTGGGGCTGAGAAACTTCAGCGAATTTTATTTGCCCTCTGGTAGCCACTCCCCCGGTAGCTGGTGCAAGAGACCTCAGCAGTCAGCCCTGGTGGGAGCGGTAGTTCCGAGCCGTGGGTCCCGCGCCACCTCTGATTCCCTCGGGCTGGCTGTCGCGCTCACGGGAGAGCTGGGAGTGGCCCTTACGGGAGAGCTGGGAGGGGCCCTTAAGGTTTCCCCGATGTGTGGAGAGGGAAGGCTAGGGGATTACACACCTGTAGCCGCAGGTTTCAATGAAGTTATCTCCTCCGCCGCAGTCTGATGATGTCAGTTCTCTGCCATGGTGGTATCTCTTGCAAATGGCAACAGTTCGTTTCCGTTTGCCGGGCCACCAATGCAACGGGTGGGTCCTTACTGTCTCTCCCAAGCTCCGTTTCAAACCTGTGGCCACTACCTATGAAGGCTCGGTAGGCATTTACCTCCATAGGATGAGAAGGGCTGACCAGTTGTTTCAGCCGGATGGATTAGTGCTGAGTCACAGCTGTTTGTCTGCAGGAAGCAGGCGAACGGGAGCTTGAATTCAGCCGATCCGGGCTCAGTGTGTGTTCTGAGAGGCCCAGACTGTTTCCCCCAGATCCACGTCAGCTCAGCATTGCCTAGTGATCCTGAGCAAACAGATTTAGGTTGTTTACGACTCCCTATGCCCGCACAGCTGAAGAGGTCAGAGACTTGATCTCTCCACGCCCACCGCCATGTTGGAATCTCCTCCTAAGACTACATAATTTTTAATGAAAAGAAATTTACTGCTTTCAGTTCTAGAGGCTGGGAAGTCCAAGGTCAAGTTTCTGGCACTTTCTTGCTTTATCATCACATGGCAGAAGTCAGAGAGAGACTGGGTAGAGCAAACTCTTCCTCTTATAATGAGCTAACTCCTATAACAATGGCCTTCATCCACTTACTCTGCTCCCATGGCCTAATCATCTCTCATTAGGCTACCCCCCCCCAACAACGTTGTATCACATTGGGAATTAAGTTTCTAACACATGCTTTTAGAAGGTTGTTCAAATCATGACAATAATCTTGTTAATTTTGTTCTCAAGTTCTTGGCATCTCACTCTTGCTTCGATATACAATTTGGGAAGATGACTCTGGCTAGGTGAATATTCTAGCCAGAGTCTTTTACTCTGTGATTATTTTGTGATTATTTCTTTTACTTTGTGATTATTTACTTTGTGATTATTAAAAGGAAATAAAGCTATCATTGAAATACTGAAGATCTATGTCACCTCCAAAATTTTCATATAGGAAAATTTCACATTGGGCTTTGAGACTGATCTAGTGGGAATGGGGCTAGAGGACTCTGCTGAAGTTGCTGGTGGAGAACAAAGACCCTGCTTTTACATTGAAAATTTACTTAGTTTGCAGTAGTTTAAGACTCTATTTACATAGTAATCATGGCTCTGCTTGGGTTAGATGTTTGTTTAGAGTGATTTGGGTAATGGGTATTTCTGCCTCTCTAAGCACCCTTGGTTGCCAGAGTGTGGTTTAGCTTTATTTGCAGTGGTCCTAGACATGGATTTAATTAATGGGCTCTCACCCAACAGTCTCAAGTTGCTTTTCACTTTTTTGTTTACATCTATTTATACCTGTGCATATTTTATGCCCAGTATCATGAATCTGCAAATTATTAACTTTGTCAACAAAAGAACACCTTTCTTCTCAAGGCATCTTCTTTGTCAGAGTTAACAAGTTTTTCTCTCTCCATTTGCACAATTGGATTTTTATTCCAGGCAATTCAAACAATACTAGGTGGACATTCAAGTATCTCTCAAGTCATAGAAACAGCAATCAATCTTATGCTGCCCCAATTCCTCTTTGGATTCTGATAACAATATCAAATTAGATGAGGAATATTATGAACAGAAATGTGAATGACTAAGTGTGCATATATGTAGTTTTGTATGTGTATATGTTCCTTTTAATTATGCTCAAAACCTAATACATTGTTTGGATGACCTATGACTTTTCTTGAACTATTAACATAGTGTATGAGTTCCTATTGCTGCTGTAACAGATTACTACAAAAAATGTGACTTCATATAACACAAATTTATTATCTAACAAATCTCAAGGTCAGAAATCTGAAATGAGCTTCACAGGGCTAAAGTCAAGTTTTGGTAGTGCTGTGTTTCCTTCCCTTTTTATCTTAGAGAGACTACTGAAATTATTAAACTCTTCCTCCAGCTTCAAAGCCAGCACTACAGGACTGAATCCTTCTAATGCTTTTATCTTTCTAGCTCTCTTCTACCTCCCTCTTCCTCTTTTAAGGATTTTTGTGGTTACATTTGGTTTACCTGGACAATTCAGTATTATTTTGCTATTTTAAAATCATCTGATTATCAACCTTAATTCAATCTGCAAACTTAATTTCCTGTTTTCCTTGTAACCTTATATATTTGCATGTGCCAGAAATCAGGACACAGACATATTTTGGGGGTGGGGAACGCTATTGTGCCTACAACACATGGAAAATCAAAACAATCTAAAAATTTCAGCATTAGTACTCTTACTTCCACATTATTTTTATTTATTTATTTATTTTATCAGTTACACATGACAGTACAATGATCTTGACAATTCATACATTTGAATCAAATGGGGTATAATTTCTTATTTTTCTGATTGTACAGGTTGCAGAATCACATTGGTCATATAGTCACCCATATACATACAGCAATAATAATGTCTATTTTATTCTGCTGCCCTTCTTATCCCCTCTTCCCCTCCTCTCCTCTCCCAACACATCTTTTTTTTTTCTCCTCACAACATCATACATGTATTCTGTATAATGATGAGGGTCTCCTTCCATCTTCCATGCAAATCCCCTTCTCCCTCCTTTTCCCTCCCACTTCTCTTCCCTATTTAGTGGTGATCTACTTCTCATGCTCTTCCTCCCTATCCCATTTTGAGTCACCTCCCCTTATATCAGAGAAGACATTCGGCATTTGTTTTTTAGGGATTGGCTAACTTCACTTAACATAATCTGCTCTAATGCCATCCATTTCCCTGCAAATGCCATCCACAAAATTACAACTACCTTATATTAGACAAAGGTGCCACAAGCATGTAATGGAGAAAGGATAGCATCTTCAACAAATGGTGCTGGGAAAACTGGAAATCCATATGCAACAAAATGAAATTGAATCCCTTTCTCTCACCATGCACAAAATTTAACTCAAAATGGATCAAGGTGCTAGAAATCAAACCAGAGACTCTGTGTCTAATAGAAGATAAAGTTGGCCCTAATCTCCATCACGTGGGGGCAGGCCCCAAATTCCTTATAAGACACCTATAGCACAAGAGTTAAAACCAAGAATCAACAAATGGGACGAATTCAAACTAAAAAGTTTTTTCTCGGCAAGAGAAATATATGTGAAGTGAATAGGGAGCCTACATCCTGGGAACAAATTTTACCCCTCAAACATCAGATAGAGCTCTAATCTCTAGAGTATACAAAGAACTCAAAAAGTTAAACAACAACAAAAATAAATAACCCAATCAACAATGGGCCAAGGACCTGAACAGACACTTCTCAGAAGAAGATAGACAATCAATCAACAAATACATGAAAAAATGCTCACCATCTCTATAAATCAGAGAAATGCAAATTAAAACTACTCTAAGATACCATCTCACTCCAATAAGATTGACTTCCACATTCTTCATGTGTGTTTGTAGGGGGGATACCAGGGATTAAACTCAGGGGCACTCGACCACAGAGTCACATTCGCAGCCCTATTTTATATTTTATTTAGAGACAGGGTCTCACTGAGTTGTATAATGCCTTGCTGAGGCTGGCTTTGAACTCATGATCGTCCCACCTCAGCCTCCTGAGCCGCTGGGATTATAGGCATGCACCACCACACCTGGCTACTTTTACATTCTTTAACATAAATATGGATCAATATCTAAAAGATGAAGATCCCATAAAGGTGTGATAAAAATGTGCATAGGTACTTTTATTGAAGTTCTGTTCTAACATAGTAATCCCCATAATAATAGGTCTTCTCATAAAAATCAGTGTTCCATTTGTGAGCCACTGAAAAAACTCCATGCCCTTCTTCATTTTTATTTTTCATAGGCCTGCTGAAAGTATCTGGAATTTCTAGCATTATATTCTGTTTTGGATTTGGAACTGTATCTTCAACTGACTCTTTCAAGATGAAATTATAAAATTTGATGGCACACAAATCTACTGATGCAATTAAAAGCTTGATTTCTATTTAGGCATTAGAGAAATTAAATTGCTAAAGGTAGGATGCTGGGAAGGTCAGTTTGGAGCTTGGGATACTGGAGAGACAAATCTCTGCAGGGCAGGAGGGGCTGCTGCATGAGAGAATGATGTGCAAGGTCGGGAGGTCCTTGGGGAGACCTGTTCATTAAAATATTTTAAAAGTAATTCCTATTTTACATAATAACTCTGAAACACATTGGAGGCTTTCATCACAGACCTTTCTTTAGGGACACTCACTGGCATATCATGAAGATAAACGTGTTCATTTTTCTTGGGTTGAAGCCTTTGCTCCTTCACTCAGCATGACAATTATAGGCAATTACACAGAACTTTGAATCATGGTTATATCATGCAATGGCTTGCATTGGAATTTGAAGTTACACAGTATTTCTCTTTTTTTGCCACCTTTTCTTGTTTGACGTCACATAACCAGGTAATGCCTAAATCGTTTCTTTACCCCCAGGCTCTCTCACAAATCCAGTCTACCTGTGGGATGCTCTCTTTCCACATGCAAGTATCAGCTCCTCTTCTTGCCCTTGTTATATAACCATCCAGAGCCTTGTGTATTCCTTCCACTTGGGGATGAGATGTCATCACCTCTAGCTTTGGATGCACTCTGTTTGGATGGGCAGGCTCCAAGGACCATTTCATCAGCCCATGCTGTGCTTAGTGCCGCCAAAGGTAGGGCCTCTGCCAGTGATGCATACTTAGGCTAATGG
Source organism: Spermophilus citellus (assembly GCF_964194105.1). NCBI lineage: Eukaryota > Metazoa > Chordata > Mammalia > Rodentia > Sciuridae > Spermophilus > Spermophilus citellus. The sequence continues at coordinate 173,369,122 of NC_138183.1, forward strand.
CCTGTGGGCTTCTGGGAAACAAAAGGGCAGGTAATGGAGGGCAGCCATCAGCAATTGGCAGGAAACAAGGCTGTTTTTGAGCAAAACCATTAAGAAGAGCATGAATCAAATAGAATCTCAGAGACTCTGGTAATATGATTGTGTCCCCATTAATATCTTTCAAATAGAAAAAAATTGAGAGAGATGGCTGAGATCCCAAATTCCCAAGTCCTTGACCTCCCCTGTCACAGGAACACGAAGAACAGTAGGAACACACAGGGCAAAGGCATTCTGTTACCTACCCTAAAATTTCTATTCTAAAACCTATTTTCTGAAGCAATGAGGAATAATGAGGTTTTCCCTCAACACAGCACTGCTTTACAAATTTAAAGTTGGTTATCATGACTCCATTGATTTTTCTTTTTTTTTATTGGTTGTTCAAAACATTACAAAGCTCTTGACATATCATATTTCATACATTAGATTCAAGTTGGTTATGAACTCCCAATTTTAACCCATATACAGATTCTAACAAATATTTGAAAGTTAAATTAGGAATACTTTCTGTGGTGCTTCGTTCAATCAATCCATGAAATGTATGAGATATGTAGTTAATTCCTGACATTATACGCTGATGAGGGTAAAGGATAATAATATTCAACGTTTGTATAGTGCTTCCTTTGTGCCAAGCACCATACTAAAAGTATAACTCTTAGAACAACCTTTTGAGGTATGTACTCTTACTATCCCCATTATACAGATGAGGTAACTGAGGTTTACAGAGTTACAAAACCCAAAGTTTCATACTAGGGGAGTTATAGAGCTAGGATTCATACCCAGCCATTCTGTCTTTCTAGCCTATATTCTTAATCATTAAGCTAATGCTGCTTTCCTACTGGAGAAATAGATAATAATTCTTCTTTGGGATTACTGAATATGACATAATATTAAAGAATCAAAATGCATATAGTTGAATTCTAAGAGACGTAACAGTTTCAGTTAAAATGGATAAAGAAGATGAAATGTATAGGAGCCAAATCTCAGAAACTGTGCAGAATTTCAGTAGGTGCAGGGGTAGGCAAAGACTTAGGAAGAATTTGTAGACAGCATTTTTGCCTCCATTAATCACTAGTAGGGATCATCAAGCATTGTGGTAACCTAAAGTTTTTGCACATTTGCAAAAGCCTATTCATGAGGAATGGCTGAGCTACGTCCAATGGTTGGAACTGTGATCCTCATGCATCAGAATCACCAGGATCTCTGGTTAAAACACAGACTGCTTGGGTCCATCTTCAGAATTTCTGATGCAGTAGGTTGGGAGTAAGCCTCAAGAATTTATATTTCTAACAAATTCCTGGAGTATATATTTTTGTCCCAGATGATCCAACCCTAGTCTCTCCTCTGACCAAACTCTTACGTTGTGATGTTTTGTCTTGCTTTAGGCTCAGAGCAAGGGGGTCAGCCATCTATGTACTGAGATCTCTGAAAACATGCACCTCGAAATGAACTTTTCCTCCTCTAATTGTTCATTTCTGGTCTTTTTGGTCACAGTGGCGGAAAAGCTGACTAAAACATGGGCCTTCTCATTCTGTCTTTTAATTTTATTAATCTTTTTTCAGTATATGTTTCAGAAACATTTTGAAAAACTTCCTATTATCATTTCATTAAATCTCTCTTCACCTCTTTCTAATCTGATATTTAATATATTTATAGTTTAATTTCATTTACTTTATCAAGTGATTTTTTTCTTCAGATCTGTTTTTTAATAGTCTCTTGTTTCTTCCTTTTATTTTTAGATCTTACTTCAAGCATATCAAACATTTTATCAATACCCAGAATCCAATAATTCTAACATCTGAAGCTTTTGTCTAATTCCACGATATTGTTTCTGTTGTACTCCTTTTTCTTAGTTTACCTGTGTGTTTGTAATTTTTAATTTTACCTTATAGCCTTTGGATCATTACCTGGTAGAACTTTTAAAGGTCATGTTGAAATTGAATTTTTTTTTTTAGAGAGAGAGAGAATTTTTTAATATTTATTTTTTAGTTTTCAGTGGACACAACATCTCTATTTTTATGTGGTGCTGAGGATTGAACCCAGCACCCCACACATGCCAGGCGAGCGCGTTACCACTTGAGCCACATCCCCAGCCCGAAATTAAATTCTTTCAGATAATATTTTAACTTTATTCTTATCACCTGGGGATAGACATTAAAATCCAGGACCATTTTATGTTGAAATTTTTATTAGAGATTTTTTTGACCACCCAGAAAGTTTGAACTTGGGCCAACAGTCTGCAATGAGGACTGGTTTATAGTTCTAACATCTTTGGAGAGATTTTCTTTGCCCTTTACCCAGTGCCAGAGTGGAAAAGAGATATCTCTGTGGAAAATTGTATTCCACTGGACCACAAATTGATACAAGAGACAACAGCTACAATTTTCACTTTGGATGTGCCCTAGGTTTGCCTATATTTTCCTGGGTCTTATGCCATAATGAGAATGTACATTCAATTTCAGGGTTTGGCTGAATCTCAAAAGGTCAAAGCTGGCTCTTACACTTGCTTGCCTCCCATATCTCCACATCACTGTTTTGATTTTGTCGTTGCATACTTTCCTGCCAGTTCAGTGATGAATTAAAATATTCTAGATATACAAGTACACAAATAATATTTCAGTTATTTTCATCACAAAGTTTGTTCAGGGCATCTGATTTGTTTGATTAAAAAATGCAAGTCCCCAGTTAAGTTTAAAACATGTTGAAATTATATTAAAAATAAAAGGAGAAAAAAGCAATAACTTTCATTGAAAGATATCATTAAATGAAAATGGTAAACAAATCCCTGAGGACAGGAAGAACATATTTTTTTATTTGTTTCTTTAGAGCTCTATACTCTGCCCAAGATGTAATATGAGCTTCATAAAGAATGAATGAATAAAATGATGCAAACATTTATAGTGTATTGGAGGTTTCAAATAGTTTGGTCAATAAAACTCATTATTAAATATATTTGGAAATATGTTTGACTTGCTTCTCAATATTTAGGTATTTCTAGTATGCATATATATGCATTTATTAAGTAGTTATAACATTATATTGTAGTCATAATTATTGCTAAGCCCAATGAATTTCTGATAAGCTGTCAGGCAGCCCTTATTAACAGGCAGGAGTGTACTTCAGCAATTTTGGTGAAACTCAAACCATTTCACATTCTGACTCCTGAACTTATTCTTTTAACTTTAGATAGCGATTCATTCACTTACCTGGATGATTTTTCTGCATGGAACTTTCCTTGGGCTGCACTTCTCTGAGCTGAGGAAGAGGACATGGGACTGGACATAAAATCACTTAGCAAAGAACTGAGGGAAGAAGGGTCCTTCATAGTAAATAGCATGTCCCTTAACTGAGGATCTCTTCAAATTTTGGAAGAAAAATCATATAATAGGGAAATGGTAAAAGTCTCATCCTTCTTTCAGGTCAGATTCTGAAGTATATGGCTAATTCTGACTCTCTAGCAATCTGTGGTATAACTAACTAGACTAAAAAGCATCTTGCTTTGCAAATGGAAACTGTTTTGTCTCCTTTAAATAAGTTTAGAATAATATTTACAGCAGACATTAGATTTGAACAAAACTAGTTCTACATCTTGGCTTTGTCATTCACTATCTTTTTGTTTATAAAGCAACCTACTAACCCTTCGGGTCTCTATTTTATCATTGAGGAAATACACATAACAACACCTAGCTCACAAGGTTGTGTACTATTAAAAAAAAGACAACACATGTAAAATCATTATCATAGTTCCTCATACAGTCTAAACACATAATAAATTTAGCAATAATAATTGCTCTTATTTTTACTTTCTCTATGAAGCTTGGTGCAATGTGATTGTGATATATCAGGATAAAATGTCTGCAAATTAATTAAGCCAAATATCTTGTTAAAATGATTGTTCACATTTCTTCCTCTCCTTTAGCCTTCCCCACTGGAAGAAACAAGAATCAAGGTGATCCTTTGTTTGGTGAAAAGAAAGCCATATAGAGACCTATTCATTTGAAGAACTAAAGAACTTGTTAAGCAGTTACTCAAAGAAGAAGGCAAAGGCTGGCTTCTTGCCCCATCAAGGGATAGAAAAATTTCCCAGCACCTGACTCTGGCTTCACCCTGGAATCAGCAGCCTTTAGTTCTGACTGCTTTGCCTTGGCACAACTTGTGCACTTCCATTGAATTAACATGCTGACACGCAGCTCTGCTGCCACGGCAGCCACCACCCACACAGTCTCTCTCAAGGAGCACTATGTATTATTGCCAACCTCCAAAAAGAGATTAGATAAAGACTGATTTTTTTGAGAGCCTGCTTTGTGGCCTCAGTGAGGGTCTTTCCAAGTATTTTCTTTGTTTGCTTGAAAAACTCCCACCTTGCCTTTCACAATTCAGCCTGTTATCAGAAAGAAATATGGACTCCTTTAATCAGTAGACTGTCTGATTAAAGAAAGATGTTTGCAATGGACACAGTCTGATAGCAAACTGAAGAGTGTTTCTATGTTTAGGGTTGGGGAGGGATAGAGTTTTGTGGTCAGAACACAACATCATTAATGGAATTATAGTATTTCTCTCAAAAGCCAGATCTCTTCCTTCCTCTCATTTTTTATGCTAATTACTTAGATATTCTGAACTTCAAAGCTGCCCTCTATAGTTTGAAAGCAGAATATTTTACAGGAATTTTTTTTCTATTTTCTTATAAGATATGCCCATGTCATATACATGATTAATGATATTATATGGGATTTTGCTGCACACTTTCAGAGTTTTCTATAAAACCCTAATGTCCAGCATAGTGGGTATGAAGTGAGCTGCTTACTCAGATAGGGATCATTGATGGCATAGTGCAGAGCAGAGTATAACGTAACATACTTGACCGGCCCAATGGGCAAAATAGTTTTCATCTGGAACCTCAATCAAGAACATAGATGCAAAAATCCCCAACATCTATGTGTGACAAATGACAATATTTTCTTCTTCTTTTCAGGCTGAATAATTATACATACACACACATATACATTTATATACACATATACATTTATAGTATATTTACATACACTAAACACACATCAAAGGATCTTACATATGTCTTTAATCCACTTGGAGTTAATTTTTGTATATGCCATGAGATAGGAATTTAATTTCATTTTTTGAACATGTGAATACCCAGATTTTGCAACTTATTTAACAGGCTCTTCTTCTCCCTTATGTATTTTTGGCCCATTTATTGAAGATCAATTGATCATCAATGCATGGATTAATTCTGAGGTCTATTCTGTCCTGTTGTTTTATATATCTGTTTTTATGCCAGTTTCACACTGTTTTGATTTTTATAGTTTCATACTATATTTTCAAGTGGAAAGTACACTGTCTCTAGTTTCTTTTTTCTCAAGGTTGCTTTGGCTACCTGGGATCTGTTATCATTCCATTCAGATTTTAGAACTGATTTTCTATTTCTTTGAAAAATGATACTGGAATTTCATAGAGATTACATTGAATCTGTATATAACAAAGGTGGTATGAAAATTATAATAATATTAATCCTTCCCTTCAACAGATGAACAGATAAAGAAAATGTGGTACATATACACAATGCAATATTACTCAGACTTAGAGTTAAGAATGAAATTATGGTATTTTCAGGTAAATGGATGGAACTAGAGAGTACCATCCTAAGTGAAATAAACCAATCCCCAGAAACCAAAGGCCAAATGTTTTCTCTGATAAGCAGATGCTGATCCATAGTGAGGGATGGGGGTGGGGAAGAATGAAGGAACTTTGGATTGTGCAGAGGGGAATGAGGGGAGGGGTGGGGCTGTGGGGATGGGAAGGATGGTAGGATGAGACAGGCATTATTATCCTATATACATGTATGATTACACTACTGATGTGATTCTGCACTATGTACAGCCAGAGAAATGAGAAGTTGTCCATTTGTGTACAATGTGTCAAAGCACATTCTATTGCTATGTATAATTAGAACAAATTTAAAGTTTTTAAAAATAATATTAATTCTTCAAATTCATGATCATGAAATATATTTCCATTTATTTCTGTCATCTTCAATTTCATTTTCAATGTTTTATAGTTTTAAGTGCATGCTTTATTTCTAATTTTTTAATTTTTTGATGCTATGTATAAGTGTTTTTTTTCTTGATTTCTTTTTCAGATAGTGCATTGGAAGTGTATAGAAACACTATTATTTTGTATTTTGATTTTGTTTCCTTCAATTTTACTGAATTTGTTTATTTGGGTGGGGTCTTTAGGATTTTTCATGTATAAGATCATGTTACATGCAAATGGTGAAATTTTTCTTCTTTTCTAATGGGAATGCCTCTTATTCTCTTGCTTGATTTTCTAATTAGGACTTCTAGTGCAATCTTGAATAGAAATGGCAAGAGTACATATTCTTGACTTATTCTTGATCTTAGAATAAATGCTTTCAACTTTTCAATATTGAATATGATTTTAGCTGTGGGTTTTTTATACATGGCCTTTATTGTGTGGAGGAACATTCTCTATTACCTAATTTGCTGAGAATTTTGATCATGAAAGGATGTTGAATTTTGTCAAATGATTTTTCTGCATTTTTGGACATTCTTTTGCATGTCATGGGTGGTTTTCTTCCAATTTTTTCAAAATATTTTGTCTTTAAGTTTTTAGAATTTAATTATAATTTGTCTTTGTGAAGATCTCTTTATAGTTAATCAATTTGGTTTCATGAATCTGAATGTCCATTTCTCTTTCCAGATTTGGTAAATTTTCTGTTATTTCTTTAAATAAAATTTCTATTTCTTTTGCTTTCTCTTTTCCTTTTAGAACTTCCATAATTCATAACTTGGTAATCTGATATCTCACTTGTCATGTAGATTTTCTTAATTTTTTCCCCTTTTTATCCATTGACTAATTAATTTCAAATGACCTATCTTAGAGCTCAGGATTTCTTTTTTTATGCTTGAACTAGTCTGCTGTTGATACTTTCTACGGAATTTTTCATATCAGTTATTGTGATTTTAGCTCCAGAATTTCTTTTTGAAATTGTATTTCTCTCTCTTTATCTAACTTCATTGGTCACATATTGTTTCCCAGAATTGTTTACTTGTCTGTGTTTTTGTAGCTCACTAAGCTTTTATAGGATGATTATTTTGATCTTTTTCAGTTTGTAGTCTCTGTCTCTTTAGGATCATGTACTGTTTGTTTTACTCCTTTGGTGGTGTCACATTTTCCTGACTAGTCGTGATCCTTGTAGGCTTTCACTGGTGTTTCTGTCACTTGTAGGCTGGCTTTGGCAAGGAAAGACCTTCATCAGTCAAGCTATCCAGAGACAAGTTGGTGGGGTAGGCTGTTGGGATTGATGGGCCAGCTTGCTGATGGAGTCCCTGGGCAAGATTTCCTGGAACCTGGGTCAGCAGGTAGGTGGAATTGACACCTAGGCCCACTGGGATGGGCCTTGAATCTCTATCATTGGGACCAGCCTGGCACTTGGCTGAGCCTGTCTGTATCGTGGATTTTCAGGGTTCTGTCAAGACCCAGTATCTACTGGGTCAGGCCTCTATATACTAGTGGAGCCTAGAGTCATGGGGACCAGCCTGATGTTGGGTCAGAGCTAAGGAGTCTTGGTCTGTAGGAGTTAACCTAGAGCTGGGACAACTGGGGCTGCTCTAACACCTGGGTATGTTGAGAGCCTGGGCCTGGGGGGCCAGTCAAGTGTCAAGGTAAATTGTGGCTGGGTGTGCCAAACAAGATACAGACCCTGTATCTTCTGGAGTGCAGGGCTGCAGGGGCAAGTCTGTTATTGGATGTGTTTGGAACCTGTATCCATAAATGCCAGCCTGGTTCCTGGAACTGTAGGAACTAACCTGGAGCTGGGTTCTGTTTGGACTGACCTGTTGCTGGGTTGCTAGGGGACAGGTCTGGCAATGGGTCAGCAGCAAAGTTGAGTACTCACTTCTTGTTGCTTTCCCTTGGTGGATGGTATTTCTCAGATTTATTTATTCCTTTGTGAAGGAGTAAAATGGGTAACATGAAACTGTCCATTCTATCTTGTACTGATTCATAGTCCCTTACTTCTGTGTTATACTAGGTGCTGTAATCTCATCTAGATTCCTTAGCTCTGATGAAGGTATCTTTACATATGGATAATTGTTTAAAATGACGTTTCTGTAAGAAGATAAGCACTGGGAAAGTCCATTCTACCATATTGCTGATGTCACTTTCCTTTGATTTGTTAAAATGACAAATCACATTGATATTGAATGTTAAATTAACCTTACATTTCTGGGATAGACTCCAGTTGGTTACTTTTTATGTACAGGTAGATTTGATTTGCTACCATTATTGTTTTTATGTTCATAGGGCATACAGATTTATAATTTTATCTTCTTATAATGCCCTTGGATTTGATGCCAATGTAATGGTCATATTTTCTGCAAAAGTTTATGTAAAATTGATATTATTCCTTCCTTAAATATTTGATAGAATTGGTCATTACCAGAGATTACATCTTGGGGTTAGTGTTTTCTTTGTAGAAAACTCAGTTACTCATGAAATTTCTTTCAGATATATTATATTACTGTAATATTACTGTATATATTACTATTAAATATATATTACTATTTAGACTATCTAGTTTATCTTGAATGAGCTTTGGAAATCCATGACTTTCAAGAAATTTTTTATTTCATGTAAATGGTCAAATGTATTGTCATAAAGTTGTTCAGAATATTTCATTGTATTTTTTTAATGCACCTAAATCTATGGTAACATTTCCCATTTCATTCTTGATATCAATAGTTTGTATCATTTATTATCTCTTAAGATCAGTCTCACTAGAGACTTAATAATTTTGTTAAGCTTTTCAAAGAATTAGCTTTTGATTTCATCAATTTTCCTGTTTTCTAATTTTTTTGATTTTTGCTTTTATCTTTCTACTTTGTGTACCATTTGCTTTATTTTTCAAAAGCCTTAGTAAGGAAGCTTAGATCACCAATTTAAGATTATTCCTGGCTTCTAATAAAAGCACTTAAAGCTATATATTTCTTTCTAAGTGCATAATAGATTTTAATTGTATCTTAATTAAGATATAGAGTATTTTCAAATTTTCTTTGACATTTTCTATTTTACCCTTAGGTTATTTAGATAGATTAATTTTCTATTATTTGAAAAATTTCTTCATATTTTTTCTTTTTTAATTTCCAGCCCAGTTCCATTGAAGAATCCAAAAAAAATTTTTCAATCAATAATATTTCACTATTTTTATGTATTTGTGTATACTATAGAGACTTATTTTATATCTCAAAATATAGTTTATCTCCAGTTTAACTCCACATTCACTTAAAGACTGTTCAATCTGCTATTGTCAATGGATGAAATAATTTTTCCTCTATTTGTTCCATTTATTGCTAAGAAAGGAAAGTTGAAGTATCTCATTGTGGATTTATTTCCTATCAGTTTTTGTTCATATATTTTGAATCTTTGTGTTTACATATGTACAAAGTTAGGATTGTTACATCTCAATGATGAATTAATTCCTTTGTTGCTATAAAATATTCTTTTGATTATTCTATATTCCTTTTTATACTGTAATCTCAATTTGACTAAGGGTAGGAAATATAGTTACATAAGAGTTCTTATGTGTAATGTTTTTGTGGTGTAAATTTTCTATTCTTTTATTTTTAAAATCTGTGTTCCTTATATATGAAGTGAGTTTCTTGTGACAATATTTATTTGGTTCTTGATTTTTTATCTAAGTGACAGTCTGTTCGACTTTTTACTTTCAATGTAGCTACCAATGTGTTTAGATTTATATATGCCACTTTTTATTTTCTATTTGTCCTATCTTTTCTTGTCTTTTATTGGATTGAATAATTTTAAAAATTTCTTTTCTACTGAATTTTTGATTTCTTAGCCAAATCTGCCATTTTAAAATTTGTCTATGTATTTATTTATGTCACTTCAGTGACTTCTCTAGAGCTTAATATATATATATATATATATATATATATATATGTGTGTGTGTGTGTGTGTGTGTATACACACATGTGTGTGTGTGTGTGTGTGTGTGTGTATATATATATAATCATCAGAGTAGACTTTAAATATAGCATTAAATATTATAGCATTTCATGCATAGTCTAAGAGCTTTATATTAATGTGTGTCCATTTTCTCCCCTCATTTCTTTTTTTTGCACATTTTGATCTACATGTTATAAATTTTACAATGTATTTTTATTATTTATATTTTAACACTTTTTTAAAGGAATTTTTTAAATGTGAAAAATCATATACATTTACCCAGATATATACTGTTTTTGGTGCTTTTCATTGTTTTATGGACATCAAAATTATCATCAATTATCATTTTCTTCCTGTTTGAAGAACTTATTTTACTGTTTTTTTATAGTGCATGCCTGATGGTAGTAAATTCTCTTATCTATTGATTATTTGAAAAATAATCTCTTTTTCTTCTCTATACAATGTTTCTTTTTTGAGCGGGAAGAGTTTAGTGCTTTTGCAATTCATTTTTTAAATTGCTTCACTGGTTTCGGGTAGTTGTTATTATGAGGTGCTTTGGTAAGGTTTTGTATATTTCTATCCTGTTGGGGTTTATTGAGCCTCTTGGATCACTGCATTTGTGATTTTCTTCAAATATGGAAGAGTTTTGAGCACCACTCTTTCAAATATATTTTCTAATCATCTGTGTGCTATTTCATATTGTTTCATATCTTGCTTATTCTTGAGCATATGGAATTTACTTATAAACCTACTTTTATGTTCTTTTCTGTGAATTCTATCACCTCTGTCTTTTTGTTGCTGTTCCCACTGGGTGATTTTCCTTCTAGTTATGTATCATGTATTTCTGCCTTTTTATATCCCCAGTAAATTTTATTGGGTTCTAGATATTCTGAATTTTACCTTGTTTGTTGTGATTTTTTTCTACTGTGTATCCCTTTGAATAGTTTTAGATTTTATTTCGGCACCCAGTTAAGCTACTGGAAATCTATTTGATTCTTTAGAGACAGGCTTTTAAAATTGCTGCTGCAGAACAGTCTTTAATCTGACAATAATTTAACTTTATATAAGTCAGTGCTGTCCTAAGAATCTACTCAATGGACACTGTATTATTACATCTTTTCATTCTAGCAGTTGAAAACACCAACTATACCCAGCTTTGTAGGAGGAATTTTCAACATCCTACTTTCTGATGATTCTTTACCAGCTTTTCTGGGTTCCTTCTCATGTCTGTTCAGACAGGCACTTAACTAAAGACTCAAGATAACTCAGTGGATCTCCAGAGTTCTTTGATTTCTCTCTTTATAAGAAAGTGAGCCTACTGAGCTCTGGGGTCTTCCTCCCTGACCTATAGCCTACAAAATGCCTCAGCGATAATCTAGAATTCATGGGATTTACATCATTTGTTTTACCTTTGTCAGGAAGCACAGTCATCTACTTTGTGCTCTGTGGTATCTGAAAGCCATTGTTTCAAATATTTTGTTCATTCTGTATATGGTTTATGAGTATCTGTTTTACAGTTGCTACATTAAGCCTTGTTCAATGTTATTTTATTCTAAACTCCCAAATGGATTTTTGCTATTCATTCACTCAATTATTGTTTAGACATTATTGATGTGCTGTGTACTGGGAACTGTGTGAGGCACTAGGGAAATAGGATGAGTGAAACATAGTCACTGTCCTGGACAGCTACCTGAGCATGTGGGAAACAAGGCTTTAAACGGATTATTGGGCCATATGGCTACAATGTGCATATGTCTGCTATTATGTGAGAATAAATGATGTGTCTCGGGAACCAGAGGAGGAAGGAATTAATCATAATTGGAATGGACTAAGATCAGGGAAACGTGGGTAAGGAAGACTTCACATAGGAGGTAACTATGGCATAATTCAACAGTCTATGTCCCACAAACTAATAAGCAATATCCAATTTTCTTGCATATGGAATTCTTAGTGAATTTGCATGTTTAAACTCATATGATAAGAATACAAGGACCTATCCTCATTACATAGTTATATACTGGAAAACAAAACAGTTCAGAGGTGAATTGTTATGCCAAATTTTAAAACCACAGTTTAATAATACCTAATATTTTTTTATTTTCTCACTCTCTGTATGACTTTTATTTAACCTTTATAATAGCTCTGTGAGATAATCTTATCCATTCTCTTTTGCAGGTGAGGAAACTGAGCTACAGACAGGTTCATTGCCATAATACTTAGCTGATAGAGTCAGCATTCAAGCTGAGGAGGCTGGGCAGCAGAGCTGTGGACTTTACTACAATAGATTCTTTTGTTCTCTAGGTTCAGTGATCATGAATATCTTCCTCACAAACATCTGGTAAAAATTCTTTAAAATAATAAATACAAATGATGTTTTTGCAATAATTAGCCATATAAGTGCCAAACTCAATAGAGAGATTCAATAATACATGTAACCATAATCTTATTATTCATTTATGATTTATAGAGTGGATTTCCTTTTAGAAATATCCTTAGGAAAGCAGATACACATGGATAAATGAATAATCAAAGGAATAAAATAGAAAAAATATAATCTATTTTTTTCCTTCTACCAAACTGATAAAAATAAACTGATAAATACAGATTGATAACTTGCATTGAAAGGATAGAAAGGGAGTGGGGAGAGATTTTATATATATATGATTGATTTTTAGAGGCTAATTTGAAAACACATAATAAAAATCTTAACTTTTTATTTACTTTGAAAATGCAATTTATCTCCTAGTGATATATCCTAAAGAAATGATCATAAATGCACACAAAGAATCATATTAGAAATTTCATAATATTTATTATTTAAAAGTGAGAAGTCATAAATAAAAAAATATTGAAACTAGAGAACTGGTTTAATTATTACACTCCTACTTGATAAACACTATGTAGTAAAAGAACATTATATAGCAGCACCATAAATGGGGCATAATTTTTCAATTTTATCCAGACACACACAAGTGGCTATCAATAACTCATGCAACTATGTTTACATGTACTTATTTGTTCTCTTTTGTATTTTTAATAACCAAACATGATGTGAATTCTTTTTTACAACCATAAACCCCCACCACACACAAATAAAAATGAATAAATCCAGCATTTAAAATTAGACTTGAAAAATTTTGAACTTAGAAAGGCATGACATTCAAGAAAAAGCAAAGATAGATAAAACTGAATCGCTCAATTTTACCAATTCTCAGGATCATGTGATCAGTTCAGATACTCTATTTGTCTTCTCTTAATATCAGAATTCTTAAATGCCTGATTTCTCTGATAATTTGCCTCATTTCCATAGATCTCTTTGTATCCATATAGATAGTTAAACATATTGAATTAAAAGATAAACAATTCTATCAATCACATGGAAATTTCAATCACGCAATTCCAAACATTCAGATATTTGGACACCCCCATTTTATTTATATATGACAGCAGGATGCATTACAGTTCTTATTACACATATAAAGCATGATTTGTCATATCTCTGATTGTATACATAGTATATTCACACCAATTTCTGTCTTCATACCCTTACTTTCGATAGTAATGATCATCACATTCCACTATCATTAAAACACCATGCCCCATTGCTTCCCCTCCAACCCCTCTGCCCTATCTATCTTCCCATGCTCCCGCTCCCTATCCCACTATGAATCAGCCTCTTATATAAAAAAGAAACATTTGGCATTGGTTTTTCTAGGATTGGCTAACTTAGCATTATCTTCTCTAACTCCATTCATTTACCTGCAAATATCATGATTTTATTCTCTTTTATTGCTGAGTAATATTCCATTGTGTATATATGCCACATTTTTTATTAATTCATCTACTGAAGGGCATCTAGGTTGGCTCCAGAGTTTAGCTATTGTGAATTGTGCTACTATAAACATTGATTTGGCTGTGTCCCTGTCGCATGCTGTTTTTAAGTCCTTTGGGTATAGACTGAAGAGAGAGATAGCTGGGTCAAATGGTGCTTCCATTCACAGTTTTCCAAGGAATCTCCATACTGCTTTCCAGATTAGCTGCACCAGTTTGCAGTCCCACCAGCAATGTATGAGTGTGCTTTTTCCCCCCACATCCTTGTCAACATTTACTGTTGTTTGTATGCATAATAGCTTCCATTCTGACTGGAGATGTGGTTTTGATTTGCATTTCTCTAATTGCTAGTGATGATGAACATTTTTTAATGTATTTAGTGTCTCTTCAGGTCCTTGGCCCATTTATTGGTTGGGTTATTTGTTTTTTGGTGTTTAGCTTTTTGGGTTCTTTATATACGCTAGAGATTATTGCTCTATCTGATATGTGAGGGATAAAGATTTGCTTCCAAGATGTAGACTGTATATTCACTTCATAGATTGTTTCTTTTGCTTAGAAGAAACTTTTTAGTTTGAGTCCATCCCATTTATTGATTCTTGATTTTAATTCTTGCACCCACAGGAGTCTTATTAAGACTCATAATGGAGATTAGGGATTACTTTTTCTTAGCATAATCCCATGTAATGGAGATTAGGGACTACTTTTTCTTCTATTAGGATCTTTGGTTGTATTCCTAAGTTCTTGATCTATTTTTAGTTGAGTTTGTGCATAGTGAGAGATAGGGGTTTAATTTCATTTTGCTGCATATGGATTTCCAGTTTTCCCAGCACCATTTGTTGAAGAGGCTATCTTTTCTCCAATGCATGTTCTTGTCTAATATAATTGTATTTTTGTGGGTTAGTGTCTGTGTCCTCTATTCTGTATTCTGTACCATTGGTCTATCAGTCTGTTTTGTGCCAATACCATGCTTTTTTGTTACTATTACTCTGTAGTATAGTTGAAGATCTGGTATAGTGAAGGCACCTGCTTCACTCTTCCTTCTAAGGATTGTTTCTATTCTGGGTCTCTTATCTTTACAGATGAATTTCATCATTGCTTTTGCTATTTCTATGAGAAATGTCATTGGAATTTTGATCAGAATTACATCAAAGCTGTATAGTGCTTTTTGAAGTCTGATCATTTTGATAATATTAATTCTGCCTATCCAATAGCAAAGTAGACCTTTCCATCTTCTAAGGTCTTCTTTGATTTCTTTCTTTAGGGCTCTGTAATTTTCATTATATAGATTGATTCTCAAGTATTTTATTTTATTTTGAGGTTATTGAGAATGGATTAGTTTTCCTTGTTTCACTTTCTGAGGATTTATTACTGATATATAGAAATGCCTTTGATTTATGGGTGTTGATTTTATATCCTGCTCTTTGCTCAATTCATTTACTAGTTCTAGAAGTTTTCTGGTGGAACTTTTAGGATCTTACAGGTATAGAATCATATCATCAGGAAATAGTGCCAATTTGAGTTCTTCTTTTCCTATGTATATCCCTTTAATTTATTCTTCTGTCTAATTGCTCTGGCCAGTGTTTCAAGAACTATGTTAAATAGAAGTGGTGAAAGAGGGCATCCCTGTCTTGTTCCAGTTTTTAGAGGGAATGCCTTCAATTTTTCTCCATTTAAAATGTTGTTGGGGCGATTCTGTGGAATCCTGCCGGCTGAGCCCGCACTGACCCCCGGGCTGAGTACGGGATTTCAGACGGGGAAGGAAGCGGTACAGTCCTATCCCCCACAACGGAAACTACACCAAGGCAATCAGCGGCCACCATCTTGGAGAGCTGAAGTAACCACCGCCACTCTCCGACAGATTGCAACAATAAAACAGGTGTGTGTCACTCAGCTCATCCCCCATCTCTCCTAGGCTTTCCGGGGGAGTGAGTATCAGAGTGAGCCTGCATAAAGACTAGGGGAAAACTAGAGACACCTGACCTTCAACTCCCCCTCCCATCAGCAGCCAAAACGAAACCTGTCTAGCCAGCGCTGGGGGAGGGGCAAGCAGAAAAAATCAAACCGATAGAGTGCCAGGAATCCCAATAGCCAACTGTGCGACCGGAGATCCGGGCTGACTGATTCGCGCGGCCTGTCCCGCAGCTACAGATGGCGGGGCGCCGCAGAGAAGCGATTAATTAGCAAGCAGGGAGAAAAGTGGCTGCGATTCTGTGGAATCCTGCTGGCTGAGCCCGCACTGACCCCCGGGCTGAGTACGGGATTTCAGACAGGGAAGGAAGCGGTACAGTTCTATCCCCCACAACGGAAACAAAACAATAGAGTGCCGGGGTTCCCAATAGCCACCATCCACACCCAACAAACGGCAGTCCAGAGTATAGTTTGAACTGCCGAGAACCATCACTCAGGGGAAATCTGGTCTAGCAGGAGAAACCAAGACTAACAGGAGAAACCAGGGGACTAGAGGCCAGGCCCTCATGACTGGGCAGCCAGAAACCGCAGGCCCGCCAGCGACAGCCCACCCGCTGCCTGCGTAACTGGGCAGCAGGAGAACGCCCACCCGCTGGCTACCGACTGCGCGACTGGGTGGCTAGAGATCACCCGCCCACTGGTGACAGCCGGCCCGCTGCCCACACGAGTGGAGGGCTGGAGTCCACCCCCCCCCCGCTGGCGACAGATCACCCGCCCACCTGCCGCGACCTGGACCTGAAACCAAACAGAGACAGTTCAGTCACACCCCCCCATTAGGACACCCCGGCAAGGAGACTGGGGCCCGTCATAGCAGAGACGTGACGTCACTGGAGCTCGGTCGTCGGAATTCCTCCCAGCGGAATCCACGTTAGCAGGCATAGTTTAACAACACAAAGGAGAGACAACAGAGTAATACAGAACCAAAACAAATCTATAGAAGAGAGCAGAAACACGACAATCAAATAGAGCTGGAAAGTAACGTGAACATCATGAGAAAACAAGGGAAAAAAGGAGTACAAACAATGCAGGACAACTTAATTCTACAGGAGGACATAGAAACAGGAGAAACAGGGATAGGGAAAGAACTCAAGGCATACCTAACTCAAATGGAAAGGAATATTAGAGAAGACATGAGACAGCAAGTCCAAGCAATAAAAGTATATTTTGAAAATGAATTAAACAAACAAAGTCAAATGGCAAAGAACGAGCTCTACCAGGAGATAGAGATCTTTAAAAAAATCAAACAATAATCCTAGAATTGCAGGAAACTATAAACCAAATTAAAAACTCAAACGAGAATATTACAAATAGACTTGATCAAGTAGAAGTCAGAACATCAGATAATGAAGACAAGGTTTATCAACTTGAAAAGAATATAGTCAACACAGAAAAGATGCTTAAATCCCACGAGCAATCTATTCAAGAGATATGGGATGTCATAAAAAAACCAAATTTGAGAGTCATCGGGATAGAAGAAGGCATAGAGATTCAAACCAAAGGAATGGACATCATATTAAATGAAATAATTCTAGAAAACTTCCCAGAGATGAAAGATGGAATGGATTGCCAAATCCTGGAAGCCTACAGGACCCCAAACATTCAAAACCGTAATAGACCAACTCCAAGACATATAATTATGAAGATAGCCAACGTACAGAACAAGGAGAGAATATTAAAAGCTACGAGAGAAAGGAGGCAGATTACATTCTGGGGTAAACCAATTAGGTTAACGACTGATTTCTCATCACAGACTTTGAAAGCGAGAAGATCCTGGAACAATGTATTTCAAACACTGAAAAATAATGGATTCCAACCAAGAATACTGTATCCAGCAAAATTAAGCTTCAGATTTGACAATGAAATTAAAATCTTTCACGATAAACAAAAGCTAAAAGAATTCGCAACAAGAAAACCAGCATTGCAAAGCATTTTGAGCAAAATACTACAAGAAGAGGAATTGAAAAATAGTGCCCCAAACTAACAGCAGGAGGTATCTCAGTAAAGGGGGAGGAAAATAACCAAAAAGTAAAACTAGCCAAACTAAAATAAATAAATAAATAAATAAACATGACTGGAAGTACAAATCATATCTCAATTGTAACCTTAAATGTTAATGGCCTAAACTCACCAATCAAGAGACATAGGCTAGTAACCTGGATCAAAAAAACAAATCCAACAATATGCTGCCTTCAGGGGACTCATATGATAGGAAAAGACATACACAGGCTGAAGGTAAAAGGTTGGGAAAAATCATACCACTCACATGGCCCTTGGAAGCAAGCAGGAGTGGCCATACTCATATCGAATAAAATCAACTTCAAACCTAAGTTAATCAAAAAGGATAAAGAAGGACACTATATACTGTTAAAAGGAACTATTCACCAACAAGACATAACAATTATCAATTTGTATGCACCAAACAATGGAGCTGCAACATTCATAAAACAAACTCTCCTCAAGTTCAAGAGTCAAATAGACCACAACACAATAATTATGGGTGACTTCAACACACCGCTCTCGCCATTAGACAGATCCTCTAGACAAAAACTGAATAAAGAAACTATAGAACTCAACAGCACAATCAATAACCTAGACTTAGCCGACATATATAGAATATATCAACCATCATCAAGTGGATACACGTTCTTCTCAGCAGCACATGGATCCTACTCAAAGATAGACCATATATTATGCCATAAGGCAACTCTTAGTAAATATAAAGGCGTGGAGATAATACCTTGCACCATATCAGATCATAATGGAGTGAAATTGGAAATCAATGATAAAAGAAGGAAGGAAAAATCCTACATCACATGGAAAATGAACAATATGTTACTGAATGATCAATGGGTTACAGAAGACATAAAGGAGGAGATAAAAAAATTCTTAGAGACAAATGTTAATACAGACACAACATACTGGAATCTATGGGTCACAATGAAAGCAGTTTTAAGAGGGAAATTCATTTCTTGGAGTTCTTTTCTCAAAACAAGAAAAAACCAACAAATAAATGAGCCAATGAAAGCATACATTTTAGCTTCTATTCCCAAATGTCTATGCATCTTAAAAATATATTGAATTCTCAGAGGATATAGTTTAAAAATTAAGGATTGATTTATGTTTGTTGCTTCCTAAAATCTTATTAAAATGATAGTAAAGAAATAAAACAAATATTAATGCATAAGGAGAAAGAGAATGATAGATGAAGTAACTATAGTCAAAAAAATTTAATGGACCTTTTGAAGACAAAAAGAAGGAGGAGGTCTGGTCTCTGGTAATTAAAGTGTAGATTGGTCCAATTGTTCCTCCCATAATTAATATTTATAAAACTGAAACTACATGTAAACACACACACACACACACACACACACACACACACACCATTAGAAACATTTATAAAACAACAAAATTAGCCCCAAACTGGACAGAAGTCTACTCTTGATAGATGAGAACTACATTAAATGAGATTTGTGAGCTGGTGCCTTTTTTGCTTGAAGTTTGTCCCCAAATCATACAACTTGGATTGGTGGAAGGCAGCAGTCTTACTGGCTTGAGGAATCAGAAAAAGACTTAGCACTGGTGGAGTTGTGACATTCTGGAAGTGAGGGATAGCTTCAGATTTTTTATATAAATACACAATTCTATGATACCCAGCTGTCTGTGCATGAAAGAGGCATTATCAGGGGTGCCTGGCTAAAAGTAATTGCTAAAACTTAAAACAACTGAATGCAGATTTAACTGTTGACCACAGATGAGATAATTTAGATATTCCTGTCAACTGATTTCAATATAACAATAATCAACATTCTTCAGAGGAAATAACAGAACTCAGTCTCTGACACATAATTCATAATGTTTTGTATACAATAATAAGACATTTAAAAAGTATAAATTCACCAGCAATGTACAAGTGTACCCTTTTCTCCACATCCTCACCAGCACTTGTTGTTGTTTGACTTCATAGTTGCTGCCAATCTTACTGGAGTGAGATGGTATCTTAGGGTGGTTTTGGTTTGCATTTCTCTGACTGCTAGAGATGGAGAGCATTTTTTCATGTACTTGTTGATTGATTGTATGTCCTCCTCTGAGAAGTGTCTGTTTAGGTCCTTGGCCCATTTCTTGATTGGGTTATTTGTTATCTTATTGTCTAATTTTTTGAGTTCTTTGTATACTCTGGATATTAGGGCTCTATCTGAAGTGTGAGGAGTAAAAATTTGTTCCCAGGATGTAGGCTCCCTATTTACCTCTCTTATTGTTTCTCTTGCTGAGAAAAAACTTTTAAGTTTAATTAAGTCCCATTTGTTGATTCTTGTTATTAACTCTTGTGCTATGGGTGTCCTATTAAGGAATTTGGAGCCCGACCCCACAATCTGTAGATCGGAGCCAACTTTTTCTTCTATCAGACGCAGAGTCTCTGATTTGATATCAAGCTCCTTGATCCATTTTGAGTTAACTTTTGTGCATGGCGAGAGAAAGGGATTCAGTTTCATTTTGTTGCATATGGATTTCCAGTTTTCCCAGCACCATTTGTTGAAGATGCTATCCTTCCTCCATTGCATGCTTTTAGCCCCTTTATCAAATATAAGATAGTTGTAACTTTGTGGATTAGTCTCTGTGTCCTCTATTCTATACCATTGGTCCACCCACCTGTTTTGGTACCAGTACCATGCTGTTTTTGTCACTATTGCTCTGTAATATAGTTTGAAATCTGGTATCGCTATACCGCCTGATTCACATTGCTGGTGGGACTGCAAATTGGTGCGGCCAATTTGGAAAGCAGTTTGGAGATTCCTGGGAAAGCTGGGAATGGAACCACCATTTGACCCCGCTATTGCCCTTCTCGGACTATTCCCTGAAGACCTTAAAAGAGCATGCTACAGGGATACTGCCACATCGATGTTCATAGCAGCACAATTCACAATAGCTAGACTGTGGAACCAACCCAGATGCCCTTCAATAGATGAATGGATAAAAAAAAGTGGCATTTATACACCATGGAATATTACACAGCACTAAAAAATGACAAAATCATGGAATTTGCAGGGAAATGGATGGCACTAGAGCAGATTATGCTTAGTGAAGCTAGCCAATCCCTAAAAAACAAATACCAAATGTCTTCTTTGATATAATGAGAGCAACTATGAACAGAGCAGGGAGGAAGAGTAGGAAGAAAAGAGTAACATTAAATAGAGACATGAGATGGGAGGGAAAGGGAAAGAAAAGGGAAATTGCATGGAAATGAAGGGAGACCCTCATTGCTATACAAAATTACATATAAGAGGTTGTGAGGGGAATGGGAAAATAAACAAGGAGAGAAATGAATTACAGTAGATGGGGTAGAGAGAGAAGATGGGAGGGGAGGGGAGGGGGGATAGTAGGGGATAGGAAAGGTAGCAGAATACAACAATTACTAATAGGGCATTATGTAAAATTGTGGATGTGTAACCGACATGATTCTGCAATCTGCATTTGGGGTAAAATTGGGGGTTCATAACCCACTTCAATCTAATGTATGAAATATGATATGTC
This sequence comes from Spermophilus citellus, assembly GCF_964194105.1. Taxonomy (NCBI): domain Eukaryota; kingdom Metazoa; phylum Chordata; class Mammalia; order Rodentia; family Sciuridae; genus Spermophilus; species Spermophilus citellus. Next base: position 173,390,485 of record NC_138183.1, read on the forward strand.
AAGAGCTTTGTAATGTTGTGAACAACCAATAAAAAAAAAGTACAAATTCTAATCAAGATAAATACTAAGCAACAGACACCAACTCTGAGGTGGCTCAGATATTAAAATTAGCAGAAAAGAACTCTAAAGCAATTATTATAAAATATCTTCAAGAACTTAAAAATATAGTCATATTGAATAAATGTAAAGGAATATCAGCAGATTAAGAGATACCTTTAAAGGAAATAGTGGAAATTCTGGAATGAAAAAATACAGTAAATAGAATGAAAAATGAACTGGATTTGATTTACAGTCATTGGAGATATTAGTAAATTATAGATTAATAAAAAAACTCTGAAAGAAAGAAAGAAAGGGAGGGGAAAGGTTATCACAAAGAAGAAGTTTGATCCTCCCTCAGCAGACTAGAGTAGGTGTCAGATATCTGCATGTGGGAGGCAGGGAGTTCTCAGCTTTCAAGAGCCAAGCAACCATGATGAGAAGTGATGTCAGCAAGCAGTAGGGGCTGGAAGGATGGTGCTGGTGTTCCTTCAAGTCCTCCCTCTTAGGACCAGCTTGTGCCAGGACCTGGGCTGGAATTAGACTAAAGGATCCAACATGGCCACCGGCGAGGAAGCAGCGATTCCAATGTCTCCACATTAACGGGATCAGAAAGACCCATTGGAACAGCGGCAGTCTACCTACTGAGGAACTTCTAGCAAAATTCCGTGCATAATCATAAGAGATCCACACCTAGACACATTATAATGAAGATGCCCAACATACAGAATAAGGAGAGAATTTTAAAAGCTACAAGAGAAAGGAAACAGATTACATTTAGGGGTAAACCAATCAGGATTACAGCTGATCTCTCAACACAGACTTTGAAAGCTAGAAGATCCTGGAATAACATACTTCAAACACTGAAAGAAAATGGGTTCCAACCAAGAATTGTGTATCCAGCAAAATTGAGCTTCAAGATGGAAGATGAAATTAAAACCTTCCACGATAAACAAAAGTTAAAAGAATTTGCAGCTAGAAAACCATCTCTCCAAAAAATCCTCAGCAAAACATTACAGGAAGAGGAAATGAAAAACAACAATGAAAACCAACAGTGGGAGGTAGGACAGTAAAGGGGGGGAAATAATCAAAGAGGAAAACAAACCATATTCAGTAACATAAATAAACAAATATGGCTGGAAGGATAACCCATATCTCAATAATAACCCTAAATGTTAATGGCTTAAACTCACCAATTAAGAGACACAGGCTAGTAGAATGGATCACAAAACATGATCCAACAATATGCTGCCTACAGGAGACGCATTTGATAGGAAAAGATATACATAGACTGAAGGTGAAAGGTTGGAAAAAATCATATCACTCATATGGACTTCGGAAACAAACAGAAGTGTCCATACTCATATCAAATAAAATAGATTTCAAGCCAAAGTTAATCAAAAGGGATAAAGAGGGACGCTACATACTGCTCAAGGGAACCATACACCAACAAGACATAACAATCATAAATATATATGCCCCAAACAATGGTGCAGCTATGTTCATCAAACAAACTCTTCTCAAGTTCAAGAATCTACTAGACCACCATACAATAATCATGGGAGACTTAAACACACCTCTCTCACCACTGGACAGATCTTCCAAACAAAAGTTGAATAAGGAAACTATAGAACTCAATAACACAATTAACAACCTAGACTTAATTGACATATATAGAATATACCACCCAACATCAAGCAGTTACACTTTTTTCTCAGCAGCACATGGATCCTTCTCAAAAATAGATCATATATTATGTCACAGGGCAACTCTTAGACAATATAAAGGAGTAGAGATAATACCATGCATCTTATCTGACCATAATGGAATGAAACTGAAAATGAACCATAAAAGAAGGAAGGAAAAATCATGCATCACTTGGAGAATGAACAACAGGTTACTGAATGAACAATGGGTTATAGAAGACATTAAGGAGGAAATTAAAAAATTCTTAGAGATAAATGAAAACACAGACACAACATATCGGAATCTATGGGACACATTGAAAGCAGTTCTAAGAGGAAAATTCATTGCTTGGAGTTCATTTCTTAAAAAAAGAAAAAAACCAACAAATAGATGATCTCATACTTCATCTCAAAATCCTAGAAAAAGAAGAGCAAAATAACAGCAAAAGAAGTAGAAGGCAAGAAATAATTAAAATCAGAGCTGAAATTAATGAAATCGAAACAGAAGAAACAATTGAAAAAATTGATAAAACTAAAAGTTGGTTCTTTGAAAAAATAAATAAGATCTACAGACCCTTAGCCATGCTAACAAACAGGAGAAGAGAGAGAACTCAAATTACTAGCATACAGGATGAAAAAGGCAATATCACAACAGACACTTCAGAAATACAGAAGATAATCAGAAATTATTTTGAATCCTTATACTCCAATAAAATAGAAGATAGTGAAGGCATCGATAAATTTCTTAAGTCATATGATCTGCCCAGATTGAGACAGGAGGATATAGACAACCTAAACAGACCAATATCAATTGAGGAAATAGAAGAAACCATCAATAGACTACCAACTAAGAAAAGCCCAGGACCAGATGGGTATACAGCAGAGTTTTACAAAACCTTTAAAGAGGAACTAATACCAATACTTTTCAAGCTATTTCAGGAAATAGAAAAAGAGGGAGAAAGTCCAAATTCATTCTATGAGGCCAACATCACCCTGATTCCTAAACCAGACACAGATACTTCAAAGAAAGAAAACTACAGACCTATATCTCTAATGAACCTAGACGCAAAAATCCTCAATAAAATTCTGGTGAATCGGATACAAAATCATATCAAAAAAATTGTACACCATGATCAAGTAGGATTCATCCCTGGGATGCAAGGCTGGTTCAATATATGGAAATCAATAAATGTTATCCACCACATCAATAGACTTAAAAATAAGAACCATATGATCATCTCGATAGATGCAGAAAAAGCATTCGACAAAGTACAACATCCCTTTTTGTTCAAAACTCTCGAAAAAATAGGGATAACAGGAACATACCTCAACATTGTAAAAGCAATCTACGCTAAGCCCCAGGCTAGCATCATTCTGAATGGAGAAAAATTGAAGGCATTCCCTCTAAAATCTGGAACAAGACAGGGATGCCCTCTCTCACCACTTCTGTTCAACATAGTTCTCGAAACACTGGCCAGAGCAATTAGACAGACGAAAGAAATTAAAGGCATAAAAATAGGAAAAGAAGAACTTAAATTATCACTATTTGCAGATGACATGATTCTATACCTAGCAGACCCAAAAGGGTCTACAAAGAAACTATTAGAGCTAATAAATGAATTCAGCAAAGTGGCAGGATATAAAATCAACATGCATAAATCAAAGGCATTCCTGTATATCAGTGACAAACCCTCTGAAATGGAAATGAGGACAACCACTCCATTCACAATATCCTCAAAAACAATAAAATACTTGGGAATCAACCTAACAAAAGAGGTAAAAGACTTATACAATGAAAACTACAGAACCCTAAAGAGAGAAATAGAAGAAGATCTTAGAAGATGGAAAAATATACCCTGTTCATGGATAGGCAGAACTAACATCATCAAAATGGCGATATTACCAAAAGTTCTCTATAGGTTTAATGCAATGCTAATCAAAATCCCAATGGCATTTCTTGTAGAAATAGATAAAGCAATCATGAAATTCATATGGAAAAACAAAAGACCCAGAATAGCAAAAACAATGCTAAGCAGGAAGTGTGAATCAGGTGGTATAGCGATACCAGACTTCAAACTATACTACAGAGCAATATTAACAAAAACAGCACGGTATTGGTACCAAAACAGGCGGGTGGACCAATGGTACAGAATAGAGGACACAGAAACCAACCCACAAAACTACAACTTTCTTATATTTGATAAAGGGGCTAAAAGCATGCAATGGAGGAAGGATAGCATCTTCAACAAATGGTGCTGGGAAAACTGGAAATCCATATGCAACAAAATGAAACTGAATCCCTTTCTCTTGCCATGCACAAAAGTTAACTCAAATTGGATCAAGGAGCTTGATATCAAACCAGAGACAAGGCATCTGATAGAAGAAAAAGTTGGCTATGACCTACACACTGTGGGGTCGGGCTCCAAATTCCTCAATAGGACACCCATAGCACAAGAATTAATATCTAGAATCAACAAATGGGACTTGCTCAAACTAAAAAGTTTTTTCTCAACAAAAGAAACAATAAGAGAGGTAAATAGGGAGCCTACATCCTGGGAACAAATCTTTACTCCTCACACTTCAGATAGAGCCCTAATATCCAGAGTATATAAAGAACTCAAAAAATTAGACAATATGATAACAAATAACCTAATCAACAAATGGGCCAAGGACCTAAATAGACACTTCTCAGAGGAGGACATACAATCAATCAACAAGTACATGAAAAAATGCTCACCATCTCTATCAGTCAGAGAAATGCAAACCAAAACCACCCTAAGATATCATCTCACTCCAGTAAGATTGGCAGCCATTAGGAAGTCAAACAACAATAAGTGCTGGCGAGGATGTGGGGAAAAGGGTACACTTGCTCATTGTTGGTGGGACTGCAAGTTGGTGCAGCCAATTTGGAAAGCAGTATGGATATTTCTTGGAAAGCTGGGAATGGAACCACCATTTGATCCAGCTATTCCCCTTCTGGGTCTATTCCCTAAAGACCTAAAAACAGCATGCTACAGGGACACTGCTACATCGATGTTCATAGCAGTACAATTGACAATCGCAAGACTGTGGAAGCAACCTAGATGCCCTTCAATAGATGAATGGATAAAAAAAATGTGGCATCTATACACAATGGAGTATTACTCTGCATTAAAAAATGACAAAATCATAGAATTTGGAGGGAAATGGATGGCATTAGAGCAGATTATGCTAAGTGAAGCTAGCCAATCCCTAAAAAACAAATGCCAAATGTCTTCTTTGATATAAGGAGAGTAACTAAGAACAGAGTAGGGAAGAAGAGCATGAGAAGATGAATAACATTAAACAGGGATGAGAGGTGGGGAGGGACAGGGAGAGAGAAGGGAAATTGCTTGGAAATGGAAGGAGACCCTTAGGGTTATACAAAATTACATACAAGAGGAAGTGAGGGGAAAGGGAAAAATAATACAAGGGGGAGAAATGAATTACAGTAGAGGGGGTAGAGAGAGAAGAGGGGAGGGGAGGGGAGGGGAGGGGAGGGGGGATAGTAGAGGATAGGAAAGGCAGCAGAATACAACAGACATGAGTATGTCAATATGTAAATCAGTGGAAGTGTAACTGATGTGACTCTGCAATCTGTATACGGGGTAAAAATGGGAGTTCATAACCCACTTGAATCAAAGTGTGAAATATGATATATCAAGAACTATGTAATGTTTTGAACAACCAATTAAAAAAAATTAAAAAAAAGAAAGAAAGAAAGGAAAATAAAGAAAAACAGAACTTCAGTGATATGCACGATAATACCAAATATTGTAACATATATCTGTAGCTGGAGTCTCGAAGAGTTGAAAGAGAGGGAATGGAGCAGAAAAATTATATGAAGAAAATGAAATTTGGTAAAAAATAAAATTATATATCCAAGAGTCTTAGCAAATCTTAAGCAAGGAAAATATTATGAAACCATTTGTGGCTATATTATAGTCAAATTGTGTATATCAAAAGATTAGGGAAAAGTCTTGAAAGCAATCACAGAAAGTGAGATTTTACATAAAAGTGAACTATAACATGAATGTCAAGTGATTTTTCTTTACAAACAAAAGCCAGAATATAGTAAGGTAGTCTATTTATGATGCAGAAAAAACCACAATTATTATTCCAGAACTCTATATTCAGACAAGTGTTCTGCAAAAATAAAGACATTTTCAAATAAATAAAAACTGAAGATATTAGTTGCTACTAGACTTGAAACAAGCTTATCTACAACACATTGTAGATTATCTTATCTATATATAAAACCAAACTGAAAGGAGTATTCTAATATTAATAGTGAGCCTACAGTAGATATAGCCTCAATAAACAGCAATTTGACAGAATTCATCAAATAAAATGCAATGAAATATTTGATCCAGAAATCTTACTTTTGGAAATGTGTCCTACTGATATGTTTGAGTATATATAAAATGGTGAATACATAGAGATATAAATTGCAATGCTGTTTGTAAAAGCAAAAGATAAAAAGCAATTTCAGTGAAGAACAATTTGTGGTATATCCCATGTATCACACATAACACACAGGAGCTCTGTACATTGACAAAAATATCTCAAGATTTTATACATCTGCATGCATTTTATATTAAAATAGATTTTTTTAAAAGAAGAATTCAGTCATTTTCACATATTACTTACAAATGTGAGGGCCAACCCAACATCAGTCCCCAAAGAAATAGCTATGAAAGTTGAAAGTAATTGCCTCTTCAGGATGAAGAGGACTAGAACCTGCCTTGCTGTTCTTTATTATGTCTTTAAGCCTATTTCAATTTTGGATTTATATACAGATATTAATTTGACAAAAATACCAGTTCACTTGAAAGAATCCATAAAGTCAAAATATTTGACCAACTGCTTGCTTGCTTGCTTGCCTCCTTCCTTCCTTCCCCCACATCACTTTTTTCCTAATGTATGTATATTGCTGCTTACCCACACCCTCAAAGGACAACTGTATTCCTGTTTTTACACTTCATCAGTCCCCCTTTATTCTGTATGAAGAGTGATGAATTTGTCCAGGATCTGGTGATTCTGTTAGCGTTTGAGTAATCAACATAGAACATCTCAGGCTTGGACTCACTTTTTAAAAGCTGTCTGTGTTGTCACCAGTGTAGTATTATTCTCAGGACAAAACCCATGTTTTTCTCTAAAAAAGACCTACAGAGATTATCTAAACATACGTTGTACCTTATTATCAAAACTGCTTCCCAGATATAAAAAAATATTGTCCTTACAAGAACATTATTTCTGAATCAAGGATTTTCTTGTAAAGACCTCCCTTGCTGCATTTAGCATTGACTGAGAAGATAATGCCAGGAACTGACCTTCTAAAATTCCTTGAAGAAAGTATCAGTTGTGGTTTTTGTTGCCTAAAGACTGCAGGAGAATTTGCATTATTCAGAAGCTGTTTTGGTTCTTAAAATATCAGTGGGTATCCATGGTATGATATGATATGATGAAAACACTACCACATTATTTGTTTAAATTCTATAAGCATTTGGATTCAAAGTCAGCCTCAGCAACTTAGCGAGACACTAAGCCACTCAGCAAGACCCTGTCTCTAAAAAAAAAAAAAAAAAAAAAAAAAGTGGCTCAGTTGTTGAGTGTCCCTAGGTTCAATCCCCAGTACCAAAACAACAACAAAACAAATACAAAAAACCTCTATAAAGATTTGATAAGTTGTTTATTGGTGTTGATTTGGTCTGAATATTTGTGTGTGCCACCAGAATTACATATAGCAATCATAGCCCACTAGGAGATAGTATTGGGAGACCTTGCCCAAGTAGGTTATTAGGTTATAGGGGCACAGCTGTCCTGACCTTTATATAATAGTCCAGAATGAGACCCCTCACTCACTCTACCCTGTGAGGACAAGTGAGAGTCAGCACTCTGAAACCCAGAGAGGGTCCTTACCAGAATCCCACTAGGCTGGCAACCTGATATCAGACTTTCAACATCTAGAACAATGGGAAATAAATTTCTGTTGTTTATAAACCACATAGTTTATAACATTTTTTTATAAAGCCCAAATGGACCTAGGAAGGCACACTCTTGGTTTCAGGTAAATTGGGACATAATTAGTATATATTTAATTATATTATCTCTCAATCAATATTTATTAAATGATTCTTCTAAGAGAAGTAAAATGAAAGAACATTTATGAATTGATTGCCTACTATGTGTAGGGGACTCGTGTGCTTTTCATAGGATCTCTTTTTAGCCACTCATAACAAACTATATTAAGTTTAATAAAATAATCATATGTGATAATGGAGCATGTGTGTACTTACATGCACAATCACATATATGCATACATTCCTCCAAGTTAATTCAAAAATTATAAAAATGTGAGTAGACTTAATGGAAACACTTGATTTTTTATTCATTTTTTTTGGTTAACGTGTGTGTGTGTGTGTGTGTGAGAGGGGGGCGGTTATTCATTGCTTAATGAATAGGGCAGACAGAAATTCAGGAGAAAGAAAATAAAAAGAGAACACACTAATGTTTTATGAGCACCAGGAACCTTACATGTATTTTCCTACTCTACCTTCTCAACAACTCTATGAAGCAAGTATTATCCTCATTTAGAAATATTATAAGAGAGGTAGTTAATGATCCCATGGGAATTTAAATGTAGGTCTATATGATTCCAAAACAGTTTCATGTCCTTTTTTAGCAAATGCCAGGACTTGGGAGAGCCTTTAAGGATGGTGAGATGCAAGAACTATTTAATATTTTCAGATATTATTTAACATAATTTGGGTAGTTTAATATATGAGAGGAAAATTGGAATGTCCTCTAATCATTCATTAAACAAATATTTGAATTCCTCCTCAGTGTTGGGCACAGAGCTTTCAGGATTTAGCTCTGTACCAGACACAGTTCTTCCCCTGAAGTTGCTTACACTGTGGGGTTTGAGGGGAAAGAACACAGGTGGTAGCAATACAGTGTGGTACTCTTATGGGGGAGTAGCCTGCAGAGATGCACGTGGATGGGTCTATACCCAAGCATCAGAATCCATGAAGCCTTCCAGGGCAGTGAGGATATGTGAGCCACATGAGTAAAGGTGAAGGGGAAGGGTGTAGGGAAGAAATGGGCTGGAGGGTGATAGAAGTGCTCTAGGCAAACAGATCTGAGTGTATGAAAATGGCTGATGCCACACAAGCCTCAAGTGGCCTGACATGTTGTCTAATACTTGTTGGAACATGGGTGGGTAGGCAGAGAGGCAGTTATTGAATGCAAGAATAATTGGGGAACATAATCCAGTAATTACTGTAGAAGCATGAGATGAGAGTTATTGACCCAGAAATTCCCTGTAAAAGGGCTTTCTCTGTCCTTTCAATTCCCAGAGACAGATTGTGCTGATGTCGCAGGGAAAATGTGTGCTTTTATCCCTCATATCTAAGTAGGTCAGTATTTGCTAACACTCAAGAAGTCTGCATTATTTCCCAGTCTGCTAGAACATTGTGCTAATGAGGAACAGGTCATAGGTTTAATCCCCTTATGGGCCTCTTAGCTTCTCTCTGTGCTGCAGCCACAGACAGCACCCCTAACCCTGGGCTGTGCCTTCTCAAATGCCAGTTGCTGGCAGGAGAAGCCTAGTGAGACTTTTAGGATGGATTAGAGAAAACTCATCACCACTCAGCTCCTCACAGGGGTATGACTTCCAGTGAATGTTCTACTGACAGTGCATAATCGATGTAATTGTGGTTTTCTAAGAATGTTTAAAACCTTTAGTTTTACTCTTAACTAAACCTCTAACCCCAGCTCTTGTGGAATATGTGCCCAAAAGGCTGCAAATCAACTAATAATCTCCTTTAGAGGAAACTAAAAATATTTAGGAAGCATCTACTGATAGAGGTTACAGCAAAAGGGTCAGATGCACAATCCCCCATGCATAAAGTTTGAGCTTAAATGTTCATATAACACACACATACACACACATACATGCACTTGTGTATATTTGGCAACCATTTTACAGTACAATTCATAGATCTATCTCTGTGTTACAGGCAGATCTTTTCTGGAAGAAAATATGCACTAATTAGCACACTGTGTATGGCCTGTGTGCTAAGCACATAGTGAAGCACTTTACAAGGATTATTTCATTAAATGCTCAAAATAGCACATCAAAGCTCAAGCTCAAGCTTAAATCCCCCTCTATTCTCTACTCCAAACCATCGCCTTCTTCTTTTGTGGGATATGAGATTAGAAAGTATAATATATGTGACCAGAGAAAAAGCACTATTGCCAGAAATTATCCTAAAAGAAATTTGTAGGCTGGGAGGTGAGAATAATAACAACAAATTTAACTAACTTACTCTATGATAGGAATTTTCTGAGCACTTCATATCACTCAAATTCTTTAAACCTCAAACCAATCCTATGAAGTAGGTTTTGTTATTATTGATATTTTATCCATGAGGCTATTGAGGCAAATATAGGGGCAAAGAGGCACACTTGTCCAAGGTTACAAGGGAGGTAAGTGAGTAAGCCAGAATTATCTTAGTGATTAGGTAATTATCTTAGTGATGTGTCTATACAAATCTTTTTCTCTTTTTAAAAGCTTGTAGGGGGAATGGGAGAGAGAAGGGGAATCACATGGAAGATGGAAGGAGACCCTCATTGTTATGCAAAATTACATATAAGATGGTGTGAGGAAGAAAAAAAGAGAGAAAAGTGTCATCCAGTAGATAGAGAGAGGTGATGGGAGGGGAAGGGAGGGGAGGGGGGAATAGGAAGGGTAGCAGAATACAATAGACACTGATATGGCTGTATGTATAAACGTGGCTGTATAACCAATGTGATACTGCAATCTGTACACGTGGAAAAATAAGAATTCATACCCCACTTGAATCAAATGTATATGTCAAGATCATTGTAATGCTTTGAGCAACTAATAAAAAAAATTTAAAAATCACCCATTTGAAAAATTAAAAAAATATTTTAAAAAAGCTTGTAGGTAATTTGTCTTATAATTATTGAGTTGTAGTTGGCTTTTTTTAGATAGTTTCTCCAAGTCTCTTTACTGTCTTTCAAAGGCAAAATTTTTACATTTTTTTGGAGGCCAATATTAATTTTTTTCTTTTATGATTCATCATTTTGTTGTGTGTGTTCTAATTAAGAAAACTTTGTTTACTTCAAGGTCACAAAGAGTTTCTTTTATTTTCCTTCTTGGAGTTTCATAGTTTTAGCTTTTATGTTTAGGTCTATTTTTCATTTTGGGTTAATTTTATATATGATTTGAGGAAAGGGGCAATGTTCTTTTTTTTTTTTTTCCATACAGCTATCTGTTTTTAACAGCACATATGTTACCAAGATTATTTCCTTTCCCCACTGAATTACCTTTGTAGCTTTGTTGACAACTGATCATAACTTCTGTTGGTAGTATTTTATCATTCTTACAATGCTTTGGGGGCATATTTTATAAATTTATGTCATAGAAATATTTTGTAAATATTTCTTGTGTGTGTGTGGTGCTACTGAAAAGACTATTTCTAAATTTAGTTGTCAAGTAATATTTTTTGCTAGGATATAAAAATGCAATTAATTTTTCCTCACCATGATCATGCTCAAATTGCTATCACATCTTTGTTGAAATCAATTGCAAATATATATATCCGGATCCTATTCCATTAATCAAATATCTATTGTTTCACCAATACCAAGTGGTCTTAATTGTTTGAGCTTTATAAATCTTGAAGTCAGAGGAGTGAGTCCTCCAACTTTGTTTTCCTTTTAAAAAATTGCTTTGGTTATTCGAGATCGCATGTATTTCCACATACATTTTTTATTTATATGTGAACTTCTACAAAAAAAACTTCTAAGGAAATATTTTGATTTAGACTGCCTTGAAATTATAAATAATGTTGATGAAAATTGTTAGCTTAATAATTTCGAGTCTTTCACATTACAGCTTATTTCTTCATTTATTTAAATCCTCTTTGATATATCTCAACAATATTTTAGATGTCCTTTGTCAGATTTCTTTCTAAATGTTTTTGGCTTTGAGGTACTATAAAAGGAATTAAATTTAAAAATATATTTTCTTATTATTTGCTGCTAATTATAAATACAATGTCAATTTTTCTATATTTACAACTGTGTACTGCTGAATCCACTTGTTAGAATTAGTAGTTCTTTTGTAGATTTCCTGGAATTTTGTACATAAGCTTTTATATCTTCTACAAATAGGTGCACTCTTATGTCTTCCTGTTCAATCTTTTTGCTTTTAATTTCTTTTCCTTCTACTATTGCAGGGGTGATGATCTACAACACAATATTAAATAGAACTAGTGAAAGCATGTTGCTTTGCCTTGTTCAGAATGATAGGTGGAAAGTATTTAGTTGGTCAGCATATGATATTAACTATTTACATTTTATATTTATTCTTAGTTTGAGGAAACCCCCTACTATGCCTAGTTGCTAGACACTTTTTATTTTATCATTAATTCATGTTGAATCTTTGTCAGTTGGTTTTTTTAGGAACTATTTGAAGAGATTGCATGGGATTTGTCCTATATTCTGATACTATTTTTGAATGTTAAACTGGCCTTACTTTACAAGACAAATTTGGTCATTATATGTTGTCCTGCCTATAAATTATTGGATCTGACTGGCTAATATATTTTTTTTTTTGTTAAGGAGTTTTTGTCTGCAATCATGAGGGATTTTGATTTTAAATTTCTTTGTTGTTGTTGTTGTTTTGCTTATGTATTGGTAAACTTTTACTAGTAGGATTATGCTGGCCTCATAAAATAATTTGAGTGATATTTCCTTACCCTTTATTTCCTGAAAATGTTTAAGTAGTATTAGTGTTACTTATTTCTTATATATTTAATATAATTTACCAGTGAATCTATCTGAAATCAGAAATTTCTATTTTGGAGTGTTTTTGTTAAATTCTAGTTCTTTGATAGATATATAACTATTCAGATATTTTTTTAATTTGTTCTACCAATCTTAAGATCCATTTTAGATGTTGAATTCATCAAAAGTGCATCCCCTTTGATTGATGAATAATATTCCATGGTATGGATGTATCATAGTTTGTTCAAGCATTCACTCAGTAAGGAACATTTTGTTTTGTTTTTTCCAGTTTTCTGCTATTACAAAGAAAGTGCTGAAAATGTGCAGAATTTTGTACAGTTACTATGTTTTCATTTCTGTGAGATAAATGCCAGGAGTTCAATGGCTGGGTTGTATGGTTTTTTAGTTTATAGTATATGAAGAAAATGCTCAACTATTTTCTTGGGTGGCTACACTATTTTATATTTCCACCAGCAAAGCATACTATTATTTTAACTCTTCTAATAGATGTATGTGGTCTCTCATTGAGATTTTTATTTGCATTTCCCAAATGGCTACTGATGTTCTTCAGTGAAATATCTCTTCATATCTTTTGCTCATTTTCTAATTTGATTGTTCTTTGTTTTACAATTTTGAAACTCTTTTACATATTCTAGGTTTGTCCTTTGTCAGATATATGCTTTGTAAATATTTTTTCCCATTCTGTAGGTTACTTTCCATTCTCCTAACAGGGTCTTTGTAGAACAAAAGTTTTAAATTTTGTTTAAGTTCACTGGTTTTTTTTTTTTTTTTTTTTTGGTTTCATGTCTACAAGGTTCTTCAGCAAGCCTTAAGTCCTGAAATTTTTCTCTTTTCTATTTTTTAATTAAATTATTTATTTGTTCTAATTTGTTATACATGATGGTAGAATGCAATTCATTTCATATTACACATATAGAACACAATTTTTCAAGTCACTGATTGTACACAAAGTACTTTCATACCATTCATGTCTTCATGTATTTAGGATAATAATGTTTATCTCATTCCACCATCATTCCTACCCTTTTGCCCCCTTCCTTTCCTACCCTCCCCTTTTCCCTATCTAAAGTTCCTCTATTCCTACCATGCTCCCCACCACCGCCATTATGAGTCAGCATCCTCATATCAAAGAAAACATTTGGCCTTTGGTTTTTTGGAATTGATTTGCTTCACTTAGCATTATATTCTCCAACTCCATCCATTTACCTGCAAATACCATGATTTTATTCTCTTTTAATGCTGAGTAATGTTCATTGTGTATATATACCAAAGTTTCCCTATCCATTTGTTTACTGAAGGGCAATTGGGTTGGTTCCACAATTTAGCTATTGTGAATTGTGCCGCTATAAACATTGATGTGGCTGTGTCCCTGTAGTATCCATTTTTAAGTCCTTTGGGTATAGACTGAGGAGTGGGATAGCTAGGTCAAATGGTGGTTCCATTCCAAGTTTTCCAAGGAATCTCCCTACTGCTTTCCAGAGTGGTTACATCAATTTGCAGTCCCACCAGCAATGTATGAATGTGCCTTTTTCCCCCCGCATCCTTGCCAAACATATTGTTGTTTATATTCTTAATAGCTGCCATTCTGACTGGAGTGAGATGAAATCCTAGAGTTGTTTAGATTTGCATTTCTCTAATTGCTGGAGATATTGAACATTTTTTCATATATTTGTTGATTGATTGTATATCCTCTTCTGAGAAGTGTCTGTTCAGTTCCTTGGCCCATTTATTGATTGGGTTATTTGATTTTTTGGTGTTAAGGTTTTTGAGTTCTTTATATATCCTAGAGATTAGTGCTCTATCAGATGTGCTTGTGGTAAAGATTTGTTCCCATTCTGGAGGCTCTCTATTCACCTCACTGTTTCTTTTGCTGAGAAGAAGCTTTTTAATTTGAATCCATCCCATTTATTAATTCTTGGTTTTAATTCTTGTGCTATAAGAGTCTTATTAAGAAAGTTGGGGCCTAGTCTGAAATGATGAAGATTTGGGCCTACTTTTTCTTCCATTGAGTGCAAGGTCTCTGGTTTAATTACTAGGTCTTGATCTACTTTGAGTTGTTTTGTGCATGGTGAGAGATAGTGGTTTAATTTCATTTTATCATGTGGATTTCCAATTTTCCCAGCACCATTTGTTGAAGAGGATATCTTTTCTCCAATGTACGTTTTTGGTGCCTTTGTCTAATGTAAGATAACTATAATTATGTAGGTTAGACTCTGTTCTCTTGCAGACATTATGATTCTATACCTAGAAGATCCAAAACATTCTAGAAATCTCCTAGAAATAATAAGTGAATTCGGCAAAGTAGCTGGATGTAAAATCAACACCTATAAATCAAAGGCATTTCTGTACATTAATTACAAATCCTCTGAAAGAGAAACTAGGAAAACCACCTTATTTACAATAGCCTCAACACAACAACAGCAACAACTACAACAACAACAACAACAACAAAAACCCTTGGGAATAAACTTAACGAAAAAGGTGAAAGACCTCTATAATGAAAATTACAGCATACTAAAGAAAGAAATTAAAGTAGACCTTAGAAGATGGAAAGATCTATCTTGTTCTTGGATAGGCAGAATTAATATTGTCAAAATGACCATACTACCAAAAGCATTATACAGATTCAATGCAATCTCAATCAAAATCCCAATGACATGCCTTATAGAAATAGAAAAAGCAATCACAAAATTCATCTGGAAAAATAGGAGACCCAGAATAGTCAAAGCAATCCTTAGCAAGCGGAGTGAAGGTAGTGGCATTACTATTCCAGACCTTAAACTATACTACAGAGCAAAAGTAACAAAAGCAGCATGGTATTAGCACCAAAATAGACCTGTAGACCAATGCTACAGAATCGAGGACACAGAGTCTTTTGCTATTTTCTAGATGTTTTATACTTTACACTTAAGTTTGTAATACCTTTTGAATTAAAGATGTGAGGCTTAATAATTTTGGCTCTCCATTTAGTTCAGCAGCCTTTGTTGAAAATACTATCTTCTCTCCACCGAATTGTTCCTGTTTCTCTGTCAAATGTCAGTTGGCCTTATTTGTGTGGGACTTATTTCTGGTTTCTCTATTCTATTCCATTGTTCTATGTCTTTTCATCAGTATCTCACAGTCCAATTTGTTCTATATTATATTGTTTTAATAATTATTCTAGCAAATCAATATCATTTGCCTTTTCATTCAAGTTTTAGGATAATCTTATGTATGTCTATAAAATGCTGCTAGGATTTTGATAGGAATTGCATATGAATGTATGCAGAATTGACATCTTCACTATAGTAAGTCTTGTAATCCATGAACAGAATAATAGCACACCACCTATTTGAATCCTCTTTGATTTATTTTATCAGTGATTTATAATTTTAGTATGTAAGTCCTGTACATGATTTGTTAGATTGACACCTAAATATTTCCTTTATTTTTGAATGATTGTAAATGGCATTATATTTTAACTGTTTGGATTTCATGCCATTTGTTGCCAGGATATAAAAATTTTTGTGTTTTGTATTTTTGTTCTACATCCTAGTTGAATTTATTAATTAGTTCTCAAAGTTTGTAGTAAACTTTTGTGGATTTTCTACATACATTTTTATGTTATACTATTTTTTTTTATTCTTTCCTCTCATTGCAGGATTCTTTCTTTCATAATTTCTATTATATTTGAAGAGCTTTTCTTTTTTGTTCCTTTAGAGCAAATCTGCTCATAATAAATTCTGTTCATTTTTATTCAAATGAGAATGCCTTAATTTTCCTTCCTAAAGAACACTTTCCTTAGATATAGGATTTTATTTTAAAATTTGTTTTCTCTTGAACTTGAAAAGATTTGTGCCGTTTTCTTCTTGACACCATGATTTCTGAAGAGAAATCTGCTGTCATTTTAATTGCTTTCCCCTTGTAAGCAAGGAGTCATTTTCTCTGGCAGTTTTCAAATCTTATCTTTAGGTTTTATAAGTTTGACTATGATGTGTTTTTGGTGTGGATTCCTTGGGTTTTTCTTGTTTTGATTTTAGCTTCTTTAATCTGCAGAGCTTTGGGGATTCTCTTTCTTTCTTTTTTTTTTTCATTATTTTCTTTTTTGCCAAATTTGGGGAAATTTTGGTCATTATTTTCTTGACTATTTTCTCAGTTTTATATATTTTTTTTCTCTTTCCTTTTGAGTCTCTAAGGACACCAATGTTAGATTTTTGCTATTGTCACATATACCCCCTACTCCTGAGACACTGTTTTTTTTTAGTTTAATTTTTCCTTGTTGTTCAGACTAATAATTTCTATTGTTATGTCTTCAAGTTGACAAATACTTTTTTTTTTGTCTTTTACATTCTACTGTTGAGTCCATTCATCGCAGTGTTTTGTTTTGTTTTGCAGTCACTAAAGTTTTTGAATTTTAAAATACATTTGGTTCTTCTTTATGGTCTTCTTTATCACTGCTGTCATTTTCTTTGCTGATAATTTTCTATTGTTTCATAGTCTTACAGAAATTTGTAGTTTCGGTTTCAAGAGTTTTAAAATCTTTGTCAGATAATTCAACATCTGTATCTTCTTGGTGGTATAACTACGGATTATCTACTGTCTTTTTCATTAAGGGTGAAATTTCTTTTGTTCTTGGTATAAGTGATTGTTCAACTAATACTCAACATTTTGGGTGTTATATTATGAGACTCTGGAACTTCCTCCACTGTACTACTACATTATGTGGTTGGGTTCACTTTTGACAAAAATCATACTTGTATGGAATTCAAGTTACTCCTTTTTGGTCACTGATGCCACCCCTTTCCTTTCCCTTCTCCCTCCCTCATTCTCCTTCCAATACCGATCTTCCTTGCACTAATTTATTTATTTATTTATTATGATTGATGCCTTAGAGATATACACAAAGGTGGGATTTCACTATGGTATGTGTATATACACACACACACACACACACACACACAGTGTAATTTTGTCAAATTCACTCCGTGTTTTCTCTCCTTTCCCATCCCTTCTCTTTCCCTCTCAATTCCCTCCTTCTACTCTGCTTATCTTTCCCGTATCCTTGTGATGTCTGACCCCAGCTTTTTCCCCTACTTTTTGCATGTAAGAACATTCTATCCTTGATTTTTTGAGTCTGGTTTATTTCATTAGCCTCACGTTCTCCAGTTTCATTGATTTACCAGCAAATGTCATAATTTCATTTTTTTTTAATGGCTGAGTAAAATTCCATTGTGTATACATACCACATTTTCCTAATCCATTCATCTATTGACAGGCATCTGGGCTGGTCCCATAACTTGGCTACTATGAATTGTGCTGCTATATACTATCGTGATTGTGTGATTTTAGTTCTTTGGGATAAATACTAAGGAATGGGATAGCTGGTCACACAGTGGTTCCATTCCTAATCTATTGAGGAATTTCCTTACTGCTTTCTAGAGTGGGTTGTACTAATTTTAAGTTCTACCAACAATATATGAGTGTATTTTCTTCCCCAGATCAGTTTTTCTGGCACCAGAATTTATTATTATTTGTATTTTTAATGATTGTCATTCTCACTGGAATAAGATGAAATCTTAGGGTGGTTTTTGATTTGCATTTCTCTGATTGCTGGAGATGCTGAACATTTTTTTTTTCAAACATCAACTGATGATTTGTGTTTCTTCAGGAATGTCTGTCTAGTTCTTTTGACTGTTTATCAGTTGGTTTATTTGTGGGTTTTTTTTTTTTTGAGTTTAGCTTTTTGAGTTCTATATATTCTGGATTTTAATTCTGGGTCGGAGAAATAGCTGGCAAAGATTTTCTCCCATTCTAAAGGCTTTCTCTTTACACTCTTAATCATTTCCTATGCTCTGCAGAAGCTTTTTAATTCTTGGTTTTATTTCTTGTGTTTTAGGGGTCTTGTTAAGGAAGTAGGTGCCTGCACCAATATGTTGGAGTTTGTGCCTATGTTTTCTTCTAGCAGCTACAAAGTGTCTGTTCTAATTCCTAGGTATTTTGTACAATTTGATATGACTTTTGTGCAGGGATAGGGATAGGATTTAGTTTCATTCTTTTACATACAGATATTCAGTTTCCCCAGCACCATTAATTAAAAAGATTGTCTTATCTCCAATATATATTTTGGCACCTTTGTCAAGTATCAGATGACTGTAAGTATGTGGGTTTGTCTCTGTGTCTTCTCTTCTATCCCATTGATCTTCATATCTATTTTGATGTCAACACTGTGCTGTTTTTGTTACTATAGATCAATAGTATAATTTGAGATCAGGTATTGTGATACCCCCAGCATTGTTCTTTTTGCTTAACATTGCTTTGGCTATTCTGGTCTCTTATTCTTACAAAGGAAATTTAGAATTGTTTTTTCTAGTTTTTTGAAGAATGTTATTGGTATTTTGAGGATGATTATATTACATCTGTATAATGATTTTGGTAATATGGCCATTTGACAATATTAATTCTGCCTATTCAAAAATATGGGAGCTCTTTACATCTTCTAAGGTCTTCTTCAATTTTTTCCTTCAGCATTGCTTTATTAAAGTTGATCTTGTATCCTGCTAATTTGCTGAATTCATTTATTAGCTCTTGAAGTTTTCTGGTGGAGTTTTGGGTCTTCTAGATATAGGATCCTATCATCAACAACCAGAGGTAATTGACTTCTTATTTTCCTAGTTGTACCCCTTTAATTTTCTTCTCTTGCCTGATTGTTCTGACTAGAGTTTCAATAACTATATTGAATATGAATGATGAGAATCTACACCCTTGTCTTGTTCCTGATTTTATTTATTTATTTTTTTATTGGTTGTTCACAACATTACAAAGCTCTTGACATATCATATTTCATACATTAGAATCAAGTGGGTTATGAACTCCCATTTTTACCCCAAATACAGATTGCAGAATCACATCGGTTACACATCACATTTTTACATACTGCCATATTAGTGACTGTTGTATTCTGCTACCTTTCCTATCCTCTACTATCTCCCCTCCCCTCCCATCTTCTCTCTCTGCCCCATCTACTGTAATTCATTTCCCTCCATGTTTGTTATCCCATTCCCCTCATAACCTCTTATATGTAATTTTGTATAACAATGAGGGTCTCCCTCCATTTCCATGTGATTTCCCTTTTTTTTCTCCCTTTCCCTCCCACCTCATGTCTCTTTTTAATGTTAATCTTTTCTTCCTGCTCGTCCTCCCTGTTCTGTTCTTAGTTGCTCTCATTATATCAAAGAAGACATTTGGTATTTGTTTTTTAGGGATTGGCTAGCTTCACTAAGCATAATCTGCTCTAGTGCCATCCATTTCCCTGCAAATTCCGTGATTTTGTCATTTTTTAGTGCTGTGTAATACTCCATGGTGTATAAATGACACATTTTTTTTTATCCATTCATCTATTGAAGGGCATCTGGGTTGATTTCACAGTCTAGCAATTGTGAATTGTGCTGCTATGAACATCAATGTGGCAGTATCCCTGTAGTGTGCTCTTTTAAGGTCTTCAGGAAATAGTCCGAGAAGGGCAATAGCTGGGTCAAATGGTGGTTCCATTCCCAGCTTTCCCAGGAATCTCCATACTGCTTTCCAAATTGGCTGCACCCGTTTGCAGTCCCACCAGCAGTGTACAAGAGTACCCTTTTCCCCACATCCTCGCCAGCACTCGTTGTTGTTTGCCTTCATAATGGCTGCCAATCTTACTGGGGTGAGGTGGTATCTTAGGGTGGTTTTGATTTGCATTTCCTTGACTGCTAGAGATGGTGAACATTTTTTCATGTACTTGTTGATTGATTGTATGTCCTCCTCCGTGAAGTGTTTGTTCATGTCCTTGGCCCATTTGTTGATTGGGTTATTTGTTATCTTATTGTCTAATTTTTTGAGTTCTTTGTATACTCTGGATATTAGGGCTCTATCTGAAGTGTGAGGAGTAAAAATTTGTTCCCAGGATGTAGGCTCCCTATTTACCTCTCTTATTGTTTCTCTTGCTGAGAAAAAACTTTTCAGTTTAAGAAAGTCCCATTTGTTGATTCTTGTTATTAACTCTTGTGCTATGGGTGTCCTGTTAAGGAATTTTGAGCCCGACCCCACAATCTGTAGATAGGAGCCAACTTTTTCGGGTCCCTCTGATATCCAGTTTTCACAATTTGACTATAATGTACCTTGGTGTTCTTTATATTTATTTGATTGGGGGTTTGATGATATTCTTTGATATGCAGACTTGTGATTTTCTTCAAATTCGGACTTTTTGTTTTGTCTTAATTAGTTATACATGACAGTACAATGACCTTGACTTATCATACATTTGAATCATATGGGATACAATATCTCATTTTTCTGAGTGTACAGGTTGCAGAATCACACTGGTCATGCAGTCACATATAAACACACAGTAATAATAATGTCTGTTTCATTCTACTATCCTTCCTAACCCCTCCCCTCTCCTCCCATCACTTCTCTCTACCTAATCTAAGGTAGCACTATTCTTTTTTTTCCCTCACATCTTCATTCGTGTATTTTGTATAACAATGAGGGTCTCCTACCACCATCCATGCAATTCTCTTTCTCCTTCCCTTTCCCTCCCACCCCTCTTCCCTATGTAGAGGTAATCTTCTTTCCATGCTCTTCCTCTCTTCCCCATTTTGAGTCACTCTCCTTATATCAGAGAAGACATTTGGCATTTGATTTTTGAGATTGGCTAACTTCACTTAACTACTGCCATCCATTTCCTTGCAAATGCCATGATCTTATTATTTTTTAGTGCTGAGTAATATTCCATTGTGTATATGTATGTGTGTGTATGTATATATATATATATATATATATATATATATATATATATATATGCCACATTTTTTTTATCCATCATTCATTGAAGGGCATCTAGGTTGGCTCCACAGTCTAGCTATTGTGAATTATGCTGCTACAAATATTGATGTGGCTGTGTCCCTATAGTATGCTGTTTTTAGGTCTTTTGGGTATAGTCTGAGAAGAGGAATAGCTGGGTCAAATGGTGGTTTCATTCCCAGCTTTCCAAGGAATCTATTTTTTATGATTATTTCTTCTGTAAGTCTCTTCCCTTATTTGGAACCCCAATTATATGTATTGTGTTATACAATTGCTTGATCTTTTCCCTTAGCTTATGAGAAGTTTTTAATTTATTTAGTTTATTTTTCTCTCTTTGCTTCATGTTATATAGTTTCTATGTTCTAAAGTCTCTTGTTTTTTAATGCAGATTCTAATCTTGTTAATACCATTATCCATGGTAAATTTTATTTCACATACTGTATTGTTCATCTCTGGCCATTTCATTTGCTTCTTCCCATATATGTCATTTCTCTATTCATTATATTCATAATTTTCTTTAGATTTTTTAGTTTATTTAAGATTTATAATAGCTTTTTAGAATGATTCTGGAATAATTATGCTGGATGCGTTACATAAACAACTAATTTTTACTTAAATTGGCATGCTATTATTAACTTCATAATTATAGAAAATAAAGTTCAGAAAGGCAAATTAATTTTATTAAGGTCATGGGGCTAATAAATAGAAAAACAAAAATTATAGTCCAGGATCATCTGATTCCAAAGTTTAGCTACATAATTGTTGTTCAACATTGTCTATTAACTGACTGTTTAAATTCAACAAGAATTTTTTTTCTGTGAGCCTCAGCTTCCATGTCTATAAAACTAGACATCATAAAAACTCATGACATTATATGTGAAAAGTACTTTTCCCTCTGAAGTCAATTTTGCTGCAATTGGGGGAAGGAAAAGTGTTTTGTCAGAGGGCATCTCAGCAAAAATAGAACTAAGTATGTGCATTTGAATAGGTGCAAGTTGGGGAAAAGACTCATAATTAAAATGTTCTTGTGAATGAGAAGCATAAACACATAGGGGTATTTCTTGTATTGGTCATTGGGTAACAAATTTTTAAAAATACTGCTCCTTAAATATGCTGGGTGCTCCCTGATTATGTTTGAGTAGCTGTGGTTTCTATCACTGTCTTAGCATAAATTTATCACTTTGACATGAGTTTAGTATCAAAAACAAGAGCTGCTATATACTGGTCATTTTAACAACCTCTTCTAAAAGTCCAGATGGAAATGATGAGGATGGCAGCTTTTGAAAGGAATTTTTGCTTAGCATGGATTTCTTCCTAGATTGTATGCCTTCACAGAGCTTTTTCTATAGCTGGAGAGCTCAGTTTGTTTTCCCTGGTACCCAGGGCATAGTATGAATTCCATGGTGGAAATCAGTTTCCGTTTTAATTTTTATTTATTCTTTGCTCTTTGATCTACAAAGCTAACAGAGCTACCCCAGATAGTCATCTTGAAAACTCATTTAGAATTCAATTATTTCCTTAGCACCAACTTTTAATGAATATATTGCTACAGATTCTATAGCAGGGATGCACGATTATATAATATGAAAATATTTGTCTCTAAGGAATTTACAGTCTATTGGGAAAAAATAACTATAAAGTCAACAAGCAGTAGTAGGTTTAAGGCAGAATGTGCAGCAGAACCAAGAAGGGGTACCTTACCCAACTGGGAAAAAAATAGATATGGCATGAAATGATCCCAGGGAGGATGATACTCTCCTGAGTTTTGAAGATGAATACATGCTCACCAGGGGTAGAAATAATGTCAGGGAGGGAGGTTCCCACCAGAGGGAGGAGAAGCATTTGTGAAGGCTTGGAGGTGTGGTGAGCCTTTGGTATCTGTAATTTGTTTTGACTGGGGTTCAGGGAAAATGAGGCAGGACTGGTAAGCAGGGTTGAGACTGTGAAGAGACTGTTTATACCTCTTGGTCACAAGGAATCTGCATGTGAAGGCGTGGGTGAGGAGATATTAATTTATATCCATGCTGTAAAAACAACTCAAAACTACCAGGCTGGCTGCTGACAAATCAGTTGTCTAAGATATGCATCTGTTCCCACATGGGGAGGGGGGTGATACAGAAATACCTATGACTCTCTGGACCTAAGATTTCAGACAGTGAGGAAATCTGCTGAGTGAAAGACTGTGGAGTCTGACCACGGAACAAACAGCTTTGCTGAGCTCTACCCTCTGGGCAAACAGTGGGCTGTTTTTGAGGGGAAGTAAGAGCTGGGAGTGGATGGTGTTGGCTCCTGAGGCAGAAGTAGTACTGCCTGGGCTTGTGCAGGCTCCTGAGTTCATCGGCAAACCACAGGAAACTGAAAAATCCAGAGGCATGAACATGGTGGAAAGAGTATTGGCAAAGGCCAAGGAAGTGTTTAAAACCAAGCAAGGGAGTAAGGACAGGCATGCCCTGTGCTAGCATCAACCTTGGGGTGGAAGTCCACTACTTGGTCTTCCCTTCTAAGCTCAGTAATTTCAGCTATCAGCTACCATCCTTGCATATTTAATAACAACAACTGACATATTTTGAGTCCTTGCCTTATCTCCTGTACTATTCTAGATATATTTTGTATCATTATTAATTTAATTTTTATATCTACCCTGCAAGGCAGTTTTATCTACTAGTTAGTAGAACTTTGAAGAGTCCATGGTTGGTTCGTAGATCTATAAGATAACTGTCATTGTATCCAATTTATGGATGGGAGAATTGAGGCTGAGAGTTCAGTAAGTGGTAGAACTGAAATGGACCTCCATTTCCAATTTCAGTGGTGGTTACCTACTATACTACAAAATCATTATACTACAAAGCTCCCAATTGCAGTAACATGGACAGAGATAGTTTTAGGCCCTATGAAACTGACTGTATGTTATTTCTCTAATTAGAAAAAAATATATGGACCTAAATTGTAAAGGAAACTAGCTATAGAGAGGTCCTGCCAGAGACGAGCTCATTGTATGTCCTCAGAGGGAAAGTATAAATGTCCAAGCCACACAGAGGGTGTTAGCCAGATAGTGTTAGCCAAAGAATCCATCCACCAAGCCAGGACCCACCCAATGGACCCTACATCCCCCACCTCACAACTGGGTTCAAACACCACAGAATTTAGGCTCTGGCAAGAGAAGTAGGGAAGGTATCCCCGAGTCAGACAGGGACCTCTTTCCCCCCTACTGAGGAATCAGAGTAGAAAAAGATGAAATAGCAGGTCCACTTCCCACTCGAACACTCTAAGCCCATCCCAAAGGAGATGTGAGGAAGAGATAAGTGGGTAAATTGGTTATGGTTGGGAATCTTAAACTACACTAGATAAGACTTTTTATTTTTATTTTTAAAAGAGTAATTATGGAATCTGAGAAATTTTGGAATGTGCTCAAGACATCATTAAGAGAAAGAATCCCACAAAGCATAGGCTTTGATGGAAAAATGTAAAAACTGTTTCATGGGATGCTCAGTAGGCCAGACATATTAGTCATCTACAGCTCAGGCATTTTGTCCTAGCCTGCTCTTCTAATCAGCTGCTCCTCATTTTACCTCTCTTGTCCTCAGAAGAACTCTATGCTTAATCCCTATGCTTACTTCTGTAGGAGAGCCCTTTCAGTTCATGGCTGAAAGCTGATAGTTTCTTTTTCTCTAGGTTTCGTATTATGTCCTGCAATCCAATTTTTTAAACAACCTAAGGTTGTTCACCATTGTGCAAATTTTAGACCAAGTTGAAGCAGAAAATCATGAGTGAGACCTTAAGTACTTCCACAGGATGGATTCTAAACCCTGTTAAGCTAGCTACCTGACACCTTTCTCATTCATGAACAGTTTAGGAACTGAGCTGAGAGCCTTTGTCAAAGAGTTGCAGAAGGTGGTCTGCATGGACTTCTATTGAGAGACTGGATGCCCAAGTGATGGGAATCAGGATCTTACAAGATCCTACAGGGCAAGGGACTGAGGTGGGTAGCCAAGGCCTTACATCTCTTCCTGAAAAGCACCACTCTGGGGGTAGAGATATATTCAGCTTGTCTAAGGTCTCTCTGCCTCAGTGGGGAGAATAGAAACTACGCTACACACTTGGAAAGACCATGGAACTAAGGAAGAGAAGGCCTTAGCTACAAGCTTTTAGGTCAAGGTGTTCATTGGAAATTTAATTCTTCTAAGAAAGTCCTCCGATGTCTCTCCTAAGGAGAGGAAACTGAGCATGCTAAGTAGGCCAAAGTTTAAAGCTATGTTGAGACTTGTAAAAGGGACCAAAGAAGAGTGTGTGGGGATGGCCAGGACATCCTCCATGTCACTTTGCATGCCATGGACACCCTTACAGGTTGTTCTTCAAGGTTAGAACTCATCTATTACCTAAGAATTTATACTTCTAAGCCTACTTTTATATCATTTTATATTTCTACTACATCTCAGGGAGGGCAAACTTCACGAGGTTTTAGGTAAGCATTATCTTAAAATATCCAAATTAGCCAGTTCATTAATTTATTTGTTCAACAAGTTTTTATGGAATAGCATGTATATCAGCTTAAGTTCCCAAGTTCTAAACATTTCCAGTGCCTTCTCACTACCTCCATCCAGGAGATAGAAGGCAAGGAAATGTCATAGAAAAACAAGGTCATGTTTTAGTCAGGATTTTGTTTTGTTTTGTTTTGCCACTGTGACTGAAAGGACTGACAAGAACAATTTTAGAGGAGGAAAAGTTTATTGGGTGCTTACTATTTCAGAGGTCTCAGTTCACAGATGGTCAACTTCATTGCTCTGGACCCAAGACAAGGCGGAACATGATGGTGGAAGACTGTGGTGAAGGAAAGAAACTCAGGACATGACAAACAGGAAATAGAGAGACTAAGTTCATCTCACCAGGGACAAAATATACACCCCCAAGCATGCCCCCAATGACCTGTCCCCTCCAGCGAGCGGCACCCTACTTATCTACAGTCACCACCCATTCAAGGGGGTTAACACACTGATTAGGTTAAGGAACTCATAACCCAATCATTTCACCTCTAAACTTTCTTGCATTGTCTCACCTGTGACCTTTTGGGAGACACCTCTTATCTAAACCATAACAGGACTTTACTCCAGGTGTAAAAGGGTGGGTGTTAGAAGCACGATGGACAGAGCCACACATTTCAGGAGAGCCAAAGGATTTCTGGAGAAAAGAATATGCAGAAAGATGTGACTTTCACCTTGTTTTCCTACTTTCTGTACTTGAATCACAGAAGCGTGTCAGCTTTCAGTGAGGTGATTGCCATGTGAAGCAGGTAGTGGTATCTGCTTCTTCAATTCTGAGTGGAAATTAGCACCCTACATGGGCTTATTTCAGAACCAAATAGGAGTGGGATTTTAGATTCTTTTCCTGACCATTGGACAGTTCCACCATGTTTCCAACAACAAAAATATTTTTTGATCTGAAATGTGTTGGAGTTGGGATGAGAATACCTATCCTATGCCTGTGGGTGAGAGAAAGATGTGTGTGTGTGTTGGGGCTGGGGGCAGTGAGGAGGAATGATGACTTGAAAGAAGGGCTTTCTGGGCCTCATGCTATCAGCCTATTTAGTAAAGTGATTTGGATTGCATTTTCCTTTTAGCCTCACTGTCATGAAGGTAAAGAAATTACTGCATGAGCTCACCCTGGGCCCTCAGCCCTGGGCCCTCATGCCAGTAAATCCATGATAATAGAGTCAGCACACCAAATGTCTGTACCTATATTCTAATCTCAAAGTGAACTGGACCTGGAAAAAATGTTTCCATATTATTTTTATTCTTAACTTTTCAAGCCTGTGGATTTCTCCTGAGGCATTTCTTCTCTCAGGTAGGGGAAGGCAGGGGAGTAGAGCAAAAGGTGGACAAGAGGAGGAAGCAAAATCTCCCCTAACATACTCAGGCAAAGTTGCCTTTTTCACATTGGTCAGGAGGCAGGAAGGACATAGAGTGAGACTGTTAGGAGTGGCATTGCATAGATTTGCATGGGCCTTTCCATGCAGTGTTCTAAAAAGCATAGCCATAAGGGAGTACAGCAAATGTTTGCGATGGCTTTAAGCAAAACACAAATCAGAGACCTTTCATGACGTTCCCTGAACCTTAGGACTCTGCAGATCTCCAGCCTGTTGTTTCACTGTCTCAAGCTGGCCGTTTGTCCTGAAAAACAGCCCTACAACCCTCGCCCTTGTTCTCCCTCAAGTGAAAGTGCCAGACAGCATGTTTGCTTTGCCCACGGCCTCCCCACGGGACAGCAGCTCCAGTTCTTTGCTTGATTCAAGCATCTTAAATGAAACTTGAATACTCAGCAGAGCCCCACAGAGCCGCACAAGAGGAATCTGGATGGAATCCTGACCCTGGCCCCTCCTTCATCTCCCACTCTAACTCCTCCCTCAGCACCTAATTTTAACACTCTTAAAATCTGCAGCTGTGAGGAGAAAGCCCCGGTAAAAACTATGAACTCTCATTTATCCACTATTCTGTCTTGGAATCACATTGCTAATATCAGTGACACCTCTCCTGAGGAAAGACTTGGCATTGGGCTGCTGGAGGAGAAACCATTTCCTGACTTTTAAAAAGCCAGGACAGTGAAATATCACTTCTAATTTGGGAGGTGGTACCTGAAGGGCATTAAGAGTGAGGGATAATTAAGATGGCTGCAGAGAAACCTTGCAGGCATGGAGAATCAGGTCAGGGTTAGTCTTTTGTGCTATTCCAAATGGCTAAGTCACTCTTGTCAGACTCTCATCAAAGTGCTGATCCTCAGGACTGCAATCTATTGTTTGCTTTGCAGATAATTTGACAAGAATGTGACTTCCTCTGAGCTGTGGCTGTGTCCACAAATTCAACTCCACCTGGCTATATACCATGCACAGGTATGTCACATGGCAAGCATTCAATAAATGTATGTTGACCTGAACTGAAATGTTGACAATAGGAGCAAAGCACAGCAGGAACAAGAGAGAATCAGAAAATGTGGCAGAGGTGAAAATAAAGCTGGAAGAGAAGTGGGTATTTTCTCTTGCTGTGGGGTATGATGTAGAAACTTTTTTGGGTAGCCAATAAAGATTTCTGAGAAGCTTTGCATGGATTCTGCTTTGTGTTGCAGAAAGTAAGGTGGCAACTGTGACCTCTTCCCTCTCAGCACTCCCAGGATTATGAAAGATTGAAAGCCATCAGACCAGTCCCAATAATCATCATCACACTGACCACCCTGTCTGCATTCAAACACACACATTCGGCCCACCTTTTGGCTAGAGGGAAAAACAGTTCCTGCAGCTTCCAGTGGCCATGTATGGTTCCTCTCTTCTTTTGTATAATCAAGGACTTTGCTTCTGCATTGACAGTTTCTCCATCTCTGCAGGATCGTTCCCAGTGACATACAGCAAGCTTCAGTATATCCCATTTTATCTGTTGACCCATTTCTCTGCCCTTGTTTTTATCAAAGCTCTTTAAAACAGTAAATTATATAACATTTGTCTCTCTCTTAGCCTCCTATATTCCCTTTAATCTACTCCAGTCACATTTATTTCTCCAAATTCTCTTGAAAATGCTCTGGTCAAGGTCACCAATGATTTCTGTCTTGCCGAAACCAACAGATTGATCATATCTCATACTTTGCCCAATTTGTTTCAATGACTGTTCATTCCTGCTATTCTTCAAAGCACCAAGCTCCTTCCCCCTATGCAGCTGTGGCTTGCTTTTCCTGGAACATGCTTGCTTCAGACCTTCAGCAGCTGTTTCCCTCACCTCATTCAAGTCCTCACTTAGAGAAGCCACTCTGACGGTCTCACTGAAAATAACATCCCTCACCATCCCCTTCACCAGTCACTCTCTTCTGTCCTGCTCTGCTTTCTTTCTTAGCATTTACCATTGATTAAATGATAAATTTATTTGCAAACTATGTATGATTTCCTGGTATATTATAAACTCAAGAAGTTAGCGCTTGCCCTTTCCTTATCTCTCACATCCAGGACAGGGCTGATATACAGAGCTGATATATACAGGGCATGAGTTGCTAAGGAGCTCATAGTCTTAACTGGAGATGATGATGATGATGATGATGATGATGATGATGAGCATAATACCAAGCTTCATATGTCTACATATACATATAATTATTGAATCTTCCCAGCAACTTCATGAGGAAGGT
Source organism: Spermophilus citellus (assembly GCF_964194105.1). NCBI lineage: Eukaryota > Metazoa > Chordata > Mammalia > Rodentia > Sciuridae > Spermophilus > Spermophilus citellus. The sequence goes on from NC_138183.1 coordinate 173,420,037, forward strand.
GGTATTCTCTATTGTTTGGGTAAGAGAACTGGGATTTTAGGAGAATTGCAGACCCAGCATAGGGTTAGACAGCAGAAGAGAGACAACTCAAGCACAGGTCCTTTTGACTCCAGTGCTTTGCTTTTCCACATTGAGGTCTTTGACCTTACAGGCTGACAGCATGTGAGGAGGTCACCCCATCTGTTCAGGTTGTCTTAGTGTGTATGTGCAGTTCCACCTACTCACAAACTGGCAACACCCATTTATGCTTGTTTAGTAGAAAAGAGTGCTGACTTTACTCATTTTGCTATAAAAGCAGTCTCTATGCCAGAAGCCAAAATACACAGGACTGGTAAATATTTTGTACTAGGTTACAACCAAGGAACCAAATCCAATTAATGTTGGCTCAATGTGATATGGTTGTTCAGTAGTGTTAGGAAATATGTAGGTAGGTTCAATCCAATTTGAAGGCATACTTTTGGTCATATTTCAGCTGTTTTAGGAAATTAAAACCTTTTGATCTATCCGGGTTCATTTCTGAGTTCAGCACAGTTTGTTCCCTGTTATGGTTTATAGTCAGGTTTGGTAAGGCCTTGACTACTGGGTTCCAGAGCCTGGGCTTCTCATAGGCCCACACTATGATAAATTTATTTGAAAATAAATTTGCAAATTTGGAGAAATAAATGTGACTGGAGTAGATTAAAGGGAACATAGGGGGCTAAGAGAGAGACAGGGAGTATGTGGGTCCAGATGAGAATGATGAGTTCCTTTCTGGCCAACCACATATGTCTAAAGTTTCTAGCAACTATACTACAAAAATAAAAAGAAACCAATGAAATTAATTTTAATAGTGGATTTTTAAAACCCAATATACCAAAATTTAATTTCAACATGCAATTTACATGAATAATTGTTAAATCTAGTCTGTATTTTATAACCACAACATATATCAAAATAAATCAGTTACATTTCTAGTGACCAATAGCCATGTGGGCTGGTAACTACTGTATGGACAGTGTATCTCTGGGGAGTAAGAATGACTTGATTTTGCTCTGTTTCTTGTTCACAATGATAATGATGTTGTAATTGTTTTCTCTGAATATACCAGATACAAAGCATCTTTGCGAAGGAAATTTAAAAGTTTGTATAGTCTAATTATGCATTTGATGCTTAAGTATATCTAAAGTATTGCCCAAGATCCTAAGACACTATTGGATAAGAGGTTGTCTAGTATCTACTTACACAGTAATAGGTAGCTCCTCCCCTCAAGTAATTAATTTCATTTCTGGCAGCTTTCAGTATTATAAAATGATCCTTTTAATTGAGCTGAAATTTATGCTATTTGTGTTTCTCATATGGTTCTACACTCTGAAGCCAGAGAAAATAAATCTGATTCCTTTCACAGAACTGTTGTTTTTATATTTGAAGCTAGCTAGCATGTTTTGTTGTGTTAATCCTCTCCAAATAAACTGCTTTAATGCTTCCATTACTATTCCTGATAGTGTCAAGTCTTGTTCCTGCCGTGAACAGGTTCCAGATTCCCAACATCCCTCTAAAAATACTATACCCAAAGTTAAACAAAATATCCATGAGTGGTCCCAGAACCCCCCAAATAGAATGAGACTATGAACTCTTAGTCCTACATATTATACTTCTGCTGCATCTTTGTCACAATTCACAGTTGCCTCATACTGAGCTCTTCAACCACAAAAATGCCTAAACATGGTCCCATGCTACTTCTTCCTTATATTTTTATATGAGCAGTTCTGGACACAAGGCAATATCATAAAATGGACAATGTTCATGTTTCTTCTAACTATGGAGAATTGAGGAGAACAAAAGTAAGAAAAATTACCCAGAAGATGATGTGAGAAAATTTTAAATGATTTTAGAATTTTTTCCCTTTTTAAGTCTGAAATACCAATATATTTTTTTGGAGACATTATACACTATATTGATGGGCTCTTTCAACTCACTGCTAATTCTTATTTACTCATCAAATAAGTAAATAACATACTAATAATACTCATTATTTCTTTATTATTAGTTGATGAATAAACTTTTTATATCTTTAAATAAGTCATAAATTAAACTTTTGAATAAGTTATGTGTAAAGACAAAATCTTACTACATTAGGGCTCCACTGAGTAGTACATTTTAGGTAAAGGTGTTTAGTATCTTTTAAACTACCAACTTTTCATTAAACTAGTTTATGTTTCACCATTGTTCTACCAGACTGTAGAAAATATTTTCAGTCCTCATGGGACTGACTTTTCCCTAACTTTATCTGGAAAATTTCTGCTTGTCCCTTGTGTTCTGTTTTAGATATTAGCTCTTCTTCCGGATTTGATGCCATTCTTGTATGCTTCTACAGTGTTGCACACTGTCCATATCATAGCAACTGCCACCCTGTTGCAACTTTCTGTATATCTGCCCATATCTCCTACTAGAATGTAAACTATGTTAGGACAGAGATTAATACTATTTGATCCAATGTGTCTAGCACAGTACCAAGCAGATGCTCAGTAAAAAATTTTTCATTAAATCAATAAGTCTTCATGACATATGCTAAGGCAATTATTATCATTTTATTGTACAGAGGAGTCAATTACAGTTAAGAGAACTTAGTTAGCTTGTTAAGAAACTGAGTGGCTGGCAAAGATGTGGTTCAGGGATCAGGATTCTCAAGCTGAGTTTAATGCCGTCATCCTAAAACCAGTTATACACACCTTCTATATACTTCACAATATCTGAGCTTCCTTAACAAATTGTAAACTTCATGTTCTTACTGAAAATAAAACTTAAAATGCAAACACTAGGGAGAGAAGAAGCATAATAAGCTGACTTCTAACTCTAGGGCATTAAAGACTGATGTCAAATGATTTAGCAGAAATAGGCTTTCACTAGAAGGAAGAGTGAGCCTTGTGCTCTTTCTATGCAAATACATACCAATCATTTTTTATTAATCTCCACAAAGCACATGTTTGCTGATTATTTGGTTTACTTGGTTTCCAAGCAGTTAAATAGGAATAAGCCCCCACACTATGCATTTTTTTCATATGAACCACCATAATCAGAAAGGACTTGTTTACCTTAAGATTATTTTTGTGCTTATACAAAATCAGACATGTGTATTGTTTAAATTTTTGAAAAATTAAGATCACATTTAAAAAACATGTTTATTGTTAATTTTTTTTAAAATTAAGATCATATTTTTTTCTTTTTTTTTTAAAGAGAGAGAGGAGAGAGACAGACAGAGAGAGAGAAAGAGAGAGAGAGAGAGAGAGAGAGAGAGAGAGAGAGAGAGAATTTTTTTTTTTTAGTATTTTATTTTTCAGTTTTTGGTGGACACAACATCTTTACTTTTATGTGGTGCTGAGGATCGAACCCAGTGCCCCGCACATGCCAGGCGAGCGCATTACTGCTTGAGCCACATCCCCAGCCCCTTAAGATCATATTTTAAAAACCCTTACCCAAGTATTCCTTTTTTTAAAAAAAAAAGTGCCAATACTTACAGATTTTCTCTAATTTGGGATTTTCCCTCTATGTGTTTTACATAATATATTGATAATTTTCCTATATTATTAAATATTCTCTGCAGTATGAGTTTTTAATGATTGCATAGTTCATTCTATGTATGTTCCATATATTTTAAAAAAGCCTTATCATATTGTGGATAGTTAGGATTGTTTCCAATTTTAGATTCTATAAATAATATGATGGTACTTATCCTTGCACACTATTAATCTTTGAACACATGACATTTGAAGGAGAGAATTTTTCCTCCTCTAATTGGTCATATGCTACGCTGGATCTTATTAGGATAAAAACTACTCATAACTGGGCCTTCACCTTAAAGTGATTAAAGGACTTGGACCCTCTGCAGCAATCAGATTGAATCAAAGATTAGAATTCCTGACTTCTAGATTAGATTAGGCTCCTTGGGATTCTTTTCTTTTTCTCATTATTGCCCTCTGCATTTTCCTATGGTATCATGAACAATGAACTCCAGGGTGGGGCTCAAGGCCTGTCTGTTTTCAAACTGGACCCCTTATCTCCTGCCAGCAGCACTGCCCCTGAGTCTCCATGCCAAGCTCATGAAGAAGAGTTAGCATTGAGAATGAAGATAAAAAGAAGTCAACCTTGCCCCCGGCAGTTGTGGGAGAGACAGAAAGAGAGGGATGCACATGTAACCTCTTTTGAGTCTTTAATTTAAAAAAAGAAAAAGAAAAAAACCCAGGAAAGTAAAAGGAAAGAAAAGCAACTGCCTAAATTAATATTGCCCTGGGGCAACCTGAATGGGTATGACTTGAACCAAGTGGCTTGTCACCCTACTGCCATTATGACCCTTGCAGAGTCCAAGAAAATGCAGGGATGAACTCACTGGGTCGAACAACATGCTCAGTGTCTTGAGAACAAATAGACTTTTCTTTGGTGTTAGTTACAAACATCTTTTCTTTCCACTTATTCATTGCTCCAAGAAGCAAGAGCTGATCTTCTGTGAAAGTTCAAGGAAAAGGCATGTGATGCAGCTCCAAACTGCCGCCATCTCTGCCACCCCCACCCCTGTGTCTGGAGGACTGGTCTATCCTATTGACTGCACTAATTTTATAGTTCCTTTACAGTTCCTTTGTTTATCTATCTATCTATCTATCTATCTATCTATCTATCTATCTATCTATCTACCCATCTCTCCATCTATGTTTTTATCTATATACCACCGGCTTGTGTCATGCACCAAGCCACATCCAAAGGACAGAATGGCATAATGTTTGTCTTTGAGGAAGAATGTTAGTGGGAATCCCAGACAGTAAATCAATAAATAGGTGACAATTATGTGAGGAACTATGATGACAAAAGTATAAGTAATCATAGGACTTGGAAGGGCCAATAATCCTGGCATGGACAGGAAGCTGTTCATGAAAGGTATCTTTATGAAATTGGTATTACTATCTAATCCCAGCAGATGAGTGAATTACCTGGTCAAAGGCAGGAACAGAGGGGTTACAATGAAATTATAATTCAGACAAAGAGCCTCTGGTTGCATTTTCTTAGATAATTTTATCAGGAAAATCTTTGTTAATAATACTGTCAAAGATTACAATAAAGATATTTGTCCAAAATCCATATGCTCATACTTTGTTTATGTTTCCTATCTTTAAACACGAATCATATTTATCTCCATTTTATAATTTTCATCAGTCACATATTGCTTGTTTCTGTTTTTAATTATATTTTTGGACCTTTACAATATCATCCCTATATCTAAATAACATTGATACAATTTTAAAACTTTTTTTAGTTGTCAATTGATCTTTATTTTATTTGTTTTTATGTGATGCTGAGAATTAAACTCAGTGTCTCACACATGCCAGGCAAGCATTCTCCCACTGAGCCTCAACCCCAGCCCCATACATTCTTGTAGAGAGGAATATATTTTGTTTGCTTCTGTCTGAAATCCCTTCAGTTTGGAAGCAAGTAATAGATCATGCCAACCTCAAAGAGCAGCATTACTTTTTTATAAGATGGAAATCCATGTGCACAGAGGGTAAGTGAATCGCCCAAGACACACATCTCCAGAGCAAGACTTGCTTAGTGCTCTTCTCCTACCACCTACACCCTCACTCCAGCCCAGGAACAGTACTTAAAATGTTGGGCAGCATTGAACGTCTACTGGTTTCTTGATTGGTGACATGTTGGTGTACTGGGGAGAGCCAGACTCACAATTAAGACATACAGCCTTGGAAAAGGTTTCTGGAGAAAGGCAAGGAGGCAGCAGAGGATGGAAAAAGGTATGTTGTGATTACTGCTCCTTGTGAGATTAAGATAGATCAGAAACTTTAATGTTGTCCAGAGCTTGTGAAAATGAAAGAAAAATTCATTTTAAATAGTCAGGTTATACTTTCTCTTGAACATTGCAGTATTACTAATTAAGTGTGTTCTCTCCTTAAGGAAAGCACTGGGAATAGTAACTCCTAGAGGAGGTCTTTGCGCCTCGGGTTATATATCATATGTTAGCTTGTGTGCCCCTTGAAGCCTAGGGAAGGCTTTGGGAACACTTTTGGAACCATTTCTCCTATACAGAGTTAAACACCAAATATATACTTGCACATAGGGCTATCAAACAGCTTCATAGTCTTTGTGGTCTTTGTGCTATCATTCAATACATCTTTCCTGTATCTTTCTTCTCTAACTCTCATCTGAATCTCTTTGTTAAACTTACAGATATGCACTAGTATTTTCCGTCCTAAATGGACGTTCTCTCAACTTCTGTAACCAGTTTCTAATCTCTGCCTTTCTCCTCCAGAGTCGCAGAACATCACCACTCTCCAACTCACTATAATCTACCCCCCACACCCAATATAAACTCCATGACTACAGCACCATGTCCAATAAAAGCTTCAGCTCAGCCCATTTTATTCCTAACGCTTTCTTGAGTACACAGCTCTTTAAGAGTTTCTAGTGTGCCTCCCTCTAATGCTGCTTGATTGTCTTGGGCCAGTGAGAATCATAGTCTTGTGTACTCTGACAACATTATACTCCTGTATGATTCTGTTTACCATGTGACTATAAAGTAGTGAGTCAGAGTCTTAAAGATCGCCCTATTAATTCATATTTAATTCACCTAACAAATGTTTATTAAGCACCTGTTAGGGGCCAAACACTAATTGAGAACTGGAGATACAGATGGGCAGAAGATAGAGATGATACCACGATGATGAGATTTTATGAGGCTGTTTTAAGAGAAATGACTAAAAGCAAGGACACAGTAGTCAAATGGTGCTGGGTTCAAATCATGACTCCATGCCTTCTGAGTTTGTTTAGACCTTTCATTCATTCATCTATTTTTTCTTGTAATAAATACTTACTGGTTGTTGATTATGTGACATGTGGTGTTTCAATTGCTGCAAATACAGGCAAAGCTCTGCCCTCAAGGAGCTTGCTTTCTTAGGAGAAAGAAAGATCACTAATGCCTATGCACATATATCATAAGCTAATAACGTCAGACAGTGTAACAGATATGAAGAAAGTAAAATAAGGTGATATGATAGGGTGTGATCTACTCTGACTCTTGTTTAAAAATATCTACTTTAGATTGAATAGTCAGGGAAGACCTCTCTGAAAAGGTGACATCTGAGCTGAGATGGGAAAATGGCCAATGAAAGCAAAGAACAGAAAGAAAGAAAGAAAGAAAGAAAGAAAGAAAGAAAGAAAGAAAGAAAGAAAGAAAGAAAGAAAGAATAGAGGAAACTACAAATGTGGAGGGGAAAAGTGAGATTGGAAAATGCTTGGTCATTGGATAAAGATAAATAAATCTGGTGCAGCTGAAATAGAGTGCATAAGGGGAATGTTGCATAGGCGATGTTGGCGAGTTAGGTAGGAGCCAGCGCACATTTGGTTTTGTGGACCATGTGAAGATAATCAGATTTTATTCTAAGCTATTTAAGACTTTGTTTCCCCAACTAAAAAAAAAGGCATCATAAAGTTGTTGTGATAATTATGAGTTATAATTCTTTTATGCACTGATTAATTCAATAAACTTTTATTTAAGTGGCTGTCATATATCCACACTAAGCTTTGAGAATAATAGGGTGAAGTATTGGTTTGCAGTCAGGGATGTCATGGTTGCTATGGGAGATGGACCTATAAGATAAAGTTGTAACACAATATGACAAACACAAAAGTAGATATGCGTTTCTCTCCTTTCCAATTCTCTTCATCTTAATACCTGCAACAAAGTTAGCACCTCTTCCCTGAATTCCTTCTAGTTCCTTCTAACTAGTCTCCTGCATTTCCAGTTCTGCTATTCTCCAGAACTTTCATCATACTGCACCACAGTGACCTTTCTAAAATTCAAATGTTAATTAATTCATCAAAAAATATTTATTATGTGTCTTCAATGTGTCAGGCTCCCTTCCAGATACTTGCAAAATATCAGTAAAGAAATATCATTTGTCTGACTAAAATCCTTTAATATTTCCATGTTGCCCTCGGGATATAATATAAACTTCTTAGCTTGCTCTATAATCTTCAGATTTCTTGAATTTCCCAGGATAATAGTATAAATAGGGCCCAAATATCATTTTCAGGTTATAAATAAAGCTATCCTGTTGTTATTAAATATATGCTACCTGTATGCCTTGACAAATGTAACTTCATAAGGGTCTGGAAAGCTCAGTTCAAATGTATAATTCTTGTATTCTTCAGAGTTTCAGGCCAGAAGCTTGAGGTATTGGAAGACCTGATGTTCTTGTTCTGCTCTCCTTTCTTTCCTTAGCACACTGCAGAGAGCCTTGTACACCAACATGTGCAACATGTGGACACCACATTTCTCATGTCCAAACTCTATCTCCTGTCCTCCTACACAACTGCTTCCTGGCCATCTCTAAGGCTTTCACAGATCCTGAGGTCTCAGGCCCAGCTTGGCAGAGAATTTTAGGGTCCCGCCCACCCAAAGCCTCATCTGGAAGCCTCATCTCATCATTTCCAGATGGACAAGTCCTCTTGGCTTGACTCATACCACTGCGATGGCCACAGATAAAAAACAGTCCAAGAGGCTGTCTAAAGTGTGCAGTCCAGAGTAAGGTCCCCTCTTTCCCAGATCTCAGAGCAATTCTGATAATTCTTTTCCATATGGCTGCTGCTTAACCCTCTACTGCACTCACATACTAAAATTCCACAGAGCTCTGTAAATCCTGTTTTGGTCCATGCTTTACCTCTACTCTCATCTCTACCTTGAACATTCTTCCATATCCACCCTCTCTCTTCACCTAATTCCTGGTCTTTTCGAGTCTCAGTTTAGAGATTTCTTTTTGTGGAAAGCCTTCCCTGTGGATCCTATGGTAATTACAAATATGTCTTCGAATTCTTTGGTGCTATTCTTATTGAGAAGTGGTATGTACAACCACTTCCCTTAAACCTGAGTGGGTTTTCAACCCAATAGGAAACAATGAAAGTAACACTAGGTGAATTGTGAGATTAGATTATATGAGGTCATGCTTTTTTTTTTTTAAACCTTTTTTACTGGAATTTTTCTCTTTTAAATCCCTGAGCTGTTAGGCAAGAAATCAGGCTACTCTGAAGCTTCCATTATGGAAAGGCCACATGCATACCTTTGGGACAATAGTCCCAGCTAAACCCAGCCTTCCAGCAATCTCCACGAAGGTAGCCATCTGGGATCTTGTATAACAGTTCATTCCTCAGGTGAATACCATCATGGGACCTTGCCTCATGCCTGTTATATTCTCTTAATTAAAAAGAGGCCTCTAAGAATCTTAAAAATATATATCATAGGCCTTCTTAAATTAATTATTGTATTTCTAAGACTCTTATGACATTGTCTCACAATAGTCCCACAGGAAGCAAAAAGTTGAGAAGAAGGAATCATTAAGACATGTGTGACTGTGGCATTTGTTTACTAAAATTAATTTTATAAATTGATAAATAAAAATACTATGATATGAATGCATTCTTTAAAATTAACCTGTGGACAATATGACAGTGGTGAGAAGCAGGGTCTTTAGGAGGTGATTAAGTCATGAAGGCAGAGCCCTCGTGTATTAGGATCCTTATGAGAGGGCTTGAAGGAGTGATTTTTCTCCCTTCTGCTCTACTGCCACACGAGGGCACAGTGTTTGGACCTTCTTGCCCTTCTGCCTTCCACCATGTGAAGATGCAGCAACAAGGCCCCATTGTAAAACAGAGAGAGAGGCCCTTACTTGACAGAATCTTGATCTTGGACTTTCCAGCATTGAAATCCTTGAGACATAAATTTCTATTGTTTATAAATTAACTGATGTCAAATGTTTTGTTATAACAGCATAAATAGACTAAAACAGAAACTCACAAAAATTTTAAAGCAGTTTTATTAGTGTGAACTGAAATAATACAATACAGTAATATATATTAAAACAAGACTAGAATCTCTCAACTTCTATGAGCAAGAAGAACACTGAAAAAATTATTCAGCTGCAAATATAAGCTAAAATGACACAGAGGGCAGAGTTAGGAGCCCAGAAAATGAACCTGTGAGTCATGAAGAATGATTAAGTCCCAGCTAAAGGAAAGACTTGTTCCTGATTGAATTTCAGAATTGCTACGAACCAGTGAACGGTTATGCGTCTTCTATCATGACCATCCCTTTTTTAAATAGGACAGTACAGTGTAATTTTCCTCCTACCACTGTTGTGTGGATTAAGACAGAAAAATTTCCCTTCTTAATTTATAGGTGTTCATATTGTAAAGAACTATATCCAAGGAACTGGACCTGAGGAGACGTACTTATTTGTTTCCAGACTATATTTGGATGATGGGATCCTAGACTTCAGGGCTGAACTTGATGCCATAATAGTATGAGACTTTTAAAGAAGGTAGTAAATGGATTTTTCATGTGTGATAAACTTAAGTAATTTATGATAATCAAGATGACTTGCAAGTTACAGCTACAAACTCTTTAGCTCCCTATACTGAGAAATGGGGTGTGAAGTTTTGTCTTCTTGAATGTAGGAAAATTTGTTACGGTTTTGACCAATCGAGTCTAGATATACCCAGTAAGGAATGAGACAGGTCAGTAAAGCCATCCTGGCTGAATACTGCTAGTGACCTCTTTCAAAACCATATGAAAGGAAAGAATTGCCTACCTAAGCCCCACCCAAGTTCCTGACCCAGAAACTAATGAAATGCAAATAAATGGCTGTTGTGTTAAGCCACTAAATTTTGGGTAATTTATTACCCAGAAATACATAGCTGAACACCACTGCAAATTGGTTTTAAGTCCCTGTGCTTCTGTAGAACCTTATCCTTTTACCATACTGTGAGTATCTGTTCACTGGTCTTTATCAACTTCTGGTGAAAATTTCCTAAGAATGAGGTTGTGTCCCCACCTCAAAAACAGTGGTTTGTACAGTAGGCAGCCAATATGCTGTCTGCTTCCTTTCATTTTCTTACCTAAGGGCTTGCTTTAACTACACAGTCAAGGCCATAGAAGTCTTAATTGTGCTCTGTTTTGTTTCTTTGGTCTCACTAGGCTGAGTTTGGGTCCTCCAGCATCCACAGCATTCTGTAGGCCTGCTCTGTCTGTGGATATTTATATGAGGGACACCCTCTAAAATAAGAAACAGGCCTAGGGTACTTAGTTCCTCTAGAAATACACATGGATTTGAAACTGAAGTGGATAATTACTGTGCAGAAACATGTTTTGAGTTTTGCCTCTCCCAGAATCTTTGAAAAATAGAACATAATGTGTAGCCAAACCCCAAACACCCCTGGGTTTGCACATCTCTAATAATCCCATCCAGATACATTTACTTTCACATAATGGATTTCTGGTTCCAAGATTCTTCTAGTTTGAAAAATAACTCTTAGAATTGCTCATCTGTGAGCAGTAGTCTGTCTGATACTCCCAGAACTACAGTCACCCCAGAAATTTCAGGCCTGAACCTTAATCTTCCTGTTTCAAAATATGTACTTAAATGTACGAGAGTGTGCACACGGAGAAGTCCTGGAGACAACCAGGCTTAAATGCCTGTCTTACTCACTAGTCACGTGACTGTCAATACCTTACTTAATCTCTCTGAGCTTGTTTCCATTTAAGTAAATTGAGAAGCACAGTGTCCCTTACAGGCTTGTTACAAGCATGAAGTGAAGTTAATGCACATAGAATACTCAGCCACATTCTGCACATAGCAACTTTCATTAAACTAGTGAATGCGAGACAGAAGGAAATATCTTAGCTTTTCTTTAGTTCATGACTTGTCCCTATTTTTCTGTGATCTCTAATTTTATCCTATCCAATACAGACTGCTGGGGTTATAATGATCATTGCACATAAGGACCCATGGTCTCACAAATACATGTTCTTAAGGGGGCAACATGACTCAATATTTTCAATTGGGACTGCTCTCGAAAAATGTAGGACATATGGTGACCATACCCAGAATTCTCAGAGCCAGATGCCGACTGGCTCCAAAAGAAGAAAACTAAAACAATCTGAAATCTCTTCTATAGGCCAAAACAAATCTTGTGTCTCTCCCAATGTTATTCCTGTAGATATCTTTGTTTGTGTTGGGCCTGTTCACCGGTTCCATTTCTGCTACCATCTCTGGGGAAGAGGGGAAAGAAAACACCTCATGTTCACTCATGTTAACAAGGAACATTTTTCTAGGTGGATTTTAGGTATAAAGGAAATTGGAAAATCTTTTTTCGTTTTGTGATTTCTTTGTCTTCTCTTCTCCATTTATAGCATCTTCAGCTATAGATTTTTCTTCTGATCCTTTGTTAATAGTAACAATAAGATTAGTGTTGTCATTATTACTAAACACATTTTAGGACATTTATCATAACTTTGGTCCTAAATAGACCTTGTTCTTACAATGGATTTGCAAGGTAAACGTCATCATCACCAGTTTAAGGGTTAAGAGCCTAATATTCAGAAAGACTCAAGTTCATGGAATTCAAGAATGATATAATAAGGGTTTAAACACAGAAACTTCTGACTTACTCTTCAATCTATGTTGTTATCTCCCATAGATTTCCTTATAGAAGTAAGATTTGGTTTTAATTAACATATACTAAGCCTCTCTCATGTGCTTTGTTAAAATATTTGTAAATTATTTCTTTTGATCCTTACAGCAACCACATGACACGAGTAATACTACCACCGTTTTTAAAAGTGATATAACACCAAAAGAAATTTTCCTAGGGTCATTTAATTTGTAATTAGTAGATCCAAGAATCTTTTTTTTTTTTTTTTGGTATGTTTGGGATAAAAGATTGAAGATTCAAAACCCTTTCTACATCCCATTCTGATAGCAGAAGTTCAAAATGGGGTATATTTAGGAACTTGAGTGGCAGGATAATATTGAGAGACGCATTGAAAGTGGGATCATATACCTTCCCATTATCCTACCCCTTAATATAGATGAGGTAATTATTGGGATGTATAGGAAAAAGAACTGGCGCGTGCAAAAGAGAGTAGAAAGGGGCAGAAAATTGGAGAAAGGAATGCCTAGAGTCAAGCTCTGTCTCACATATATCTTAGCAGTGTGTAGGGCCTACCTTTGACATTTAAAATGACCTTCATTCTAATCAAGAGTATCGACAGAAAGGGCTTCATGTGGCTGTGATTTCTGGAGAAAGTAGAAATACAGATTAGAATCAAAAAGACAGAAAAAAAATTTATATCAAAGGGTAAATGTCAGAAAGTAAAAATCACTTTTGTTTTGGCCTAAGAAACTTCGTACCTATGTTTAAGTGATTTTACTATAAATGAGAAAAAGAACAAAATTTGAGAAGTTAAAATCTTAATTGCCAGCTGGGATATGGAGTGAGTTCACCCTTCCAATATACCTCTTCCAAAAATTAATTGGCCGCTCAAACACACTCTACTTAGTGTGGTGAAATTATGAGGAAATAGTAACATGCTCTTATTTGTTTATTTGATCCCTTGATCCTTAATTCTTATTTTCTAAACAAATTCCAGTTATGCAAACGATACATGTAAATTAGGATAAATGTTTCAGCAAAAAGTTAAGAGATCAAAATAAAAAATGTTCCACAATCCCGCTCTCCTGATATTCTCAACCTTCTGAAATATTTCTAATTTATTTTTGGAACTTTTATTCTATAGTTGAGATTATAAAAATGTCTTTTTTTACTCAATGTAACCCTGATGTCATTAGTGTCTAAGGACATGGATTTTTAATTACTGTCTAAATTTTTATCTATCTTGTAGTATATTTAAATAATTTTCTGGAATATTTAGATTAATTTCAATTTTTTACGACTATAAATGTGGTGTTATGTTTTTATACTCATCCCATGTCTATTTTTCTGAACCCAGGGATGCTTTATCACTGAGCTACTTCCCTGGTATTTCTTTTCTTTTTTTCTTGAAACAGGTTCTTGTTAAGTTGCTGAGGCTGGCTTTGAGCTTATGATCCTCCTGACTCAGCCCCCAAGTCTCTGGGATTATAGGCAAGCACCACCAAAGTCTTCATTTTGAGAAGGGGTAGCTTAAATCCCGGGGATGGTGAAATGGCTATAAGTAGGTATGTCTTAACTGTGCACCACTCATTCTACCCTTGCCCAGAGATTTGGAAGCAGTTTCCTGGGGGTTCCCCTTTTCTATGCCCTCTGGCTCTGAATCATTAAGGTATTGCTAAAAAGGTATTACTAAGCCTTTTTGTTCTCTCTGACTGACATTCTTCTAGAGCACTCTAGATAATTCAACTCTCTACCTCCCTAGCTTTGAGTTAGGCCACAATGGACTTTTTCTTAGGTTGGATGATGCAGTGACCATTTAAGAGCAAGGGAAAGTAAATGAGGCACCTGGTGTAACTTAAAACCTGCTTCAAAGCAGGTGGCCTACTTAAAGCCTTGTAGGATGGGGCCTTTTCACAGTTGAGAAGGACACTACCATCTAAGTATGGTATTGGAAATTAGCCTGCTCCATGGGTCTGAGTACTGCATCTTAGAATAATGAAGTGATTGATGAGTGACAGCTGCTAATGGAAGATTTTTAATGCTGCGTTAGTTGACCTTTTTAGGCTGCAACAGCAGCACTAAAACATGAAGGGGACTTAATTTTATCAAATCCAAGAAATAGTTTAAGAACCACATTATGGGCAGGAGAGGGATGCACTAAGACAAGGATGTTCTTCTTGGGAACAATGAGAACCAGAGACATATATAATGTCACATATTTCTGTGTCTTGACTGGGCTTCTCACAGACTTCATTTTGTGTCACTGAAGATTAGATTAGTTTCTCCACATTGTTGAAAACATGGGTTATGGTGGGGGTGATAATGCTAAGTTTTCTATCTTAAAGTTTCTACCTATGGTGAAAATCTACCTATGGCAGATTTTTCTACCTTTGTAAGTCTAAAACTACAGGGTAAATGTTCATTAGCACCAGGTGCTCAGACAAGGACCAATAAATTGCGAACAAGGAAATGTAGTAAGAAAAATAAGAAATGAAGATAGTCTCCCCCCAGAAATGTTTACTCCATCAGGCTGCTCAGAAGCCTTATTCTATTTCAGATGGCTTCCTGAAGAAGGGAGGGACAAGGGGGTTGAAACAGGAGGGAAGAAAAGAAAGGCAGTATGTGAGTCACTTTCTCTGGTGGTCATGGATCTTTTCCTCCCCTGTCTGGAACTAAAGTTCACACAGAGAAGCCAGAGGTCATCTTTTCTGGCACAGGGAGGCAAGAGCTGGGTGTATTTTGCAGGGTGTCAGCTTTCCCTGGCGGGTTTCCACTGCAGAACAGTGGGACTGTTGACTCTTTCCCATACCCTGGCATTCAGCAGACTGCTACCTTCCACTGCAGCAAATTGGAAATTGCACACTAATGGGAAACATGCATGGAAGCATTCGAACCAGGTTTTTTTATTAAACAGTCACAGCATTGGTTGGCATTCATTTGAATAATTTGCCAGGGTTTTCTGTGGACTGTATGTGTGTAGATTTGGGGTTTTCATGTCATGTTGTTACAGAATTCACAGCTTGCCACAAAATTCTCTTTACCACAGAGCCCATGCAGGTTCTGCTAAGCTTTGGGTTAGAGTGTGGGATTCTTAGTCCTTCAGGGTCAACTCATCTAAGCATGTGATTGAGAAAGAAGAACAAACATCTTAAAATGAATTTCTTCTTTCTCACACATGGCAAGATTCAGACATCATTTTATTGGATGGAAGTTACCTGGGAAAACATTGTATGCTCTGATCAGTAATTACACAGAATTGCAGCAGTGTAAAAGAAAATAGTCATTGTAACAGACAAGTATGGAGACAAATCTTTACGGGGTGGCACCATTTCTCACTAGTCTTTGACATCTGAAGTGCTGGTTAATATGCACAATCCATTTTATAAAAGCATCTTGCCCAAGTCCATGCCAAGGAGAACAGATGTGACCTGGTGCAAGACCCAACAATTCATGTCAGCTTTGAATTCTAGATTGTTATTCATTTGTTTTCACTATTACCCTTGGTGGAAGTTATCTATATCTATATCTATATCTATATATAGATATATAGATAGATAGAGATATATATAGATATAGATATATAGATATCATGTGATATGATATATATGTACATGTATATTATATATAGATATAGTATATAAATATAATAAATATAAATATGTTGAATATGTATAATATATAAATATATAACAACATGTATTATATGTAATTATATAATTTCCACCAAGGGATATATATATATATATATATATATATATATATATACACTTTATATGTGTGTATATGTATATGTGTACATATATATTTATATGTACATACACATACACATACATGGAGGCAGGAGATGTGAGGTAAGTTACATAAAAATGTGATATACATAGGATAAATGAAAACTCCATCTAAAATAGAGAGCTCCAGTAGGTTATTGCTATGGGGTTATTAATGTCCATCTCTTCCTTTTTTTAAGAGAACCTATAAATTCAGTCTTTTTAAATCTGATTGAATATGCACCCCCATCTTCATTCATGGACTCTCTGGGGGTCCTTTCATCTCTAGGACCCAAACTTGACAGGGGAGTTATCTTGGTTTGTTTTTGTTTTTGTTTTTAGCAACCCTACATCTTTTTACTTTTCATTCCATGATTTACCTTCCTTTGCTGTGTTTGAGCATGGAGGGGAATTCACAGCACCATTTTCACAAGAAGCCCTGAATAGTGTTCTTTAAGCGACACCATGAACCCTGGGTTGGGATGCCCTGCTTTGCTATATCTCAGTCCATTCTCTTCCATCTCATCTGCATGGACTGAATTTGTTAAAATCCCTGCTGAAAATCACATAGCATATGTCTACAGTAGTACTTTCCTCTCAGTCTAGCAGCAGCAGGAAGGAGGAAATTAGATTAGTTCGGCATATTTTTTCTTAGTAGACTTATGCTGTTTTCAAGCAATCAGCATTTTCTCTGCTCATATTACCAAGACATCTATTTAATAATTTATTTTAGAATTTTTTTCAAGAATTAATAGCAATCTCACTGGATCTCTCCTGAGATCTTTCTCCTCCGTTTTAAAGTTAGGATAGTATGTGCTTATAAATTGTTGAAACCTTGTTTATTCTCATAATTATTAAATCTATAGCCTTGTAGTAATGGCACAAAACTGGAATGGAGAGTTGAAGTATTTAGGAACCACATCCAGATAAAAAAGATCTTGGCAAGTTAAAACAGCAAACTGAACTTCATGAAATTTTATAGATTTCAAAAAATACGTAATGTTCTCTAAATATATATACTGTATGTTTATAAAGTATACAATACACTATAAGTTAAAAAGATTATCATAATACAAAATTTTGATTGACTTTCAGCTCAGGAGTCAGAAATATAACATGACTGACAAAATAGAAACCACCAACCAACCTTAAAATACCAAATGAAACAAAATCCCACAACTTGAGTAGTAGTATAATGTTCAGAAAAAGGTGACAGATATTTTCAAAAGTACATTGATTGGTACAATCAGGATCACTTACGACTGGCATGACAGAATTTACAATTATGCTGGAGATCTAGCATCCTACACTTGTGGTTCCCTACAACCTACCTACACATTAAAAATGGATTGTGCCTTCAGGATGAGGAGAGTTGAGGGGATACATATCAGGTTCTACAGCGGTTTTATTTTATTTCAAAACCATACCAACTTTCTCCCCAGTTCTCATTCTGCAGTGTTCTATCAGTGATAAGTGTCACACACATGTTCCCTATACAGGGTGACTCCCTGGAGCCCCGAGTACTCAGTTAATCAACGAGAGTCACATCACTGCCTCTACTGGTCTGGGAAGTTGTATCTCCCAGGTGTTTCTATTGCCCCTGGGTAGACCCTTATCTTGATGACTCCTACACAGCTTTGGCATCCCATTTCCTTGTTTCCTTTGTTTTTGTCCCTGCTCTTACTGGTGTATAAATATCTGGAGCCAAAGGGTTTGTTTCTTTCCTTTACTTTGTGCCCAAATCCCATCAAATTGCTTGTCATATAGTGTCCACTTAATGAGTATTTATAGAAATCCATGCATACTTTAACCTGGAGAAAAATACAAATGATATCTTCAGATATCTCTAAACAAACATCAAAGAGGTGTTAGATCATATAACAAGGCCAGGGAGCATACACTGACGGAACGTGGAGAATGTAGAGGGAACTGCTTGCATTCAAATCCTACCACCTCTGCTTAGCAGCTGTGTTTCCTTGGGCAAGTAATTGCTCCTTTCCGTACCACATAGGCTTAATGGCACTGATCCTCATTGACTTGTTATGAGCCTCCAGTAAGTCAAACATCTTTCAAAGATGCCTGATACAAATAAAGCTTTAATACATGTTAACCCTAATGCTAATCATGATTCCAACAGACATTCTTCCTTTGTGTCTCACCCCATGATAGTCATGTTCTGCCCACATCCCTCCAAAAGCCAACTCTCAAACAATGTTCACACTGCAGGTCATTCATTTAGAGTCATAATCTCAAAGAACAAGAGGAATGGCCTAGGAACAGTCAGAAGAGAGAAAAGGCCTTTATCTTGTTAGAACTCCCAAGAGAAGCTATGTAGAATGTGCCTTGAAATTGTCCACCAATGGAAGAAAGGGAGCGGATTTATCTACTGGCTTTTTTTCCCTTCTTTCTCCCTCCCTCCCTCCCTCCCTCCCTCCCTCCCTCCCTCCCTCCCTCCTTCCTTCCTTCCTTCCTTCCTTCCTTCCTTCCTTCCTTCCTTCCTTCCTTCCTTCCTTCCTTCCTTTATTGGCAGTGTTAGAGATCTAACTCAGGCTCTCATGCAAGCTCTCTGTCACTGAACTACACTTCCAGCCCATATGCCCTCTCTTTTGAGTAATTACCCTTCCTTTTACTATTAATTCAGCTTAACTCCTTGGTTCAAGGAGAACTGATTTCTTTCCCCCACCCACTCAGTCCCCAGGAATGGGTGTTTGATCTAGAACTGCGAGCACAGCCTCCTCTACAAACTCATTGCTACCTTGTGGGAGCAAAGATACATGTGAGACGCACATCAGGTCCATTGGACTTCCCAGAGCTCTTGAACAGCTGGATTTGGCTATGCCTAAATGAATCAGGGGGAAGGAGTTTTCAGTTAATCCATTCTCAGGAACCAAGAGAATTTACTGAAGAGCTGGGACTTGTAACTGAAAGATTCGTGGCTAAGAATCAGCTTCTCATAAAGGAAATATTTACTAATCCTCAGAGCCGATCAAGAATGGATCAGACTGTCCTGAGATCCCCTTCCCCTGGATGTTATTCAGTAACTGGATCACTACATCCACATCAGATGTATTCATTTGCTGCATAAAGAAGACAACTCAGAATCTCCTTCAGTATTCTACTCAGCTCTAAGTCCATAAGCTCTAGGCGAGGTGTAGTCCCTTCCATCAGTCCCCAACGACTCTACCTAACACTGAGGGAGGTACTCCCTAGTCTTCCTGAAATGAGAAAGAGTAGATGGGAAACAATCAGGATGTGCTATAACATCAAGCAGAGATTTTTGTAGTGAGTTTTGTATTCTTTAAGGACCCATTCAAACATTATATACACTCATCCTAAAATTGAACAAAATCAACCTGAAAATTGCTTTTTTATTCTCTCTTTTTTGAAGTTACATCCTCTTTCCTATTCTATCTCTAGGGTTAGGAGAGAGTTGCTTTAACCCCATTTTCCACTAACCCTGAATTTATCTTTATAAATGGGAAGTGAATGGAGAAATCTCTCAAACTTGATATAAATTGAAATAGCTTAAATTTATCTAGTTTTGGTAAGGATTACTGCCATGGAGTACAGATTTTTGTTGTGAGGCATCTGTACAAAGACATTTAAATTCCTGGAGCAATTTAGATTGCAAGAGGTTGAACATTTCCTTCTGTTACTCTTTTAAAAAATAATAGTCATAGTGCTTGTGGCTTGTGAAGTTTTATGGGAAGCCATGAAGAGAAGCTGTAGTATGAAAGGATGCTTATTAAAATCCTACATACATTATGTATGAATCTGCACTTTTTTTGACCTCCTCTCTTGGAACTGTCCCAATCCAGATTATACCAGGCTGAGCTGTGAAACTCAGAAAACTGCAAACCTCTTTAATTGGGGCATTAGGAAGTTTCAAAACACCAGTTCAGAAAAGCCTCTCAAGGCTTTAAGTTTCTCAAAATATATAAGCCAACTTCTTGTGTGAAT
The DNA here is from genome assembly GCF_964194105.1 of Spermophilus citellus. Lineage (NCBI taxonomy): Eukaryota > Metazoa > Chordata > Mammalia > Rodentia > Sciuridae > Spermophilus > Spermophilus citellus. The sequence goes on from NC_138183.1 coordinate 173,440,226, forward strand.
GCCATGCTCTACCCTGAGAAAGAGAGCTGCAGTCAACATTGAGTATGTCAGGTTGGCAGCCTGTCAAAAACAGGGATCGAAAACCTTATTTTATCGTCTTTATGGAACCAGCAAAATTAAGAATATGATAAATGCATGAGATAAAGGTCTTCTTTGGGCTTACAAACTATAGATTTTTCCACTTATCAGCTTTAGCAGACATAAATGAATAGGTATTTAGTGTAAGGGGTAGATAGAAAAAACATGGAAAGAACAGATGCTTTTTTTCCAGGCACATTTAAAATTCTCAGAACCAGCTGGTTTGGAATTCTGGGAGAACCCTCATCTTTTGATCTAGTGAAGGCATCTTTGCAGCTTGAAAAAGTACAGAAACAAAAGGGGTTGCATGTCTTCTTTAATAGCTGAAAGCTCCCATTTGGTGAGAAAGGGATGGTTTAAATCAGGCATGCAAAAATAAATTACTGAACCACCCACCTCTTCTCCTACTCAACTGCCTGAGCCAGGAGTTCAAGCTGGCATGCACCCCCACCCTCAGAGAGCAACTCAGAGAAGACACCACTATGGTGGGGGTTTGGTGATGGTAGTAGAGGAAGAGCTGTGGGGTACTGGGATGTGTTGCACATAAACATGTCCCCACCCTGGGGCAATGAGAAACATTTCTTGGAGATTTGAATACATATGAGTCAAAGGCAAATATCACTGAAAACACAATTTAGAAAGATACATTTTGGCTTTTCTGCAGATCCCAGAGAATATTTGACTCAATTCCTAACTATCTCCTCTGTAATCATTATCTTTCTGAACTTTTATACACAGTTTATATTCTGTTCTGGGCATTAGCTTAGCACAAGGACTCGTGGAGAAATTCATACCATTTTTTTTTCTCAGTAAGGATTACTGAAAATACCAGACACTTTGCATGATGGTCATGACAACTCAGTTCTTCCCTGAAGAACTTGAAACTTTAATAGCAAAAGCATAAGATGAACAAATTAATTGATTGATTAAACATTATTGACTGATGCCCCTGGTTTATCTCTTCTTTTTCCTCAAATCCTGCTAAATGATAGTAAAGGAATAGAAAGAAATATTAATCATCAGGAACACACACTCCAAAAAAAAAAAAAAAAGGAGAATAGATAACAGCAATTGAGGAAATTTTTAGATTAAGGAAAGCAGATAAAAGACAGGTATCAGGTTTAGAGAAATGGAAGAGGTTACAACACAAGGCCCTGCTGAGGCTGAAAGAAAAGGAGAGACTTGCCCAGATATTGTTATGAATGTATGTCAACATGGGCAGGTGGGGACATTGGACAAGACTACTGACCTTACTTTGTATTCATGACCATCAACAATTACTTTGAAATTTTTAATACTCCTGCTCTTGCTGTGATGACTAATTGCATATCAAATGAATTCCATCCATTCTAGGCATAATGAAGTAGGGTGTGAAGGGAGCTGATGAGAAAATTCTTTTCTTTGTTTGCATGGCAGAAGGTATCTTGCTCCAATTGTGTCTAAAATGAAAGTAAGCTGGTGGCTTTCATTGTCCAAGTGTCCCTTGATTGCAGCAATCCTCAGAGAGTGGGACAGAGGGGTGGGGGCGGGAGGGGGCAGAGAAACAGAGAAACAAGTTCTCTTGTTAGGATGAAATAATTAGCTAAGTACAAATGGGAAGCAAACCAAATGGGGAGTGAGTTCCTGTTGTTTACCTCCTTTCCAATTCTGGACTGTAGTTTCCAAAAGCAACAGGAAGGCAGTTTTGCCCCAAGAATTTTCAAACCACATAAACCACTCCAAATTCCCTTTGATATGCCCTAGCTACCCAGCATTTTCCAAGAACTCAGCTCAGCTTGATTTGCTTTTGGAAGTCATGAAGCACAGCAGCTCTAAATGGGAAGGTAAGTTCTCACCTGTGCATCTGTGGAAAACTACCACAGTAAAGCTGGAAGACCCACAGTTTTGCTTTGAATTTTCTCTTTTAACTCCAAACATAAATGTGAGAATGTTGAGTTGAGCAACTAGAAATGGTCAGTGGGTGGAGTTTCCATTCCTGGTGGGTTTTTTTTTTTTTTTTTGGATAGTTCAATGAGAAACAGATTAAATATTCATGGCTCTGCTTCTAGTCTCTTTTTGCAGATGCCCAAAACTGTCAGGCTGTACACAGAGACTATGGTAAGTTTTCCAAGAGTGTAGAGGTGATATGAGTACCAAGTTCACATTGACATTAAAATAAGTATTTTTACTAATTGAGATTTTTTTTTAATTTTATATTCATTGCCAGTAATTTGGGAAATTCAGAACTATCTCAAGAAGGTAGAATTGATGGTTGCTTGATGATTAATAGGATATATGGGATGATATCAAATGACTTACCAGGCTTCTAAATAGAACAGTCTGGTAAAGAGTGGAAATACTGATTTAGAGAATACTATATTATTATTAAATATTATATATTTAAATAATAAATTATTTATGACATTTGAGCTTCTGTTGTGGGACAAGCAACTTAATGGTTAGACCCAGTATGGAGTAGGAGAGGTTGGTTGGAGATCAGGAGAGAGATATGAACTCTAGAGAGATATTTGAAACCCTCTACAAATATGTGGTACTGAAAACCATGGGAGTAGATAAAGCAGCCCAGGGCTAATGTGGAGAGCAGAAAGTGAGGTAGACTGAAATAGAAAAGATCCACAAAGAAGACTGGATGCAGCATCCAGAGAAGCAGGGTAAAAACTAAATGAAAAATGAGAAAAGGAAGCCAGTTGATAATTTCCAAGAAATTTAGTTAGATAGCAGGGGTGTGTATGTGGAATTCATTCAAGAGATAACATGAGAAATCATCTATCCCCTCCCCTATCGTAATACAGACTATCTGAAACTCTACAGAGAATTCTATGGTGCCAGGCTTAGCAACACAACTTTGATTAAATCCCACACCATCTCTCACACCCCAGCACTCATGCAGTTCAACATTGCTAGGAAAAACAAACAGAAATTCATAGCAGTGGTTTTTGCTTTGGTCTCATGACTGTTAACCTTAAATGGGTTCTTAGTGCTGCTCATCCTCCCTGCTGCAGGCCCCACTCGATTCACTCTCGCTTTCTCTTGCATGACTATTCCACAGTTGGACAAACCTCCAGCCCCTTCTCCTGTGTCCTTACTCTCAGCTGGTGAGCTGGCCTCATCTATTTCACTGAGGAAAGAGAGTAATGAGAACATAGTTTCACAGGCCCTATACTACATCTCTCTTCTGGTGTGTACACTCAGCCTTCTCTCTGACTGCTCAAGATGAACAGTCTAGATACCTGTTCAATGTCTCCACTCCCTTCTTTCTCCCACAGTTAGGCATCTAAAAAGGCCACACACATCCTCGTGGTGTCTGCTGAACCAATGTCTAGTCTGAGGGCCTGATGCTTGTACTGTGACAGTGGTCCCATATTCCCAGTATTACCTCTGAATCTGGCCCAGGCCTCCTTCTCTAGATCCCATTATGTTTCACTCTCCTCTGCATATTTGATGCTCCAGCAATGTAAGACCAATTATAAGCTTTCTACAGGCTATCTGATTACTTTCCTGTGTGCGTTTGTTTCTGTAGCATCCCTTGTTTCTATTTTAAAAAATATATAATATTCATACAGAGTGGCAGGTACAGTGTGATGTTTTGATTTATGTATACATTGATCAATGATTAAATCAGGTAGTTAACATATCCATGACCATAAACTTTTAATTTTTTTTTTTTTGCTGAGTATATTCAAAATCCTCCTTTCCAGCTATGTTTAGACAGTGTTTTATTATTAAGTGTATTCACTCTGGTGTTCCATAGAAGAACAGAATTTATTTCTTCTAACATTCTACCTATTGACAACCTCTTCAATTCCCCTTTCTTCTTACTCTCTCCAGCCTTTGGTAACCACTCTTCTTCTCTTAACTTCCATTGAGCTCCACTTTTTCAGATTCCACATGAGTGAGATAGTGTCCTATTTGTTTTTCCATGCCTGGCTTATTTCACTTAGCATAATGTCCTCCAGTTCCATTCATATTGTCACAGATGACAGCACTGCATCTATATGTATGGCTGAATAGTATTCCATGCATATATGTATCACATTTTCTTTATCCATAAAATTGAAATAAGTGAGTTTTTGGGAAGAGAAAGAGGCCTCTAGTGGATGGAGATCTGGATCTATGAACATAACCAGTCATGCTTGTCTCATTAGTTAGATAATCAAAACTTCTAGGGTATTCTCCTATCAGATCAACTAGAACAAAAAAAAATTTAAATGACACCAGATTCAAATATCTACACCGTATGCCCATGACTGATTTATGGCCACCAAAACAGAATATTGTGAACCCCAAATATCAAATGATTGACATGGGATTTGATTCTCAGAGAAGCTTGCCTGAGAACCTGCACATTTCTTCCCATGAAAATCATGTATAGTCACAGAGCTCAACCTTAGGTGTGTCACTCATATTCTGTTCTCTGGGAGGCACAAGGTACCTACACCTTGCCTTTAGGGTGTGTATAGCTTTGCTGTCCTCTAATAAATCTCAGCTTATGCCTTGATTTTGATGTGTCCTAAAATTCTTTACAGTGGCATAGGTCAAGAACACACTTGGGCAGAGTTGAGTTCCACTGTCCACTTGGAGGGACATCAAAGCCCTGTCTGGTGACAGAATGGTAGATTTCATGCTCTACCGTCTGAGCTAAAACTCCAAAACTTTCTCCCTGTGTCTAATTCCTCATTGACTTTAGCACTGAGAGCCCAACCATTCACACATTCATTTGCTTATGCCATAAATGCTTGCCAAGCTCAAATTAGGCATCAGGCTTATGCTAGGTACTGGTGAAACAGTAGTGATTAGGAAAAACACAGTTGTAACTCCTGCAAGAAAATTTTGAGACTCTCCAGCATGGACAAGAATTTTTCTCCAGGGTTTCTTAATATCTTCTGCATATATTATTCTTCATCTCTCCCATGTAATACACTTTTATGCTAATGTTTGGTCCTATCCAGTAGATCATAAGCTCTTTGGGGCTGAAAAAAGTGTTTTATTCATCATTGTTTTTAAACAATGTCCAAATGCATGATTTTAACAACAAGAGTGACAACCTTTTTATAGCAATAACAGTGGATGGGAGCTTGGAAATGTATATCTTACAAAAACAGAGCTTTTAATCTTTCTGTTATTATACTTGCCATGCTTCCTGGATTTTCTATGATAATTTTGATTTAAACTAGTCTCCTTTCTTCCACTAGCAGACTATGAAATTTAAATAGTATACTGAACTTTACTTCTGAAAATATGACATTGTGTTATGTATCCCAATTTCTTCTGAAGGACTTCTCTAAGTGCTGCCAGTCTTAAATCTATTACTTCTTCTAAGGTATTTTTTTATTACTAATCAGTTTTGCAAATTCTCTGAACTTGAATTCCTTAACCAACAAAAGTGGGGATTATAATACTTAACCTCCAAGTTCTACAGAGAGCATTAAATTAGATAATGTATGTAAAGTACTCAGCTTGTTACCTGGCAAATAAGTATTGCTGAATAAATGTTAGTTCCTTCTCTCATACCCAAAAGCTAAATTATTTGTTCAAAACTCATTGACTCAATCAGTAAGTTATTTTTGTGTATATACTGACACTGTGGAAGCTATGGATACACAAGAGCATATTAAGAATCTTACAGGGGGAGGGGGAAGATGGCGGCGAAGGGAGTGCATCGCCCCCATGTACTGCGTCACTGTTCGGGAGAATGATGAGTTAGAACAGCTAAAAACTACCTTGTTAGGAATTTCTAGCAAAACTGGGGTGCTCCAAAACCTAGTGGAAGGATTTTCATCGCAGGAGGATCAGCTACAGGGGCTCAAACGCGAGCGATTTATCCAAACGGAGGGTCACGCCGCTTATTCAGCAAATCGCCTCGTGGTTAGAATCTGCGGCACACACTGGGAAGCAAGAGATAGCAACACAAAGATACAGTGCTGCGGATTCTGTGGGCTCCTGCCAGCTGTGCAATCACTGTACACAGTGCTGAATTCTGGGTTTGAGACGGGGGAAGGAAGCGGTCCAGTTCGGTTCTCCACCGGTCAGACCACAGAGGAAGCCAGTGGCCACCATCTTGGAGAGTTGACGTCATCATCCCTGTTTTCGACTGATCGCAGCTCATTCAAGCATAGAACAGGTAATTTCAGGCTGCCATTCGCCTGCATCTCGCAGACAAATTACTCAGGCGCAGTGCTAAAGAACCCGCGGAAACTGCTTCTTGGGGCCTGCTCCGATCAGAACATACACGGAGCCCGGGGCGGCCGAATTCTGGCTCCCGGAACTGCTCTGGCCCAGGGCTAAGGAGCCCGCGGAGGCTGCTTCTTGGAGCCTGCTCCTATCAGAGCATGCATGGAGCCCAGAGCGGCCGGGTTCTGGCTCCCAGAACTGCTCTGGCCCAGGGCTGAAGAACCCACGGAAACTGCTTCTTGGGGCCTGCTCCTGTTGGGGCATGCACCGAGCCTGGAGCGGCCGAGTTCTGGCTCCCGGAGCTGCTCTGACCCAAGGCTGAGGAACCCACGGAGACTGCTTCTCGGTCCGGATCCTGCTGAGTGCTGTGGGGGCCAGAGGGGCAGAGCAGAGCTGCAGCCCGCGTCCGGAACAGCCCCAGTGACTGCCGGCGTGGTATCAATTCACCCCAACTGCGGTGGGGGCTGAGCAGAGCTGCCGCCCAAGCCCGCAAGGTAGGCAGACCACCGGCCGATTGGCGGAACGGGCCCAGTGGCCTGCCAGTGTGGTAGACACGTCACACCAATGGGAGTAGGGGCAGAGCAGGGCCGCCGCCCGCGCCCGGAGTGGGCCTAGTGACACACCGGCGTGGTATCGCTTCACCCCAACTGCAGTGGGGGCCGAGCAGAGCTGCCGCCCGAGCCCGCAAGGTAGGCAGACCTGCGACCGACCAGCGGGACAGGCCCAGCGGCCTGCCGGCGTGGTAGACACATCACACCAATTGGAGTAGGGGCAGAGCAGAGCTGCTGCCTGCGACCGGAACAGGCCTAGCGACCTGCCGGTGTGGTATCACTTCACCCCAACTGCAGTAGGGGCCAAGCAGAGCCACCGCCCGAGCCCGCAAGGTAGGCAGACCTGCGACCGACCAGTGGGACAGGCCCAGCGGCCTGCCGGCGTGGTAGACACATCACACCAATGGGAGTAGGGGCAGAGCAGGGCCGCCGCCCGCGCCCGGAGTGGGCCTAGTGACCTGCCGGCGTGGTATCGCTTCACCCCAAATGCAGTGGGGGCCGAGCAGAGCTGCCACCCGAACACGCAAGGTAGGCAGACCTGCGAATGACCGGCGGGACAGACCCAGCAGCCTGCCGGCGTGGTAGACACGTCACACCTATTGGAGTAGGGGCAGAGCAGAGCCGCCGCCCACATCTGGAACAGACCCAACGACCCGCGGGCGTGGTAGTCACCCCAACTGGAGAAGGGGCAGAGCAGAGCCGCCACCCGCGCCCGCAAGGTAGGCAGACCTGCGACCGACCGGCACAACAGGCCCAGCGGTACGCAGGCGTGGTAGTCACGTCACCCCAATTGGAGGAGGGGCAGAGCAGAGCCGCTGCCCGCACCCTGAACAGGCCCAGTGGCCCGCCGGAGTGGAAGTCACGTCACCCCAATTGGAGTACGGACAGAGCAGAGCCACCTCCCGTGCCCGGAACAGGCCCAGCGGCCCCCCGGCATGGTAGACACATCACCCCAATTGGTGTAAGGGCAGAGCAGAGCCGCCGCCCGCGCCTGCAAGGTAGGCAGACCTGTGACCGACCGGCAGAACAGCCCCAGGGGTCCGCGGGTGTGGTAGACACGTCACACCAACTGGAGGAGGAGCACAGCCGCTGCCCGTCCTGCAAGGGAGATTTTTCAACTATACAAGAGTAATACAAATATATAGGGGGAAAATTTCAAAAACACAACAGTTTCACCAAGCAGAAAGTAATGCGAGCAGTATGAAACGACAAGGAAAGAAAGGACCACAAGCAATGCAGGTCAACTCAACTTTAGAAGAGGTAATAGCTGCACCAGATGGAATGTCAGATAAAGAATTCAGGATATACATGCTTCAGATGATCTGGAGTCTCAAGGAAGACATTAGACAGCAAAATCAGGCAATGAAAGATCACTTCAACGATGGATTACATAAACAAATCCAAGAAGCAAAAGATCAACTATACAGGGAGATAGAGGTTATAAAAAACAAACAGAAATCCTAGAAATGCAGGAAGCGATAAACCAACTTAAAAACTCAATTGAGAATACTACCAGCAGAGTAGAACACTTAGAAGATAGAACATCAGACAATGAAGACAAAGTATTTCAACTTGAAAAGAACATAGACAGCTCAGCAAGACTGCTAAGGAACCATGAGCAGAACATTCAAGAAATATGGGACAACATAAAGAGACCAAACTTAAGAGTCATTGGGATACAGGAAGGTATAGAGGTCCAAACCAAAGGAATGAGCAATCTATTCAATGAAATAATACTAGAAAACTTCCCAGACTTGAAGAATGAGACAGAATCCCAAATCCTAGAAGCCTACAGGACGCCAAATGTGCAAAATCATAAGATATCCACACCTAGACACATTATAATGAAGATGCACAGCATAAAGAATAAGGAGAGAATTTTAAAAGCTACAAGAGAAAGGAAGCAGATTACATTTAGGGGTAAACCAATCAGGATAACAGCTGATCTCTCAACGCAGACTCTGAAAGCTAGAAGATCCTGGAATAACATATTTCAAACACTGAAAGAAAATGGGTTCCAACCAAGAATCGTGTATCCAGCGAAATTAAGCTTCAGGATGGAAGATGAAATTAAAACCTTCCACGATAAACAAAAGTTAAAAGAATTTGCAGCTAGAAAACAATCTCTTCAAAACATCCTTGGCAAAACATTTCAGGAAGAGGAAATGGAAAATAACATTGAAAACCAACAGTGGGAGGTAGGACAGTAAAGGGGGGAAAATAATCAAAGAGGAAAACAAACCATGTTTAGTAACATAAATAAACAAAAATGGCTGGAAGAACAAACCATATCTCAATAATAACCCTAAATGTTAATGGCTTAAACTCACCAATTAAGAGACACAGGCTAGTAGAATGGATCACAAAACAAGACCCAACAATATGCTGCCTACAGGAGACGCATTTGATAGGAAAAGACATACATAGACTGAAGGTGAAAGGTTGGGAAAAATCATATCACTCATATGGACTTCGGAAACAAGCAGGAGTGTCCATACTCATATCAAATAAAATAGATTTCAAGCCAAAGTTAATCAAAAGGGATAAAGAGGGACACTACATACTGCGCAAGGGAACCATACACCAACAAGAATAACAATCATAAATATATATGCCCCAAACAACAGCGCAGCTATGTTCATCAAGCAAACTCTTCTCAAGTTCAAGAGTTTAATAGACCACCATACAATAATCATGGGAGACTTCAACACACCTCTCTCACCACTGGACAGATCTTCCAAACAAAAGTTGAATAAGGAAACTATAGAACTCAATAACACAATTAATAACCTAGACTTAATTGACATATATAGAATATACCACCCAACATCAAGCAGTTACACTTTTTTCTCAGCAGCACATGGATCCTTCTCAAAAATAGATCATATATTATATCACAGGGCAACTCTTAGACAATATAAAGGAGTAGAGATAATAACATGCATCTTATCTGATCATAATGAAATGAAACTGAAAATGAACGATAAAAGAAGGAAGGAAAAATCATGCATCACTTGGAGAATGAACAATAGGTTACTGAATGATCAATGGGTTTTAGAAGACATCAAGGAGGAAATTAAAAAATTCTTAGAGATAAATGAAAACACAGACAGAACATATCGGAATCTATGGGACACATTGAAAGCAGTTCTAAGAGGAAAATTCATTGCTTGGAGTTCATTCCTTAAAAAAAGAAAAAACCAACAAATAAATGATCTCATACTTCATCTCAAAATCCTAGAAAAAGAAGAGCAAAACAACAGCAGAAAAGTAGAAGGCAAGAAATAATTAAAATCAGAGCTGAAATTAATGAAATCAAAACAAAAGAAACAATTGAAAAAAATTGACAAAACTAAAAGTTGGTTCTTTGAAAAAATAAATAAAATTGACAGACCCTTAGCCATGCTAACGAAGAGAAGAAGAGAGAGAACTCAAATTACTAGCATACGGGATGAAAAAGGCAACATCACAACAGACACTTCAGAAATACAGAAGATAATCAGAAATTATTTTGAATCCTTATACTCCAATAAAATAGAAGATAGTGAAGGCATCGATAAATTTCTTAAGTCATATGATCTGCCCAGATTGAGTCAGGAGGTATAGACAACCTAAACAGACCAATATCAATTGAAGAAATAGAAGAAACCATCAAAAGACTACCAACTAAGAAAAGCCCAGGACCAGATGGGTATACAGCAGAGTTTTACAAAACCTTTAAAGAAGAATTAATACCAATACTTTTCAAGCTATTTCAGGAAATAGAAAAAGAGGGAGAAAGTCCAAATTCATTCTACGGGGCCAACATCACCCTGATTCCTAAACCAGACAAAGACACTTCAAAGAAAGAAAACTACAGACCAATATCTCTAATGAACCTAGATGCAAAAATCCTCAATAAAATTCTAGCAAATCGGATTCAAAAACATATCAAAAAAATTGTGCATCATGATCAAGTAGGATTCATCCCTGGGATGCAAGGCTGGTTCAATATACGGAAATCAATAAATGTTATTAACCACATCAATAGACTTAAAGACAAGAACCATATGATCATCTCGATAGATGCAGAAAAAGCATTCGACAAAGTACAACATCCCTTTATTTTCAAAACTCTAGAAAAACTAGGGATAACAGGAACATAACTCAACATTGTAAAAGCAATCTATGCTAAGCCTCAGGCTAGCATCATTCTGAATGGAGAAAAATTGAAGGCATTCCCTCTAAAATCTGGAACAAGACAGGGATGCCCTCTCTCACCACTTCTGTTCAACATAGTTCTCGAAACACTGGCCAGAGCAATTAGACAGACGAAAGAATTTAAAGGCATAAAAATAGGAAAAGAAGAAATTAAATTATCACTATTTGCAGATGACATAATTCTATATCTAGCAGACCCAAAAGGGTCTACAAAGAAACTATTAGAGCTAATAAATGAATTTAGCAAAGTGGCAGGATATAAAATCAACACGCATAAATCAAAGGCATTCCTGTATATCAGCGACAAATCCTCTGAAATGGAAATGAGGAAAAACATTCACAATATCCTAAAAAAAAAAATACTTGGGAATCAACCTAACAAAAGAGGTGAAAGACTTATACAATGAAAACTACAGAACCCTAAAGAGAGAAATAGAGGAAGATCTTAGAAGATGGAAAAATATACCCTGTTCATGGATAGGCAGAACTAACATCATCAAAATGGCGATATTACCAAAAATTCTCTAGGTTTAAGCAATGCCAATCAAAATCCCAATGGCATTTCTTGTAGAAATAGATAAAGCAATCATGAAATTTATATGGAAAAATAAAAGTCCCAGAATAGCAAAAACAATGCTAAGCAGGAAGTGTGAATCAGGCGGTATAGCAATACCAGACTTCAAACTATACTACAGAGCAATAGTAACAAAAACAGCATGGTACTGGTACCAAAACTGGTGGGTGGACCAATGGTACAGAATAGAGGACACAGAAACCAATCCACAAAACTACAACTATCTTATATTTGATAAAGGGGCTAAAAGCATGCAATGGAGGAAGGATAGCATTTTCAACAAATGGTGCTGGGAAAACTGGAAATCCATATGCATCAAAATGAAACTGAATCCCTTTCTCTCGCCATGCACAAAAGTTAACTCAAAATGGATCAAGGAGCTTGATATCAAATCAGAGACACAGCATCTGATAGAAGAAAAGTTGGCTACGATCTACATACTGTGGGGTCAGGCCCCAAATTCCTCAATAGGACACCCATAGCACAAGAGTTAATTACTAGAATCAACAAATGGGACTTACTCAAACTAAAAAGTTTTTTCTCAGCAAAAGAAACAATAAGAGAGGTAAATAGGGAGCCTACGTCCTGGGAACAAATCTTTACTCCTCACACTTCAGATAGAGCCCTAATATCCAGAATATACAAAGAACTCAAAAAATTAGACAATAAGATAACAAATAACCCAATCAACAAATGGGCCAAGGACCTGAACAGACACTTCTCAGAGGAGGACATACTATCAATCAACAAGCACATGAAAAAATGCTCCGCATCGCTAGCAGTCAGAGAAATGCAAATCAAAACCACCCTAAGATACCATCTCACTCCAGTAAGATTGGCAGCCATTAGGAAGTCAAAGAACAACAAGTGCTGGCGAGGATGTGGGGAAAAGGGTACACTTGCTCATTGTTGGTGGGACTGCAAATTGGTGCAGCCAATTTGGAAAGCAGTATGGAGATTTCTTGGAAAGCTGGGAATGGAACCACCATTTGACCCAGCTATTCCCCTTCTCAGTCTATTCCCTAAAGACCTGAAAAGAGCATGCTACAGGGACACTGCTAAATCGATATTCATAGCAGCACAATTCACAATAGCAAGACTGTGGAACCAACCTAGATGCCCTTCAATAGATGAATGGATAAAAAAATGTGGCATCTATACACAATGGAGTATTACTCTGCATTAAAAAATGACAAAATCATAGAATTTGGAGGGAAATGGATGGCATTAGAGCAGATTATGCTAAGTGAAGCTAGCCAATCCCTAAAAAACAAATGCCAAATGTCTTCTTTGATATAAGGAGAGTAACTAAGAACAGAGTAAGGATGAAGAGTATGAGAAGAAGATTAACATTAAACAGGGATAAGAGGTGGGAGGGAAAGCGAGAGGGAAGGGAAATTGCATGGAAATGGAAGGAGACCCTCATAGTTATACAAAATTACATACAAGAGGAAGTGAGGGGAAAGGGAAAAATAATACAAGGGGGAGAAATGAATTACAGTAGAGGGGGTAGAGAGAGAAGAGGGGAGGGGAGGGGAGGGGAGGGGGGATAGTAGAAGATAGGAAAGGCAGCAGAATACAACAGACACTAGTATGGCAATATGTAAATCAATGAAAGTGTAACTGATGTGATTCTGCAATCTGTATACGGGGTAAAAATGGGAGTTCATAACCCACTTGAATCAAAATGTGAAATATGATATGTCAAGAACTATGTAATATTTCGAACAACCAACAATAAAAAAAGAATCTTACAATTTTAGTGCAAAATAGAGGGAAAATAAATGCTTAAATGTACAGAATGATGAAAATTCTCAAATAGCATTTGGAGAGGAAAAATAATAGACAATCAGTGAGATTTGGTTGGTGTAGGAAAACATAATACTGGAGCTCAGTGGAAAGCCATAGAAAAGAATTTCAAGAGAAGATGGGTTTTATTTCATGTGTCTCCTTAAGTATTTGGCTGTGATGAGAAGGATGATGGGAACTGGTTCATGTCTTAAGAGAAGAAGTGACCTAATTGATTATTAATGTCTGCTGTGACTTTGGAATGGACTTCTGCAAGAGCTTATTTTCTAAGTCTGCCCCAGAGCATCAAGGAAAGATGAAGAAAGAAAACTATCCTCAGCAATCCCCTTCAGAGGCTTTCATTTATGTTTTCAATTTTGGTTCCTTCAGACTCTGGCTTTTAAATCACTTCATTCTCTGACAGGCTGGTTGGGCAGGACTCACTACATTCTAGAAGCTTGGCAATCATACTGTCACAATCCTTGCAACTTACAAAAGGTGAGAGTTCTGTCTGGAGAAGAGTTAGGGCCCCAGAGTTTGTCAGTGGCCTCTTTGGAAGCACTATTATAAAATGTCTGAATATTTCTGTCGTAAATCTGCCACATAGTGAAAAATTGTGGCCAAACAATTTTCCCAAAAAGGTTTCCCTGGAGTTTCTCATGTAGAGTAAAGTGGGTTATGTAAAACTGGATATTGACTTCCCATTCAGCCAGGATTGGAACCTGGAATGGCCTGCCATCTTTTAAAGCTTATTCTATTGGCCTTCAAAGTCATGCTATCTGATGAGGAAGGCTTTACCAGGAGGACCATTCCACATCATGAACAGCCAGAAGGGACCTCCAAAGGTTACTTAGCATGGAGCCTGATTTCAAAAGGGACAAATCAAATTAGTCTTTTGAAAACGTTTTAGATTTTCTATTTTATATCTCTCTAAAAATATTTGTATTTTGAGAGAAATACAGAGTTGGTTATCTGAGAAGATAGAGCAGGAAATTAGGTCTCAGACCTTGTTATGTGATTTTGCTAAGGACTGATATTAATTCACACGGGTATTGATCCCCTGTTTGTAGGATCTGTGACACATCAGCTGTAAGGAAGGGACTGGTCTTTCCTTGCCTCCTCACCGACAGCAATTAAGAAACAATGTATTCAATATACTTCTAGAACTTATTGAGGCCACCTATTACAAGTCAATCTTCCCAAAGCAATCAGAAAGTAATAGTCATTAAAAAGAAGAAGAAACAAAGAAAAAAGTAAAATTGTGATGTTATAGGAGCTGATAGAAAAGAATGTCTGATGTTCAGAAGGGGAAATGTGTTTGAAGATGTGAAAATACACATTTACCAGGTGGATACTGGGTGGGTGGGTGGATCTACATTCCACAGTAAGGAGAAGCTTATGTAAAGGCCTGGATGTGAGATAGAGTCCAGCTTGTTTGACAAGTCTGGAGCAAAGGGTGTAGCAAGAAGGTTGTCAGTGATGGGGTCAGAGAAGCTATTTTGAGGCATAGGCCTACCATAAAAAATAAGAAATCTGTCTGGGCGCAGTGGCTCATGCCTCTAATCCCAGCAATTTGGGAGGCTGAGACAGGAGAATCACAAATTCAAGGCCAGACTCAGCAATTTAGTGAGGTCCTAATCAACTTTTCAAGAACCTATGTCAAAATAAAAGAGGCTGGGGATGTGACTCAGTGGTTAAGTGCCCCTGGGTTAAATCTCCATCACCAAAAAAAAAAAAAAAAAAAAAAAAAAAATATATATATATATATATATATATATATATATATATATATATATATATATGCCATTTCTGATTTGTTGTAGTGTTAGATGACTCTCCCACTGCTATTCTTTTTACCTTTTCTCCACTCCTTATACCAATGGTCCCTTCAACTTATAATGACAACTGCCCAGTGACCATTGGTTTTTTTTTTAGTAACACTAACCCAGTTTCCCCTGAAGGAACATCCATTATTCACTCTCATATCTTGAGTTTGGGGTGCAGCTAGACAAACCCCTTAATTCTTGGAGGAGGCTTGAACTAGCAATAATAGCATGGCATTTCCTGGCCAGTGTGCTTGAGGAAGGAATAAGCTTGTGGACTCAAGTTGGACCAGTAAGATGCAGTGCTGGGAATTTTGTTGCATTTATAAAGAAAGAAGTATTCCATAAATCATATACCTTCATTTCATTGAGGAAGGTGAGCTGAGAGATATAAGCCTGGAGCTGTTCTTAATCATATTGGCCACCACTTGAATAATCAATCTGAGGATAAATCAATATTGAGGACAGCAGAATTTAGAGATGGAAAAAGACAAATTACACGTACCATTTGAGTACCTGGATTTTGCTATGCTTTGAAACCACTTCAGCACCTTGTTTTCCAGTAGCATGAAGACATAAATCCTTTTTCCAATTAGATTCATGTTACTCACAAACAAAATAGTTCTGAGGCCCTAGCTCCCTATCACTTCAGTGATTCACTGTGCATTAGAGCATTAGTTGCTGTATTTGACTCAAGAACCTTTGACTTAGAAAAATCATTAAGTGCTCCAAGAAGGACAATTATTCAAATAGGAAATATTGGACCACCATGCCTGCAGATAATCCTGAACTATTCTGCCTTCCTATCTGGCATCTGCTTTTTAATGAATGTTTCCCAGAAGCATTAATTTAGAAGAAGAACTATCTAAGTGGGAGGCTAAAGAATCTAGGATTAAGTGAGGAGGTTCCTGATGAGGATTCACCCAGAGACAATAGCTGGAAGAGTCCTACTACATTTATATGGTCACCTTGGGTCCAAGCAGCTGTTCTTTAATTTACCCATTCTAATTTCTTTTCCCTGCTTAAAAATGGCATTGCTTTTGCTGGATGTCTCACCTACTGGCTCTCAGCAGTTATCACTCAAGTCTACTTAGCCACTGAAGCTAGAGAAGTTAAAAGGATTTGGGATCAAACATCAGTTCAAGACATTAGTTTAAGTCTGGCTTTACCAAATATCTGTCATTTGACATTAGACAATTACTCGGTATCTCCAAGTCTCCTTTTCCTCATCTATAAAATGGGCTCACAATCAAAACACAATTCAAAAAATTGTTGTTTGGCTTAAATAAAATTTAAATAACAATGATAACAACAATACACCAAAACTGTCATTCCAGTCCACCATAATCTTCTACTTACTTTTTCAATACTTTCTCCATCAGCCCATCCTTGTCTCTATGTAAGTGCAGTCCAGCCACACAGGCCAGTCACTAGGCTTGGGTGTGCTTGCACAGCTCCACCATTATGACTCTAGCTCTAGAGTTCCTTTCACCTGAAATGTCCTACTATGCATCTTCAAGACCAGCCTAAATTTGAACTCATCTGTGAATCATTCTTTAATAGGTCACTCATTACTCTTTGATGTCCTGGAGAATTTCTGTGTGGAAATAATTCATTTACCACCCTTTATTGGATATTTGCTTTCTTTTGCATCTTTTATCCCTAATTAGATTTTATCTAAGCTTTTTTGTACCTCCCTATCCAATGTCTTACATATAAATGATCCTCAACAAATATTTGCTAAATTCTCTATTTTCCTTCTAATCAATCATTTGTCACTGAGTAACACTGAAATTTTAGTAAGTAAATTTAAGAAGAGAACTTACCTCCTGAGCTCCATAACCCCCACAAAAGGCTGCACAGCTTGAGTTAAGACCTGTCTCTGCTTTTGAATTTGCAATTGGAAACATATGGTGATTTGGAAGACAGCCATTTTTTTTTTATTTTTTCTTTTTCATTTTCCTTCTGAAGAAACCTTTAAAACCTCACTAAATATGTCAAGAAACAGCAATGAAAATGTCAAGAAATTATAATATTGCTTATTGCAAAACACACACACACACACACACACACTCACACACCACTGCTGGTGTGTTTACAAAGTTCCAAGTTGAAAAAACAAGGGCTAATTTTAGATTTCGGATTTTTCCTTCAAGTCATAATAAGAAAAAACACAAACATCAACTGAAACCCCAGTGAACAAAACCTCTTAGTCATACCCACCAGGCACTTTCAGAAACCAATTTTCTAGAGAAAGGATTCTAATTCTTAGCTCATTGAGTCATGAATGCTGCTGCTGTGATGAATAGAAGGGATTGAAAGTACCACCACCAGAGTCTTGTGGAACATCTGTGGATGGCGCAGTCAGAAATGGGAGCCTTCCTTCTGTGTTGTTCTCTGACACATTTCCCACCTCACTGAAACCCTGCAGTGTTCAAGATTCCTTCTCAGACCCTAACCCAGAAGAGAATGAACAATCCCAGCTCCCTTTGACAGCAATGCCAATCTTTAGACATCCTTTAATCATCACAGCAATCAGAGTGAATCATGCATAGACGTTTGGACTTCACTTGGCAAATTCCCAACAAGTGCTGACTAGTTCTTATTATTAAAGCTCTGACTTGCTAAACACTCTGGTAATAATAGCTCAGTTCTCAAAGCAGAAGCCAAAATGAAGTGTTTCTTGATTATCTTGCCTCTTCCAAGAGGGATCCCTGACTCCTGGGCCACTGGTGTCCCAAAGCTATGCTGCCTCCATTGGAATGTCTCGGGAGACTGACTGAGCTACCTGACGATTTATTCCCTCCTTTCCCTCCTGCCTTACAAGTATCAGTGAAGGCCTTGAAGTCAAGACAAACAGAAGCTTCAAGAAGTAGCCTGTGACCATTGATCCTCTATGTCTTTCCTGGAACAAGCCTTTTATACTATTAGCCCTGGGCCTCCAGTGAGAAGAGACCTCCAGCACTACGAGGGCCATTACTCAAGAACCAGCTCAGATTTCAGATTCTCCATGAGCCCTTCCTTGACAACATCAGTCCTTTGGGAACCTTTTCTTCTCTCTGCCCTTAGAAATGAGCAGTCTACCTTCATTTGTTATTCACTGTGAACTTCATTTTTCATGTGGGCAAGAATATTCTTCCCAAACAAGCTCACAGTGTCTCATCTTATTTTAGTGTGATGGTTGAAAGAACCTTGTAGCCAGACAATTCACATCTCATTGTGACTCTGCCAATTCCTCATTTTGTGACATTGAGCAAAGTTATCTAGTTTCTGTTTCACTTTCCTTTTCTGTAAAATGAGGATAGTAACAGTAACTACCCCATAGAAATATAATGACTGTTTAAAACAGTTAATTGAAGGATGTAAGTGCTCAGAACAGGCCTATGAGATAGTAAACACTAAAAATGTTATGTAGTAACTCCCTCAAAACCTCTTACAACAGTCTATACCATAATCGACTCATTCATCTAAAAAAATATTTATTGAGTACCTACTATATTTTAGGGACCATTTCATGTGCTGGTAATGTGGGGATGAATGAAATTGATGAGGTTCCTTCATGGAACTTAGTATCTAGACAGAGACATAATAAATGAATAAATAATATAATATAATATAATATAATAGGATACGATTTCAGGTAATGATGTTGGTTTTGGAGAAGCAGGATATGGGATAAAGTGTGACAGTGTGTGTCATATGGTGTGTCAGAGGCTGAGGGCATGTTTTAAGTAATCAATAGCATTTAATTGCCAGATCTGGAAAGAGAGGCTCACTGACATTTTATTGGAAAGTTAGAAGTTGTACATAGCAAATCCATTTCTGGACAGCAAATTACAAAAGAGACTGTGAAGAATGAAGCAAGGGGTAAAGCAGGCTAAACCTGTCTGAGGTAGAGCAACTCTTGACTGTACCTCAAGCACCTGCTCATCTACTTCTACTCCTTAAAGCATTTTGCTAACCGTAGCTTCCTAAAGTTGTCCAGTGAAATTTAATCAGTGATTAAATTAGCAGAACTTTCCTTTTATTTCCCCATAAAGAGTCACCCATCCCTAATCCTCTTTCCCGAGGCTTCTGGTTCTGTGTTTCACGATTAGAGTTGATTTATTTCCTAGAATATTCCAGAAATGTTTTCTAGCAGTGCTTGCAAGTTAAGGAGGAAAACCTTATTCTCAGACTATAGCCCTGCTTATAATGGCTTTTAAAAAAAAAGTTCCAATTCAAGTTGCCTATTAATAGGAATTTTATGATAGAAAATACCTGAAAAATCTCACAATATATAGACTTTGGCCTTGTCCTAGGAGGTATGCTTTTGTGGTTAACTATGATTCTGGAATCATACACACCTGGGTGCAAATTTTGGCCCTGCCAATTACTTGCTATGTTATTTTCAGCAAGTAACTGTTTCACAGCTTCCTCATCTATAAAATGGGTAGATTAACACTACTTCTCATCCTGAGTTTTTTTTTTTTTTTAAAGAGAGAAGGGAGGGGAGAGAGAGAGAGAGAATTTTTAATATTTATTTTTTAGTTCTCGGCGGACACAACATCTTTGTTGGTATGTGGTGCTGAGGATCGAACCCGGGCCGCTCGCATGCCAGGCAAGTGCGCTACCGCTTGAGCCACATCCCCAGCCCCTCATCCTGAGTTTTTAACTTGGGAGTTAAATGGTTCAGTAGCATACCTGTAGTGTGGCTAGTCTGTTTCAAGTACACAGTCATGTCCTCCAAAAACCTGTCCATACAAAGTCTCTTTGACCTAAAGAGTGATTAATTTACACAGCTGCTCTTTAGAATGAAGCTTTAGATAGCAAATATGAGTATGGCTCCTCTCCTGACCTAACTCTGGGCAGGAAATGGCTTCTTTAGGTTGGGTACATTGCAATTGTGGTAAGTCTGTATAACCTTATTCATAACATGTCGTGTTTTCTTTGGTGGTTTTTAAATATTCACAAGAAAAGAATCTGACCCATCAAAGAAGCTGAGGTCACCAATTAGAGGAAAACCTTTCCTAAACCAAGAGAAGTTGGAGTTCATGACTTAAAAAAAAAAGGCAACACAAGGAAAGGTTCTTGTAGTCATTAAAGGGAGGGAGTTGCAAGTCATCTAAGAGATGAGGCAACAGGGTTTCAAGGTGTCTTGGAGAGAAACAGAGAAAAGCCTGTGTTCTGGAAATATTGGGGATAGGGTGAGATCAAGAAATTTCCTTTCTCAGAATTGTATCTGGGAAAGGACTAAAGTATGGCTGTAACTAGGGAAAGATTGGTAACTGCAAATGAGGCATCTATTATCACCATTCTCTACCTAAAAAAGAAACCAGTTTGTAATAGCTGAATGAGGAAATAGGTATTTCTCTTAGACTGAGGTATCTGTGTTTCCCTTGAGAGGGCCACCTCTCCTACCAGTCTAGGAGCATCTTTCACAGAGAAGAGCATACAACATGAATGGAACCCATGAAGCACAATTCCATGGTGTTGTGTGGAACAAAATCCCTGGGAATCGTACAAGGCGATGGCTTGCTCAAATTCCATCATTTATATTGCTCACAGGAATCCACCACTGGAGTATGATTTTATTAGTGAAATGGTGTTTGCCAGACCAAGAAGTAAGTGAGTGATTCTCAACATGTCCTCTCTGCACCACTTGCACCAAGCAGTCACCTGGAGTGCTTTTTAAAATGCAGAGTCCTGGGTTGCACTTTAATCTCTGTTTGCAGGAAAAGGGTCCAGTGATCTGTTTTTCACAAGCACACTGGCTTATTCCAAAACACATTAAAGTTTGATATCTAAAGAAATAGAGATTGTTGTTTGCTAGGAACATTAGAGTGAATCTTTAAGAAAAACAAACAAAAGGAAGAACATAAGGTGGTTTGGTGTGAGTGTCCCCACCTCCCCCATCCCTTTTTTCCCTGTGAACTTGAGAAGTGTACTCATCATAGATTTTCTCAGGTCAGTTTCTACAGCTAGTGTTTGGTTATTATTGGGTTTAGAGAAAGTATTCCTTTTAGACACAACCCTCTGCACCCCCTAACCTGAGGTAACATATTTGAGAATGGGTTGAAGGGAGTCACTTAAAAGAAGAAGCTCCATTTTAAAGGCAGGAATTTAGATTGAAAAGAACTTAGTCACAGTCTGACAAAGACTTTCCATTTCCTAAGTGGGAACAAACTAAAACAAACCAAAACCAAAAAAAAAAAAAATCAAAAACCAAAAACTAAACAAGATCAAAGCATCTCTGATATAAGCAGCTGCTAGAAGTTTGTACTGTGACCCCAATCTCTCCTCTTCTGCCACCCCCAGCCTTCTCAGCTATGAAATGCACAAGTTCTAGAGACCTAATGTACAGCATGTTAATATGGTTTATAACAATATGTACTTGAGATTTGCTGAGAGTAAACCTTAAGTGTTCTCTCCACACACTCACCTTCCTCCCAGATGATAACTACGTGAGCTGATGGATGTGTTAGATAGCTTGATTGTGGTAGTTATTGCACAATATATACACAAGTCCAAATGTTACATTGTATAGCTTAAATATATTCAAATTTTTATTTGCTAATTATATCTTGATAAAGCAGGAAAACACTGATGCTTCCAAAAATAGGTAATAAGATCCATCTATGTTCTTAAAAAATGAAAAATTAAACAAAAATAATAACCACAGACACTAAATGTCATTTTTAAGGATGACTCTGGATTGCCATTGTCACTTTGATGTTAATTCAAAGATTTGAGTAAAGTCTTACATGGGAAAATCTGTGTAGAGGAAATAGGGAGTAAAAAGGCTCTGAGGTAGGCAAAATTAAAGGGAAAACCTAAATCCTATGTGCCTAAAATATGGAAAGAATACGGATATAAGATGAGTTCCGGGAATAGGGCAGAGTAAAATTATGTAGGGCTCTAAATCATAGGAATAACAATGGATATTATTTGAAGGACATTAGAAAACCACCAGAGGGTTTTAGCCAAAGGAGTGACTTGATCCAATGTACATTTCAGAAAGATAGCCAGCTTCCATGAAGAAGATGCACTTGTAAGAGAGCAAGAAGGAATCATCAGAGTGATCAATAAGGAGGTAGTTCCAGTAGCCTGGTAAAAAATGATGGTGCTCAAATCACAATCAGATCTGTGGAAACAACGAAATGGGTGGGCTCAGGGTGATGGCAGAAATACAGAAGACAGGGCATGCTAGTGGTTTGGATGCTATGTATAACAGAGAAAAAATAAAATGGAATTGTTACTCCTAGGTTTTCAACCTAAGCAGCTGGGTAGGTTTTAGTTCCATTTTCTGAGATGGCAAAAGTGTATTTGAATATCCTTATACATGATTAATGTGCTTCTTTTTGAGCAGCCACTCTCTTTTCCTGACAGAAGGACTGACAGAAGCACTGCTGGATTTTTTCATTCTTCTAACAGCCTCACCTGCTACCCCTGGGGTATTGTATATACCATGGAGAGTCATTCTGAACTCTTGCCAGAATCTCTCCTGAAATCTGTTATGCTTCAGTGTTTCAGGACACTTTATTATAAATGAGTAGCTAAAGGCAAAGTGTAATTAGGGACAAGGGTAGCGGGGCATGCAAAGTTGGCACCACTGTGAGCTCAGCATCCCTATCCAGGTGCCAATTCTGTGTAGCACTGTTACATTATCATAGTGGTATTGCTTTCCTCCTGCCAAGGTGAAACCACCTCCCACTACCCATCCTGATGGGGAGTGGGAAAGGTAAACCAGTGAAGTATGATATTTTCAAGGTCCCAAACTAGGCAATGTCTATTCCAGTCATGGACCCATCTTTCTTTAGGACCAATAAAGAAACCTATGATCAATTAGCTCAAACAAGTTCAAATGTTTCTTCTAAGGCAGTAGTAGAAATTAATATTTTTAAGTGGGACTTTATTAGAATGACTAATAACTGACTAACAGGTACTTTCAGAGTCCTTTATGTTTATTTAGCATTATTGCATATTATCAAATTTGGTCTCTAACTATGGAAAAATTTCAGAAGTTTTTGCAACTGCTTTTCTGTTCATAGATGTACTTTTTTTCAGGATGACATTAGTGGAAACCTCTTCTCTATTTTCCTTTTATCCTTTAGTACTTGGTGCTTTCCTGGGTTTGATTAAGTTCTCTCTTTTCCATTCTGTCAAGCCAATTCATAAGACTCCGAGGCATGAATTGGATAGACTCAGTTCACTGCTGGTTTTATTATACCTTACTGTTCTTATTTTCCCTATTTATAATTTTTTTCATTTTTATACTTTTATAGGTATAATTTAGGGAACTACCTTGAACAAAATAGTTTATATCCTAAATAAATTTGTATTCATTTATACCTGTATGTATGTACTGTCAAGGATTCTCTTTCAATTTGCACCTCAAAGAAAATGTTTGGAATAGGGGAATATTTCCTATATACAGCCACAATTCTCAAGCCAGGATATACAGCAGAGTTTCAGGGAAAAAAAAAACCCATGAAGTCTTAGGAAAACAAAGCATATGTGTACCATGTCAATTTTGGTTGGTGACTTTATTTCTTATTAGAAAACAAATAATATATTAAAATGAAATATTTTCAAAAAGTTTAAGGACTAGCTATGAAGCTCACCAGGACTTCTAAAAAATAAGAACCATATACCCCCCACCTCCAAACTTCCTCTTACTTAAATTCTTTTATTCACAATAAGTAGAATTTTTGGGATCTCAAAATAGATAGTGCAACTCTGCCCTTTACCAAAGGTAGGATTTCTTTGGATATAAAGATAGTCTGGACTGTGACCTATGACCTGATATGACATCATTCCCTTGATCTTTGGAGGGACTCAGAAAAGTCTGCAGAGGAGATCATGAGACGTTCAAGCAATGGATTTAAAGAGAAGAGGGGCTCTGATTCCTGTTCATGCTACTTAGAAGACACAAATGATAACCTTAAATGACATTCAATAGTAGCTTACCATAACTCTAAGACAAGCACAAAGCAGAAAGCAAAGATAATCTCTAAAATAAGGACCTTAAAAAAATAAACATTTATAGAAATCACTTGTTCTTATATTTTTTAAAAATATTTATTTTTTAGTTATAGTTGATCACAATACCTTAATTTTACTTATTTATTTTTATGTGGTGCTGAGGATCAAACCCAGGGTCTTGTACATGTGAGGGGAGCACTCTACAGTTGAGCCACAACTCCAACCCCTTGTTCTTATCTTTTTTTAAGTGAAGAATTTTTTCTTTGAACAGGCATTTGAGTGCTAGTAGTTTATTTGAAAGGAGATCCAAGGAAACAAGTAAGAAAGTTGGACAGTTAGTTAGTAAAGATAGAAAAGTCAAGAAAGTGTATGTCAATAATCAAGTTACCATTAGGACAATTGGGACTCAAACCTATTGAGGATCATAAGACACAATGTTTTAGTTTTGTCCTGCAAGAAGCAAATTCAAAGAAAATACTAGATGTTCAAGAGATTCAGTGGACAAAATGCTTATGAAGGAAAAGGGGAAAGAGCTGGAGGAAGCAGGAAGAGCTCACCAGCCACAGTGGAGGTCTCACCCTTGTGAAGGACAGTGGGAGGAGGAGGTTAGATAGGATGACTCTCAGACTGTGATACCAGTCTAAGAAAAATTCACCCCAACCTAATCAGGAGTCTGGAGCCAAAGATATCTATCTGAGGAGACTGACATCTCTCAGAAATGGAATTGTCTTAGTGTTTCTAAACTGCTGTGTCACTGTCTGGGAGCTAAATTTTATGAATTATGACCTCAGCATTAATGCAGTCTTTTCCCTCACAGACAGGCTTTCCCCCAACGCAGTTCTTATATGTTTAATCCTGTCTTGGTTTCTGCTTCTTAAAGTACATAAATGAACATAATTGGTACAAGAATTATCCAAGAAAAAAAAGGCAATAAAATAGGCATTGGGTCTGGCACACTCAGTCTTCACTCAGAAAAGAGGATGTTACCCTAAGTAGAAGCTGGGGCATGGATGGCCCCTGGTACCAGGTGGTAGCTCATTTGCTGACAATGTCATCAGTGGCAACATGGGACTATGTCCTGATGGAAGAGATCACTATTGCAGTGATCACAATGATTTAAATATTTGAAAGACATGGGAGGGAGGGTAGGGAATGCTTGAAAAGACTGCAGAGTTGACTGGTTACTGACAAATTTTATTGACAACCTAAAGAGTGATTAAAAAAAAAAAAAACAGAAGGTCACTGATATGTAAAGGCTAAAGGTAAGAGTTGAAAGACCTCTTTGGCAGCTTTCTTTTCCTCCTGTAGTGGAAAAGAAGCCATAGATGATCAGCAGATTAAAGACCTGATAGGACATTGGAATACTAAGTAAAGGCAGGTTTGTTAGTTTAATGTTAAGACTCTGATTCAGAGAGGTTTGGGATCATGGGCTAGGGGCACCTGGGTGAATATTCAGAAGGATATTGAATCTAAAGACCCCTGTACAGCAGAAGAGTCTGATGAGGTGGTTCATTCTTCCCTTAGAGAGCTAGCATTTCTCCTATAATGGAAGATGCTGCAGAGAACCCTCAGGAGCCAATCTTTCTCTTATCCTGGCTGTTCCAGCAAAACTCAATTGGAAACATGCTGAGCCTAAGAGAGATGGTCAGAAATTCTATACCCCCAAATCTTCATGAATTAGCTAGCATGTGCTAATGGCTTTCAATTTTGAGAGTGCTTGGTCAAGAGAGCTGGAATGTAGCTGGGCATAGTTGCGCACACCTGTAATCCCAGTGGCTTGTGAGGCTAAGGCAGGAGGATTGCAGGCTCAAAGCCAGCCTCAGCAACTTAGTGAAACTGTAAGCAACCTAGTGAGACCTTGTCTCAAAATAAAAAATAAAATGAAAAGGGCTATGAATGTGGCTTAGTGGTTAAGCACCCTTGGGTTCAATCTCTGGTACAAAAAAAAAAAAAGGCTGATAAGAATTCATTGATCTGGGGGTACTTTCATGGGATTTGAGATTTAATATCCTGGCAGAAAATGGAACAAATTTGCTGGTAGGTTGGCTCTTAGCTGTTTAGAAATAGTGATAGCCAATGTTGAACAAAGTGGAGGTGCCCCAGTTTCCTTGATAGAGAGTAAAGGAAGGAACAAAGTTAGGTCAAGGAATGTAAGAGTCCTTGCCTGGATATATTTCATGATATCAGAAGACCCCACAGTGAAATATGCTTCACAGGAGGATCCAGGGGGCATACACAGTGAGAAGTTCACCAGAACCACTGGGAAGTTCAGTGATGCCCATCCCTTTCAGACCAGGGCTAACTGTAGGAAAGACCATCACAGAGCTTTAACAGCCACAGGAGTGTTGTGGTCTTCAAATAAGGTCCAGGTGCCAATACTTAACCACAGGGTCCAGGACCCCATAATTATCATAATAATAATTTGATACATAAAGTATTAGAAAGATGGTTACGGTGCTTGGCAGCCTGAGGGGCAAAATTAATGGACAGCCAACAAAGGTGTTTGTAACAATTTACAACTAAAAACAGAAAGAAAAGAAAGAACAAATGAATAAAGGAGTAGGGTACTAGCTGAGGGTGATCATCCCAACAAAAGTCATGACCCCAGACACTGGGCCAATTTTTAGATCAGAAGCTCATTACCTGAAGCAGAAGCCAGGTTCCTAGGAGACATGCTCTGTGAAACCACAGCAAGTATAAATTATAGTGACTCTTTGAGTTTCCTTTAAAGAGACGTATAGCTATTATTAAGGTGAAATTACCCTAGGGAAATGAACATACCCAGATACTTTGAGGACTATTTACATAAAGGATCCAAATTTATATCATTATTTAGAGACTTGAAACACATCATGGTTCCTCTGTGATGGAGGGGACTTATGGGAGTCAGGTACTAGAGAGTCCTAGATAAAATATAGCTCCCAGTGAGCTCAAATGGGCTCAGGGACTCACCCAGTAGACATTTTCTGATTCCTTTGAAATATCCCCTACATAGGTTCCTTGGCTTATGGTGTCAAAACTATTACAGTGGGAAAATATAAAGAGCTACCTCTGAAACTAAAAGTCTTTCTAATCCTCTTTTCTAGTTGGAATATATTAGTATAGACTTTTAGTATTAGCGTAGAATAGAAGTATAAATAGGTACCTCTTGGGGCAGGGCAGTGTTTATACTACCAGTAAAGACCTACAAAATCCACAAGTTGTGCTAATCATCATATCATCATATCACTGATTAATATGCTTGTGTTTCTCCTTCAGAAACCAGATATAACCTACAGAATAAATAATTTCATTGGCATAACCAATTCATTGTAGGCATAACCAGTAGTATCCCAATTGCAGCTGCTGTGCCAGACATGGTTTGTAGCTAGAGAGGATAAGTAAGTTCTCAAATCCATGGTATGTAGCCATTGATTTGACAGAGATGTTATTTCCATTACGACTAGAAAAAAGAGAATTAGAAAGACTTTGCATTTGTATAGGACAAAAAACAATATTCATAAGGTCTGTTGGATCATATGGCTGAAATTTAAAGGGATTTTGCTCAGGGCTGTGTTAGTTTTCCCATCCTCTGTTCACAGGAGATCTGTATCACCTGAATATCCCATAGGTTACTGATGATATACTAACTTCATGCTGTACACACAAAAAAGCAAAAGGTGGCTGATTTGCTTAAGGCCTTATACCTAAGTTTCAGAGAATGAGAGCTAAACTTCATACTGTCAGTTGGTCAGGTTTTTAGAGGTTTGGGAGTAAGGAATATGACCGCCAAAGTAAAAGACAAATTAAAGCATCTCTTCTCCTCTACCATGGAGAAAGCAACACAGCACCTATTAGACCTCTTTGGAATCTGAAGACATCATATTCCACACCTAGGAACGCTACTCCACCCTGCTCCCTTAGCCTGCTAGCTTTGAGTAGGAACTGAATTCAGAAAGAACTCTGTAGCAGGCCCAGGATTCATTGAGGCAGTCCTGCCTCTGTAGCTGTATGATGCTGTGGTATTGGGAGTGCCTGTTGTGGGGGAAAGACCTAATATGGAGGTTATCACAGCTTCAGGACAAGAATTACAACACAGGCCCCCTGGGATCCTGGATCCAAGCCATGCCATCTGCAATGTAGAATTATATGCCTTTTGAGAAACAGCATCTGGAATATTGCCCACTTGAGTATGGGGTGCCAAGTGACCATGCCTCTGGAACCAACCATTATATGAGTTGAGTTCTGTTGGACTCTGAATCATAGAGCAGATGGGCACAGCAGTAGCCCATTAGAAGATGGAAATGATATATTCATAATAGAGCCCAAACAGGATCAGTAGGCGTGAGCAGCTGCATTAGGAGGTAGTCCACACTCTCATGTCACTACCTCAGTTTTATTATGTTAAACTGTGTCATAAAACCAGTTGAAGGAGAAAGAAAAGACAAAAGCTTAGTTTGTGTGTAAGGTCAAATTAGCACATGGGTACAAGCCAAAAATGATGGCAGCTGCATTACAATCAGGGGTGTCCTTGAAAGATAGTGGAGATGGGGACAATCTTTGGCAGCAAGCTGTGAGGAAATGATCTGCCCAGTCATTTTATGAGGAAGGAGAAGTGCCCAGAGGTAAGAATATGAGCAGATTCTTGGTGATCAATGGCTTGGCTATTTGGTTCTGCAATGAAGAGGACCCAATATTGGAAACAAGGATGTCCAGGATAGAGGCATGTGAATGGATGAATGATATAGAAATGGAGTGTAGAGATTTTGTTTCATATATTACCATCACCAGAAAACACATCCCCTGAAAGACCTACAGAATTACCAAGAAGACAAAATAACTCCACTGGTTGATTTTAGGCAAACTTCTTTATCAGTCTCTCCAGAATTGGGATTTTGTGCACATAAATGGAGTGGCCCCATGTCACAGACAAAGCTACATGTGGGCCCCAAAATGTAAACATCAAAACTATCAGCTCCTGTTTCTTCTGAATATCCTGCTCACCAGTAATAGCTATCCTGAGTCCCTGATACAGTTTTGTGGCTGCAGGAGACCATTTTAGTATTAAAACAACTGCATTAGGCCCTTTCATTCTTAAAGAACTAGCAATGTATCCTCACAGGGATAGATACATATTTTGGGCATGGATTTGTCTTTTTGGTGCATAGAACTGCAGGTACCACCCCTAACAGGGCTGTGGAAAGCCTTGACTTCCACATGATAGGATTTTCACAGCAAGAAGATGTGGGTATGGAGAGCTGAGGGCTGTCTTTTCATGGAAGCCACAAGAACACAAATTTGTCCCATGGAGAGGCGAGAAAGCTGGGATATTATCTACCAACTCTGATTCCTACTGGCTGCTCAGAGTTGCTGCTGGGGCAACAACTCTGGCCTCTCCTGCTTTCAGTGATTATTCTGTGATTGTTGGAATACTATCTAGCAAAGATATTATAATTCAGTGGCAAATTCAATTATAACCTAAGTTGGATGTACAGAAAAAACTAATCTGGACTATTTCTGAGTCCCCACTCACTAAGGAGTAAGAAACATTATTAGTTAACTGTGTAATCTGATTTAAGCCTGGCTCTGATTCAATCATTTTAAGCAGTACTTTCAGGTTGTACAGTATTCATTCTTTTTATGATAAAAGTAGCATTTCCTTCACCCATTCAGTCATCTTTGCAATAGTGGAAACAATTGACACTTCATGCTCCAGGGCTTCTTCCTCTCTGACCTCTGAGGTGATGCTCTTGTCCATCTGGGCACTCCTTATCCTGCTGGCATTTGAGGCTGGAACCTGAGGCTAAAGTGACTTCTAGTCTAATGTCTTTCTGGTCAGAACCCAGGTGGAGCTCCAGGGCTACCTTGGCTTTTCTATGGCTCCTGCAGGTGCGTCCATCTGTCTGAGGATTTTCTGTAACTATCACCCTTCCACCATGGCAAACCTCTCAATCAAAGCTCCCAGCTACTCTCTTCCTCCTTCAGATAAAACCATGGATATCCCAGAAACATTGACTCTCACAGTCTCTCTCTGCTCCACCATCCTGGACTGCCCAGTTCACTTTGATGATGCTGCAACTCAGGCCAGTGATGTGTTGTCCTCACCTATCTGTAGCATTTCATTATCCAACCTTGAGAGGTACGTGGATGCCACTGAACTCATGTTCTCTATCATCCTTCTAGGAGGAAAGAGTGAGTTTTCACCAAAGTTATATTTTCCTTCTTCCTGCTATCAACTTCCTGGCCAAACCTTAGGTAGCAATGAGGCTGGGGAAACTATACACAGATAGGTGCAGGATGGGACTCTAATAAGCTAAATTTCAAACTAATGGAATTTTGAAAGACTTCTCCCAATAGCATATTTGCAGGTTGTTCCAGTCTTGCAGAGCAATCCTATTTTTGAATGTAAGAAGTTTAATATTAATTCAATGTTTATCTTTCACATTCCTACTCCAGCGAATCCTAATCTTCCCCCAAAAGATGGATGTTGGAGGTTGGACTAATGCAAAAGAAAAACAATATTTTCAAAATAACTGTCATTATTCTTTTTATAATTACTCAAGAACAATGGCTGGAGTCTATTAACTTCAAGTTTTTATGACACAGAAAAATGTAGCATTATTTAGTGATGCTGGAGGGTCTCAGAAATTTTCCAAAATCTTCATAGGAGACTTTGACTTTATAGGAATTAAGGACTTGAAGTTGGCAGCTTTGAAATATAGTCTCAGAATCCATAAAAATGTATGGTGATTTCCCCTTCAGATAGGAGAGAAAGAGAAATAGAGAAAATGATACCCTGAGGACACTAAATGTATTTTCCATTAGAATCAGTGACTCTGTTGGACACACCTCTGTCTCCCATGATCCATGGTAATGTCTGGCTATTCTTTGCTTTATTTTAATCAGCCCAATGAATAATAACAAACAATTTTATCTCTGGCAAATTAAAAATCATATTTTACAGGTCCTGAAGCTTATATAATTTTCAGGTGGTTCTTTAAGACAAAAATGAAGAAAAGAAAGAAGGAAGAAAGAAAGAAAATTACAAGTACTAAATTCAAGCCAGTTTTGAAAGTTTATTTAAATTGAGAAAAAAAATAGCAACAAAAAACCAATGAATGCTATAAACATCCCCAAATTTCAGATGTATACTATATTTATTAGTCATGTTCTAAACACATTTTTCTGTATTTTTGACTGTATACCCTTTAACTGCCTCCTCATGATACCACAGTTGCACAATATTCTTTTTTATAGAAAGAAAAGGAAAGTAGTTCCGTTGTTTCTGAAGCTGTTTGTTTACGTGAGATTGGGGGAGGGGAAGCTTGCTGGTGGGAGGGTCCAAGCTCATATTGCTAGAAAAAAATGTATCCTTTGGCATGGAATTATGCAGCAGTAGAAAAGATACAAGGTAAAGACTTCAAATCGTATAAATGCATTTTGCCAAATTTGAACTTAAGATATCCCCAGCTCCACATTTCCTAAGTTGGATCTCTGAATTGCTTGTGGTCCCTCCAACATCATCTGACTGAAGGTACCAGTGATGGGGGGAAGGAAGAGTGGAAGGGGGCAGGATTCTTAATCTGTTGGAACTATGAATCTTATTTGATATAAGTTAGAAAAACATATGACCATGAGAACACATTTCTAGGATGTCTCCCAGGGTCTTGGAAGGAAACTTTGCAGGACCCTGTCCAGGAGCTTTCTCATCTGAAAACCCTCTGCTCTCTGCAAGATATTTGATACATCCAACCAGTTGTATTTAGTGATTCCCAATCCAGACCCCCCACCCTCATCCTGGGTGCTGCTTCTTTAGAAAGTCTTTCCTGATCCTCAAGACCTGGGTGCATTTCCTGTCAGAGGTACTTGTAGCAACATACTGTCTATCATCCCCAAGTACTGAAAAGTGCCTGTTCAGT
This sequence comes from Spermophilus citellus, assembly GCF_964194105.1. NCBI lineage: Eukaryota > Metazoa > Chordata > Mammalia > Rodentia > Sciuridae > Spermophilus > Spermophilus citellus. The sequence goes on from NC_138183.1 coordinate 173,472,273, forward strand.
TTTATGTCTTGACCTGCATCTCGCATTTTCTCAGGGAATATTATGTTGCTTAAACTCCCCTTCCTTTCCCCAAGGCACCAAAAGTCTTTGAGGGCAGGGCTCAAGTTTTATTCACCAATGTATTTCCATCATTTTACACTGAATCTAGTATATAGGAACACTCAAAAACTATCTAATATAATAGTGAGCAAATGGAGCAATGGCAGGAAAGACAAAGTATCTATGCCACTTATTCCTAAGAATTCAATTCTTGACAAAGGACCACCCAATAGGAAACAAGATCATCTTAGAATAATACCAAAGCCCTTCTCTGATGGTTCCATATTTCCCCTTTCCATACCTCCTTCTGAAATTATGTCTAAAAGGATTAAAATACTCCTGTAAATTGGTTAGTATATAAAACTCATGATTGTCCTAGCAGAAGAGTCTTTTAAATATTTAAATATTTTAACCATATAACTTCTTCTTGCTCACCACCATAAATTACAGTGGAAACATTGTAGTGTTGGAAAAGAAAAGTTTGGATTCTGTCCCAATATAATCTCTACTGGATCTTAACCTATTGCCTCTTAACGTTTGATTCTTGGAAGATCTTCCACCTGCCATCATGTTAGCATATTTTTGAAGACCACAAATGTAATTAGGGAGAAAGAATAGCATAGTAATGGTATAAATGTCTGGAATTGGAGATTTGCATTAAAAACAAACACGGCTTCATTGTTTATTATCTGGCAGAACAGACTGGGAGACTCTGGAATACAAAACCAAATTCAGGTCTTCTCCTTAATGATACTTCCTACTGCATGTTATACCATGCACAGATCATTAGCTTTTATGCTGAAAATGTTCCAAGGACTCTGCATTTGCAAACGACTCTGGGCTGACTTTGAAAAAGCCCTTTTGTTGATGATGTATTTCCAAGATTAATGACAGCTAATGAGAGGATGTCCATGAGCAACCTTGACTTTTAATAGCAAATACTAAGGTTTTGTAAACAAAGCATAGAAAAGGAAAATTTTAAGATGTAGTTGGAGTCAGAAGAGCTGAGTTTTGGTCTTGGTTGTGTCACCTTAGGCAAGTTTCTGAGCTCTAATTTCCTCATCTATAAAATTTTGATAATAAAAATGGTTATTTCATGAAGTCATGAAAATTGTCAGATAGAGAAGGTGAAAGGTTATTTGTAAAATGCAAAAACTGCTCTGATTTATAATGTAATATGTTGTGCCATATATTATGTATTCAGAAAATCTATGTGTCTTTGAAAGTTTTCATCATTTATAAAATGTAATCATTTTGTGAGATGAAAGAGGAAGTCTAATGAGTCCTGAACTGATTATGGCCATATATAGCCTGCAAGGGTGCCTCCAACTAATTAAAAGGAAGAAGTCCTTTAAGTGATGAACGTGTTTGAGTTAATGTGAAAATGATTGGATTAAGAGAAGTCATCAAAAGCCCTTAAACTACAAATGGATGGACATATTTAGAAGTCTGTAAGAAAAGAAAATTGGGGCTAAAGGGGATCTATTTAAGTTTATCAGAAATCTGTGCAAAGTGGATAAATTAAATAAACAAGAGTTACATGTTTCTTGTTAGTTATAACATGATATTTGCTGTTGATACAATAACACAGTAAATTCAATGTGGTTTATTTGTCTAAAAGAGAACAGCTTATCTTTTGTTTGGAACATAAAAGCAAGCTGAGTTCTGATCTGTGCTTTTTTAGTGTCTGGTTGATTTGTTCTTGAGGTTTCCGGAGCAAAAGCTTTGTTAATAAATACCTGGCAGGATCCCATTGCAGTGGCTAGTGATCAAAAAGGTGGAGTAAAATCTCCTGCTTGCCACTAAGAAAATTAATTCAGAATTACCTTAACTCACAACATAAAAAAAAAACATAATTCAAGTTAAGAAATATTTGTTAGGGTCACTATATGTCAGGCACAGTGCTAGCTTCTATGAGTAGAAAGATGAATGGAAAATATGCTTCTAATTATGCTTTTTGTTTGGTTCTTATAATTTTCTTGCATCCCTCTGGCCCTCTATTTATTTTATTCAACTCTGTGGTCTGCCCTCATTACCTCATGAAAAGAAGGAAAAAAACTGAAAAATAGAAAAAACATCAGCCTCTGGTAGAAAAGAAGGCCTGAGGGGAATGGAAGGATCGAGGATAAACAACAACAAAGCATCTGCTGGATGGAGCCGCATTCATGCTTTACCTGCCTGCTCAGTTGCTCTTTCCATCAAGGTCTTACAAAGATGACAAGAACACCCAGAGCATTGCTGATTGGCTTACAGATTGGTACCATCTATGTGCTAAGACTCTGATCTATGCTTATTGACTTGTTCAGGTGAGTATCCTTCTCAATATCCCAGGATGCAGGTAAACTGAGATGGCAGTTGGGACTCTACATATAGAAAACATGGTGATACTATTGTCTTCCCAGTACCTGGTTTGTCTCTCATCTGTCTGTCTGTGATTCTTGCCCTCACCACCCCTTCTTTAGGGATAGACTCCACCACACTCAACACACGCGTATCTTCCCTCAGAGTAAGTGTAAATCTAGCTCAGCTAGAGAATGCATTTTATAGATTCCCTATAGCCAGATTTTTAGGATGTTGAGGGGCTTGATATGGCCTTTGAACACTGGCACAGGGACCCTCCATCCGTCTTGCCTTTTTACAATAGTGACCCAGCAGGACTCAGATTGATTCAGTTCTATGTGGAGATTAGTGCCTAAGTATGGCAGAGCAACAAGAAGGAGGGAGCCTGGGTCTGTGCAGCAGAGCCCCTCTCCCCACCAACCACAGCACTCACTACTGCACTGTTCTCTTCTTTTTTAACTGCTGTACTTTTTGTCTTTTTAGTAGAAAAGTAGCTTTTACCCTAAAACAGAAAGAAAAGCCCACTTTCCCTATACTTAAGTAGGAAAAAATAGAAGAAGCTCAAGGTCTCTCCTAAGGGTACTGACAATTTATTAGGGGAAAGATACAAGGAAACAGAAAAGAGGCACCTCACATGGCTGAAACCCAAGAACACACATAATAGGTCACAGCTCCAAGGGTTCAGGGGCTGGGACAAGTGAGACCCAGTGTCTCTGTCTTTTGCAGAGTTCTGCGAAAAACTGGATGAATTCATGCTACTTGAACTTTCTCTTTATTAGAACTCTTTATTTGGGCAAAAGACAGTATAATTGATTAGATATGATTGCAGTGTAGGCATGCCTCGTTACTGCACAAGATTACATGATTACACACAAATGTTCTCAAACACATTTAGCCACAGAGTTGAGCCCGTTCTCGTTTCATTCTCAAAAGGTAATCGAATTTCCTTGTTCTTGCAAAAGAAAAACTAGCTTTGGAAAGTGCTGAAGGTTATACCGTCCAAAACTGGATATCAAAACTGAATATTGTTGCTGGCAGAGTCTGAGAACATTCTCAGTTACGAGAAAATGTAGCGTGTGTGTGTTGGGGTGTGGGGGGGGGGGATGTCACAATCTTAATCCCCCCTTTCACTCTCTCCTTCAACCTGGCATTGAAGCTTTTTGTATGATAATGTTCTGAGACTTAACCCAGTTAAATCTGGAGGCTGACCTCTGGCAATTTTATTTTTTATTTTTTTCTTAACAAGCAACCTCAAGTACTTAGCAGTCAAGTGAGTGCATTAAATTCACTAAACAAGTTCTTTAAAATAAACTCAAAATCTAGAGGGAATCACAAGTATTCAAACTTTGACTCCCAATCCCCACTTGTCTCTGGATTTTGAGCCAGTATTCTGTTTTCTGCTCTTACTTGAAAAACAAACAAATCTTTTATTTTGAAATAGTTACAGTTTTACCATAAGTTGCAAAGACAATACAGGGAGGTCCCTTGTACTCTACTCCATTCCCCACCCCAGTTACATTTATATAATTATACTATAATGTTAGAACCAGAAAGTTGACATTGCCACAACCTATGTGTAGTTCTGTGATTTTATCACATAACAAATTATATATATATAAAATAGGTTCGTGTCAGCACCACTCTGATTAAGGTACAGATACAATATTATAAAAGCCTCCTGGGGCTACCCTTTTGCAGTTACATCCACTCTTCTCTCAACTTCCCTAAACCCAGGCAGCACTAATATGTCCCCTCTCTTTACTTTCATCATTTCAAGATAGTGAAATAAATGAACTTACATATCATTTACATTTAATGCAATTATTAATATGCTAGGACTTAAGTCTGCCACTTTATTTTTGTTTTCTGTTTTTTCCATTTTTTATTTGTTTTCTTTTTTCTTCCTTCCTATTAGTTATTTGAACAGATTTCAGAATTCCACTTTGATTATCTATAGCATTTTAAAATGTTGTTTTAAAACATAGATTGTTATTGTTGTTGTTGTTGTTGTTGGAGGGATTGAACCCAGAGTTGCTCTATCACTGAGCTATAGTCCCAGTCCTTATTTTATATATATATATATATATATATATATATATATATATATATATATATATATATATATATAATTTTGAAGGAGGGTCTTGCTAAATTTCCCAGGCTGGTCTCATATTTGTGATTCTCCTGGCTTAGCCTCCTGAGTCACTAGGATTACATATGTGTGCCACTGTGCCCAGCTCATAATTTTTTCTAGTGGTTATATATAAGCATTATATGTATATACACATATAACTCACCAAAATGTACTGATGTCAACATTTTGCCAGTTTCAATAAACTGTAGTAATCGTATCTCCCTCTAAGTCCCTTTACTCTCTTCAATTTACAATGTTCATGAAAATATTCAAAAATGACTTAAATATTTTCTTTATATACATTGAGAGCTATATCAACCAATGTTATAATTTTTGTTTCAGTCATCGAACACAATTTAGGAAATTCAAGAATAGAAAGGCTATTAAATTTATTCATATGTTTTTGGGTCTTTCTATTGCTCATTATTCTTCCAGATATTTGAAGATTTTAAAATTTTTCCTTTCTGCTTTGATAACCCATTCACATAGGACAGGTCTGTGGTGATAAATTCTCTTCATTTTCCCTTATCTGTGAAAGTTTTGTTTCCTCTTCATTCCTAAAGTATATTTTTCCCTAGATATAAAAATCTAGGCTGAATATTCTATCTCAACCTTTGAAAAATGCTGAACCCCTCCATCTCCTCTGGTTTCTAATGAAAGAACCAGCATCATTGGCTTTGTCGCCAGCAGGGCTGGTGCTGTTTCACCTAAGTGCTTTCAGTATTCTTTCTGCCTATCTATAGTTTTCAGAAGTTTGAGTAGCATGCTGTTAATGTAGATTTCTTTGAATTTATCCTGTTCAGAATTTATACAAAATGTATAAATGACTCTGTAAGTCTATATCTTTTCCTAAATTTGGGGAATTTTCAGCTATTATTTCTTTATGTTTTCACCCCTACCACTTCCTGAGCCCAATGACATAAATGTTAGTGCTTTGGTTACAGTTTCACAGGTCTCTAAAATTCTGTTCATTTCCTTCCCATTATTTTATTTCTGCTATTCATATTGAGTGATTTCTATTGTCCCTCTCTTCAAGTTCATTGATTCTGTCCTCTGTCTCCACCATACTAAGCCTATCCATTGAATTTGTCTTTGGTGAATGTATTTTTCAGACCTAAAATTTCCATTTTATACTACTTTATATCTTTTCTTTCTTCGCTGAGACCTTTTTCTTTCTTTTTTTTTTTTCATTTGTTTTGAGCATGTTCATAATTGCTATTCACTGAAGCATTTCATGATGGCTGTTCTAAAATTCCTTTCAGATAATTTCAGCAGCTGTGTCATCTTGGTGTTGGTGTGTGTTGATTATTTTTTATCATTCAAGTTAAGATTTTCCTGTTTTGGCATAGTATGTGACTTTTTTTTTTAATCTGGACATTTTGAGTATTTTGCCATGGAATTCTGTATATCACTTAAGTCTTTTGCTTTGGCAGGCTTCCTCTGACACTGCTCCAGGAGGAGAAAGGGGGAAGTACTGCCTCTTCAGTGCTTCATGGAAGTGAAAACCCAAATTCTCCCAGAGAGAGAGGTTGGAGTGCCTGCTATTGCTGTGTGAGGTCTCCATATGGCCACCACCAACAGCATTGGGGGGGGGGGGGAGAACACTCCTTATCATTATATTATGGACACATGTGAAAGCCCAAGCTCTCTTCCTGTCTACTCTGATACTACAGGGTGGAATGTGGGATGTGAGAACCTTGTCACAGTCAGACAAGCAAGGGTGGCACATGTGTATCTCCACTCCACCTCTGCCGGTGGGGGTGTGGCTACAGGGTTTTTCCACTCTTCCATCTGGAAGTTTTCTGTGTTGCTAGGCTTACCCTTTACTAGTCCTTTAGCTAGAATCCACAGGCTTTTCTCGGAGCTCTTGTTTATTTCTATTGTAATTTCCATGTTGCTGCTTCTCTGTTTCATGTCCAGGAAATGGAAACCCAAGAAATCTCACCATCATGTTAAACCTCCAATCCAAGATCTCTAGGCAGTCTGCCGTCTCTGCTCCACCTTGTGGGACTTCTTATGTTTGTTCTCATTATAATGCCCGGGGCTAAAACCCTAGACATTTATCAGGAAGAAAAGGTAGAAGCGCATATACTCACTCACTTGATTTTACCTTAGTATTTCTATAGCTAATAATAAAAATATTGGCTGCTATGTTTTGACTCCTATCTACCTGACCAGCATCATGAGAATTCATTCAATTCCCACAGAAATCTTTGAGGTAGGTACATTAATTATGGGTACCATTTTACATGTGAAGAAGCAGAAACTCGGAGGCAATTAATTTAAACATTTAAGACAATACTTAGCGTAGATACTAATAAAGGCTTGGGAATACTCAGGTGAGTTATCTTTAGCATTGTTAACTTGTTTGAAGGAACTAACTTGTAAGTAGAGAATTAGAACTCCAGCCTAGGAGAGTCAAAGCTTAAGCTCCTGACTGGAGGCTGTAATTTCTCTCAACTTGCATGTTACCACATGGATTAAGTAATTTCTGCTGTATCCCATTCTATGTCTTTATCCATTTCCCTGATTTTCACTGCCACTGTCCTCTTCACTTTCCCTACAGCTAACAGCTTCCAAATTTCCCTCCATTCATAGCCTAATAAAAATACAACAAATGTATATGTAGTTTGTGTGTAGTTGACAAAGTCCCTTTCAAATTTATTACACTTAATATGTATTTCAAGCCTTATGGTAACCTCATAGGCTAGTATTGTTAATTATCACTCTACTTCAAAACTGAAGTTCAGAGAAATTCAGACTCAGGCTCCAAGTCAGGTGGTTAGGAAGTGGTCAATATGGAACTCAGACCCAGTGCTATTTCTACCACCATGTGCTGCATCTGCAAGCCACAGCTGACTTTCACATCCTCCCTGTAGCCCTCTGTGCTCATAGTCTACCTCTCTTTGGACATTCTAGCAGAATATAAAGTCTTGGGAAAGAAGAATAAAGGGAAAAGCACAGCAGATAAAGAGATGCCTCTGTAATCGTAGGTGTCTTTTTAGAGCTCCTGATCCATTTGTCGATCTGTTGGAGAAGCTGTCACTTAATAGCACGTATTATTCCTGTTGCTTGCAGCTCCCACAAAGTTATGTTTTGAGATATAGTGAAGAACACAAAGGTTGGGAGTAAGGAGGGAGGATGGATGGTGGACAAACAAACTGGCCACATTGGAGGTTATTTCATAGATCTGGTTAGCAGAAAAACAACACAGACAGTGGCAACTGATATCAAGAACAGGAGACTGGAGGGATATTTAGAAGACATATTTGATAGGTGTTGGTGACCCAAAAGATATTGGTGTGTTTATTTGATAGAAAAGGAAGCTTGAGAAGGGATGTCATTAACGACAATAATACTGCCTAGGTTTATGATTTGAAAACCAGGATGGGTCATCTTGCTCACAATTGGAGTCAAGGAAAATCAGTTTAAAGGAGGATTGAGCAGTGCATAGTAGATTGCTGAACAACAGACAAGTAAGCCAAATATTGTATCAAGGGATTATATTTAAAACTCGGGAAGTAATTAATGGCTTTAGAAAAATACCTGTCACTGGTAGAAATAGAAATGAGGTGAACAGTGAGAATGAGATGGGCAAGTCAAAACGTTATCTAGAAGTGAGACGTATAGAGACTACTTATGCAGTGATACTATGGAAAACTCATGGAATTTGGAATTTGAAGAACCAATTTTAAAACCTTGTACTCCTCACTTTCTATGTAGCTTTTAGTAAATGACTTTACCCATGTGACTCTGTTTCCTAGAAGATAAACAACAATGTTCTCATTTCCTTGTAATCTAGACCCTCATAT